>NC_060146.1:32915392-33540392 GCF_021461385.2 Schistocerca piceifrons | reverse complement strand
GTAAGCATTTTTTTGTGTTTGATACTTTTGGAATTTTGGTTTTTCATGTTGATTTTAAAATGACCTTTTTCATGTTTGAAATGTACTAACTCGTTTTTTCCTCACAGCAGGTCAACTTGTGTGTGGTTGCAACATTACGGTCCCATTGAGTACATTTTTGGAGAAAGGGACATCAGTTGCACCACAGGGCGGGAGGAGGGTGCTGAGCACGTTACATTTTCTCTCTTCGATAAGCATTTTTTTGTGTTTGATACTTTTGGAATTTTGGTTTTTCATGTTGATTTTAAAATGACCCTTTTCATGTTTGAAATGTACTAACTCGTTTTTTCCTCGCAGCAGGTCAACTTGTGTGTGGTTGCAACATTACGGTCCCATTGAGTACATTTTTGGAGAAAGGGACATCAGTTGCACCACAGGGCGGGAGGAGGGTGCTGAGCACGTTACATTTTCTCTCTTCGGTAAGCATTTTTTTGTGTTTGATACTTTTGGAATTTTGGTTTTTCATGTTGATTTTAAAATGACCTTTGTCATGTTTGAAATGTACTAACTCGTTTTTTCCTCACAGCAGGTCAACTTGTGTGTGGTTGCAACATTACGGTCCCATTGAGTACATTTTTGGAGAAAAGGACATCAGTTGCACAACAGGGCGGGAGGAGGGTGCTGAGCACATTACATTTTCTCTCTTCGGTAAGCATTTTTTTGTGTTTGATACTTTTGGAATTTTGGTTTTTCATGTTGATTTTAAAATGACCTTTTCCATGTTTGAAATGTACTAACTCGTTTTTTCCTCACAGCAGGTCAACTTGTGTGTGGTTGCAACATTACGGTCCCATTGAGTACATTTTTGGAGAAAGGGACATCAGTTGCACCACAGGGCGGGAGGAGGGTGCTGAGCACGTTACATTTTCTCTCTTCGATAAGCATTTTTTTGTGTTTGATACTTTTGGAATTTAGGTTTTTCATGTTGATTTTAAAATGACCCTTTTCATGTTTGAAATGTACTAACTCGTTTTTTCCTCGCAGCAGGTCAACTTGTGTGTGGTTGCAACATTACGGTCCCATTGAGTACATTTTTGGAGAAAGGGACATCAGTTGCACCACAGGGCGGGAGGAGGGTGCTGAGCACGTTACATTTTCTCTCTTCGGTAAGCATTTTTTTGTGTTTGATACTTTTGGAATTTTGGTTTTTCATGTTGATTTTAAAATGACCTTTTTCATGTTTGAAATGTACTAACTCGTTTTTTCCTCACAGCAGGTCAACTTGTGTGTGGTTGCAACATTATGGTCCCATTGAGTATATTTTTGGAGAAAGGGACATCAGTTGCACCACAGGGCGGGAGGAGGGTGCTGAGCACGTTACATTTTCTCTCTTCGATAAGCATTTTTTTGTGTTTGATACTTTTGGAATTTTGGTTTTTCATGTTGATTTTAAAATGACCTTTTTCATGTTTGAAATGTACTAACTCGTTTTTTCCTCACAGCAGGTCAACTTGTGTGTGGTTGCAACATTACGGTCCCATTGAGTACATTTTTGGAGAAAGGGACATCTGTTGCACCACAGGGCGGGAGGAGGGTGCTTAGCACATTACATTTTCTCTCTTCGGTAAGCATTTTTTGTGTTTGATACTTTTGGAATTTTGGTTTTTCATGTTGATTTTAAAATGACCTTTTTCATGTTTGAAATGTACTAACACGTTTTTTCCTCACAGCAGGTCAACTTGTGTGTGGTTGCAACATTACGGTCCCATTGAGTACATTTTTGGAGAAAGGGACATCAGTTGCACCACAGGGCGGGAGGAGGGTGCTGAGCACGTTACATTTTCTCTCTTCGGTAAGCATTTTTTTGTGTTTGATACTTTTGGAATTTTGGTTTTTCATGTTGATTTTAAAATGACCTTTTTCATGTTTGAAATGTACTAACTCGTTTTTTCCTCACAGCAGGTCAACTTGTGTGTGGTTGCAACATTACGGTCCCATTGAGTACATTTTTGGAGAAAGGGACATCAGTTGCACCACAGGGCGGGAGGAGGGTGCTGAGCACGTTACATTTTCTCTCTTCGGTAAGCATTTTTTTGTGTTTGATACTTTTGGAATTTTGGTTTTTCATGTTGATTTTAAAATGACCTTTTTCATGTTTGTAATGTACTAACTCGTTTTTTCCTCACAGCAGGTCAACTTGTGTGTGGTTGCAACATTACGGTCCCATTGGGTACATTTTTGGAGAAAGGGACATCCGTTGCACCACAGGGCGGGAGGAGGGTGCTGAGCACGTTACATTTTCTCTCTTCGGTAAGCATTTTTTTGTGTTTGATATTTTTGGAATTTTGGTTTTTCATGTTGATTTTAAAATGACCTTTTTCATGTTTGAAATGTACTAACTCGTTTTTTCCTCACAGCAGGTCAACTTGTGTGTGGTTGCAACATTACAGTCCCATTGAGTACATTTTTGGAGAAAGGGACATCAGTTGCACCACAGGGCGGGTGGAGGGTGCTGAGCACGTTACATTTTCTCTCTTCGGTAAGCATTTTTTTGTGTTTGATACTTTTGGAATTTTGGTTTTTCATGTTGATTTTAAAATGACCTTTTTCATATTTGTAATGTACTAACTCGTTTTTTCCTCACAGCAGGTCAACTTGTGTGTGGTTGCAACATTACGGTCCCATTGGGTACATTTTTGGAGAAAGGGACATCCGTTGCACCACAGGGCGGGAGGAGGGTGCTGAGCACGTTACATTTTCTCTCTTCGGTAAGCATTTTTTTGTGTTTGATATTTTTGGAATTTTGGTTTTTCATGTTGATTTTAAAATGACCTTTTTCATGTTTGAAATGTACTAACTCGTTTTTTCCTCACAGCAGGTCAACTTGTGTGTGGTTGCATCATTACGGTCCCATTGAGTACATTTTTGGAGAAAGGGACATCAGTTGCACCACAGGGCGGGAGGAGGGAGCCGAGCACGTTACATTTTTTTTCTTCGGTAAGCATTTTTTTGTGTTTGATACTTTTGGAATTTTGGTTTTTCATGTTGATTTTAAAATAACCTTTTTCATGTTTGAAATGTACTAACTCGTTTACTCCTCACAGCAGGTCAACTTGTGTGTGGTTGCAACATTACGGTCCCATTGAGTACATTTTTGGAGAAAGGGTCATCAGTTGCACCACAGGGCGGGAGGAGGGTGCTGAGCACGTTACATTTTCTCTCTTCGGTAAGCATTTTTTTGTGTTTGATATTTTTGGAATTTTGGTTTTTCATGTTGATTTTAAAATGACCTTTTTCATGTTTGAAATGTACTAACTCGTTTTTTCCTCACAGCAGGTCAACTTGTGTGTGGTTGCATCATTACGGTCCCATTGAGTACATTTTTGGAGAAAGGGACATCAGTTGCACCACAGGTCGGGAGGAGGGAGCCGAGCACGTTACATTTTTTTTCTTCGGTAAGCATTTTTTTGTGTTTGATACTTTTGGAATTTTGGTTTTTCATGTTGATTTTAAAATGACCTTTTTCATGTTTGAAATGTACTAACTCGTTTTTTCCTCACAGCAGGTCAACTTGTGTGTGGTTGCAACATTACGGTCCCATTGAGTACATTTTTGGAGAAAGGGACATCAGTTGCACCACAGGGCGGGAGGAGGGTGCTGACCACGTTACATTTTCTCTCTTCGGTAAGCATTTTTTTGTGGTTGATACTTTTGGAATTTTGGTTTTTCATGTTGATTTTAAAATGACCTTTTTCATGTTTGAAATGTACTAACTCGTTTTTTCCTCACAGCAGGTCAACTTGTGTGTGGTTGCAACATTACGGTCCCATTGAGTACATTTTTGGCGAAAGGGTCATCAGTTGCACCACAGGGCGGGAGGAGGGAGCCGAGCACGTTACATTTTTTTTCTTCGGTAAGCATTTTTTTGTGTTTGATACTTTTGGAATTTTGGTTTTTCATGTTGATTTTAAAATAACCTTTTTCATGTTTGAAATGTACTAACTCGTTTACTCCTCACAGCAGGTCAACTTGTGTGTGGTTGCAACATTACGGTCCCATTGGGTACATTTTTGGAGAAAGGGACATCAGTTGCACCACAGGGCGGGAGGAGGGTGCTTGGCACGTTACATTTTCTCTCTTCGGTAAGCATTTTTTTGTGTTTGATATTTTTGGAATTTTGGTTTTTCATGTTGATTTTAAAATGACCTTTTTCATGTTTGAAATGTACTAACTCGTTTTTTCCTCACAGCAGGTCAACTTGTGTGTGGTTGCAACATTACGGTCCCATTGGGTACATTTTTGGAGAAAGGGACATCAGTTGCACCACAGGGCGGGAGGAGGGTGCTGAGCACGTTACATTTTCTCTCTTCGGTAAGCATTTTTTTGTGTTTGATATTTTTGGAATTTTGGTTTTTCATGTTGATTTTAAAATGACCTTTTTCATGTTTGAAATGTACTAACTCGTTTTTTCCTCACAGCAGGTCAACTTGTGTGTGGTTGCAACATTACTATCCCATTGAGTACATTTTTGGAGAAAGGGACATCAGTTGCACCACAGGGCGGGAGGAGGGAGCCGAGCACGTTACATTTTTTTTCTTCGGTAAGCATATTTTTGTGTTTGATACTTTTGGAATTTTGGTTTTTCATGTTGATTTTAAAATAACCTTTTTCATGTTTGAAATGTACTAACTCGTTTACTCCTCACAGCAGGTCAACTTGTGTGTGGTTGCAACATTACGGTCCCATTGGGTACATTTTTGGAGAAAGGGACATCAGTTGCACCACAGGGCGGGAGGAGGGTGCTGAGCACGTTACATTTTCTCTCTTCGGTAAGCATTTTTTTGTGTTTGATATTTTTGGAATTTTGGTTTTTCATGTTGATTTTAAAATGACCTTTTTCATGTTTGTAATGTACTAACTCGTTTTTTCCTCACAGCAGGTCAACTTGTGTGTGGTTGCTACATTACGGTCCCATTGGGTACATTTTTGGAGAAAGGGACATCAGTTGCACCACAGGGCGGGTGGAGGGTGCTGAGCACGTTACATTTTCTCTCTTCGGTAAGCATTTTTTTGTGTTTGATACTTTTGGAATTTTGGTTTTTCATGTTGATTTTAAAATAACCTTTTTCATGTTTGAAATGTACTAACTCGTTTACTCCTCACAGCAGGTCAACTTGTGTGTGGTTGCAACATTACGGTCCCATTGGGTACATTTTTGGAGAAAGGGACATCAGTTGCACCACAGGGCGGGAGGAGGGAGCCGAGCACGTTACATTTTTTTTCTTCGGTAAGCATTTTTTTGTGTTTGATACTTTTGGAATTTTGGTTTTTCATGTTGATTTTAAAATAACCTTTTTCATGTTTGAAATGTACTAACTCGTTTACTCCTCACAGCAGGTCAACTTGTGTGTGGTTGCTACATTACGGTCCCATTGGGTACATTTTTGGAGAAAGGGACATCAGTTGCACCACAGGGCGGGAGGAGGGAGCCGAGCACGTTACATTTTTTTTCTTCGGTAAGCATTTTTTTGTGTTTGATACTTTTGGAATTTTGGTTTTTCATGTTGATTTTAAAATAACCTTTTTCATGTTTGAAATGTACTAACTCGTTTACTCCTCACAGCAGGTCAACTTGTGTGTGGTTGCAACATTACGGTCCCATTGGGTACATTTTTGGAGAAAGGGACATCAGTTGCACCACAGGGCGGGAGGAGGGTGCTGAGCACGTTACATTTTCTCTCTTCGGTAAGCATTTTTTTGTGTTTGATACTATTGGAATTTTGGTTTTTCATGTTGATTTTAAAATGACCTTTTTCATGTTTGTAATGTACTAACTCGTTTTTTCCTCACAGCAGGTCAACTTGTGTGTGGTTGCAACATTACGGTCCCATTGGGTACTATTTTGGAGAAAGGGACATCTGTTGCACCACAGGGCGGGAGGAGGGTGCTGAGCACGTTACATTTTCTCTCTTCGGTAAGCATTTTTTTGTGTTTGATATTTTTGGAATTTTGGTTTTTCATGTTGATTTTAAAATGACCTTTTTCATGTTTGAAATGTACTAACTCGTTTTTTCCTCACAGCAGGTCAACTTGTGTGTGGTTGCAACATTACTATCCCATTGAGTACATTTTTGGAGAAAGGGACATCAGTTGCACCACAGGGCGGGAGGAGGGAGCCGAGCACGTTACATTTTTTTTCTTCGGTAAGCATTTTTTTGTGTTTGATACATTTGGAATTTTGGTTTTTCATGTTGATTTTAAAATAACCTTTTTCAAGTTTGAAATGTACTAACTCGTTTACTCCTCACAGCAGGTCAACTTGTGTGTGGTTGCAACATTACGGTCCCATTGAGTACATTTTTGGAGAAAGGGTCATCAGTTGCACCACAGGGCGGGAGGAGGGTGTGGAGCACGTTACATTTTCTCTCTTCGGTAAGCATTTTTTTGTGTTTGATACTTTTGGAATTTTGGTTTTTCATGTTGATTTTAAAATGACCTTTTTCATGTTTGAAATGTACTAACTCGTTTACTCCTCACAGCAGGTCAACTTGTGTGTGGTTGCTACATTACGGTCCCATTGGGTACATTTTTGGAGAAAGGGACATCAGTTGCACCACAGGGCGGGAGGAGGGAGCCGAGCACGTTACATTTTTTTTCTTCGGTAAGCATTTTTTTGTGTTTGATACTTTTGGAATTTTGGTTTTTCATGTTGATTTTAAAATAACCTTTTTCATGTTTGAAATGTACTAACTCGTTTACTCCTCACAGCAGGTCAACTTGTGTGTGGTTGCAACATTACGGTCCCATTGGGTACATTTTTGGAGAAAGGGACATCAGTTGCACCACAGGGCGGGAGGAGGGTGCTGAGCACGTTACATTTTCTCTCTTCGGTAAGCATTTTTTTGTGTTTGATACTATTGGAATTTTGGTTTTTCATGTTGATTTTAAAATGACCTTTTTCATGTTTGTAATGTACTAACTCGTTTTTTCCTCACAGCAGGTCAACTTGTGTGTGGTTGCAACATTACGGTCCCATTGGGTACATTTTTGGAGAAAGGGACATCAGTTGCACCACAGGGCGGGAGGAGGGTGCTGAGCACGTTACATTTTCTCTCTTCGGTAAGCATTTTTTTGTGTTTGATATTTTTGGAATTTTGGTTTTTCATGTTGATTTTAAAATGACCTTTTTCATGTTTGAAATGTACTAACTCGTTTTTTCCTCACAGCAGGTCAACTTGTGTGTGGTTGCAACATTACTATCCCATTGAGTACATTTTTGGAGAAAGGGACATCAGTTGCACCACAGGGCGGGAGGAGGGAGCCGAGCACGTTACATTTTTTTTCTTCGGTAAGCATTTTTTTGTGTTTGATACTTTTGGAATTTTGGTTTTTCATGTTGATTTTAAAATAACCTTTTTCAAGTTTGAAATGTACTAACTCGTTTACTCCTCACAGCAGGTCAACTTGTGTGTGGTTGCAACATTACGGTCCCATTGAGTACATTTTTGGAGAAAGGGTCATCAGTTGCACCACAGGGCGGGAGGAGGGTGTGGAGCACGTTACATTTTCTCTCTTCGGTAAGCATTTTTTTGTGTTTGATACTTTTGGAATTTTGGTTTTTCATGTTGATTTTAAAATGACCTTTTTCATGTTTGAAATGTACTAACTCGTTTTTTCCTCACAGCAGGTCAACTTGTGTGTGGTTGCAACATTACGGTCCCATTGAGTACATTTTTGGAGAAAGGGACATCAGTTGCACCACAGGGCGGGAGGAGGGTGCCGAGCACGTTACATTTTCTCTCTTCGGTAAGCATTTTTTTGTGTTTGATACTTTTGGAATTTTGGTTTTTCATGTTGATTTTAAAATGACCTTTTTCATGTTTGAAATGTACTAACTCGTTTTTTCCTCACAGCAGGTCAACTTGTGTGTGGTTGCAACATTACGGTCCCATTGAGTACATTTTTGGAGAAAGGGACATCTGTTGCACCACAGGGCGGGAGGAGGGTGCTGAGCACGTTACATTTTCTCTCTTCGGTAAGCATTTCTTTGTGTTTGATACTTTTGGAATTTTGGTTTTTCATGTTGATTTTAAAATGACCTTTTTCATGTTTGAAATGTACTAACTCGTTTTTTCCTCACAGCAGGTCAACTTGTGTGTGGTTGCAACATTACGGTCCCATTGAGTACATTTTTGGAGAAAGGGACATCTGTTGCACCGCAGGGCGGGAGGAGGGTGCTGAGCACGTTAAATTTTCTCTCTTCGGTAAGCATTTTTATGTGTTTGATACTTTTGGAATTTTGGTTTTTCATGTTGATTTTAAAATGACCTTTTTCATGTTTGAAATGTACTAACTCGTTTTTTCCTCACAGCAGGTCAACTTGTGTGTGGTTGCAACATTACGGTCCCATTGAGTACATTTTTGGAGAAAGGGACATCTGTTGCACCACAGGGCGGGAGGAGGGTGCTGAGCACGTTACATTTTCTCTCTTCGGTAAGCATTTCTTTGTGTTTGATACTTTTGGAATTTTGGTTTTTCATGTTGATTTTAAAATGACCTTTTTCATGTTTGAAATGTACTAACCCGTTTTTTCCTCACAGCAGGTCAACTTGTGTGTGGTTGCAACATTACGGTCCCATTGAGTACATTTTTGGAGAAAGGGACATCTGTGGCACCACAGGGCGGGGGGAGGGTGCTGAGCACGTTACATTTTCTCTCTTCGATAAGCATTTTTTTGTGTTTGATACTTTTGGAATTTTGGTTTTTCATGTTGATTTTAAAATGACCTTTTTTATGTTTGAAATGTACTAACTCGTTTTTTCCTCACAGCAGGTCAACTTGTGTGTGGTTGCAACATTACGGTCCCATTGAGTACATTTTTGGAGAAAGGGACATCTGTTGCACCACAGGGCGGGAGGAGGGTGCTGAGCACGTTGCATTTTCTCTCTTCGGTAAGCATTTTTTTGTGTTTGATACTTTTGGAATTTTGGTTTTTCATGTTGATTTTAAAATGACCTTTTTCATGTTTGAAATGTACTAACTCGATTTTTCCTCACAGCAGGTCAACTTGTCTGTGGTTGCAACATTACGGTCCCATTGAGTACATTTTTGGAGAAAGGGACATCAGTTGCACCACAGGGCGGGAGGAGGGTGCCGAGCACGTTACATTTTTTTCTTCGGTAAGTATTTTTTTGTGTTTGATACTTTTGGAATTTTGGTTTTTCATGTTGATTTTAAAATGACCTTTTTCATGTTTGAAATGTACTAACTCGTTTTTTCCTCACAGCAGGTCAACTTGTGTGTGGTTGCAACATTACGGCCCCATTGAGTACATTTTTGGAGAGAGGGACATCAGTTGCACCACAGGGCGGGAGGAGGGTGCCGAGCACGTTACATTTTTTTTCTTCGGTAAGCATTTTTTTGTGTTTGATACTTTTGGAATTTTGGTTTTTCATGTTGATTTTAAAATGACCTTTTTCATGTTTGAAATGTACTAACTCGTTTTTTCCTCGCAGCAGGTCAACTTGTTTGTGGTTGCAACATTACGGTCCCATTGAGTACATTTTTGGAGAAAGGGACATCAGTTGCACCACAGGGCGGGAGGAGGGTGCTGAGCACGTTACATTTTCTCTCTTCGGTAAGCATTTTTTTGTGTTTGATACTTTTGGAATTTTGGTTTTTCATGTTGATTTTAAAATGACCGTTTTCATGTTTGAAATGTACTAACTCATTTTATCCTCACAGCGGGTCAACTTGTGTGTGGTTGCAACATTACGGTCCCATTGAGTACATTTTTGGAGAAAGGGACATCAGTTGCACCACAGGGCGGGAGGACGGTGCTGAGCACGTTACATTTTCTCTCTTCGGTAAGCATTTTTTTGTGTTTGATACTTTTGGAATTTTGGTTTTTCATGTTGATTTTAAAATGACCTTTTTCATGTTTGAAATGTACTAACTCGTTTTTTCCTCACAGCAGGTCAACTTGTGTGTGGTTGCAACATTACGGTCCCATTGAGTACATTTTTGGAGAAAGGGACATCAGTTGCACCACAGGGCGGGAGGAGGGTGCTGAGAACGTTACATTTTCTCTCTTCGGTAAGCATTTTTTTGTGTTTGATACTTTTGGAATTTTGGTTTTTCATGTTGATTTTAAAATGACCTTTTTCATGTTTGAAATGTACTAACTCGTTTTCTCATCACAGCTGGTCAACTTGTGTGTGGTTGCAATATTACGGTCCCATTTAGTACATTTTTGGAGAAAGGGACATCAGTTGCACCACAGGGCGGGAGGAGGGTGCAGAGCACGATACATTTTCTCTCTTCGGTAAGCATTTTTTTGTGTTTGATACTTTTGGAATTTTGGTTTTTCATGTTGATTTTAAAATGACCTTTTTCATGTTTGAAATGTACTAACTCGTTTTTTCCTCACAGCAGGTCAACTTGTGTGTGGTTGCAACATTACGGTGCCATTGAGTACATTTTTGGAGAGAGGGACATCAGTTGCACCACAGGGCGGGAGGAGGGTGCCGAGCACGTTACATTTTTTTTCTTCGGTAAGCATTTTTTTGTGTTTGATACTTTTGGAATTTTGGTTTTTCATGTTGATTTTAAAATGACCTTTTTCATGTTTGAAATGTACTAACTCGTTTTTTCCTCGCAGCAGGTCAACTTGTGTGTGGTTGCAACATTACGGTCCCATTGAGTACATTTTTGGAGAAAGGGACATCAGTTGCACCACAGGGCGGGAGGAGGGTGCTGAGCACGTTACATTTTCTCTCTTCGGTAAGCATTTTTTTGTGTTTGATACTTTTGGAATTTTGGTTTTTCATGTTGATTTTAAAATGACCTTTTTCATGTTTGAAATGTACTAACTCGTTTTTTCCTCACAGCAGGTCAACTTGTGTGTGGTTGCAACATTACGGTCCCATTGAGTACATTTTTGGAGAAAGGGACATCAGTTGCACCACAGGGCGGGAGGAGGGTGCTGAGCACGTTACATTTTCTCTCTTCGGTAAGCATTTTTATGTGTTTGATACTTTTGGAATTTTGGTTTTTCATGTTGATTTTAAAATGACCTTTTTCATGTTTGAAATGTACTAACTCATTTTATCCTCACAGCGGGTCAACTTGTGTGTGGTTGCAACATTACGGTCCCATTGAGTACATTTTTGGAGAAAAGGACATCAGTTGCACCACAGGGCGGGAGGAGGGTGCTGAGCACGTTACATTTTCTCTCTTCGGTAAGCATTTTTTTGTGTTTGATACTTTTGGAATTTTGGTTTTTCATGTTGATTTTAAAATGACCTTTTTCATGTTTGAAATGTACTAACTCGTTTTTTCCTCACAGCAGGTCAACTTGTGTGTGGTTGCAACATTACGGTCCCATTGAGTACATTTTTGGAGAAAGGGACATCAGTTGCACCACAGGGCGGGAGGAGGGTGCTGAGCACGTTACATTTTGTCTCTTCGGTAAGCATTTTTTTGTGTTTGATACTTTTGGAATTTTGGTTTTTCATGTTGATTTTAAAATGCCTTTTTCATGTTTGAAATGTACTAACTTGTTTTCTCCTCACTGTAGGTCAACTTGCGTGTGGTTGCAACATTACGGTCCCATTGAGTACATTTTTGGAGAAAGGGACATCAGTTGCACCACAGGGCGGGAGGAGGGTGCTGAGCACGTTACATTTTCTCTCTTCGGTAAGCATTTTTTTGTGTTTGATACTTTTGGAATTTTGGTTTTTCATGTTGATTTTAAAATGACCTTTTTCATGTTTGAAATGTACTAACTCGTTTTTTCCTCACAGCAGGTCAACTTGTGTGTGGTTGCAACATTACGGTCCCATTGAGTACATTTTTGGAGAAAGGGACATCTGTTGCACCACAGGGCGGGAGGAGGGTGCTGAGCACGTTACATTTTCTCTCTTCGGTAAGCATTTTTTTGTGTTTGATACTTTTGGAATTTTGGTTTTTCATGTTGATTTTAAAATGACCTTTTTCATGTTTGAAATGTACTAACTCATTTTATCCTCACAGCGGGTCAACTTGTGTGTGGTTGCAACATTACGGCCCCATTGAGTACATTTTTGGAGAAAAGGACATCAGTTGCACCACAGGGCGGGAGGAGGGTGCTGAGCACGTTACATTTTCTCTCTTCGGTAAGCATTTCTTTGTGTTTGATACTTTTGGAATTTTGGTTTTTCATGTTGATTTTAAAATGACCTTTTTCATGTTTGAAATGTACTAACTCGTTTTTTCCTCACAGCAGGTCAACTTGTGTGTGGTTGCAACATTACGGTCCCATTGAGTACATTTTTGGAGAAAGGGACATCAGTTGCACCACAGGGCGGGAGGAGGGTGCTGAGCACGTTACATTTTCTCTCTTCGATAAGCATTTTTTTGTGTTTGATACTTTTGGAATTTTGGTTTTTCATGTTGATTTTAAAATGACCTTTTTCATGTTTGAAATGTACTAACTCGTTTTTTCCTCACAGCAGGTCAACTTGTGTGTGGTTGCAACATTACGGTCCCATTGATTACATTTTTGGAGAAAGGGACATCTGTTGCACCACAGGGCGGGAGGAGGGTGCTTAGCACGTTACATTTTCTCTCTTCGGTAAGCATTTTTTGTGTTTGATACTTTTGGAATTTTGGTTTTTCATGTTGATTTTAAAATGACCTTTTTCATGTTTGAAATGTACTAACTCGTTTTTTCCTCACAGCAGGTCAACTTGTGTGTGGTTGCAACATTACGGTCCCATTGAGTACATTTTTGGAGAAAGGGACATCAGTTGCACCACAGGGCGGGAGGACGGTGCTGAGCACGTTACATTTTCTCTCTTCGGTAAGCATTTTTTTGTGTTTGATACTTTTGGAATTTTGGTTTTTCATGTTGATTTTAAAATGACCTTTTTCATGTTTGAAATGTACTAACTCGTTTTTTCCTCACAGCAGGTCAACTTGTGTGTGGTTGCAACATTACGGTCCCATTGAGTACATTTTTGGAGAAAGGGACATCAGTTGCACCACAGGGCGGGAGGAGGGTGCTGAGAACGTTACATTTTCTCTCTTCGGTAAGCATTTTTTTGTGTTTGATACTTTTGGAATTTTGGTTTTTCATGTTGATTTTAAAATGACCTTTTTCATGTTTGAAATGTACTAACTCGTTTTCTCATCACAGCTGGTCAACTTGTGTGTGGTTGCAATATTACGGTCCCATTTAGTACATTTTTGGAGAAAGGGACATCAGTTGCACCACAGGGCGGGAGGAGGGTGCAGAGCACGATACATTTTCTCTCTTCGGTAAGCATTTTTTTGTGTTTGATACTTTTGGAATTTTGGTTTTTCATGTTGATTTTAAAATGACCTTTTTCATGTTTGAAATGTACTAACTCGTTTTTTCCTCACAGCAGGTCAACTTGTGTGTGGTTGCAACATTACGGTGCCATTGAGTACATTTTTGGAGAGAGGGACATCAGTTGCACCACAGGGCGGGAGGAGGGTGCCGAGCACGTTACATTTTTTTTCTTCGGTAAGCATTTTTTTGTGTTTGATACTTTTGGAATTTTGGTTTTTCATGTTGATTTTAAAATGACCTTTTTCATGTTTGAAATGTACTAACTCGTTTTTTCCTCGCAGCAGGTCAACTTGTGTGTGGTTGCAACATTACGGTCCCATTGAGTACATTTTTGGAGAAAGGGACATCAGTTGCACCACAGGGCGGGAGGAGGGTGCTGAGCACGTTACATTTTCTCTCTTCGGTAAGCATTTTTTTGTGTTTGATACTTTTGGAATTTTGGTTTTTCATGTTGATTTTAAAATGACCTTTTTCATGTTTGAAATGTACTAACTCGTTTTTTCCTCACAGCAGGTCAACTTGTGTGTGGTTGCAACATTACGGTCCCATTGAGTACATTTTTGGAGAAAGGGACATCAGTTGCACCACAGGGCGGGAGGAGGGTGCTGAGCACGTTACATTTTCTCTCTTCGGTAAGCATTTTTATGTGTTTGATACTTTTGGAATTTTGGTTTTTCATGTTGATTTTAAAATGACCTTTTTCATGTTTGAAATGTACTAACTCATTTTATCCTCACAGCGGGTCAACTTGTGTGTGGTTGCAACATTACGGTCCCATTGAGTACATTTTTGGAGAAAAGGACATCAGTTGCACCACAGGGCGGGAGGAGGGTGCTGAGCACGTTACATTTTCTCTCTTCGGTAAGCATTTTTTTGTGTTTGATACTTTTGGAATTTTGGTTTTTCATGTTGATTTTAAAATGACCTTTTTCATGTTTGAAATGTACTAACTCGTTTTTTCCTCACAGCAGGTCAACTTGTGTGTGGTTGCAACATTACGGTCCCATTGAGTACATTTTTGGAGAAAGGGACATCAGTTGCACCACAGGGCGGGAGGAGGGTGCTGAGCACGTTACATTTTGTCTCTTCGGTAAGCATTTTTTTGTGTTTGATACTTTTGGAATTTTGGTTTTTCATGTTGATTTTAAAATGCCTTTTTCATGTTTGAAATGTACTAACTTGTTTTCTCCTCACTGTAGGTCAACTTGCGTGTGGTTGCAACATTACGGTCCCATTGAGTACATTTTTGGAGAAAGGGACATCAGTTGCACCACAGGGCGGGAGGAGGGTGCTGAGCACGTTACATTTTCTCTCTTCGGTAAGCATTTTTTTGTGTTTGATACTTTTGGAATTTTGGTTTTTCATGTTGATTTTAAAATGACCTTTTTCATGTTTGAAATGTACTAACTCGTTTTTTCCTCACAGCAGGTCAACTTGTGTGTGGTTGCAACATTACGGTCCCATTGAGTACATTTTTGGAGAAAGGGACATCTGTTGCACCACAGGGCGGGAGGAGGGTGCTGAGCACGTTACATTTTCTCTCTTCGGTAAGCATTTTTTTGTGTTTGATACTTTTGGAATTTTGGTTTTTCATGTTGATTTTAAAATGACCTTTTTCATGTTTGAAATGTACTAACTCATTTTATCCTCACAGCGGGTCAACTTGTGTGTGGTTGCAACATTACGGCCCCATTGAGTACATTTTTGGAGAAAAGGACATCAGTTGCACCACAGGGCGGGAGGAGGGTGCTGAGCACGTTACATTTTCTCTCTTCGGTAAGCATTTCTTTGTGTTTGATACTTTTGGAATTTTGGTTTTTCATGTTGATTTTAAAATGACCTTTTTCATGTTTGAAATGTACTAACTCGTTTTTTCCTCACAGCAGGTCAACTTGTGTGTGGTTGCAACATTACGGTCCCATTGAGTACATTTTTGGAGAAAGGGACATCAGTTGCACCACAGGGCGGGAGGAGGGTGCTGAGCACGTTACATTTTCTCTCTTCGATAAGCATTTTTTTGTGTTTGATACTTTTGGAATTTTGGTTTTTCATGTTGATTTTAAAATGACCTTTTTCATGTTTGAAATGTACTAACTCGTTTTTTCCTCACAGCAGGTCAACTTGTGTGTGGTTGCAACATTACGGTCCCATTGATTACATTTTTGGAGAAAGGGACATCTGTTGCACCACAGGGCGGGAGGAGGGTGCTTAGCACGTTACATTTTCTCTCTTCGGTAAGCATTTTTTGTGTTTGATACTTTTGGAATTTTGGTTTTTCATGTTGATTTTAAAATGACCTTTTTCATGTTTGAAATGTACTAACTCGTTTTTTCCTCACAGCAGGTCAACTTGTGTGTGGTTGCAACATTACGGTCCCATTGAGTACATTTTTGGAGAAAGGGACATCAGTTGCACCACAGGGCGGGAGGAGGGTGCTGAGCACGTTACATTTTCTCTCTTCGGTAAGCATTTTTTTGTGTTTGATACTTTTGGAATTTTGGTTTTTCATGTTGATTTTCAAATGACCTTTTCCATGTTTGAAATGTACTAACTCGTTTACTCCTCACAGCAGGTCAACTTGTGTGTGGTTGCAACATTACGGTCCCATTGAGTACATTTTTGGAGAAAGGGACATCAGTTGCACCACAGGGCGGGAGGAGGGTGCTGAGCACGTTACATTTTCTCTCTTCGGTAAGCATTTTTTTGTGTTTGATATTTTTGGAATTTTGGTTTTTCATGTTGATTTTAAAATGACCTTTTTCATGTTTGAAATGTACTAACTCGTTTTTTCCTCACAGCAGGTCAACTTGTGTGTGGTTGCAACATTACGGTCCCATTGAGTACATTTTTGGAGAAAGGGACATCAGTTGCACCACAGGGCGGGAGGAGGGTGCTGAGCACGTTACATTTTGTCTCTTCGGTAAGCATTTTTTTGTGTTTGATACTTTTGGAATTTTGGTTTTTCATGATGATTTTAAAATGCCTTTTTCATGTTTGAAATGTACTAACTTGTTTTCTCCTCACTGTAGGTCAACTTGCGTGTGGTTGCAACATTACGGTCCCATTGAGTACATTTTTGGAGAAAGGGACATCAGTTGCACCACAGGGCGGGAGGAGGGTGCTGAGCACGTTACATTTTCTCTCTTCGGTAAGCATTTTTTTGTGTTTGATACTTTTGGAATTTTGGTTTTTCATGTTGATTTTAAAATGACCTTTTTCATGTTTGAAATGTACTAACTCGTTTTTTCCTCACAGCAGGTCAACTTGTGTGTGGTTGCAACATTACGGTCCCATTGAGTACATTTTTGGAGAAAGGGACATCTGTTGCACCACAGGGCGGGAGGAGGGTGCTGAGCACGTTACATTTTCTCTCTTCGGTAAGCATTTTTTTGTGTTTGATACTTTTGGAATTTTGGTTTTTCATGTTGATTTTAAAATGACCTTTTTCATGTTTGAAATGTACTAACTCATTTTATCCTCACAGCGGGTCAACTTGTGTGTGGTTGCAACATTACGGCCCCATTGAGTACATTTTTGGAGAAAAGGACATCAGTTGCACCACAGGGCGGGAGGAGGGTGCTGAGCACGTTACATTTTCTCTCTTCGGTAAGCATTTTTTTGTGTTTGATACTTTTGGAATTTTGGTTTTTCATGTTGATTTTAAAATGACCTTTTTCATGTTTGAACTGTACTAACTCGTTTTTTCCTCACAGCAGGTCAACTTGTGTGTGGTTGCAACATTACGGTCCCATTGAGTACATTTTTGGAGAAAGGGACATCAGTTGCACCACAGGGCGGGAGGAGGGTGCTGAGCACGTTACATTTTCTCTCTTCGATAAGCATTTTTTTGTGTTTGATACTTTTGGAATTTTGGTTTTTCATGTTGATTTTAAAATGACCTTTTTCATGTTTGAAATGTACTAACTCGTTTTTTCCTCACAGCAGGTCAACTTGTGTGTGGTTGCAACATTACGGTCCCATTGAGTACATTTTTGGAGAAAGGGACATCTGTTGCACCACAGGGCGGGAGGAGGGTGCTTAGCACGTTATATTTTCTCTCTTCGGTAAGCATTATTTGTGTTTGATACTTTTGGAATTTTGGTTTTTCATGTTGATTTTAAAATGACCTTTTTCATGTTTGAAATGTACTAACTCGTTTTTTCCTCACAGCAGGTCAACTTGTGTGTGGTTGCAACATTACGGTCCCATTGAGTACATTTTTGGAGAAAGGGACATCAGTTGCACCACAGGGCGGGAGGAGGGTGCTGAGCACGTTACATTTTCTCTCTTCGGTAAGCATTTTTTTGTGTTTGATACTTTTGGAATTTTGGTTTTTCATGTTGATTTTAAAATGACCTTTTCCATGTTTGAAATGTACTAACTCGTTTACTCCTCACAGCAGGTCAACTTGTGTGTGGTTGCAACATTACGGTCCCATTGAGTACATTTTTGGAGAAAGGGACATCAGTTGCACCACAGGGCGGGAGGAGGGAGCCGAGCACGTTACATTTTCTCTCTTCGGTAAGCATTTCTTTGTGTTTGATACTTTTGGAATTTTGGTTTTTCATGTTGATTTTAAAATGACCTTTTTCATGTTTGAAATGTACTAACTCGTTTACTCCTCACAGCAGGTCAACTTGTGTGTGGTTGCAACATTACGGTCCCATTGAGTACATTTTTGGAGAAAGGGTCATCAGTTGCACCACAGGGCGGGAGGAGGGTGTGGAGCACGTTACATTTTCTCTCTTCGGTAAGCATTTTTTTGTGTTTGATACTTTTGGAATTTTGGTTTTTCATGTTGATTTTAAAATGACCTTTTTCATGTTTGAAATGTACTAACTCGTTTTTTCCTCACAGCAGGTCAACTTGTGTGTGGTTGCAACATTACGGTCCCATTGAGTACATTTTTGGAGAAAGGGACATCAGTTGCACCACAGGGCGGGAGGAGGGTGCCGAGCACGTTACATTTTCTCTCTTCGGTAAGCATTTTTTTGTGTTTGATACTTTTGGAATTTTGGTTTTTCATGTTGATTTTAAAATGACCTTTTTCATGTTTGAAATGTACTAACTCGTTTTTTCCTCACAGCAGGTCAACTTGTGTGTGGTTGCAACATTACGGTCCCATTGAGTACATTTTTGGAGAAAGGGACATCTGTTGCACCACAGGGCGGGAGGAGGCTGCTGAGCACGTTACATTTTCTCTCTTCGGTAAGCATTTCTTTGTGTTTGATACTTTTGGAATTTTGGTTTTTCATGTTGATTTTAAAATGACCTTTTTCATGTTTGAAATGTACTAACTCGTTTTTTCCTCACAGCAGGTCAACTTGTGTGTGGTTGCAACATTACGGTCCCATTGAGTACATTTTTGGAGAAAGGGACATCTGTTGCACCGCAGGGCGGGAGGAGGGTGCTGAGCACGTTAAATTTTCTCTCTTCGGTAAGCATTTTTATGTGTTTGATACTTTTGGAATTTTGGTTTTTCATGTTGATTTTAAAATGACCTTTTTCATGTTTGAAATGTACTAACTCGTTTTTTCCTCACAGCAGGTCAACTTGTGTGTGGTTGCAACATTACGGTCCCATTGAGTACATTTTTGGAGAAAGGGACATCTGTTGCACCACAGGGCGGGAGGAGGGTGCTGAGCACGTTACATTTTCTCTCTTCGGTAAGCATTTCTTTGTGTTTGATACTTTTGGAATTTTGGTTTTTCATGTTGATTTTAAAATGACCTTTTTCATGTTTGAAATGTACTAACCCGTTTTTTCCTCACAGCAGGTCAACTTGTGTGTGGTTGCAACATTACGGTCCCATTGAGTACATTTTTGGAGAAAGGGACATCTGTGGCACCACAGGGCGGGGGGAGGGTGCTGAGCACGTTACATTTTCTCTCTTCGGTAAGCATTTTTTTGTGTTTGATACTTTTGGAATTTTGGTTTTTCATGTTGATTTTAAAATGACCTTTTTTATGTTTGAAATGTACTAACTCGTTTTTTCCTCACAGCAGGTCAACTTGTGTGTGGTTGCAACATTACGGTCCCATTGAGTACATTTTTGGAGAAAGGGACATCTGTTGCACCACAGGGCGGGAGGAGGGTGCTGAGCACGTTGCATTTTCTCTCTTCGGTAAGCATTTTTTTGTGTTTGATACTTTTGGAATTTTGGTTTTTCATGTTGATTTTAAAATGACCTTTTTCATGTTTGAAATGTACTAACTCGATTTTTCCTCACAGCAGGTCAACTTGTCTGTGGTTGCAACATTACGGTCCCATTGAGTACATTTTTGGAGAAAGGGACATCAGTTGCACCACAGGGCGGGAGGAGGGTGCCGAGCACGTTACATTTTTTTCTTCGGTAAGTATTTTTTTGTGTTTGATACTTTTGGAATTTTGGTTTTTCATGTTGATTTTAAAATGACCTTTTTCATGTTTGAAATGTACTAACTCGTTTTTTCCTCACAGCAGGTCAACTTGTGTGTGGTTGCAACATTACGGCCCCATTGAGTACATTTTTGGAGAGAGGGACATCAGTTGCACCACAGGGCGGGAGGAGGGTGCCGAGCACGTTACATTTTTTTTCTTCGGTAAGCATTTTTTTGTGTTTGATACTTTTGGAATTTTGGTTTTTCATGTTGATTTTAAAATGACCTTTTTCATGTTTGAAATGTACTAACTCGTTTTTTCCTCGCAGCAGGTCAACTTGTTTGTGGTTGCAACATTACGGTCCCATTGAGTACATTTTTGGAGAAAGGGACATCAGTTGCACCACAGGGCGGGAGGAGGGTGCTGAGCACGTTACATTTTCTCTCTTCGGTAAGCATTTTTTTGTGTTTGATACTTTTGGAATTTTGGTTTTTCATGTTGATTTTAAAATGACCGTTTTCATGTTTGAAATGTACTAACTCATTTTATCCTCACAGCGGGTCAACTTGTGTGTGGTTGCAACATTACGGTCCCATTGAGTACATTTTTGGAGAAAGGGACATCAGTTGCACCACAGGGCGGGAGGACGGTGCTGAGCACGTTACATTTTCTCTCTTCGGTAAGCATTTTTTTGTGTTTGATACTTTTGGAATTTTGGTTTTTCATGTTGATTTTGAAATGCCTTTTTCATGTTTGAAATGTACTAACTTGTTTTCTCCTCACTGTAGGTCAACTTGCGTGTGGTTGCAATATTACGGTCCCATTGAGTACATTTTTGGAGAAAGGGACATCAGTTGCACCACAGGGCGGGAGGAGGGTGCTGAGCACGTTACATTTTCTCTCTTCGGTAAGCATTTTTTTGTGTTTGATACTTTTGGAATTTTGGTTTTTCATGTTGATTTTAAAATGACCTTTTTCATGTTTGAAATGTACTAACTCGTTTTTTCCTCACAGCAGGTCAACTTGTGTGTGGTTGCAACATTACGGTCCCATTGAGTACATTTTTGGAGAAAGGGACATCTGTTGCACCACAGGGCGGGAGGAGGGTGCTGAGCACGTTACATTTTCTCTCTTCGGTAAGCATTTTTTTGAGTTTGATACTTTTGGAATTTTGGTTTTTCATGTTGATTTTAAAATGACCTTTTTCATGTTTGAAATGTACTAACTCATTTTATCCTCACAGCGGGTCGACTTGTGTGTGGTTGCAACATTACGGCCCCATTGAGTACATTTTTGGAGAAAAGGACATCAGTTGCACCACAGGGCGGGAGGAGGGTGCTGAGCACGTTACATTTTCTCTCTTCGGTAAGCATTTTTTTGTGTTTGATACTTTTGGAATTTTGGTTTTTCATGTTGATTTTAAAATGACCTTTTTCATGTTTGAAATGTACTAACTCGTTTTTTCCTCACAGCAGGTCAACTTGTGTGTGGTTGCAACATTACGGTCCCATTGAGTACATTTTTGGAGAAAGGGACATCAGTTGCACCACAGGGCGGGAGGAGGGTGCTGAGCACGTTACATTTTCTCTCTTCGGTAAGCATTTTTTTGTGTTTGATATTTTTGGAATTTTGGTTTTTCATGTTGATTTTAAAATGACCTTTTTCATGTTTGAAATGTACTAACTCGTTTTTTCCTCACAGCAGGTCAACTTGTGTGTGGTTGCAACATTACGGACCCATTGAGTACATTTTTGGAGAAAGGGACATCAGTTGCGCCACAGGGCGGGAGGAGGGAGCCGAGCACGTTACATTTTTTTTCTTCGGTAAGCATTTTTTTGTGTTTGATACTTTTGGAATTTTGGTTTTTCATGTTGATTTTAAAATAACCTTTTTCATGTTTGAAATGTACTAACTCGTTTACTTCTCACAGCAGGTCAACTTGTGTGTGGTTGCAACATTACGGTCCCATTGAGTACATTTTTGGAGAAAGGGACATCAGTTGCACCACAGGGCGGGAGGACGGTGCTGAGCACGTTACATTTTCTCTCTTCGGTAAGCATTTTTTGTGGTTGATACTTTTGGAATTTTGGTTTTTCATGTTGATTTTAAAATGACCTTTTTCATGTTTGAAATGTACTAACCCCCTTTTTTACCTCACAGCAGGTCAACTTGTGTGTGGTTGCAACATTACGGTCCCATCGTGTACATTTTTGGAGAAAGGGACATCAGTTGCACCACAGGGCGGAAGGAGGGTGCTGAGCACGTTACGTTTTCTCTCTTCGGTAAGCATTTTTTTGTGTTTGATACTTTTGGAATTTTGGTTTTTCATGTTTATTTTAAAATGACCTTTTTCATGTTTGAAATGTACTAACTCGTTTTTTCCTCACAGCAGGTCAACTTGTGTGTGTTTGCAACATTACGGTCCCATTGAGTACATTTTTGGAGAAAGGGACATCAGTTGCACCACAGGACGGGAGGAGGGTGCCAAGCACGTTACATTTTTTTTCTTCGGTAAGCATTTTTTTGTGTTTGATACTTTTGGAATTTTGGTTTTTCATGTTGATTTTAAAATGACCTTTTTCATGTTTGAAATGTACTAACTCGTTTTTTCCTCACACCAGGTCAACTTGTGTGTGGTTGCAACATTACGGTCCCATTGAGTACATTTTTGGAGAAAGGGAAATCAGTTGCACCACAGGGCGGGAGGAGGGTGCTGAGCACGATACATTCTCTCTTCGGTAAGCATTTTTTTGTGTTTGATACTTTTGGAATTTTGGTTTTTCATGTTGATTTTAAAATGACCTTTTTCATGTTTGAAATGTACTAACTCGTATTTTCCTCACAGCAGGTCAACTTGTGTGTGGTTGCAACATTACGGTCCCATTGAGTACATTTTTGGAGAAAGGGACATCAGTTGCACCACAGGGCGGGAGGAGGGTGCTGAGCACGTTACATTTTCTCTCTTCGGTAAGCATTTTTTTGTGTTTGATACTTTTGGAATTTTGGTTTTTCATGTTGATTTTAAAATGACCTTTTTCATGTTTGAAATGTACTAACTCGTTTTTTCCTCACAGCAGGTCAACTTGTGTGTGGTTGCAACATTACGGTCCCATTGAGTACATTTTTGGAGAAAGGGACATCAGTTGCACCACAGGGCGGGAGGAGGGTGCTGAGCACGTTACATTTTCTCTCTTCGGTAAGCATTTTTTTGTGTTTGATACTTTTGGAATTTTGGTTTTTCATGTTGATTTTAAAATGACCTTTTTCATGTTTGAAATGTACTAACTCGTTTTTTCCTCACAGCAGATCAACTTGTGTGTGGTTGCAACATTACGGTCCCATTGAGTACATTTTTGGAGAAAGGGACATCAGTTGCACCACAGTGCGGGAGGAGGGTGCTGAGCACGTTACATTTTCTCTCTTCGGTAAGCATTTTTTTCTGTTTGATACTTTTGGAATTTTGGTTTTTCATGTTGATTTTAAAATGACCTTTTTCATGTTTGAAATGTACTAACCCCCTTTTTTACCTCACAGCAGGTCAACTTGTGTGTGGTTGCAACATTACGGTCCCATCGTGTACATTTTTGGAGAAAGGGACATCAGTTGCACCACAGGGCGGAAGGAGGGTGCTGAGCACGTTACGTTTTCTCTCTTCGGTAAGCATGTTTTTGTGTTTGATACTTTTGGAATTTTGGTTTTTCATGTTTATTTTAAAATGACCTTTTTCATGTTTGAAATGTACTAACTCATTTTTTCCTCGCAGCAGGTCAACTTGTGTGTGTTTGCAACATTACGGTCCCATTGAGTACATTTTTGGAGAAAGGGACATCAGTTGCACCACAGGACGGGAGGAGGGTGCCGAGCACGTTACATTTTTTTTTTTCGGTAAGCATTTTTTTGTGTTTGATACTTTTGGAATTTTGGTTTTTCATGCTGATTTTAAAATGACCTTTTTCATGTTTGAAATGTACTAACTCGTTTTTTCCTCACACCAGGTCAACTTGTGTGTGGTTGCAACATTACGGTCCCATTGAGTACATTTTTGGAGAAAGGGAAATCAGTTGCACCACAGGGCGGGAGGAGGGTGCTGAGCACGATACATTCTCTCTTCGGTAAGCATTTTTTTGTGTTTGATACTTTTGGAATTTTGGTTTTTCATGTTGATTTTAAAATGACCTTTTTCATGTTTGAAATGTACTAACTCGTTTTTTCCTCACAGCAGGTCAACTTGTGTGTGGTTGCAACATTACGGTCCCATTGAGTACATTTTTGGAGAAAGGGACATCAGTTGCACCACAGGGCGGGAGGAGGGTGCTGAGCACGTTACATTTTCTCTCTTCGGTAAGCATTTTTTTGTGTTTGATACTTTTGGAATTTTGGTTTTTCATGTTGATTTTAAAATGACGTTTTTCATGTTTGTAATGTACTAACTCGTTTTTTCCTCACAGCAGGTCAACTTGTGTGTGGTTGCAACATTACGGTCCCATTGGGTACATTTTTGGAGAAAGGGACATCCGTTGCACCACAGGGCGGGAGGAGGGTGCTGAGCACGTTTCATTTTCTCTCTTCGGTAAGCATTTTTTTGTGTTTGATATTTTTGGAATTTTGGTTTTTCATGTTGATTTTAAAATGACCTTTTTCATGTTTGAAATGTACTAACTCGTTTTTTCCTCACAGCAGGTCAACTTGTGTGTGGTTGCAACATTACGGTCCCATTGAGTACATTTTTGGAGAAAGGGACATCAGTTGCACCACAGGGCGGGAGGAGGGTGCCGAGCACGTTACATTTTCTCTCTTCGGTAAGCATTTTTTTGTGTTTGATACTTTTGGAATTTTGGTTTTTCATGTTGATTTTAAAATGACATTTTTCATGTTTGAAATGTACTAACTCGTTTTCTCCTCACAGTAGGTCAACTTGTGTGTGGTTGCAACATTACGGTCCCATTGAGTACATTTTTGGAGAAAGGGACATCAGTTGCACCACAGGGCGGGAGGACGGTGCTGAGCACGTTACATTTTCTCTCTTCGGTAAGCATTTTTTGTGGTTGATACTTTTGGAATTTTGGTTTTTCATGTTGATTTTAAAATGACCTTTTTCATGTTTGAAATGTACTAACCCCCTTTTTTACCTCACAGCAGGTCAACTTGTGTGTGGTTGCAACATTACGGTCCCATCGTGTACATTTTTGGAGAAAGGGACATCAGTTGCACCACAGGGCGGAAGGAGGGTGCTGAGCACGTTACGTTTTCTCTCTTCGGTAAGCATTTTTTTGTGTTTGATACTTTTGGAATTTTGGTTTTTCATGTTTATTTTAAAATGACCTTTTTCATGTTTGAAATGTACTAACTCGTTTTTTCCTCACAGCAGGTCAACTTGTGTGTGTTTGCAACATTACGGTCCCATTGAGTACATTTTTGGAGAAAGGGACATCAGTTGCACCACAGGACGGGAGGAGGGTGCCAAGCACGTTACATTTTTTTTCTTCGGTAAGCATTTTTTTGTGTTTGATACTTTTGGAATTTTGGTTTTTCATGTTGATTTTAAAATGACCTTTTTCATGTTTGAAATGTACTAACTCGTTTTTTCCTCACACCAGGTCAACTTGTGTGTGGTTGCAACATTACGGTCCCATTGAGTACATTTTTGGAGAAAGGGAAATCAGTTGCACCACAGGGCGGGAGGAGGGTGCTGAGCACGATACATTCTCTCTTCGGTAAGCATTTTTTTGTGTTTGATACTTTTGGAATTTTGGTTTTTCATGTTGATTTTAAAATGATCTTTTTCATGTTTGAAATGTACTAACTCGTATTTTCCTCACAGCAGGTCAACTTGTGTGTGGTTGCAACATTACGGTCCCATTGAGTACATTTTTGGAGAAAGGGACATCAGTTGCACCACAGGGCGGGAGGAGGGTGCTGAGCACGTTACATTTTCTCTCTTCGGTAAGCATTTTTTTGTGTTTGATACTTTTGGAATTTTGGTTTTTCATGTTGATTTTAAAATGACCTTTTTCATGTTTGAAATGTACTAACTCGTTTTTTCCTCACAGCAGGTCAACTTGTGTGTGGTTGCAACATTACGGTCCCATTGAGTACATTTTTGGAGAAAGGGACATCAGTTGCACCACAGGGCGGGAGGAGGGTGCTGAGCACGTTACATTTTCTCTCTTCGGTAAGCATTTTTTTGTGTTTGATACTTTTGGAATTTTGGTTTTTCATGTTGATTTTAAAATGACCTTTTTCATGTTTGAAATGTACTAACTCGTTTTTTCCTCACAGCAGATCAACTTGTGTGTGGTTGCAACATTACGGTCCCATTGAGTACATTTTTGGAGAAAGGGACATCAGTTGCACCACAGTGCGGGAGGAGGGTGCTGAGCACGTTACATTTTCTCTCTTCGGTAAGCATTTTTTTCTGTTTGATACTTTTGGAATTTTGGTTTTTCATGTTGATTTTAAAATGACCTTTTTCATGTTTGAAATGTACTAACCCCCTTTTTTACCTCACAGCAGGTCAACTTGTGTGTGGTTGCAACATTACGGTCCCATCGTGTACATTTTTGGAGAAAGGGACATCAGTTGCACCACAGGGCGGAAGGAGGGTGCTGAGCACGTTACGTTTTCTCTCTTCGGTAAGCATGTTTTTGTGTTTGATACTTTTGGAATTTTGGTTTTTCATGTTTATTTTAAAATGACCTTTTTCATGTTTGAAATGTACTAACTCATTTTTTCCTCGCAGCAGGTCAACTTGTGTGTGTTTGCAACATTACGGTCCCATTGAGTACATTTTTGGAGAAAGGGACATCAGTTGCACCACAGGACGGGAGGAGGGTGCCGAGCACGTTACATTTTTTTTTTTCGGTAAGCATTTTTTTGTGTTTGATACTTTTGGAATTTTGGTTTTTCATGCTGATTTTAAAATGACCTTTTTCATGTTTGGAATGTACTAACTCGTTTTTTCCTCACACCAGGTCAACTTGTGTGTGGTTGCAACATTACGGTCCCATTGAGTACATTTTTGGAGAAAGGGAAATCAGTTGCACCACAGGGCGGGAGGAGGGTGCTGAGCACGATACATTCTCTCTTCGGTAAGCATTTTTTTGTGTTTGATACTTTTGGAATTTTGGTTTTTCATGTTGATTTTAAAATGACCTTTTTCATGTTTGAAATGTACTAACTCGTTTTTTCCTCACAGCAGGTCAACTTGTGTGTGGTTGCAACATTACGGTCCCATTGAGTACATTTTTGGAGAAAGGGACATCAGTTGCACCACAGGGCGGGAGGAGGGTGCTGAGCACGTTACATTTTCTCTCTTCGGTAAGCATTTTTTTGTGTTTGATACTTTTGGAATTTTGGTTTTTCATGTTGATTTTAAAATGACGTTTTTCATGTTTGTAATGTACTAACTCGTTTTTTCCTCACAGCAGGTCAACTTGTGTGTGGTTGCAACATTACGGTCCCATTGGGTACATTTTTGGAGAAAGGGACATCCGTTGCACCACAGGGCGGGAGGAGGGTGCTGAGCACGTTTCATTTTCTCTCTTCGGTAAGCATTTTTTTGTGTTTGATATTTTTGGAATTTTGGTTTTTCATGTTGATTTTAAAATGACCTTTTTCATGTTTGAAATGTACTAACTCGTTTTTTCCTCACAGCAGGTCAACTTGTGTGTGGTTGCAACATTACGGTCCCATTGAGTACATTTTTGGAGAAAGGGACATCAGTTGCACCACAGGGCGGGAGGAGGGTGCCGAGCACGTTACATTTTCTCTCTTCGGTAAGCATTTTTTTGTGTTTGATACTTTTGGAATTTTGGTTTTTCATGTTGATTTTAAAATGACATTTTTCATGTTTGAAATGTACTAACTCGTTTTCTCCTCACAGCAGGTCAACTTGTGTGTGGTTGCAACATTACGGTCCCATTGAGTACATTTTTGGAGAAAGGGACATCAGTTGCACCACAGGGCGGGAGGAGGGTGCTGAGCACGTTACATTTTCTCTCTTCGGTAAGCATTTTTTTGTGTTTGATACTTTTGGAATTTTGGTTTTTCATGTTGATTTTAAAATGACCTTTTTCATGTTTGAAATGTACTAACCCCCTTTTTTACCTCACAGCAGGTCAACTTGTGTGTGGTTGCAACATTACGGTCCCATTGTGTACATTTTTGGAGAAAGGGACATCAGTCGCACCACAGGGCGGGAGGAGGGTGCTGAGCACGTTACGTTTTCTCTCTTCGGTAAGCATTTTTTTGTGTTTGATACTTTTGGAATTTTGGTTTTTCATGTTTATTTTAAAATGACCTTTTTCATGTTTGAAATGTACTAACTCGTTTTTTCCTCACAGCAGGTCAACTTGTGTGTGGTTGCAACATTATGGTCCCATTGAGTATATTTTTGGAGAAAGGGACATCTGTTGCACCACAGGGCGGGAGGAGGGTGCTTAGCACGTTACATTTTCTCTCTTCGGTAAGCATTTTTTGTGTTTGATACTTTTGGAATTTTGGTTTTTCATGTTGATTTTAAAATGACCTTTTTCATGTTTGAAATGTACTAACTCGTTTTTTCCTCACGGCAGGTCAACTTGTGTGTGGTTGCAACATTACGGTCCCATTGAGTACATTTTTGGAGAAAGGGACATCAGTTGCACCACAGGGCGGGAGGAGGGTGCTGAGCACGATACATTTTCTCTCTTCGGTAAGCATTTTTTTGTGTTTGATACTTTTGGAATTTTGGTTTTTCATGTTGATTTTAAAATGACCTTTTTCATGTTTGTAATGTACTAACTCGTTTTTTCCTCACAGCAGGTCAACTTGTGTGTGGTTGCAACATTACGGTCCCATTGGGTACATTTTTGGAGAAAGGGACATCCGTTGCACCACAGGGCGGGAGGAGGGTGCTGAGCACGTTTCATTTTCTCTCTTCGGTAAGCATTTTTTTGTGTTTGATATTTTTGGAATTTTGGTTTTTCATGTTGATTTTAAAATGACCTTTTTCATGTTTGAAATGTACTAACTCGTTTTTTCCTCACAGCAGGTCAACTTGTGTGTGGTTGCAACATTACGGTCCCATTGAGTACATTTTTGGAGAAAGGGACATCAGTTGCACCACAGGGCGGGAGGAGGGTGCCGAGCACGTTACATTTTCTCTCTTCGGTAAGCATTTTTTTGTGTTTGATACTTTTGGAATTTTGGTTTTTCATGTTGATTTTAAAATGACATTTTTCATGTTTGAAATGTACTAACTCGTTTTCTCCTCACAGCAGGTCAACTTGTGTGTGGTTGCAACATTACGGTCCCATTGAGTACATTTTTGGAGAAAGGGACATCAGTTGCACCACAGGGCGGGAGGAGGGTGCTGAGCACGTTACATTTTCTCTCTTCGGTAAGCATTTTTTTGTGTTTGATACTTTTGGAATTTTGGTTTTTCATGTTGATTTTAAAATGACCTTTTTCATGTTTGAAATGTACTAACCCCCTTTTTTACCTCACAGCAGGTCAACTTGTGTGTGGTTGCAACATTACGGTCCCATTGTGTACATTTTTGGAGAAAGGGACATCAGTCGCACCACAGGGCGGGAGGAGGGTGCTGAGCACGTTACGTTTTCTCTCTTCGGTAAGCATTTTTTTGTGTTTGATACTTTTGGAATTTTGGTTTTTCATGTTTATTTTAAAATGACCTTTTTCATGTTTGAAATGTACTAACTCGTTTTTTCCTCACAGCAGGTCAACTTGTGTGTGGTTGCAACATTATGGTCCCATTGAGTATATTTTTGGAGAAAGGGACATCAGTTGCACCACAGGGCGGGAGGAGGGTGCTGAGAAGGTTACATTTTCTCTCTTCGATAAGCATTTTTTTGTGTTTGATATTTTTGGAATTTTGGTTTTTCATGTTGATTTTAAAATGACCTTTTTCATGTTTGAAATGTACTAACTGGTTTTTTCCTCACAGCAGGTCAACTTGTGTGTGGTTGCAACATTACGGTCCCATTGAGTACATTTTTGGAGAAAGGGACATGTGTTGCACCACAGGGCGGGAGGAGGGTGCTTAGCACGTTACATTTTCTCTCTTCGGTAAGCATTTTTTGTGTTTGATACTTTTGGAATTTTGGTTTTTCATGTTGATTTTAAAATGACCTTTTTCATGTTTGAAATGTACTAACTCGTTTTTTCCTCACAGCAGGTCAACTTGTGTGTGGTTGCAACATTACGGTCCCATTGAGTACATTTTTGGAGAAAGGGACATCAGTTGCACCACAGGGCGGGAGGAGGGTGCTGAGCACGATACATTTTCTCTCTTCGGTAAGCATTTTTTTGTGTTTGATACTTTTGGAATTTTGGTTTTTCATGTTGATTTTAAAATGACCTTTTTCATGTTTGAAATGTACTATCTCGTTTTTTCCTCACAGCAGGTCAACTTGTGTGTGGTTGCAACATTACGGTCCCATTGAGTACATTTTTGGAGAAAGGGACATCAGTTGCACCACAGGGCGGGAGGAGGGTGCTGAGCACGTTACATTTTCTCTCTTCGGTAAGCATTTTTTTGTGTTTGATACTTTTGGAATTTTGGTTTTTCATGTTGATTTTAAAATGACCTTTTTCATGTTTGTAATGTACTAACTCGTTTTTTCCTCACAGCAGGTCAACTTGTGTGTGGTTGCAACATTACGGTCCCATTGGGTACATTTTTGGAGAAAGGGACATCCGTTGCACCACAGGGCGGGAGGAGGGTGCTGAGCACGTTACATTTTCTCTCTTCGGTAAGCATTTTTTTGTGTTTGATATTTTTGGAATTTTGGTTTTTCATGTTGATTTTAAAATGACCTTTTTCATGTTTGAAATGTACTAACTCGTTTTTTCCTCACAGCAGGTCAACTTGTGTGTGGTTGCAACATTACGGTCCCATTGAGTACATTTTTGGAGAAAGGGACATCAGTTGCACCACAGGGCGGGAGGAGGGTGCCGAGCACGTTACATTTTCTCTCTTCGGTAAGCATTTTTTTGTGTTTGATACTTTTGGAATTTTGGTTTTTCATGTTGATTTTAAAATGACCTTTTTCATGTTTGAAATGTACTAACTCGTTTTTTCCTCACAGCAGGTCAACTTGTGTGTGGTTGCAACATTACGGTCCCATTGAGTACATTTTTGGAGAAAGGGTCATCAGTTGCACCACAGGGCGGGAGGAGGGTGCTGAGCACGTTACATTTTCTCTCTTCGGTAAGCATTTTTTTGTGTTTGATACTTTTGGAATTTTGGTTTTTCATGTTGATTTTAAAATGACCTTTTTCATGTTTGAAATGTACTAACTCGTTTTTTCCTCACAGCAGGTCAACTTGTGTGTGGTTGCAACATTACGGTCCCATTGAGTACATTTTTGGAGAAAGGGACATCAGTTGCACCACAGAGCGGGAGGAGGGTGCCGAGCATGTTACATTTTCTCTCTTCGGTAAGCATTTTTTTGTGTTTGATACTTTTGGAATTTTGGTTTTTCATGTTGATTTTAAAATGACCTTTTTCATGTTTGAAATGTACTAACTCGTTTTTTCCTCACAGCAGGTCAACTTGTGTGTGGTTGCAACATTACGGTCCCATTGAGTACATTTTTGGAGAAAGGGACATCAGTTGCACCACAGGGCGGGAGGAGGGTGCCGAGCACGTTACATTTTCTCTCTTCGGTAAGCATTTTTTTGTGTTTGATACTTTTGGAATTTTGGTTTTTCATGTTGATTTTAAAATGACCTTTTTCATGTTTGAAATGTACTAACTCGTTTTTTCCTCACAGCAGGTCAACTTGTGTGTGGTTGCAACATTACGGTCCCATTGAGTACATTTTTGGAGAAAGGGACATCAGTTGCACCACAGGGCGGGAGGAGGGTGCTGAGCACGTTACATTTTCTCTCTTCGGTAAGCATTTTTTTGTGTTTGATACTTTTGGAATTTTGGTTTTTCATGTTGATTTTAAAATAACCTTTTTCATGTTTGAAATGTACTAACTCGTTTACTCCTCACAGCAGGTCAACTTGTGTGTGGTTGCAACATTACGGTCCCATTGAGTACATTTTTGGAGAAAGGGTCATCAGTTGCACCACAGGGCGGGAGGAGGGTGCTGAGCACGTTACATTTTCTCTCTTCGGTAAGCATTTTTTTGTGTTTGATACTTTTGGAATTTTGGTTTTTCATGTTGATTTTAAAATGACCTTTTTCATGTTTGAAATGTACTAACTCGCTTTTTCCTCACAGCAGGTCAACTTGTGTGTGGTTGCAACATTACGGTCCCATTGAGTACATTTTTGGAGAAAGGGACATCAGTTGCACCACAGGGCGGGAGGAGGGTGCCGAGCACGTTACATTTTCTCTCTTCGGTAAGCATTTTTTTGTGTTTTATACTTTTGGAATTTTGGTTTTTCATGTTGATTTTAAAATGACCTTTTTCATGTTTGAAATGTACTAACTCGTTTTTTCCTCACAGCAGGTCAACTTGTGTGTGGTTGCAACATTACGGTCCCATTGAGTACATTTTTGGAGAAAGGGACATCAGTTGCACCACAGGGCGGGAGGAGGGTGCTGAGCACGTTACATTTTCTCTCTTCGGTAAGCATTTTTTTGTGTTTGATACTTTTGGAATTTTGGTTTTTCATGTTGATTTTAAAATAACCTTTTTCATGTTTGAAATGTACTAACTCGTTTACTCCTCACAGCAGGTCAACTTGTGTGTGGTTGCAACATTACGGTCCCATTGAGTACATTTTTGGAGAAAGGGTCATCAGTTGCACCACAGGGCGGGAGGAGGGTGCCGAGCACGTTACATTTTCTCTCTTCGGTAAGCATTTTTTTGTGTTTGATACTTTTGGAATTTTGGTTTTTCATGTTGATTTTAAAATGACCTTTTTCATGTTTGAAATGTACTAACTCGTTTTTTCCTCACAGCAGGTCAACTTGTGTGTGGTTGCAACATTACGGTCCCATTGAGTACATTTTTGGAGAAAGGGACATCAGTTGCACCACAGGGCGGGAGGAGGGTGCCGAGCACGCTACATTTTCTCTCTTCGGTAAGCATTTTTTTGTGTTTGATACTTTTGGAATTTTGGTTTTTCATGTTGATTTTAAAATAACCTTTTTCATGTTTGAAATGTACTAACTCGTTTACTCCTCACAGCAGGTCAACTTGTGTGTGGTTGCAACATTACGGTGCCATTGAGTACATTTTTGGAGAAAGGGACATCAGTTGCACCACAGGGCGGGAGGAGGGTGCCGAGCACGTTACATTTTCTCTCTTCGGTAAGCATTGTTTTGTGTTTGATACTTTTGGAATTTTGGTTTTTCATGTTGATATTAAAATGACCTTTTTCATATTTGAAATGTACTAACTCGTTTTTTCCTCACAGCAGGTCAACTTGTGTGTGGTTGCAACATTACGGTCCCATTGAGTACATTTTTGGAGAAAGGGACATCAGTTGCACCACAGGGCGGGAGGAGGGTGCCGAGCACGTTACATTTTCTCTCTTCGGTAAGCATTTTTTTGTGTTTGATACTTTTGGAATTTTGGTTTTTCATGTTGATTTTAAAATGACCTTTTTCATGTTTGAAATGTACTAACTCGTTTTTTCCTCACAGCAGGTCAACTTGTGTGTGGTTGCAACATTACGGTCCCATTGAGTACATTTTTGGAGAAAGGGACATCAGTTGCACCACAGGGCGGGAGGAGGGTGCCGAGCACGTTACATTTTCTCTCTTCGGTAAGCATTTTTTTGTGTTTGATACTTTTGGAATTTTGGTTTTTCATGTTGATTTTAAAATAACCTTTTTCATGTTTGAAATGTACTAACTCGTTTACTCCTCACAGCAGGTCAACTTGTGTGTGGTTGCAACATTACGGTCCCATTGAGTACATTTTTGGAGAAAGGGACATCAGTTGCACCACAGGGCGGGAGGAGGGTGCCGAGCACGTTACATTTTCTCTCTTCGGTAAGCATTTTTTTGTGTTTGATACTTTTGGAATTTTGGTTTTTCATGTTGATTTTAAAATAACCTTTTTCATGTTTGAAATGTACTAACTCGTTTACTCCTCACAGCAGGTCAACTTGTGTGTGGTTGCAACATTACGGTGCCATTGAGTACATTTTTGGAGAAAGGGACATCAGTTGCACCACAGGGCGGGAGGAGGGTGCTGAGCACGTTACATTTTCTCTCTTCGGTAAGCATTTTTTTGTGTTTGATACTTTTGGAATTTTGGTTTTTCATGTTGATTTTAAAATGACCTTTTTCATGTTTGAAATGTACTAACTCGTTTTTTCCTCACAGCAGGTCAACTTGTGTGTGGTTGCAACATTACGGTCCCATTGAGTACATTTTTGGAGAAAGGGACATCAGTTGCACCACAGGGCGGGAGGAGGGTGCCGAGCACGTTACATTTTCTCTCTTCGGTAAGCATTTTTTTGTGTTTGATACTTTTGGAATTTTGGTTTTTCATGTTGATTTTAAAATGACCTTTTTCATGTTTGAAATGTACTAACTCGTTTTTTCCTCACAGCAGGTCAACTTGTGTGTGGTTGCAACATTACGGTCCCATTGAGTACATTTTTGGAGAAAGGGACATCAGTTGCACCACAGGGCGGGAGGAGGGTGCCGAGCACGTTACATTTTCTCTCTTCGGTAAGCATTTTTTTGTGTTTGATACTTTTGGAATTTTGGTTTTTCATGTTGATTTTAAAATAACCTTTTTCATGTTTGAAATGTACTAACTCGTTTTTTCCTCACAGCAGGTCAACGTGTGTGTGGTTGCAACATTACGGTCCCATTGAGTACATTTTTGGAGAAAGGGACATCAGTTGCACCACAGGGCGGGAGGAGGGTGCCGAGCACGTTACATTTTCTCTCTTCGGTAAGCATTTTTTTGTGTTTGATACTTTTGGAATTTTGGTTTTTCATGTTGATTTTAAAATAACCTTTTTCATGTTTGAAATGTACTAACTCGTTTACTCCTCACAGCAGGTCAACTTGTGTGTGGTTGCAACATTACGGTCCCATTGAGTACATTTTTGGAGAAAGGGACATCAGTTGCACCACAGGGCGGGAGGAGGGTGCCGAGCACGTTACATTTTCTCTCTTCGGTAAGCATTTTTTTGTGTTTGATACTTTTGGAATTTTGGTTTTTCATGTTGATTTTAAAATGACCTTTTTCATGTTTGAAATGTACTAACTCGTTTTTTCCTCACAGCAGGTCAACTTGTGTGTGGTTGCAACATTACGGTCCCATTGAGTACATTTTTGGAGAAAGGGACATCAGTTGCACCACAGGGCGGGAGGAGGGTGCCGAGCACGTTACATTTTCTCTCTTCGGTAAGCATTTTTTTGTGTTTGATACTTTTGGAATTTTGGTTTTTCATGTTGATTTTAAAATGACCTTTTTCATGTTTGAAATGTACTAACTCGTTTTTTCCTCACAGCAGGTCAACTTGTGTGTGGTTGCAACATTACGGTCCCATTGAGTACATTTTTGGAGAAAGGGACATCAGTTGCACCAGAGGGCGGGAGGAGGGTGCCGAGCACGTTACATTTTCTCTCTTCGGTAAGCATTTTTTTGTGTTTGATACTTTTGGAATTTTGGTTTTTCATGTTGATTTTAAAATAACCTTTTTCATGTTTGAAATGTACTAACTCGTTTACTCCTCACAGCAGGTCAACTTGTGTGTGGTTGCAACATTACGGTCCCATTGAGTACATTTTTGGAGAAAGGGACATCAGTTGCACCACAGGGCGGGAGGAGGGTGCTGAGCACGTTACATTTTCTCTCTTCGGTAAGCATTTTTTTGTGTTTGATACTTTTGGAATTTTGGTTTTTCATGTTGATTTTAAAATGACCTTTTTCATGTTTGAAAAGTACTAACTCGTTTTTTCCTCACAGCAGGTCAACTTGTGTGTGGTTGCAACATTACGGTCCCATTGAGTACATTTTTGGAGAAAGGGACATCAGTTGCACCACAGGGCGGGAGGAGGGTGCCGAGCACGTTACATTTTCTCTCTTCGGTAAGCATTTTTTTGTGTTTGATACTTTTGGAATTTTGGTTTTTCATGTTGATTTTAAAATGACCTTTTTCATGTTTGAAATGTACTAACTCGTTTTTTCCTCACAGCAGGTCAACTTGTGTGTGGTTGCAACATTACGGTCCCATTGTGTACATTTTTGGAGAAAGGGACATCAGTCGCACCACAGGGCGGGAGGAGGGTGCTGAGCACGTTACGTTTTCTCTCTTCGGTAAGCATTTTTTTGTGTTTGATACTTTTGGAATTTTGGTTTTTCATGTTTATTTTAAAATGACCTTTTTCATGTTTGAAATGTACTAACTCGTTTTTTCCTCACAGCAGGTCAACTTGTGTGTGGTTGCAACATTATGGTCCCATTGAGTATATTTTTGGAGAAAGGGACATCAGTTGCACCACAGGGCGGGAGGAGGGTGCTGAGAAGGTTACATTTTCTCTCTTCGATAAGCATTTTTTTGTGTTTGATATTTTTGGAATTTTGGTTTTTCATGTTGATTTTAAAATGACCTTTTTCATGTTTGAAATGTACTAACTCGTTTTTTCCTCACAGCAGGTCAACTTGTGTGTGGTTGCAACATTACGGTCCCATTGAGTACATTTTTGGAGAAAGGGACATCTGTTGCACCACAGGGCGGGAGGAGGGTGCTTAGCACGTTACATTTTCTCTCTTCGGTAAGCATTTTTTGTGTTTGATACTTTTGGAATTTTGGTTTTTCATGTTGATTTTAAAATGACCTTTTTCATGTTTGAAATGTACTAACTCGTTTTTTTCCTCACAGCAGGTCAACTTGTGTGTGGTTGCAACATTACGGTCCCATTGAGTACATTTTTGGAGAAAGGGACATCAGTTGCACCACAGGGCGGGAGGAGGGTGCTGAGCACGATACATTTTCTCTCTTCGGTAAGCATTTTTTTGTGTTTGATACTTTTGGAATTTTGGTTTTTCATGTTGATTTTAAAATGACCTTTTTCATGTTTGAAATGTACTATCTCGTTTTTTCCTCACAGCAGGTCAACTTGTGTGTGGTTGCAACATTACGGTCCCATTGAGTACATTTTTGGAGAAAGGGACATCAGTTGCACCACAGGGCGGGAGGAGGGTGCTGAGCACGTTACATTTTCTCTCTTCGGTAAGCATTTTTTTGTGTTTGATACTTTTGGAATTTTGGTTTTTCATGTTGATTTTAAAATGACCTTTTTCATGTTTGTAATGTACTAACTCGTTTTTTCCTCACAGCAGGTCAACTTGTGTGTGGTTGCAACATTACGGTCCCATTGGGTACATTTTTGGAGAAAGGGACATCCGTTGCACCACAGGGCGGGAGGAGGGTGCTGAGCACGTTACATTTTCTCTCTTCGGTAAGCATTTTTTTGTGTTTGATATTTTTGGAATTTTGGTTTTTCATGTTGATTTTAAAATGACCTTTTTCATGTTTGAAATGTACTAACTCGTTTTTTCCTCACAGCAGGTCAACTTGTGTGTGGTTGCAACATTACGGTCCCATTGAGTACATTTTTGGAGAAAGGGACATCAGTTGCACCACAGGGCGGGAGGAGGGTGCCGAGCACGTTACATTTTCTCTCTTCGGTAAGCATTTTTTTGTGTTTGATACTTTTGGAATTTTGGTTTTTCATGTTGATTTTAAAATGACCTTTTTCATGTTTGAAATGTACTAACTCGTTTTTTCCTCACAGCAGGTCAACTTGTGTGTGGTTGCAACATTACGGTCCCATTGAGTACATTTTTGGAGAAAGGGTCATCAGTTGCACCACAGGGCGGGAGGAGGGTGCTGAGCACGTTACATTTTCTCTCTTCGGTAAGCATTTTTTTGTGTTTGATACTTTTGGAATTTTGGTTTTTCATGTTGATTTTAAAATGACCTTTTTCATGTTTGAAATGTACTAACTCGTTTTTTCCTCACAGCAGGTCAACTTGTGTGTGGTTGCAACATTACGGTCCCATTGAGTACATTTTTGGAGAAAGGGACATCAGTTGCACCACAGAGCGGGAGGAGGGTGCCGAGCATGTTACATTTTCTCTCTTCGGTAAGCATTTTTTTGTGTTTGATACTTTTGGAATTTTGGTTTTTCATGTTGATTTTAAAATGACCTTTTTCATGTTTGAAATGTACTAACTCGTTTTTTCCTCACAGCAGGTCAACTTGTGTGTGGTTGCAACATTACGGTCCCATTGAGTACATTTTTGGAGAAAGGGACATCAGTTGCACCACAGGGCGGGAGGAGGGTGCCGAGCACGTTACATTTTCTCTCTTCGGTAAGCATTTTTTTGTGTTTGATACTTTTGGAATTTTGGTTTTTCATGTTGATTTTAAAATGACCTTTTTCATGTTTGAAATGTACTAACTCGTTTTTTCCTCACAGCAGGTCAACTTGTGTGTGGTTGCAACATTACGGTCCCATTGAGTACATTTTTGGAGAAAGGGACATCAGTTGCACCACAGGGCGGGAGGAGGCTGCTGAGCACGTTACATTTTCTCTCTTCGGTAAGCATTTTTTTGTGTTTGATACTTTTGGAATTTTGGTTTTTCATGTTGATTTTAAAATAACCTTTTTCATGTTTGAAATGTACTAACTCGTTTACTCCTCACAGCAGGTCAACTTGTGTGTGGTTGCAACATTACGGTCCCATTGAGTACATTTTTGGAGAAAGGGTCATCAGTTGCACCACAGGGCGGGAGGAGGGTGCTGAGCACGTTACATTTTCTCTCTTCGGTAAGCATTTTTTTGTGTTTGATACTTTTGGAATTTTGGTTTTTCATGTTGATTTTAAAATGACCTTTTTCATGTTTGAAATGTACTAACTCGTTTTTTCCTCACAGCAGGTCAACTTGTGTGTGGTTGCAACATTACGGTCCCATTGAGTACATTTTTGGAGAAAGGGACATCAGTTGCACCACAGGGCGGGAGGAGGGTGCCGAGCACGTTACATTTTCTCTCTTCGGTAAGCATTTTTTTGTGTTTGATACTTTTGGAAATTTGGTTTTTCATGTTGATTTTAAAATGACCTTTTTCATGTTTGAAATGTACTAACTCGTTTTTTCCTCACAGCAGGTCAACTTGTGTGTGGTTGCAACATTACGGTCCCATTGAGTACATTTTTGGAGAAAGGGACATCAGTTGCACCACAGGGCGGGAGGAGGGTGCTGAGCACGTTACATTTTCTCTCTTCGGTAAGCATTTTTTTGTGTTTGATACTTTTGGAATTTTGGTTTTTCATGTTGATTTTAAAATAACCTTTTTCATGTTTGAAATGTACTAACTCGTTTACTCCTCACAGCAGGTCAACTTGTGTGTGGTTGCAACATTACGGTCCCATTGAGTACATTTTTGGAGAAAGGGTCATCAGTTGCACCACAGGGCGGGAGGAGGGTGCCGAGCACGTTACATTTTCTCTCTTCGGTAAGCATTTTTTTGTGTTTGATACTTTTGGAATTTTGGTTTTTCATGTTGATTTTAAAATGACCTTTTTCATGTTTGAAATGTACTAACTCGTTTTTTCCTCACAGCAGGTCAACTTGTGTGTGGTTGCAACATTACGGTCCCATTGAGTACATTTTTGGAGAAAGGGACATCAGTTGCACCACAGGGCGGGAGGAGGGTGCCGAGCACGTTACATTTTCTCTCTTCGGTAAGCATTTTTTTGTGTTTGATACTTTTGGAATTTTGGTTTTTCATGTTGATTTTAAAATAACCTTTTTCATGTTTGAAATGTACTAACTCGTTTACTCCTCACAGCAGGTCAACTTGTGTGTGGTTGCAACATTACGGTGCCATTGAGTACATTTTTGGAGAAAGGGACATCAGTTGCACCACAGGGCGGGAGGAGGGTGCCGAGCACGTTACATTTTCTCTCTTCGGTAAGCATTGTTTTGTGTTTGATACTTTTGGAATTTTGGTTTTTCATGTTGATTTTAAAATGACCTTTTTCATGTTTGAAATGTACTAACTCGTTTTTTCCTCACAGCAGGTCAACTTGTGTGTGGTTGCAACATTACGGTCCCATTGAGTACATTTTTGGAGAAAGGGACATCAGTTGCACCACAGGGCGGGAGGAGGGTGCCGAGCACGTTACATTTTCTCTCTTCGGTAAGCATTTTTTTGTGTTTGATACTTTTGGAATTTTGGTTTTTCATGTTGATTTTAAAATGACCTTTTTCATGTTTGAAATGTACTAACTCGTTTTTTCCTCACAGCAGGTCAACTTGTGTGTGGTTGCAACATTACGGTCCCATTGAGTACATTTTTGGAGAAAGGGACATCAGTTGCACCACAGGGCGGGAGGAGGGTGCCGAGCACGTTACATTTTCTCTCTTCGGTAAGCATTTTTTTGTGTTTGATACTTTTGGAATTTTGGTTTTTCATGTTGATTTTAAAATAACCTTTTTCATGTTTGAAATGTACTAACTCGTTTACTCCTCACAGCAGGTCAACTTGTGTGTGGTTGCAACATTACGGTCCCATTGAGTACATTTTTGGAGAAAGGGACATCAGTTGCACCACAGGGCGGGAGGAGGGTGCCGAGCACGTTACATTTTCTCTCTTCGGTAAGCATTTTTTTGTGTTTGATACTTTTGGAATTTTGGTTTTTCATGTTGATTTTAAAATAACCTTTTTCATGTTTGAAATGTACTAACTCGTTTACTCCTCACAGCAGGTCAACTTGTGTGTGGTTGCAACATTACGGTGCCATTGAGTACATTTTTGGAGAAAGGGACATCAGTTGCACCACAGGGCGGGAGGAGGGTGCTGAGCACGTTACATTTTCTCTCTTCGGTAAGCATTTTTTTGTGTTTGATACTTTTGGAATTTTGGTTTTTCATGTTGATTTTAAAATGACCTTTTTCATGTTTGAAATGTACTAACTCGTTTTTTCCTCACAGCAGGTCAACTTGTGTGTGGTTGCAACATTACGGTCCCATTGAGTACATTTTTGGAGAAAGGGACATCAGTTGCACCACAGGGCGGGAGGAGGGTGCCGAGCACGTTACATTTTCTCTCTTCGGTAAGCATTTTTTTGTGTTTGATACTTTTGGAATTTTGGTTTTTCATGTTGATTTTAAAATGACCTTTTTCATGTTTGAAATGTACTAACTCGTTTTTTCCTCACAGCAGGTCAACTTGTGTGTGGTTGCAACATTACGGTCCCATTGAGTACATTTTTGGAGAAAGGGACATCAGTTGCACCACAGGGCGGGAGGAGGGTGCCGAGCACGTTACATTTTCTCTCTTCGGTAAGCATTTTTTTGTGTTTGATACTTTTGGAATTTTGGTTTTTCATGTTGATTTTAAAATAACCTTTTTCATGTTTGAAATGTACTAACTCGTTTTTTCCTCACAGCAGGTCAACGTGTGTGTGGTTGCAACATTACGGTCCCATTGAGTACATTTTTGGAGAAAGGGACATCAGTTGCACCACAGGGCGGGAGGAGGGTGCCGAGCACGTTACATTTTCTCTCTTCGGTAAGCATTTTTTTGTGTTTGATACTTTTGGAATTTTGGTTTTTCATGTTGATTTTAAAATAACCTTTTTCATGTTTGAAATGTACTAACTCGTTTACTCCTCACAGCAGGTCAACTTGTGTGTGGTTGCAACATTACGGTCCCATTGAGTACATTTTTGGAGAAAGGGACATCAGTTGCACCACAGGGCGGGAGGAGGGTGCCGAGCACGTTACATTTTCTCTCTTCGGTAAGCATTTTTTTGTGTTTGATACTTTTGGAATTTTGGTTTTTCATGTTGATTTTAAAATGACCTTTTTCATGTTTGAAATGTACTAACCCGTTTTTTCCTCACAGCAGGTCAACTTGTGTGTGGTTGCAACATTACGGTCCCATTGAGTACATTTTTGGAGAAAGGGACATCTGTGGCACCACAGGGCGGGAGGAGGGAGCCGAGCACGTTACATTTTTTTTCTTCGGTAAGCATTTTTTTGTGTTTGATACTTTTGGAATTTTGGTTTTTCATGTTGATTTTAAAATGACCTTTTTCATGTTTGAAATGTACTAACTCGTTTTTTCCTCACAGCAGGTCAACTTGTGTGTGGTTGCAACATTACGGACCCATTGAGTACATTTTTGGAGAAAGGGACATCAGTTGCACCACAGGGCGGGAGGGGGGTGCTGAGCACGTTACATTTTCTCTCTTCGGTAAGCATTTTTTTGTGTTTGATACTTTTGGAATTTTGGTTTTTCATGTTGATTTTAAAATAACCTTTTTCATGTTTGAAATGTACTAACTCGTTTACTCCTCACAGCAGGTCAACTTGTGTGTGGTTGCAACATTACGGTCCCATTGAGTACATTTTTGGAGAAAGGGACATCAGTTGCGCCACAGGGCGGGAGGAGGGAGCCGAGCACGTTACATTTTTTTTCTTCGGTAAGCATTTTTTTGTGTTTGATACTTTTGGAATTTTGGTTTTTCATGTTGATTTTAAAATGACCTTTTTCATGTTTGAAATGTACTAACTCGTTTTTTCCTCACAGCAGGTCAACTTGTGTGTGGTTGCAACATTACGGACCCATTGAGTACATTTTTGGAGAAAGGGACATCAGTTGCACCACAGGGCGGGAGGAGGGTGCTGAGCACGTTACATTTTCTCTCTTCGGTAAGCATTTTTTTGTGTTTGATACTTTTGGAATTTTGGTTTTTCATGTTGATTTTAAAATAACCTTTTTCATGTTTGAAATGTACTAACTCGTTTACTCCTCACAGCAGGTCAACTTGTGTGTGGTTGCAACATTACGGTCCCATTGAGTACATTTTTGGAGAAAGGGACATCAGTTGCACCACAGGGCGGGAGGAGGGTGCTGAGCACGTTACATTTTCTCTCTTCGGTAAGCATTTTTTTGTGTTTGATACTTTTGGAATTTTGGTTTTTCATGTTGATTTTAAAATGACCTTTTTCATGTTTGAAATGTACTAACTCGTTTTTTCCTCACAGCAGGTCAACTTGTGTGTGGTTGCAACATTACGGACCCATTGAGTACATTTTTGGAGAAAGGGACATCAGTTGCACCACAGGGCGGGAGGAGGGTGCTGAGCACGTTACATTTTCTCTCTTCGGTAAGCATTTTTTTGTGTTTGATACTTTTGGAATTTTGGTTTTTCATGTTGATTTTAAAATGACCTTTTTCATGTTTGAAATGTACTAACTCGTTTTTTCCTAACAGCAGGTCAACTTGTGTGTGGTTGCAACATTACGGTCCCATTGAGTACATTTTTGGAGAAAGGGACATCAGTTGCACCACAGGGCGGGAGGAGGGAGCCGAGCACGTTACATTTTTTTTCTTCGGTAAGCATTTTTTTGTGTTTGATACTTTTGGAATTTTGGTTTTTCATGTTGATTTTAAAATGACCTTTTTCATGTTTGAAATGTACTAACTCGTTTTTTCCTCACAGCAGGTCAACTTGTGTGTGGTTGCAACATTACGGACCCATTGAGTACATTTTTGGAGAAAGGGACATCAGTTGCACCACAGGGCGGGAGGAGGGTGCTGAGCACGTTACATTTTCTCTCTTCGGTAAGCATTTTTTTGTGTTTGATACTTTTGGAATTTTGGTTTTTCATGTTGATTTTAAAATGACCTTTTTCATGTTTGAAATGTACTAACTCGTTTTTTCCTCACAGCAGGTCAACTTGTGTGTGGTTGCAACATTACGGACCCATTGAGTACATTTTTGGAGAAAGGGACATCAGTTGCACCACAGGGCGGGAGGAGGGTGCTGAGCACGTTACATTTTCTCTCTTCGGTAAGCATTTTTTTGTGTTTGATACTTTTGGAATTTTGGTTTTTCATGTTGATTTTAAAATAACCTTTTTCATGTTTGAAATGTACTAACTCGTTTACTCCTCACAGCAGGTCAACTTGTGTGTGGTTGCAACATTACGGTCCCATTGAGTACATTTTTGGAGAAAGGGACATCAGTTGCGCCACAGGGCGGGAGGAGGGAGCCGAGCACGTTACATTTTTTTTCTTCGGTAAGCATTTTTTTGTGTTTGATACTTTTGGAATTTTGGTTTTTCATGTTGATTTTAAAATGACCTTTTTCATGTTTGAAATGTACTAACTCGTTTTTTCCTCACAGCAGGTCAACTTGTGTGTGGTTGCAACATTACGGACCCATTGAGTACATTTTTGGAGAAAGGGACATCAGTTGCACCACAGGGCGGGAGGAGGGTGCTGAGCACGTTACATTTTCTCTCTTCGGTAAGCATTTTTTTGTGTTTGATACTTTTGGAATTTTGGTTTTTCATGTTGATTTTAAAATGACCTTTTTCATGTTTGAAATGTACTAACTCGTTTACTCCTCACAGCAGGTCAACTTGTGTGTGGTTGCAACATTACGGTCCCATTGAGTACATTTTTGGAGAAAGGGACATCAGTTGCGCCACAGGGCGGGAGGAGGGAGCCGAGCACGTTACATTTTTTTTCTTCGGTAAGCATTTTTTTGTGTTTGATACTTTTGGAATTTTGGTTTTTCATGTTGATTTTAAAATGACCTTTTTCATGTTTGAAATGTACTAACTCGTTTTTTCCTCACAGCAGGTCAACTTGTGTGTGGTTGCAACATTACGGACCCATTGAGTACATTTTTGGAGAAAGGGACATCAGTTGCACCACAGGGCGGGAGGAGGGTGCTGAGCACGTTACATTTTCTCTCTTCGGTAAGCATTTTTTTGTGTTTGATACTTTTGGAATTTTGGTTTTTTATGTTGATTTTAAAATGACCTTTTTCATGTTTGAAATGTACTAACTCGTTTACTCCTCACAGCAGGTCAACTTGTGTGTGGTTGCAACATTACGGTCCCATTGAGTACATTTTTGGAGAAAGGGACATCAGTTGCGCCACAGGGCGGGAGGAGGGAGCCGAGCACGTTACATTTTTTTTCTTCGGTAAGCATTTTTTTGTGTTTGATACTTTTGGAATTTTGGTTTTTCATGTTGATTTTAAAATGACCTTTTTCATGTTTGAAATGTACTAACTCGTTTTTTCCTCACAGCAGGTCAACTTGTGTGTGGTTGCAACATTACGGACCCATTGAGTACATTTTTGGAGAAAGGGACATCAGTTGCACCACAGGGCGGGAGGAGGGTGCTGAGCACGTTACATTTTCTCTCTTCGGTAAGCATTTTTTTGTGTTTGATACTTTTGGAATTTTGGTTTTTCATGTTGATTTTAAAATGACCTTTTTCATGTTTGAAATGTACTAACTCGGTTTTTCCTCACAGCAGGTCAACTTGTGTGTGGTTGCAACATTACGGACCCATTGAGTACATTTTTGGAGAAAGGGACATCAGTTGCACCACAGGGCGGGAGGAGGGTGCTGAGCACGTTACATTTTCTCTCTTCGGTAAGCATTTTTTTGTGTTTGATACTTTTGGAATTTTGGTTTTTCATGTTGATTTTAAAATGACCTTTTTCATGTTTGAAATGTACTAACTCGTTTTTTCCTCACAGCAGGTCAACTTGTGTGTGGTTGCAACATTACGGACCCATTGAGTACATTTTTGGAGAAAGGGACATCAGTTGCACCACAGGGCGGGAGGAGGGTGCTGAGCACGTTACATTTTCTCTCTTCGGTAAGCATTTTTTTGTGTTTGATACTTTTGGAATTTTGGTTTTTCATGTTGATTTTAAAATGACCTTTTTCATGTTTGAAATGTACTAACTCGTTTTTTCCTCACAGCAGGTCAACTTGTGTGTGGTTGCAACATTACGGACCCATTGAGTACATTTTTGGAGAAAGGGACATCAGTTGCACCACAGGGCGGGAGGAGGGTGCTGAGCACGTTACATTTTCTCTCTTCAGTAAGCATTTTTTTGTGTTTGATACTTTTGGAATTTTGGTTTTTCATGTTGGTTTTAAAATGACCTTTTTCATGTTTGAAATGTACTAACTCGTTTTTTCCTCACAGCAGGTCAACTTGTGTGTGGTTGCAACATTACGGACCCATTGAGTACATTTTTGGAGAAAGGGACATCAGTTGCGCCACAGGGTGGGAGGAGGGAGCCGAGCACGTTACATTTTCTCTCTTCAGTAAGCATTTTTTTGTGTTTGATACTTTTGGAATTTTGGTTTTTCATGTTGATTTTAAAATGACCTTTTTCATGTTTGAAATGTACTAACTCGTTTTTTCCTCACAGCAGGTCAACTTGTGTGTGGTTGCAACATTACGGACCCATTGAGTACATTTTTGGAGAAAGGGACATCAGTTGCGCCACAGGGTGGGAGGAGGGAGCCGAGCACGTTACATTTTCTCTCTTCGGTAAGCATTTTTTTGTGTTTGATACTTTTGGAATTTTGGTTTTTCATGTTGATTTTAAAATGACCTTTTTCATGTTTGAAATGTACTAACTCGTTTTTTCCTCACAGCAGGTCAACTTGTGTGTGGTTGCAACATTACGGACCCATTGAGTACATTTTTGGAGAAAGGGACATCAGTTGCGCCACAGGGTGGGAGGAGGGAGCCGAGCACGTTACATTTTCTCTCTTCAGTAAGCATTTTTTTGTGTTTGATACTTTTGAAATTTTGGTTTTTCATGTTGATTTTAAAATGACCTTTTTCATGTTTGAAATGTACTAACTCGTTTTTTCCTCACAGCAGGTCAACTTGTGTGTGGTTGCAACATTACGGACCCATTGAGTACATTTTTGGAGAAAGGGACATCAGTTGCGCCACAGGGTGGGAGGAGGGAGCCGAGCACGTTACATTTTCTCTCTTCAGTAAGCATTTTTTTGTGTTTGATACTTTTGGAATTTTGGTTTTTCATGTTGATTTTAAAATGACCTTTTTCATGTTTGAAATGTACTAACTCGTTTTTTCCTCACAGCAGGTCAACTTGTGTGTGGTTGCAACATTACGGACCCATTGAGTACATTTTTGGAGAAAGGGACATCAGTTGCGCCACAGGGTGGGAGGAGGGAGCCGAGCACGTTACATTTTCTCTCTTCAGTAAGCATTTTTTTGTGTTTGATACTTTTGGAATTTTGGTTTTTCATGTTGATTTTAAAATGACCTTTTTCATGTTTGAAATGTACTAACTCGTTTTTTCCTCACAGCAGGTCAACTTGTGTGTGGTTGCAACATTACGGACCCATTGAGTACATTTTTGGAGAAAGGGACATCAGTTGCGCCACAGGGTGGGAGGAGGGAGCCGAGCACGTTACATTTTCTCTCTTCAGTAAGCATTTTTTTGTGTTTGATACTTTTGGAATTTTGGTTTTTCATGTTGATTTTAAAATGACCTTTTTCATGTTTGAAATGTACTAACTCGTTTTTTCCTCACAGCAGGTCAACTTGTGTGTGGTTGCAACATTACGGACCCATTGAGTACATTTTTGGAGAAAGGGACATCAGTTGCGCCACAGGGTGGGAGGAGGGAGCCGAGCACGTTACATTTTCTCTCTTCAGTAAGCATTTTTTTGTGTTTGATACTTTTGGAATTTTGGTTTTTCATGTTGATTTTAAAATGACCTTTTTCATGTTTGAAATGTACTAACTCGTTTTTTCCTCACAGCAGGTCAACTTGTGTGTGGTTGCAACATTACGGACCCATTGAGTACATTTTTGGAGAAAGGGACATCAGTTGCGCCACAGGGTGGGAGGAGGGAGCCGAGCACGTTACATTTTCTCTCTTCAGTAAGCATTTTTTTGTGTTTGATACTTTTGAAATTTTGGTTTTTCATGTTGATTTTAAAATGACCTTTTTCATGTTTGAAATGTACTAACTCGTTTTTTCCTCACAGCAGGTCAACTTGTGTGTGGTTGCAACATTACGGACCCATTGAGTACATTTTTGGAGAAAGGGACATCAGTTGCGCCACAGGGTGGGAGGAGGGAGCCGAGCACGTTACATTTTCTCTCTTCAGTAAGCATTTTTTTGTGTTTGATACTTTTGGAATTTTGGTTTTTCATGTTGATTTTAAAATGACCTTTTTCATGTTTGAAATGTACTAACTCGTTTTTTCCTCACAGCAGGTCAACTTGTGTGTGGTTGCAACATTACGGACCCATTGAGTACATTTTTGGAGAAAGGGACATCAGTTGCGCCACAGGGTGGGAGGAGGGAGCCGAGCACGTTACATTTTCTCTCTTCAGTAAGCATTTTTTTGTGTTTGATACTTTTGGAATTTTGGTTTTTCATGTTGATTTTAAAATGACCTTTTTCATGTTTGAAATGTACTAACTCGTTTTTTCCTCACAGCAGGTCAACTTGTGTGTGGTTGCAACATTACGGACCCATTGAGTACATTTTTGGAGAAAGGGACATCAGTTGCGCCACAGGGTGGGAGGAGGGAGCCGAGCACGTTACATTTTCTCTCTTCAGTAAGCATTTTTTTGTGTTTGATACTTTTGGAATTTTGGTTTTTCATGTTGATTTTAAAATGACCTTTTTCATGTTTGAAATGTACTAACTCGTTTTTTCCTCACAGCAGGTCAACTTGTGTGTGGTTGCAACATTACGGACCCATTGAGTACATTTTTGGAGAAAGGGACATCAGTTGCGCCACAGGGTGGGAGGAGGGAGCCGAGCACGTTACATTTTCTCTCTTCAGTAAGCATTTTTTTGTGTTTGATACTTTTGGAATTTTGGTTTTTCATGTTGATTTTAAAATGACCTTTTTCATGTTTGAAATGTACTAACTCGTTTTTTCCTCACAGCAGGTCAACTTGTGTGTGGTTGCAACATTACGGACCCATTGAGTACATTTTTGGAGAAAGGGACATCAGTTGCGCCACAGGGTGGGAGGAGGGAGCCGAGCACGTTACATTTTCTCTCTTCAGTAAGCATTTTTTTGTGTTTGATACTTTTGGAATTTTGGTTTTTCATGTTGATTTTAAAATGACCTTTTTCATGTTTGAAATGTACTAACTCGTTTTTTCCTCACAGCAGGTCAACTTGTGTGTGGTTGCAACATTACGGACCCATTGAGTACATTTTTGGAGAAAGGGACATCAGTTGCGCCACAGGGTGGGAGGAGGGAGCCGAGCACGTTACATTTTCTCTCTTCAGTAAGCATTTTTTTGTGTTTGATACTTTTGGAATTTTGGTTTTTCATGTTGATTTTAAAATGACCTTTTTCATGTTTGAAATGTACTAACTCGTTTTTTCCTCACAGCAGGTCAACTTGTGTGTGGTTGCAACATTACGGACCCATTGAGTACATTTTTGGAGAAAGGGACATCAGTTGCACCACAGGGTGGGAGGAGGGAGCCGAGCACGTTACATTTTCTCTCTTCAGTAAGCATTTTTTTGTGTTTGATACTTTTGGAATTTTGGTTTTTCATGTTGATTTTAAAATGACCTTTTTCATGTTTGAAATGTACTAACTCGTTTTTTCCTCACAGCAGGTCAACTTGTGTGTGGTTGCAACATTACGGACCCATTGAGTACATTTTTGGAGAAAGGGACATCAGTTGCGCCACAGGGTGGGAGGAGGGAGCCGAGCACGTTACATTTTCTCTCTTCAGTAAGCATTTTTTTGTGTTTGATACTTTTGGAATTTTGGTTTTTCATGTTGATTTTAAAATGACCTTTTTCATGTTTGAAATGTACTAACTCGTTTTTTCCTCACAGCAGGTCAACTTGTGTGTGGTTGCAACATTACGGACCCATTGAGTACATTTTTGGAGAAAGGGACATCAGTTGCGCCACAGGGTGGGAGGAGGGAGCCGAGCACGTTACATTTTCTCTCTTCAGTAAGCATTTTTTTGTGTTTGATACTTTTGGAATTTTGGTTTTTCATGTTGATTTTAAAATGACCTTTTTCATGTTTGAAATGTACTAACTCGTTTTTTCCTCACAGCAGGTCAACTTGTGTGTGGTTGCAACATTACGGACCCATTGAGTACATTTTTGGAGAAAGGGACATCAGTTGCGCCACAGGGTGGGAGGAGGGAGCCGAGCACGTTACATTTTCTCTCTTCAGTAAGCATTTTTTTGTGTTTGATACTTTTGGAATTTTGGTTTTTCATGTTGATTTTAAAATGACCTTTTTCATGTTTGAAATGTACTAACTCGTTTTTTCCTCACAGCAGGTCAACTTGTGTGTGGTTGCAACATTACGGACCCATTGAGTACATTTTTGGAGAAAGGGACATCAGTTGCGCCACAGGGTGGGAGGAGGGAGCCGAGCACGTTACATTTTCTCTCTTCAGTAAGCATTTTTTTGTGTTTGATACTTTTGGAATTTTGGTTTTTCATGTTGATTTTAAAATGACCTTTTTCATGTTTGAAATGTACTAACTCGTTTTTTCCTCACAGCAGGTCAACTTGTGTGTGGTTGCAACATTACGGTCCCATTGAGTACATTTTTGGAGAAAGGGACATCAGTTGCGCCACAGGGTGGGAGGAGGGAGCCGAGCACGTTACATTTTTTTTCTTCGGTAAGCATTTTTTTGTGTTTGATACTTTTGGAATTTTGGTTTTTCATGTTGATTTTAAAATGACCTTTTTCATGTTTGAAATGTACTAACTCGTTTACTCCTCACAGCAGGTCAACTTGTGTGTGGTTGCAACATTACGGTCCCATTGAGTACATTTTTGGAGAAAGGGACATCAGTTGCGCCACAGGGTGGGAGGAGGGAGCCGAGCACGTTACATTTTTTTTCTTCGGTAAGCATTTTTTTGTGTTTGATACTTTTGGAATTTTGGTTTTTCATGTTGATTTTAAAATGACCTTTTTCATGTTTGAAATGTACTAACTCGTTTACTCCTCACAGCAGGTCAACTTGTGTGTGGTTGCAACATTACGGTCCCATTGAGTACATTTTTGGAGAAAGGGACATCAGTTGCGCCACAGGGTGGGAGGAGGGAGCCGAGCACGTTACATTTTTTTTCTTCGGTAAGCATTTTTTTGTGTTTGATACTTTTGGAATTTTGGTTTTTCATGTTGATTTTAAAATGACCTTTTTCATGTTTGAAATGTACTAACTCGTTTACTCCTCACAGCAGGTCAACTTGTGTGTGGTTGCAACATTACGGACCCATTGAGTACATTTTTGGAGAAAGGGACATCAGTTGCACCACAGGGCGGGAGGAGGGTGCTGAGCACGTTACATTTTCTCTCTTCGGTAAGCATTTTTTTGTGTTTGATACTTTTGGAATTTTGGTTTTTCATGTTGATTTTAAAATGACCTTTTTCAAGTTTGAAATGTACTAACTCGTTTACTCCTCACAGCAGGTCAACTTGTGTGTGGTTGCAACATTACGGTCCCATTGAGTACATTTTTGGAGAAAGGGACATCAGTTGCGCCACAGGGCGGGAGGAGGGAGCCGAGCACGTTACATTTTTTTTCTTCGGTAAGCATTTTTTTGTGTTTGATACTTTTGGAATTTTGGTTTTTCATGTTGATTTTAAAATGACCTTTTTCATGTTTGAAATGTACTAACTCGTTTTTTCCTCACAGCAGGTCAACTTGTGTGTGGTTGCAACATTACGGTCCCATTGAGTACATTTTTGGAGAAAGGGACATCAGTTGCACCACAGGGCGGGAGGAGGGTGCTGAGCACGTTACATTTTCTCTCTTCGGTAAGCATTTTTTTGTGTTTGATACTTTTGGAATTTTGGTTTTTCATGTTGATTTTAAAATGACCTTTTTCATGTTTGAAATGTACTAACTCGTTTACTCCTCACAGCAGGTCAACTTGTGTGTGGTTGCAACATTACGGACCCATTGAGTACATTTTTGGAGAAAGGGACATCAGTTGCACCACAGGGCGGGAGGAGGGTGCTGAGCACGTTACATTTTCTCTCTTCGGTAAGCATTTTTTTGTGTTTGATACTTTTGGAATTTTGGTTTTTCATGTTGATTTTAAAATAACCTTTTTCATGTTTGAAATGTACTAACTCGTTTACTCCTCACAGCAGGTCAACTTGTGTGTGGTTGCAACATTACGGACCCATTGAGTACATTTTTGGAGAAAGGGACATCAGTTGCGCCACAGGGTGGGAGGAGGGAGCCGAGCACGTTACATTTTTTTTCTTCGGTAAGCATTTTTTTGTGTTTGATACTTTTGGAATTTTGGTTTTTCATGTTGATTTTAAAATGACCTTTTTCATGTTTGAAATGTACTAACTCTTTTACTCCTCACAGCAGGTCAACTTGTGTGTGGTTGCAACATTACGGACCCATTGAGTACATTTTTGGAGAAAGGGACATCAGTTGCACCACAGGGCGGGAGGAGGGTGCTGAGCACGTTACATTTTCTCTCTTCGGTAAGCATTTTTTTGTGTTTGATACTTTTGGAATTTTGGTTTTTCATGTTGATTTTAAAATGACCTTTTTCATGTTTGAAATGTACTAACTCGTTTTTTCCTCACAGCAGGTCAACTTGTGTGTGGTTGCAACATTACGGTCCCATTGAGTACATTTTTGGAGAAAGGGACATCAGTTGCACCACAGGGCGGGAGGAGGGTGCTGAGCACGTTACATTTTCTCTCTTCGGTAAGCATTTTTTTGTGTTTGATACTTTTGGAATTTTGGTTTTTCATGTTGATTTTAAAATGACCTTTTTCATGTTTGAAATGTACTAACTCGTTTTTTCCTCACAGCAGGTCAACTTGTGTGTGGTTGCAACATTACGGTCCCATTGAGTACATTTTTGGAGAAAGGGACATCAGTTGCACCACAGGGCGGGAGGAGGGTGCTGAGCACGTTACATTTTCTCTCTTCGGTAAGCATTTTTTTGTGTTTGATACTTTTGGAATTTTGGTTTTTCATGTTGATTTTAAAATGACCTTTTTCATGTTTGAAATGTACTAACTCGTTTACTCCTCACAGCAGGTCAACTTGTGTGTGGTTGCAACATTACGGACCCATTGAGTACATTTTTGGAGAAAGGGACATCAGTTGCACCACAGGGCGGGAGGAGGGTGCTGAGCACGTTACATTTTCTCTCTTCGGTAAGCATTTTTTTGTGTTTGATACTTTTGGAATTTTGGTTTTTCATGTTGATTTTAAAATAACCTTTTTCATGTTTGAAATGTACTAACTCGTTTACTCCTCACAGCAGGTCATCTTGTGTGTGGTTGCAACATTACGGACCCATTGAGTACATTTTTGGAGAAAGGGACATCAGTTGCGCCACAGGGTGGGAGGAGGGAGCCGAGCACGTTACATTTTTTTTCTTCGGTAAGCATTTTTTTGTGTTTGATACTTTTGGAATTTTGGTTTTTCATGTTGATTTTAAAATGACCTTTTTCATGTTTGAAATGTACTAACTCGTTTACTCCTCACAGCAGGTCAACTTGTGTGTGGTTGCAACATTACGGACCCATTGAGTACATTTTTGGAGAAAGGGACATCAGTTGCACCACAGGGCGGGAGGAGGGTGCTGAGCACGTTACATTTTCTCTCTTCGGTAAACATTTTTTTGTGTTTGATACTTTTGGAATTTTGGTTTTTCATGTTGATTTTAAAATGACCTTTTTCATGTTTGAAATGTACTAACTCGTTTTTTCCTCACAGCAGGTCAACTTGTGTGTGGTTGCAACATTACGGTCCCATTGAGTACATTTTTGGAGAAAGGGACATCAGTTGCGCCACAGGGTGGGAGGAGGGAGCCGAGCACGTTACATTTTTTTTCTTCGGTAAGCATTTTTTTGTGTTTGATACTTTTGGAATTTTGGTTTTTCATGTTGATTTTAAAATGACCTTTTTCATGTTTGAAATGTACTAACTCGTTTTTTCCTCACAGCAGGTCAACTTGTGTGTGGTTGCAACATTACGGTCCCATTGAGTACATTTTTGGAGAAAGGGACATCAGTTGCGCCACAGGGCGGGAGGAGGGAGCCGAGCACGTTACATTTTTTTTCTTCGGTAAGCGTTTTTTTGTGTTTGATACTTTTGGAATTTTGGTTTTTCATGTTGATTTTAAAATGACCTTTTTCATGTTTGAAATGTACTAACTCGTTTTTTCCTCACAGCAGGTCAACTTGTGTGTGGTTGCAACATTACGGACCCATTGAGTACATTTTTGGAGAAAGGGACATCAGTTGCACCACAGGGCGGGAGGAGGGTGCTGAGCACGTTACATTTTCTCTCTTCGGTAAGCATTTTTTTGTGTTTGATACTTTTGGAATTTTGGTTTTTCATGTTGATTTTAAAATAACCTTTTTCATGTTTGAAATGTACTAACTCGTTTACTCCTCACAGCAGGTCAACTTGTGTGTGGTTGCAACATTACGGTCCCATTGAGTACATTTTTGGAGAAAGGGACATCAGTTGCGCCACAGGGTGGGAGGAGGGAGCCGAGCACGTTACATTTTTTTTCTTCGGTAAGCATTTTTTTGTGTTTGATACTTTTGGAATTTTGGTTTTTCATGTTGATTTTAAAATGACCTTTTTCATGTTTGAAATGTACTAACTCGTTTTTTCCTCACAGCATGTCAACTTGTGTGTGGTTGCAACATTACGGTCCCATTGAGTACATTTTTGGAGAAAGGGACATCAGTTGCACCACAGGGCGGGAGGAGGGTGCCGAGCACGTTACATTTTCTCTCTTCGGTAAGCATTTTTTTGTGTTTGATACTTTTGGAATTTTGGTTTTTCATGTTGATTTTAAAATGACCTTTTTCATGTTTGAAATGTACTAACTCGTTTTTTCCTCACAGCAGGTCAACTTGTGTGTGGTTGCAACATTACGGTCCCATTGAGTACATTTTTGGAGAAAGGGACATCAGTTGCACCACAGGGCGGGAGGAGGGTGCTGAGCACGTTACATTTTCTCTCTTCGGTAAGCATTTTTTTGTGTTTGATACTTTTGGAATTTTGGTTTTTCATGTTGATTTTAAAATAACCTTTTTCATGTTTGAAATGTACTAACTCGTTTACTCCTCACAGCAGGTCAACTTGTGTGTGGTTGCAACATTACGGTCCCATTGAGTACATTTTTGGAGAAAGGGACATCAGTTGCACCACAGGGCGGGAGGAGGGTGCTGAGCACGTTACATTTTCTCTCTTCGGTAAGCATTTTTTTGTGTTTGATACTTTTGGAATTTTGGTTTTTCATGTTGATTTTAAAATAACCTTTTTCATGTTTGAAATGTACTAACTCGTTTTTTCCTCACAGCAGGTCAACTTGTGTGTGGTTGCAACATTACGGACCCATTGAGTACATTTTTGGAGAAAGGGACATCAGTTGCACCACAGGGCGGGAGGAGGGTGCTGAGCACGTTACATTTTCTCTCTTCGGTAAGCATTTTTTTGTGTTTGATACTTTTGGAATTTTGGTTTTTCATGTTGATTTTAAAATAACCTTTTTCATGTTTGAAATGTACTAACTCGTTTACTCCTCACAGCAGGTCAACTTGTGTGTGGTTGCAACATTACGGTCCCATTGAGTACATTTTTGGAGAAAGGGACATCAGTTGCGCCACAGGGTGGGAGGAGGGAGCCGAGCACGTTACATTTTTTTTCTTCGGTAAGCATTTTTTTGTGTTTGATACTTTTGGAATTTTGGTTTTTCATGTTGATTTTAAAATGACCTTTTTCATGTTTGAAATGTACTAACTCGTTTTTTCCTCACAGCATGTCAACTTGTGTGTGGTTGCAACATTACGGTCCCATTGAGTACATTTTTGGAGAAAGGGACATCAGTTGCACCACAGGGCGGGAGGAGGGTGCTGAGCACGTTACATTTTCTCTCTTCGGTAAGCATTTTTTTGTGTTTGATACTTTTGGAATTTTGGTTTTTCATGTTGATTTTAAAATGACCTTTTTCATGTTTGAAATGTACTAACTCGTTTTTTCCTCACAGCAGGTCAACTTGTGTGTGGTTGCAACATTACGGTCCCATTGAGTACATTTTTGGAGAAAGGGACATCAGTTGCACCACAGGGCGGGAGGAGGGTGCTGAGCACGTTACATTTTCTCTCTTCGGTAAGCATTTTTTTGTGTTTGATACTTTTGGAATTTTGGTTTTTCATGTTGATTTTAAAATAACCTTTTTCATGTTTGAAATGTACTAACTCGTTTACTCCTCACAGCAGGTCAACTTGTGTGTGGTTGCAACATTACGGTCCCATTGAGTACATTTTTGGAGAAAGGGACATCAGTTGCACCACAGGGCGGGAGGAGGGTGCTGAGCACGTTACATTTTCTCTCTTCGGTAAGCATTTTTTTGTGTTTGATACTTTTGGAATTTTGGTTTTTCATGTTGATTTTAAAATAACCTTTTTCATGTTTGAAATGTACTAACTCGTTTTTTCCTCACAGCAGGTCAACTTGTGTGTGGTTGCAACATTACGGTCCCATTGAGTACATTTTTGGAGAAAGGGACATCAGTTGCGCCACAGGGCGGGAGGAGGGAGCCGAGCACGTTACATTTTTTTTCTTCGGTAAGCATTTTTTTGTGTTTGATACTTTTGGAATTTTGGTTTTTCATGTTGATTTTAAAATGACCTTTTTCATGTTTGAAATGTACTAACTCGTTTTTTCCTCACAGCAGGTCAACTTGTGTGTGGTTGCAACATTACGGACCCATTGAGTACATTTTTGGAGAAAGGGACATCAGTTGCACCACAGGGCGGGAGGAGGGTGCTGAGCACGTTACATTTTCTCTCTTCGGTAAGCATTTTTTTGTGTTTGATACTTTTGGAATTTTGGTTTTTCATGTTGATTTTAAAATAACCTTTTTCATGTTTGAAATGTACTAACTCGTTTACTCCTCACAGCAGGTCAACTTGTGTGTGGTTGCAACATTACGGTCCCATTGAGTACATTTTTGGAGAAAGGGACATCAGTTGCGCCACAGGGTGGGAGGAGGGAGCCGAGCACGTTACATTTTTTTTCTTCGGTAAGCATTTTTTTGTGTTTGATACTTTTGGAATTTTGGTTTTTCATGTTGATTTTAAAATGACCTTTTTCATGTTTGAAATGTACTAACTCGTTTTTTCCTCACAGCATGTCAACTTGTGTGTGGTTGCAACATTACGGTCCCATTGAGTACATTTTTGGAGAAAGGGACATCAGTTGCACCACAGGGCGGGAGGAGGGTGCCGAGCACGTTACATTTTCTCTCTTCGGTAAGCATTTTTTTGTGTTTGATACTTTTGGAATTTTGGTTTTTCATGTTGATTTTAAAATGACCTTTTTCATGTTTGAAATGTACTAACTCGTTTTTTCCTCACAGCAGTTCAACTTGTGTGTGGTTGCAACATTACGGTCCCATTGAGTACATTTTTGGAGAAAGGGACATCAGTTGCACCACAGGGCGGGAGGAGGGTGCTGAGCACGTTACATTTTCTCTCTTCGGTAAGCATTTTTTTGTGTTTGATACTTTTGGAATTTTGGTTTTTCATGTTGATTTTAAAATAACCTTTTTCATGTTTGAAATGTACTAACTCGTTTACTCCTCACAGCAGGTCAACTTGTGTGTGGTTGCAACATTACGGTCCCATTGAGTACATTTTTGGAGAAAGGGACATCAGTTGCACCACAGGGCGGGAGGAGGGTGCTGAGCACGTTACATTTTCTCTCTTCGGTAAGCATTTTTTTGTGTTTGATACTTTTGGAATTTTGGTTTTTCATGTTGATTTTAAAATAACCTTTTTCATGTTTGAAATGTACTAACTCGTTTTTTCCTCACAGCAGGTCAACTTGTGTGTGGTTGCAACATTACGGACCCATTGAGTACATTTTTGGAGAAAGGGACATCAGTTGCACCACAGGGCGGGAGGAGGGTGCTGAGCACGTTACATTTTCTCTCTTCGGTAAGCATTTTTTTGTGTTTGATACTTTTGGAATTTTGGTTTTTCATGTTGATTTTAAAATAACCTTTTTCATGTTTGAAATGTACTAACTCGTTTACTCCTCACAGCAGGTCAACTTGTGTGTGGTTGCAACATTACGGTCCCATTGAGTACATTTTTGGAGAAAGGGACATCAGTTGCGCCACAGGGTGGGAGGAGGGAGCCGAGCACGTTACATTTTTTTTCTTCGGTAAGCATTTTTTTGTGTTTGATACTTTTGGAATTTTGGTTTTTCATGTTGATTTTAAAATGACCTTTTTCATGTTTGAAATGTACTAACTCGTTTTTTCCTCACAGCATGTCAACTTGTGTGTGGTTGCAACATTACGGTCCCATTGAGTACATTTTTGGAGAAAGGGACATCAGTTGCACCACAGGGCGGGAGGAGGGTGCCGAGCACGTTACATTTTCTCTCTTCGGTAAGCATTTTTTTGTGTTTGATACTTTTGGAATTTTGGTTTTTCATGTTGATTTTAAAATGACCTTTTTCATGTTTGAAATGTACTAACTCGTTTTTTCCTCACAGCAGGTCAACTTGTGTGTGGTTGCAACATTACGGTCCCATTGAGTACATTTTTGGAGAAAGGGACATCAGTTGCACCACAGGGCGGGAGGAGGGTGCTGAGCACGTTACATTTTCTCTCTTCGGTAAGCATTTTTTTGTGTTTGATACTTTTGGAATTTTGGTTTTTCATGTTGATTTTAAAATAACCTTTTTCATGTTTGAAATGTACTAACTCGTTTACTCCTCACAGCAGGTCAACTTGTGTGTGGTTGCAACATTACGGTCCCATTGAGTACATTTTTGGAGAAAGGGACATCAGTTGCACCACAGGGCGGGAGGAGGGTGCTGAGCACGTTACATTTTCTCTCTTCGGTAAGCATTTTTTTGTGTTTGATACTTTTGGAATTTTGGTTTTTCATGTTGATTTTAAAATAACCTTTTTCATGTTTGAAATGTACTAACTCCTTTTTTCCTCACAGCAGGTCAACTTGTGTGTGGTTGCAACATTACGGTCCCATTGAGTACATTTTTGGAGAAAGGGACATCAGTTGCACCACAGGGCGGGAGGAGGGTGCTGAGCACGTTACATTTTCTCTCTTCGGTAAGCATTTTTTTGTGTTTGATACTTTTGGAATTTTGGTTTTTCATGTTGATTTTAAAATAACCTTTTTCATGTTTGAAATGTACTAACTCGTTTTTTCCTCACAGCAGGTCAACTTGTGTGTGGTTGCAACATTACGGTCCCATTGAGTACATTTTTGGAGAAAGGGACATCAGTTGCACCACAGGGCGGGAGGAGGGTGCCGAGCACGTTACATTTTCTCTCTTCGGTAAGCATTTTTTTGTGTTTGATACTTTTGGAATTTTGGTTTTTCATGTTGATTTTAAAATGACCTTTTTCATGTTTGAAATGTACTAACTCGTTTTTTCCTCACAGCAGGTCAACTTGTGTGTGGTTGCAACATTACGGTCCCATTGAGTACATTTTTGGAGAAAGGGACATCAGTTGCACCACAGGGCGGGAGGAGGGTGCCGAGCACGTTACATTTTCTCTCTTCGGTAAGCATTTTTTTGTGTTTGATACTTTTGGAATTTTGGTTTTTCATGTTGATTTTAAAATGACCTTTTTCATGTTTGAAATGTACTAACTCGTTTTTTCCTCACAGCAGGTCAACTTGTGTGTGGTTGCAACATTACGGTCCCATTGAGTACATTTTTGGAGAAAGGGACATCAGTTGCACCACAGGGCGGGAGGAGGGTGCCGAGCACGTTACATTTTCTCTCTTCGGTAAGCATTTTTTTGTGTTTGATACTTTTGGAATTTTGGTTTTTCATGTTGATTTTAAAATGACCTTTTTCATGTTTGAAATGTACTAACTCGTTTTTTCCTCACAGCAGGTCAACTTGTGTGTGGTTGCAACATTACGGTCCCATTGAGTACATTTTTGGAGAAAGGGACATCAGTTGCGCCACAGGGCGGGAGGAGGGAGCCGAGCACGTTACATTTTTTTTCTTCGGTAAGCATTTTTTTGTGTTTGATACTTTTGGAATTTTGGTTTTTCATGTTGATTTTAAAATAACCTTTTTCATGTTTGAAATGTACTAACTCGTTTACTCCTCACAGCAGGTCAACTTGTGTGTGGTTGCAACATTACGGTCCCATTGAGTACATTTTTGGAGAAAGGGTCATCAGTTGCACCACAGGGCGGGAGGAGGGTGCTGAGCACGTTACATTTTCTCTCTTCGGTAAGCATTTTTTTGTGTTTGATACTTTTGGAATTTTGGTTTTTCATGTTGATTTTAAAATGACCTTTTTCATGTTTGAAATGTACTAACTCGTTTTTTCCTCACAGCAGGTCAACTTGTGTGTGGTTGCAACATTACGGTCCCATTGAGTACATTTTTGGAGAAAGGGACATCAGTTGCACCACAGGGCGGGAGGAGGGTGCCGAGCACGTTACATTTTCTCTCTTCGGTAAGCATTTTTTTGTGTTTGATACTTTTGGAATTTTGGTTTTTCATGTTGATTTTAAAATGACCTTTTTCATGTTTGAAATGTACTAACTCGTTTTTTCCTCACAGCAGGTCAACTTGTGTGTGGTTGCAACATTACGGTCCCATTGAGTACATTTTTGGAGAAAGGGACATCAGTTGCACCACAGGGCGGGAGGAGGGTGCTGAGCACGTTACATTTTCTCTCTTCGGTAAGCATTTTTTTGTGGTTGATACTTTTGGAATTTTGGTTTTTCATGTTGATTTTAAAATGACCTTTTTCATGTTTGAAATGTACTAACCCCCTTTTTTACCTCACAGCAGGTCAACTTGTGTGTGGTTGCAACATTACGGTCCCATCGTGTACATTTTTGGAGAAAGGGACATCAGTTGCACCACAGGGCGGAAGGAGGGTGCTGAGCACGTTACGTTTTCTCTCTTCGGTAAGCATTTTTTTGTGTTTGATACTTTTGGAATTTTGGTTTTTCATGTTTATTTTAAAATGACCTTTTTCATGTTTGAAATGTACTAACTCGTTTTTTCCTCACAGCAGGTCAACTTGTGTGTGTTTGCAACATTACGGTCCCATTGAGTACATTTTTGGAGAAAGGGACATCAGTTGCACCACAGGACGGGAGGAGGGTGCCGAGCACGTTACATTTTTTTTCTTCGGTAAGCATTTTTTTGTGTTTGATACTTTTGGAATTTTGGTTTTTCATGTTGATTTTAAAATGACCTTTTTCATGTTTGAAATGTACTAACTCGTTTTTTCCTCACACCAGGTCAACTTGTGTGTGGTTGCAACATTACGGTCCCATTGAGTACATTTTTGGAGAAAGGGAAATCAGTTGCACCACAGGGCGGGAGGAGGGTGCTGAGCACGATACATTCTCTCTTCGGTAAGCATTTTTTTGTGTTTGATACTTTTGGAATTTTGGTTTTTCATGTTGATTTTAAAATGACCTTTTTCATGTTTGAAATGTACTAACTCGTTTTTTCCTCACAGCAGGTCAACTTGTGTGTGGTTGCAACATTACGGTCCCATTGAGTACATTTTTGGAGAAAGGGACATCAGTTGCACCACAGGGCAGGAGGAGGGTGCTGAGCACGTTACATTTTCTCTCTTCGGTAAGCATTTTTTTGTGTTTGATACTTTTGGAATTTTGGTTTTTCATGTTGATTTTTAAATGACCTTTTTCATGTTTGTAATGTACTAACTCGTTTTTTCCTCACAGCAGGTCAACTTGTGTGTGGATGCAACATTACGGTCCCATTGGGTACATTTTTGGAGAAAGGGACATCCGTTGCACCACAGGGCGGGAGGAGGGTGCTGAGCACGTTTCATTTTCTCTCTTCGGTAAGCATTTTTTTGTGTTTGATATTTTTGGAATTTTGGTTTTTCATGTTGATTTTAAAATGACCTTTTTCATGTTTGAAATGTACTAACTCGTTTTTTCCTCACAGCAGGTCAACTTGTGTGTGGTTGCAACATTACGGTCCCATTGAGTACATTTTTGGAGAAAGGGACATCAGTTGCACCACAGGGCGGGAGGAGGGTGCTGAGCACGTTACATTTTCTCTCTTCGGTAAGCATTTTTTTGTGTTTGATACTTTTGGAATTTTGGTTTTTCATGTTGATTTTAAAATAACCTTTTTCATGTTTGAAATGTACTAACTCGTTTTTTCCTCACAGCAGGTCAACTTGTGTGTGGTTGCAACATTACGGTCCCATTGAGTACATTTTTGGAGAAAGGGACATCAGTTGCACCACAGGGCGGGAGGAGGGTGCTGAGCACGTTACATTTTCTCTCTTCGGTAAGCATTTTTTTGTGTTTGATACTTTTGGAATTTTGGTTTTTCATGTTGATTTTAAAATAACCTTTTTCATGTTTGAAATGTACTAACTCGTTTACTCCTCACAGCAGGTCAACTTGTGTGTGGTTGCAACATTACGGTCCCATTGAGTACATTTTTGGAGAAAGGGACATCAGTTGCACCACAGGGCGGGAGGAGGGTGCCGAGCACGTTACATTTTCTCTCTTCGGTAAGCATTTTTTTGTGTTTGATACTTTTGGAATTTTGGTTTTTCATGTTGATTTTAAAATGACCTTTTTCATGTTTGAAATGTACTAACTCGTTTTTTCCTCACAGCAGGTCAACTTGTGTGTGGTTGCAACATTACGGTCCCATTGAGTACATTTTTGGAGAAAGGGACATCAGTTGCACCACAGGGCGGGAGGAGGGTGCTGAGCACGTTACATTTTCTCTCTTCGGTAAGCATTTTTTTGTGTTTGATACTTTTGGAATTTTGGTATTTCATGTTGATTTTAAAATAACCTTTTTCATGTTTGAAATGTACTAACTCGTTTTTTCCTCACAGCAGGTCAACTTGTGTGTGGTTGCAACATTACGGTCCCATTGAGTACATTTTTGGAGAAAGGGACATCAGTTGCACCACAGGGCGGGAGGAGGGTGCTGAGCACGTTACATTTTCTCTCTTCGGTAAGCATTTTTTTGTGTTTGATACTTTTGGAATTTTGGTTTTTCATGTTGATTTTAAAATAACCTTTTTCATGTTTGAAATGTACTAACTCGTTTTTTCCTCACAGCAGGTCAACTTGTGTGTGGTTGCAACATTACGGTCCCATTGAGTACATTTTTGGAGAAAGGGACATCAGTTGCACCACAGGGCGGGAGGAGGGTGCCGAGCACGTTACATTTTCTCTCTTCGGTAAGCATTTTTTTGTGTTTGATACTTTTGGAATTTTGGTTTTTCATGTTGATTTTAAAATGACCTTTTTCATGTTTGAAATGTACTAACTCGTTTTTTCCTCACAGCAGGTCAACTTGTGTGTGGTTGCAACATTACGGTCCCATTGAGTACATTTTTGGAGAAAGGGACATCAGTTGCACCACAGGGCGGGAGGAGGGTGCCGAGCACGTTACATTTTCTCTCTTCGGTAAGCATTTTTTTGTGTTTGATACTTTTGGAATTTTGGTTTTTCATGTTGATTTTAAAATGACCTTTTTCATGTTTGAAATGTACTAACTCGTTTACTCCTCACAGCAGGTCAACTTGTGTGTGGTTGCAACATTACGGTCCCATTGAGTACATTTTTGGAGAAAGGGACATCAGTTGCACCACAGGGCGGGAGGAGGGTGCCGAGCACGTTACATTTTCTCTCTTCGGTAAGCATTTTTTTGTGTTTGATACTTTTGGAATTTTGGTTTTTCATGTTGATTTTAAAATAACCTTTTTCATGTTTGAAATGTACTAACTCGTTTACTCCTCACAGCAGGTCAACTTGTGTGTGGTTGCAACATTACGGTCCCATTGAGTACATTTTTGGAGAAAGGGACATCAGTTGCACCACAGGGCGGGAGGAGGGTGCTGAGCACGTTACATTTTCTCTCTTCGGTAAGCATTTTTTTGTGTTTGATACTTTTGGAATTTTGGTTTTTCATGTTGATTTTAAAATAACCTTTTTCATGTTTGAAATGTACTAACTCGTTTTTTCCTCACAGCAGGTCAACTTGTGTGTGGTTGCAACATTACGGTCCCATTGAGTACATTTTTGGAGAAAGGGACATCAGTTGCACCACAGGGCGGGAGGAGGGTGCCGAGCACGTTACATTTTCTCTCTTCGGTAAGCATTTTGTTGTGTTTGATACTTTTGGAATTTTGGTTTTTCATGTTGATTTTAAAATGACCTTTTTCATGTTTGAAATGTACTAACTCGTTTTTTCCTCACAGCAGGTCAACTTGTGTGTGGTTGCAACATTACGGTCCCATTGAGTACATTTTTGGAGAAAGGGACATCAGTTGCACCACAGGGCGGGAGGAGGGTGCCGAGCACGTTACATTTTCTCTCTTCGGTAAGCATTTTTTTGTGTTTGATACTTTTGGAATTTTGGTTTTTCATGTTGATTTTAAAATAACCTTTTTCATGTTTGAAATGTACTTACTCGTTTACTCCTCACAGCAGGTCAACTTGTGTGTGGTTGCAACATTACGGTCCCATTGAGTACATTTTTGGAGAAAGGGACATCAGTTGCACCACAGGGCGGGAGGAGGGTGCTGAGCACGTTACATTTTCTCTCTTCGGTAAGCATTTTTTTGTGTTTGATACTTTTGGAATTTTGGTTTTTCATGTTGATTTTAAAATAACCTTTTTCATGTTTGAAATGTACTAACTCGTTTTTTCCTCACAGCAGGTCAACTTGTGTGTGGTTGCAACATTACGGTCCCATTGAGTACATTTTTGGAGAAAGGGACATCAGTTGCACCACAGGGCGGGAGGAGGGTGCTGAGCACGTTACATTTTCTCTCTTCGGTAAGCATTTTTTTGTGTTTGATACTTTTGGAATTTTGGTTTTTCATGTTGATTTTAAAATAACCTTTTTCATGTTTGAAATGTACTAACTCGTTTTTTCCTCACAGCAGGTCAACTTGTGTGTGGTTGCAACATTACGGTCCCATTGAGTACATTTTTGGAGAAAGGGACATCAGTTGCACCACAGGGCGGGAGGAGGGTGCCGAGCACGTTACATTTTCTCTCTTCGGTAAGCATTTTTTTGTGTTTGATACTTTTGGAATTTTGGTTTTTCATGTTGATTTTAAAATGACCTTTTTCATGTTTGAAATGTACTAACTCGTTTTTTCCTCACAGCAGGTCAACTTGTGTGTGGTTGCAACATTACGGTCCCATTGAGTACATTTTTGGAGAAAGGGACATCAGTTGCACCACAGGGCGGGAGGAGGGTGCCGAGCACGTTACATTTTCTCTCTTCGGTAAGCATTTTTTTGTGTTTGATACTTTTGGAATTTTGGTTTTTCATGTTGATTTTAGAATGACCTTTTTCATGTTTGAAATGTACTAACTCGTTTTTTCCTCACAGCAGGTCAACTTGTGTGTGGTTGCAACATTACGGTCCCATTGAGTACATTTTTGGAGAAAGGGACATCAGTTGCGCCACAGGGCGGGAGGAGGGAGCCGAGCACGTTACATTTTTTTTCTTCGGTAAGCATTTTTTTGTGTTTGATACTTTTGGAATTTTGGTTTTTCATGTTGATTTTAAAATAACCTTTTTCATGTTTGAAATGTACTAACTCGTTTACTCCTCACAGCAGGTCAACTTGTGTGTGGTTGCAACATTACGGTCCCATTGAGTACATTTTTGGAGAAAGGGTCATCAGTTGCACCACAGGGCGGGAGGAGGGTGCTGAGCACGTTACATTTTCTCTCTTCAGTAAGCATTTTTTTGTGTTTGATACTTTTGGAATTTTGGTTTTTCATGTTGATTTTAAAATGACCTTTTTCATGTTTGAAATGTACTAACTCGTTTTTTCCTCACAGCAGGTCAACTTGTGTGTGGTTGCAACATTACGGTCCCATTGAGTACATTTTTGGAGAAAGGGACATCAGTTGCACCACAGGGCGGGAGGAGGGTGCCGAGCACGTTACATTTTCTCTCTTCGGTAAGCATTTTTTTGTGTTTGATACTTTTGGAATTTTGGTTTTTCATGTTGATTTTAAAATGACCTTTTTCATGTTTGAAATGTACTAACTCGTTTTTTCCTCACAGCAGGTCAACTTGTGTGTGGTTGCAACATTACGGTCCCACTGAGTACATTTTTGGAGAAAGGGACATCAGTTGCACCACAGGGCGGGAGGAGGGTGCTGAGCACGTTACATTTTCTCTCTTCGGTAAGCATTTTTTTGTGTTTGATACTTTTGGAATTTTGGTTTTTCATGTTGATTTTAAAATAACCTTTTTCATGTTTGAAATGTACTAACTCGTTTTTTCCTCACAGCAGGTCAACTTGTGTGTGCTTGCAACATTACGGTCCCATTGAGTACATTTTTGGAGAAAGGGACATCAGTTGCACCACAGGGCGGGAGGAGGGTGCCGAGCACGTTACATTTTCTCTCTTCGGTAAGCATTTTTTTGTGTTTGATACTTTTGGAATTTTGGTTTTTCATGTTGATTTTAAAATGACCTTTTTCATGTTTGAAATGTACTAACTCGTTTTTTCCTCACAGCAGGTCAACTTGTGTGTGGTTGCAACATTACGGTCCCATTGAGTACATTTTTGGAGAAAGGGACATCAGTTGCGCCACAGGGCGGGAGGAGGGAGCCGAGCACGTTACATTTTTTTTCTTCGGTAAGCATTTTTTTGTGTTTGATACTTTTGGAATTTTGGTTTTTCATGTTGATTTTAAAATAACCTTTTTCATGTTTGAAATGTACTAACTCGTTTACTCCTCACAGCAGGTCAACTTGTGTGTGGTTGCAACATTACGGTCCCATTGAGTACATTTTTGGAGAAAGGGTCATCAGTTGCACCACAGGGCGGGAGGAGGGTGCTGAGCACGTTACATTTTCTCTCTTCGGTAAGCATTTTTTTGTGTTTGATACTTTTGGAATTTTGGTTTTTCATGTTGATTTTAAAATGACCTTTTTCATGTTTGAAATGTACTAACTCGTTTTTTCCTCACAGCAGGTCAACTTGTATGTGGTTGCAACATTACGGTCCCATTGAGTACATTTTTGGAGAAAGGGACATCAGTTGCACCACAGGGCGGGAGGAGGGTGCCGAGCACGTTACATTTTCTCTCTTCGGTAAGCATTTTTTTGTGTTTGATACTTTTGGAATTTTGGTTTTTCATGTTGATTTTAAAATGACCTTTTTCATGTTTGAAATGTACTAACTCGTTTTTTCCTCACAGCAGGTCAACTTGTGTGTGGTTGCAACATTACGGTCCCATTGAGTACATTTTTGGAGAAAGGGACATCAGTTGCACCACAGGGCGGGAGGAGGGTGCTGAGCACGTTACATTTTCTCTCTTCGGTAAGCATTTTTTTGTGGTTGATACTTTTGGAATTTTGGTTTTTCATGTTGATTTTAAAATGACCTTTTTCATGTTTGAAATGTACTAACCCCCTTTTTTACCTCACAGCAGGTCAACTTGTGTGTGGTTGCAACATTACGGTCCCATCGTGTACATTTTTGGAGAAAGGGACATCAGTTGCACCACAGGGCGGAAGGAGGGTGCTGAGCACGTTACGTTTTCTCTCTTCGGTAAGCATTTTTTTGTGTTTGATACTTTTGGAATTTTGGTTTTTCATGTTTATTTTAAAATGACCTTTTTCATGTTTGAAATGTACTAACTCGTTTTTTCCTCACAGCAGGTCAACTTGTGTGTGTTTGCAACATTACGGTCCCATTGAGTACATTTTTGGAGAAAGGGACATCAGTTGCACCACAGGACGGGAGGAGGGTGCCGAGCACGTTACATTTTTTTTCTTCGGTAAGCATTTTTTTGTGTTTGATACTTTTGGAATTTTGGTTTTTCATGTTGATTTTAAAATGACCTTTTTCATGTTTGAAATGTACTAACTCGTTTTTTCCTCACACCAGATCAACTTGTGTGTGGTTGCAACATTACGGTCCCATTGAGTACATTTTTGGAGAAAGGGAAATCAGTTGCACCACAGGGCGGGAGGAGGGTGCTGAGCACGATACATTCTCTCTTCGGTAAGCATTTTTTTGTGTTTGATACTTTTGGAATTTTGGTTTTTCATGTTGATTTTAAAATGACCTTTTTCATGTTTGAAATGTACTAACTCGTTTTTTCCTCACAGCAGGTCAACTTGTGTGTGGTTGCAACATTACGGTCCCATTGAGTACATTTTTGGAGAAAGGGACATCAGTTGCACCACAGGGCGGGAGGAGGGTGCTGAGCACGTTACATTTTCTCTCTTCGGTAAGCATTTTTTTGTGTTTGATACTTTTGGAATTTTGGTTTTTCATGTTGATTTTTAAATGACCTTTTTCATGTTTGTAATGTACTAACTCGTTTTTTCCTCACAGCAGGTCAACTTGTGTGTGGATGCAACATTACGGTCCCATTGGGTACATTTTTGGAGAAAGGGACATCCGTTGCACCACAGGGCGGGAGGAGGGTGCTGAGCACGTTTCATTTTCTCTCTTCGGTAAGCATTTTTTTGTGTTTGATATTTTTGGAATTTTGGTTTTTCATGTTGATTTTAAAATGACCTTTTTCATGTTTGAAATGTACTAACTCGTTTTTTCCTCACAGCAGGTCAACTTGTGTGTGGTTGCAACATTACGGTCCCATTGAGTACATTTTTGGAGAAAGGGACATCAGTTGCACCACAGGGCGGGAGGAGGGTGCCGAGCACGTTACATTTTCTCTCTTCGGTAAGCATTTTTTTGTGTTTGATACTTTTGGAATTTTGGTTTTTCATGTTGATTTTAAAATGACATTTTTCATGTTTGAAATGTACTAACTCGTTTTTTCCTCACAGCAGGTCAACTTGTGTGTGGTTGCAACATTACGGTCCCATTGAGTACATTTTTGGAGAAAGGGACATCAGTTGCACCACAGGGCGGGAGGAGGGTGCTGAGCACGTTACATTTTCTCTCTTCGGTAAGCATTTTTTTGTGTTTGATACTTTTGGAATTTTGGTTTTTCATGTTGATTTTAAAATGACCTTTTTCATGTTTGAAATGTACTAACCCCCTTTTTTACCTCACAGCAGGTCAACTTGTGTGTGGTTGCAACATTACGGTCCCATTGTGTACATTTTTGGAGAAAGGGACATCAGTCGCACCACAGGGCGGGAGGAGGGTGCTGAGCACGTTACGTTTTCTCTCTTCGGTAAGCATTTTTTTGTGTTTGATACTTTTGGAATTTTGGTTTTTCATGTTTATTTTAAAATGACCTTTTTCATGTTTGAAATGTACTAACTCGTTTTTTCCTCACAGCAGGTCAACTTGTGTGTGGTTGCAACATTATGGTCCCATTGAGTATATTTTTGGAGAAAGGGACATCAGTTGCACCACAGGGCGGGAGGAGGGTGCTGAGAAGGTTACATTTTCTCTCTTCGATAAGAATTTTTTTGTGTTTGATACTTTTGGAATTTTGGTTTTTCATGTTGATTTTAAAATGACCTTTTTCATGTTTGAAATGTACTAACTCGTTTTTTCCTCACAGCAGGTCAACTTGTGTGTGGTTGCAACATTACGGTCCCATTGAGTACATTTTTGGAGAAAGGGACATCTGTTGCACCACAGGGCGGGAGGAGGGTGCTTAGCACGTTACATTTTCTCTCTTCGGTAAGCATTTTTTGTGTTTGATACTTTTGGAATTTTGGTTTTTCATGTTGATTTTAAAATGACCTTTTTCATGTTTGAAATTTACTAACTCGTTTTTTCCTCACAGCAGGTCAACTTGTGTGTGGTTGCAACATTACGGTCCCATTGAGTACATTTTTGGAGAAAGGGACATCAGTTGCACCACAGGGCGGGAGGAGGGTGCTGAGCACGATACATTTTCTCTCTTCGGTAAGCATTTTTTTGTGTTTGATACTTTTGGAATTTTGGTTTTTCATGTTGATTTTAAAATGACCTTTTTCATGTTTGAAATGTACTAACTCGTTTTTTCCTCACAGCAGGTCAACTTGTGTGTGGTTGCAACATTACGGTCCCATTGAGTACATTTTTGGAGAAAGGGTCATCAGTTGCACCACAGGGCGGGAGGAGGGTGCTGAGCACGTTACATTTTGTCTCTTCGGTAAGCATTTTTTTGTGTTTGATACTTTTCGAATTTTGGTTTTTCATGTTGATTTTAAAATGACCTTTTTCATGTTTGAAATGTACTAACTCGTTTTTTCCTCACAGCAGGTCAACTTGTGTGTGGTTGCAACATTACGGTCCCATTGAGTACATTTTTGGAGAAAGGGACATCAGTTGCACCACAGGGCTTGAGGAGGGTGCTGAGCACGTTACATTTTCTCTCTTCAGTAAGCATTCTTTTGTGTTTGATACACTTGGAATTTTGGTTTTTCATGTTGATTTTAAAATGACCTTTTTCATGTTTGAAATGTACTAACTCGTTTTTTCCTCACAGCAGGTCAACTTGTGTGTGGTTGCAACATTACGGTCCCATTGAGTACATTTTTGGAGAAAGGGACATCAGTTGCACCACAGGGCGGGAGGAGGGTGCCGAGCACGTTACATTTTGTCTCTTCGGTAAGCATTTTTTTGTGTTTGATACTTTTCGAATTTTGGTTTTTCATGTTGATTTTAAAATGACCTTTTTCATGTTTGAAATGTACTAACTCGTTTTTTCCTCACAGCAGGTCAACTTGTGTGTGGTTGCAACATTACGGTCCCATTGAGTACATTTTTGGAGAAAGGGACATCAGTTGCACCACAGGGCGGGAGGAGGGTGCTGAGCACGTTACATTTTCTCTCTTCGGTAAGCATTTTTTTGTGGTTGATACTTTTGGAATTTTGGTTTTTCATGTTGATTTTAAAATGACCTTTTTCATGTTTGAAATGTACTACCCCCCTTTTTTACCTCACAGCAGGTCAACTTGTGTGTGGTTGCAACATTACGGTCCCATTGTGTACATTTTTGGAGAAAGGGACATCAGTTGCACCACAGGGCGGGAGGAGGGTGCCGAGCACGTTACATTTTGTCTCTTCGGTAAGCATTTTTTTGTGTTTGATACTTTTCGAATTTTGGTTTTTCATGTTGATTTTAAAATGACCTTTTTCATGTTTGAAATGTACTAACTCGTTTTTTCCTCACAGCAGGTCAACTTGTGTGTGGTTGCAACATTACGGTCCCATTGAGTACATTTTTGGAGAAAGGGACATCAGTTGCACCACAGGGCGGGAGGAGGGTGCCGAGCACGTTACATTTTGTCTCTTCGGTAAGCATTTTTTTGTGTTTGATACTTTTGGAATTTTGGTTTTTATTGTTGATTTTAAAATGACCTTTTTCATGTTTGAAATGTACTAACTCGTTTTTTCCTCACAGCAGGTCAACTTGTGTGTGGTTGCAACATTACGGTCCCATTGAGTACATTTTTGGAGAAAGGGACATCAGTTGCACCACAGGGCGGGAGGAGGGTGCCGAGCACGTTACATTTTGTCTCTTCGGTAAGCATTTTTTTGTGTTTGATACTTTTCGAATTTTGGTTTTTCATGTTGATTTTAAAATGACCTTTTTCATGTTTGAAATGTACTAACTCGTTTTTTCCTCACAGCAGGTCAACTTGTGTGTGGTTGCAACATTACGGTCCCATTGAGTACATTTTTGGAGAAAGGGACATCAGTTGCACCACAGGGCGGGAGGAGGGTGCTGAGCACGTTACATTTTCTCTCTTCGGTAAGCATTTTTTTGTGGTTGATACTTTTGGAATTTTGGTTTTTCATGTTGATTTTAAAATGACCTTTTTCATGTTTGAAATGTACTACCCCCCTTTTTTACCTCACAGCAGGTCAACTTGTGTGTGGTTGCAACATTACGGTCCCATTGTGTACATTTTTGGAGAAAGGGACATCAGTTGCACCACAGGGCGGAAGGAGGGTGCTGAGCACGTTACGTTTTCTCTCTTCGGTAAGCATTTTTTTGTGTTTGATACTTTTGGAATTTTGGTTTTTCATGTTGATTTTAAAATGACCTTTTTCATGTTTGAAATGTACTAACTCGTTTTTTCCTCACAGCAGGTCAACTTGTGTGTGGTTGCAACATTACGGTCCCATTGAGTACATTTTTGGAGAAAGGGACATCAGTTGCACCACAGGGCGGGAGGAGGGTGCTGAGCACGTTACATTTTCTCTCTTCGGTAAGCATTTTTTTGTCTTTGATACTTTTGGAATTTTGGTTTTTCATGTTGATTTTAAAATGACGTTTTTCATGTTTGTAATGTGCTAACTCGTTTTTTCCTCACAGCAGGTCAACTTGTGTGTGGTTGCAACATTACGGTCCCATTGGGTACATTTTTGGAGAAAGGGACATCCGTTGCACCACAGGGCGGGAGGAGGGTGCTGAGCACGTTTCGTTTTCTCTCTTCGGTAAGCATTTTTTTGTGTTTGATATTTTTGGAATTTTGGTTTTTCATGTTGATTTTAAAATGACCTTTTTCATGTTTGAAATGTACTAACTCGTTTTTTCCTCACAGCAGGTCAACTTGTGTGTGGTTGCAACATTACGGTCCCATTGAGTACATTTTTGGAGAAAGGGACATCAGTTGCACCACAGGGCGGGAGGAGGGTGCCGAGCACGTTACATTTTCTCTCTTCGGTAAGCATTTTTTTGTGTTTGATACTTTTGGAATTTTGGTTTTTCATGTTGATTTTAAAATGACATTTTTCATGTTTGAAATGTACTAACTCGTTTTTTCCTCACAGCAGGTCAACTTGTGTGTGGTTGCAACATTACGGTCCCATTGAGTACATTTTTGGAGAAAGGGACATCAGTTGCACCACAGGGCGGGAGGAGGGTGCTGAGCACATTACATTTTCTCTCTTCGGTAAGCATTTTTTTGTGTTTGATACTTTTGGAATTTTGGTTTTTCATGTTGATTTTAAAATGACCTTTTTCATGTTTGAAATGTACTAACCCCCTTTTTTACTTCACAGCAGGTCAACTTGTGTGTGGTTGCAACATTACGGTCCCATTGTGTACATTTTTGGAGAAAGGGACATCAGTTGCACCACAGGGCGGGAGGAGGGTGCTGAGCACGTTACGTTTTCTCTCTTCGGTAAGCATTTTTTTGTGTTTGATACTTTTGGAATTTTGGTTTTTCATGTTTATTTTAAAATGACCTTTTTCATGTTTGAAATGTACTAACTCGTTTTTTCCTCACAGCAGGTCAACTTGTGTGTGGTTGCAACATTACGGTCCCATTGAGTACATTTTTGGAGAAAGGGACATCAGTTGCACCACAGGGCGGGAGGAGGGTGCTGAGCACGTTACATTTTCTCTCTTCGGTAAGCATTTTTTTGTAATTGATACTTTTGGAATTTTGGTTTTTCATGTTGATTTTAAAATGACCTTTTTCATGTTTGAAATGTACTAACCCCCTTTTTTTCCTCACAGCAGGTCAACTTGTGTGTGGTTGCAACATTACGGTCCCATTGAGTACATTTTTGGAGAAAGGGACATCAGTTGCGCCACAGGACGGGAGGAGGGTGCCGAGCACGTTACATTTTCTCTCATCGGTAAGCATTTTTTTGTGTTTGATACTTTTGGAATTTTGGTTTTTCATGTTGATTTTAAAATGACCTTTTTCATGTTTGAAATGTACTAACCCCCTTTTTTACCTCACAGCAGGTCAACTTGTGTGTGGTTGCAACATTACGGTCCCATTGAGTACATTTTTGGAGAAAGGGACATCAGTTGCACCACAGGGCGGGAGGAGGGTGCCGAGCACGGTACATTTTTTTTCTTCGGTAAGCATTTTTTTGTGTTTGATACTTTTGGAATTTTGGTTTTTCATTTAAATTTTAAAATGACCTTTTTCATGTTTGAAATGTACTAACTCGTTTTTTCCTCACAGCAGGTCAACTTGAGTGTGGTTGCAACATTACGGTCCCACTGAGTACATTTTTGGAGAGAGGGACATCAGTTGCACCACGGGGCGGGGGTAGGGTGCCGAGCACGTTACATTTTTTTTCTTCGGTAAGCATTTTTTTGTGTTTGATACTTTTGGAATTTTGGTTTTTCATGTTGATTTTAAAATGACCTTTTTCATGTTTGAAATGTACTAACTCGTTTTTTCCTCACAGCAGGTCAACTTGTGTGTGGTTGCAACATTACGGTCCCATTGAGTACATTTTTGGAGAAAGGGACATCAGTTGCACCACAGGGCGGGAGGAGGGTGCCGAGCACGTTACATTTTCTCTCATCGGTAAGCATTTTTTTGTGTTTGATACTTTTGGAATTTTGGTTTTTCATGTTGATTTTAAAATGACCTTTTTCATGTTTGAAATGTACTAACTCGTTTTTTCCTCACAGCAGGTCAACTTGTGTGTGGTTGCATCATTACGGTCCCATTGAGTACATTTTTGGAGAAAGGGACATCAGTTGCACCACAGAGCGGGAGGAGGGTGCCGAGCACGTTACATTTTCTCTCATCGGTAAGCATTTTTTTGTGTTTGATACTTTTGGAATTTTGGTTTTTCGTGTTGATTTTAAAATGACCTTTTTCATGTTTGAAATGTACTAACTCATTTTTTTCTCACAGCGGGTCAACGTGTGTGTGGTTGCAACATTACGGTCCCATTGAGTACATTTTTGGAGAAAGGGACATCAGTTGCACCACAGGGCGGGAGGAGGGTGCCGAGTACGTTACATTTTCTCTCTTCGGTAAGCATTTTTTTGTGTTTGATTCTTTTGGAATTTTGGTTTTTCATGTTGATTTTAAAATGACCTTTCTCATGTTTGAAATGTACTAACTCGTTTTTTCCTCACAGCAGGTCAACTTGTGTGTGGTTGCAACATTACGGTCCCATTGAGTACATTTTTGGAGAAAGGGACATCAGTTGCACCACAGGGCGGGAGGAGGGTGCTGAGCACGTTACATTTTCTCTCTTCGGTAAGCATTTTTTTGTGTTTGATACTTTTGGAACTTTGGTTTTTCATGTTGATATTAAAATGACCTTTTTCATCTTTGAAATGTACTAACTCGTTTTTTCCTCACAGCAGGTCAACTTGTGTGTGGTTGCAACATTACGGTCCCATTGAGTACATTTTTGGAGAAAGGGACATCAGTTGCACCACAGGGCGGGAGGAGGGTGCTGAGCACGTTACAGTTTCTCTCTTCGGTAAGCATTTTTTTGTCTTTGATACTTTTGGACCTTTGGTTTTTCATGTTGATTTTAAAATGACCTTTTTCATCTTTGAAATGTACTAACTCGTATTTTCCTCACAGCAGGTCAACTTGAGTGTGGTTGCAACATTACGGTCCCACTGAGTACATTTTTGGAGAGAGGGACATCAGTTGCACCACGGGGCGGGGGTAGGGTGCCGAGCACGTTAAATTTTTTTTCTTCGGTAGGCATTTTTTTGTGTTTGATACTTTTGGAATTTTGGTTTTTCATGTTGATTTTAAAATAACCTTTTTCATGTTTGAAATGTACTAACTCGTTTACTCCTCACAGCAGGTCAACTTGTGTGTGGTTGCAACATTACGGTCCCATTGAGTACATTTTTGGAGAAAGGGTCATCAGTTGCACCACAGGGCGGGAGGAGGGTGCTGAGCACGTTACATTTTCTCTCTTCGGTAAGCATTTTTTTGTGGTTGATACTTTTGGAATTTTGGTTTTTCATGCTGATTTTAAAATGACCTTTTTCATCTTTGAAATGTACTAACTCGTTTTTTCCTCACAGCAGGTCAACTTGAGTGTGGTTGCAACATTACGGTCCCACTGAGTACATTTTTGGAGAGAGGGACATCAGTTGCACCACGGGGCGGGGGTAGGGTGCCGAGCACGTTAAATTTTTTTTCTTCGGTAGGCATTTTTTTGTGTTTGATACTTTTGGAATTTTGGTTTTTCATGTTGATTTTAAAATAACCTTTTTCATGTTTGAAATGTACTAACTCGTTTACTCCTCACAGCAGGTCAACTTGTGTGTGGTTGCAACATTACGGTCCCATTGAGTACATTTTTGGAGAAAGGGACATCAGTTGCACCACAGGGCGGGAGGAGGGTGCTGAGCACGTTACATTTTCTCTCTTCGGTAAGCATTTTTTTGTGGTTGATACTTTTGGAATTTTGGTTTTTCATGTTGATTTTAAAATGACCTTTTTCATGTTTGAAATGTACTAACCCCCTTTTTTACCTCACAGCAGGTCAACTTGTGTGTGGTTGCAACATTACGGTCCCATTGTGTACATTTTTGGAGAAAGGGACATCAGTTGCACCACAGGGCGGAAGGAGGGTGCTGAGCACGTTACGTTTTCTCTCTTCGGTAAGCATTTTTTTGTGTTTGATACTTTTGGAATTTTGGTTTTTCATGTTTATTTTAAAATGACCTTTTTCATGTTTGAAATGTACTAACTCGTTTTTTCCTCACAGCAGGTCAACTTGTGTGTGGTTGCAACATTACGGTCCCATTGAGTACATTTTTGGAGAAAGGGACATCAGTTGCACCACAGGACGGGAGGAGGGTGCCGAGCACATTACATTTTTTTTCTTCGGTAAGCATTTTTTTGTGTTTGATACTTTTCGAATTTTGGTTTTTCATGTTGATTTTAAAATGACCTTTTTCATGTTTGAAATGTACTAACTCGTTTTTTCCTCACACCAGGTCAACTTGTGTGTGGTTGCAACATTACGGTCCCATTGAGTACATTTTTGGAGAAAGGGAAATCAGTTGCACCACAGGGCGGGAGGAGGGTGCTGAGGACGATACATTCTCTCTTCGGTAAGCATTTTTTTGTGTTTGATACTTTTGGAATTTTGGTTTTTCATGTTGATTTTAAAATGACCTTTTTCATGTTTGAAATGTACTAACTCGTTTTTTCCTCACAGCAGGTCAACTTGTGTGTGGTTGCAACATTACGGTCCCATTGAGTACATTTTTGGAGAAATGGACATCAGTTGCACCACAGGGCGGGAGGAGGGTGCTGAGCACGTTACATTTTCTCTCTCCGGTAAGCATTTTTTTGTCTTTGATACTTTTGGAATTTTGGTTTTTCATGTTGATTTTAAAATGACGTTTTTCATGTTTGTAATGTACTAACTCGTTTTTTCCTCACAGCAGGTCAACTTGTGTGTGGTTGCAACATTACGGTCCCATTGGGTACATTTTTGGAGAAAGGGACATCCGTTGCACCACAGGGCGGGAGGAGGGTGCTGAGCACGTTTCATTTTCTCTCTTCGGTAAGCATTTTTTTGTGTTTGATATTTTTGGAATTTTGGTTTTTCATGTTGATTTTAAAATGACCTTTTTCATGTTTGAAATGTACTAACTCGTTTTTTCCTCACAGCAGGTCAACTTGTGTGTGGTTGCAACATTACGGTCCCATTGAGTACATTTTTGGAGAAAGGGACATCAGTTGCACCACAGGGCGGGAGGAGGGTGCCGAGCACGTTACATTTTCTCTCTTCGGTAAGCATTTTTTAGTGTTTGATACTTTTGGAATTTTGGTTTTTCATGTTGATTTTAAAATGACATTTTTCATGTTTGAAATGTACTAACTCGTTTTTTCCTCACAGCAGGTCAACTTGTGTGTGGTTGCAACATTACGGTCCCATTGAGTACATTTTTGGAGAAAGGGACATCAGTTGCACCACAGGGCGGGAGGAGGGTGCTGAGCACGTTACATTTTCTCTCTTCGGTAAGCATTTTTTTGTGTTTGATACTTTTGGAATTTTGGTTTTTCATGTTTATTTTAAAATGACCTTTTTCATGTTTGAAATGTACTAACCCCCTTTTTTACCTCACAGCAGGTCAACTTGTGTGTGGTTGCAACATTACGGTCCCATTGTGTACATTTTTGGAGAAAAGGACATCAGTTGCACCACAGGGCGGGAGGAGGGTGCTGAGCAAGTTACGTTTTCTCTCTTCGGTAAGCATTTTTTTGTGTTTGATACTTTTGGAATTTTGGTTTTTCATGTTTATTTTAAAATGACCTTTTTCATGTTTGAAATGTACTAACTCGTTTTTTCCTCACAGCAGGTCAACTTGTGTGTGGTTGCAACATTACGGTAACATTGAGTACATTTTTGGAGAAAGGGACATCAGTTGCGCCACAGGACGGGAGGAGGGTGCCGAGCACGTTACATTTTTTTTCTTCGGTAAGCATTTTTTTGTGTTTGATACTTTTGGAATTTTGGTTTTTCATGTTGATTTTAAAATGACCTTTTTCATGTTTGAAATGTACTAACTCGTTTTTTCCTCACACCAGGTCAACTTGTGTGTGGTTGCAACATTACGGTCCCATTGAGTACATTTTTGGAGAAAGGGACATCAGTTGCAAAACAGGGCGGGAGGAGGGTGCCGAGCACGTTACATTTTCTCTCATCGGTAAGCATTTTTTTGTGTTTGATACTTTTGGAATTTTGGTTTTTCATGTTGATTTTAAAATGACCTTTTTCATGTTTGAAATGTACTAACTCGTTTTTTCCTCACAGCAGGTCAACTTGTGTGTGGTTGCAACATTACGGTCCCATTGAGTACATTTTTGGAGAAAGGGACATCAGTTGCACCACAGGGCGGGAGGAGGGTGCTGAGCACGTTACATTTTCTCTCATCGGTAAGCATATTTTTGTGTTTGATACTTTTGGAATTTTGGTTTTTCATGTTGATTTTAAAATGACCTTTTTCATGTTTGAAATGTACTAACTCGTTTTTTCCTCACAGCAGGTCAACTTGTGTGTGGTTGCAACATTACGGTCCCATTGAGTACATTTTTGGAGAAAGGGACATCAGTTGCACCACAGGGCGGGAGGAGGGTGCCGAGCACGTTACATTTTCTCTCATCGGTAAGCATTTTTTTGTGTTTGATACTTTTGGAATTTTGGTTTTTCATGTTGATTTTAAAATGACCTTTTTCATGTTTGAAATGTACTAACTCGTTTTTTCCTCACAGCAGGTCAACTTGTGTGTGGTTGCAACATTACGGTCCCATTGAGTACATTTTTGGAGAAAGGGACATCAGTTGCACCACAGGGCGGGAGGAGGGTGCCGAGCACGTTACATTTCTCTCATCGGTAAGCATTTTTTTGTGTTTGATACTTTTGGAATTTTGGTTTTTCGTGATGATTTTAAAATGACCTTTTTCATGTTTGAAATGTACTAACTCGTTTTTTTCTCACAGCAGGTCAACGTGTGTGTGGTTGCAACATTACGGTCCCATTGAGTACATTTTTGGAGAAAGGGACATCAGTTGCACCACAGGGCGGGAGGAGGGTGCTGAGCACGTTACATTTTCTCTCTTCGGTAAGCATTTTTTTGTGTTTGATACTTTTGGAACTTTGGTTTTTCATGTTGATTTTAAAATGACCTTTTTCATCTTTGAAATGTACTAACTCGTTTTTTCCTCACAGCAGGTCAACTTGTGTGTGGTTGCAACATTACGGTCCCATTGAGTACATTTTTGGAGAAAGGGACATCAGTTGCACCACAGGGCGGGAGGAGGGTGCTGAGCACGTTACATTTTCTCTCTTCGGTAAGCATTTTTTTGTGTTTGATACTTTTGGAACTTTGGTTTTTCATGTTGATTTTAAAATGACCTTTTTCATCTTTGAAATGTACTAACTCGTTTTTTCCTAACAGCAGGTCAACTTGTGTGTGGTTGCAACATTACGGTCCCATTGAGTACATTTTTGGAGAAAGGGACATCAGTTGCACCACAGGGCGGGAGGAGGGAGCTGAGCACATTACATTTTCTCTCTTCGGTAAGCATTTTTTTGTGTTTGATACTTTTGGAATTTTGGTTTTTCATGTTGATTTTAAAATGACCTTTTTCATGTTTGAAATGTACTAACTCGTTTTTTCCTCACAGCAGGTCAACTTGTGTGTGGTTGCAACATTACGGTCCCATTGAGTACATTTTTGGAGAAAGGGACATCAGTTGCACCACAGGGCGGGAGGAGGGTGCCGAGCACGTTACATTTTCTCTCATCGGTAAGCATTTTTTTGTGTTTGATACTTTTGGAATTTTGGTTTTTCGTGTTGATTTTAAAATGACCTTTTTCATGTTTGAAATGTACTAACTAGTTTTTTCCTCACAGTAGGTCAACTTGTGTGTGGTTGCAACATTACGGTCCCATTGAGTACATTTTTGGAGAAAGGGACATCAGTTGCACCACAGGGCGGGAGGAGGGTGCCGAGCACGTTACATTTTCTCTCTTCGGTAAGCATTTTTTTGTGTTTGATTCTTTTGGAATTTTGGTTTTTCATGTTGATTTTAAAATGACCTTTTTCATCTTTGAAATTTACTAACTCGTTTTTTCCTCACAGCAGGTCAACTTGAGTGTGGTTGCAACATTACGGTCCCACTGAGTACATTTTTGGAGAAAGGGACATCAGTTACACCACGGGGCGGGGGTAGGGTGCCGAGCACGTTACATTTTCTCTCTTCGGTAAGCATTTTTTTGTGTTTGATACTTTTGGAACTTTGGTTTTTCATGTTGATTTTAAAATGACCTTTTTCATCTTTGAAATGTACTAACTCGTTTTTTCCTCACAGCAGGTCAACTTGAGTGTGGTTGCAACATTACGGTCCCACTGAGTACATTTTTGGAGAGAGGGACATCAGTTGCACCACGGGGCGGGGGTAGGGTGCCGAGCACGTTAAATTTTTTTTCTTCGGTAGGCATTTTTTTGTGTTTGATACTTTTGGAATTTTGGTTTTTCATGTTGATTTTAAAATAACCTTTTTCATGTTTGAAATGTACTAACTCGTTTACTCCTCACAGCAGGTCAACTTGTGTGTGGTTGCAACATTACGGTCCCATTGAGTACATTTTTGGAGAAAGGGTCATCAGTTGCACCACAGGGCGGGAGGAGGGTGCTGAGCACGTTACATTTTCTCTCTTCGGTAAGCATTTTTTTGTGTTTGATACTTTTGGAATTTTGGTTTTTCATGTTGATTTTAAAATGACCTTTTTCATGTTTGAAATGTACTAACTCGTTTTTTCCTCACAGCAGGTCAACTTGTGTGTGGTTGCAACATTACGGTCCCATTGAGTACATTTTTGGAGAAAGGGACATCAGTTGCACCACAGGGCGGGAGGAGGGTGCCGAGCACGTTACATTTTCTCTCTTCGGTAAGCATTTTTTTGTGTTTGATACTTTTGGAATTTTGGTTTTTCATGTTGATTTTAAAATGACCTTTTTCATGTTTGAAATGTACTAACTCGTTTTTTCCTCACAGCAGGTCAACTTGTGTGTGGTTGCAACATTACGGTCCCATTGAGTACATTTTTGGAGAAAGGGACATCAGTTGCACCACAGGGCGGGAGGAGGGTGCTGAGCACGTTACATTTTCTCTTTTCGGTAAGCATTTTTTTGTGGTTGATACTTTTGGAATTTTGGTTTTTCATGTTGATTTTAAAATGACCTTTTTCATGTTTGAAATGTACTAACCCCCTTTTTTACCTCACAGCAGGTCAACTTGTGTGTGGTTGCAACATTACGGTCCCATTGTGTACATTTTTGGAGAAAGGGACATCAGTTGCACCACAGGGCGGAAGGAGGGTGCTGAGCACGTTACGTTTTCTCTCTTCGGTAAGCATTTTTTTGTGTTTGATACTTTTGGAATTTTGGTTTTTCATGTTTATTTTAAAATGACCTTTTTCATGTTTGAAATGTACTAACTCGTTTTTTCCTCACAGCAGGTCAACTTGTGTGTGGTTGCAACATTACGGTCCCATTGAGTACATTTTTGGAGAAAGGGACATCAGTTGCACCACAGGACGGGAGGAGGGTGCCGAGCACATTACATTTTTTTTCTTCGGTAAGCATTTTTTTGTGTTTGATACTTTTGGAATTTTGGTTTTTCATGTTGATTTTAAAATGACCTTTTTCATGTTTGAAATGTACTAACTCGTTTTTTCCTCACAGCAGGTCAACTTGTGTGTGGTTGCAACATTACGGTCCCATTGAGTACATTTTTGGAGAAAGGGAAATCAGTTGCACCACAGGGCGGGAGGAGGGTGCTGAGGACGATACATTCTCTCTTCGGTAAGCATTTTTTTGTGTTTGATACTTTTGGAATTTTGGTTTTTCATGTTGATTTTAAAATGACCTTTTTCATGTTTGAAATGTACTAACTCGTTTTTTCCTCACAGCAGGTCAACTTGTGTGTGGTTGCAACATTACGGTACCATTGAGTACATTTTTGGAGAAAGGGACATCAGTTGCACCACAGGGCGGGAGGAGGGTGCTGAGCACGTTACATTTTCTCTCTTCGGTAAGCATTTTTTTGTCTTTGATACTTTTGGAATTTTGGTTTTTCATGTTGATTTTAAAATGACGTTTTTCATGTTTGTAATGTACTAACTCGTTTTTTCCTCACAGCAGGTCAACTTGTGTGTGGTTGCAACATTACGGTCCCATTGGGTACATTTTTGGAGAAAGGGACATCCGTTGCACCACAGGGCGGGAGGAGGGTGCTGAGCACATTTCATTTTCTCTCTTCGGTAAGCATTTTTTTGTGTTTGATATTTTTGGAATTTTGGTTTTTCATGTTGATTTTAAAATGACCTTTTTCATGTTTGAAATGTACTAACTCGTTTTTTCCTCACAGCAGGTCAACTTGTGTGTGGTTGCAACATTACGGTCCCATTGAGTACATTTTTGGAGAAAGGGACATCAGTTGCACCACAGGGCGGGAGGAGGGTGCCGAGCACGTTACATTTTCTCTCTTCGGTAAGCATTTTTTTGTGTTTGATACTTTTGGAATTTTGGTTTTTCATGTTGATTTTAAAATGACATTTTTCATGTTTGAAATGTACTAACTCGTTTTTTCCTCACAGCAGGTCAACTTGTGTGTGGTTGCAACATTACGGTCCCATTGAGTACATTTTTGGAGAAAGGGACATCAGTTGCACCACAGGGCGGGAGGAGGGTGCTGAGCACGTTACATTTTCTCTCTTCGGTAAGCATTTTTTTGTGTTTGATACTTTTGGAATTTTGGTTTTTCATGTTTATTTTAAAATGACCTTTTTCATGTTTGAAATGTACTAACCCCCTTTTTTACCTCACAGCAGGTCAACTTGTGTGTGGTTGCAACATTACGGTCCCATTGTGTACATTTTTGGAGAAAGGGACATCAGTTGCACCACAGGGCGGGAGGAGGGTGCTGAGCACGTTACGTTTTCTCTCTTCGGTAAGCATTTTTTTGTGTTTGATACTTTTGGAATTTTGGTGTTTCATGTTGATTTTAAAATGACCTTTTTCATGTTTGAAATGTACTATCTCGTTTTTTCCTCACACCAGATCAACTTGTGTGTGGTTGCAACATTACGGTCCCATTGAGTACATTTTTGGAGAAAGGGACATCAGTTGCACCACAGGGCGGGAGGAGGGTGCCGAGCACGATACATTTTTTTTCTTCGGTAAGCATTTTTTTGTGTTTGATACTTTTGGAATTTTGGTTTTTCATTTAGATTTTAAAATGACCTTTTTCATGTTTGAAATGTACTAACTCGTTTTTTCCTCACAGCAGGTCAACTTGAGTGTGGTTGCAACATTACGGTCCCACTGAGTACATTTTTGGAGAGAGGGACATCAGTTGCACCACGGGGCGGGGGTAGGGTGCCGAGCACGTTAAATTTTTTTTCTTCGGTAAGCATTTTTTTGTGTTTGATACTTTTGGAATTTTGGTTTTTCATGTTGATTTTAAAATGACCTTTTTCATGTTTGAAATGTACTAACTCGTTTTTTCCTCACAGCAGGTCAACTTGTGTGTGGTTGCAACATTACGGTCCCATTGAGTACATTTTTGGAGAAAGGGACATCAGTTGCTCCACAGGGCGGGAGGAGGGTGCCGAGCACGTTACATTTTCTCTCATCGGTAAGCATTTTTTTGTGTTTGATACTTTTGGAATTTTGGTTTTTCATGCTGATTTTAAAATGACCTTTTTCATGTTTGAAATGTACTAACTCGTTTTTTCCTCACAGCAGGTCAACTTGTGTGTGGTTGCAACATTACGGTCCCATTGAGTACATTTTTGGAGAAAGGGACATCAGTTGCACCACAGGGCGGGAGGAGGGTGCCGAGCACGTTACATTTTCTCTCATCGGTAAGCATTTTTTTGTGTTTGATACTTTTGGAATTTTGGTTTTTCGTGATGATTTTAAAATGACCTTTTTCATGTTTGAAATGTACTAACTCGTTTTTTTCTCACAGCAGGTCAACGTGTGTGTGGTTGCAACATTACGGTCCCATTGAGTACATTTTTGGAGAAAGGGACATCAGTTGCACCACAGGGCGGGAGGAGGGTGCCGAGCACGTTACATTTTCTCTCATCGGTAAGCATTTTTTTGTGTTTGATACTTTTGGAATTTTGGTTTTTCGTGATGATTTTAAAATGACCTTTTTTATGTTTGAAATGTACTAACTCGTTTTTTTCTCACAGCAGGTCAACGTGTGTGTGGTTGCAACATTACGGTCCCATTGAGTACATTTTTGGAGAAAGGGACATCAGTTGCACCACAGGGCGGGAGGAGGGTGCTGAGCACGTTACATTTTCTCTTCGGTAAGCATTTTTTTGTGTTTGATACTTTTGGAACTTTGGTTTTTCATGTTGATTTTAAAATGACCTTTTTCATCTTTGAAATGTACTAACTCGTTTTTTCCTCACAGCAGGTCAACTTGTGTGTGGTTGCAACATTACGGTCCCATTGAGTACATTTTTGGAGAAAGGGACATCAGTTGCACCACAGGGCGGGAGGAGGGTGCTGAGCACGTTACATTTTCTCTCTTCGGTAAGCATTTTTTTGTGTTTGATACTTTTGGAACTTTGGTTTTTCATGTTGATTTTAAAATGACCTTTTTCATCTTTGAAATGTACTAACTCGTTTTTTCCTCACAGCAGGTCAACTTGTGTGTGGTTGCAACATTACGGTCCCATTGAGTACATTTTTGGAGAAAGGGACATCAGTTGCACCACAGGGCGGGAGGAGGGAGCTGAGCACATTACATTTTCTCTCTTCGGTAAGCATTTTTTTGTGTTTGATCCTTTTGGAATTTTGGTTTTTCATGTTGATTTTAAAATGACCTTTTTCATGTTTGAAATGTACTAACTCGTTTTTTCCTCACAGCAGGTCAACTTGTGTGTGGTTGCAACATTACGGTCCCATTGAGTACATTTTTGGTGAAAGGGACATCAGTTGCACCACAGGGCGGGAGGAGGGTGCCGAGCACGTTACATTTTCTCTCATCGGTAAGCATTTTTTTGTGTTTGATACTTTTGGAATTTTGGTTTTTCATGTTGATTTTAAAATGACATTTTTCATGTTTGAAATGTACTAACTCGTTTTTTCCTCACAGCAGGTCAACTTGTGTGTGGTTGCAACATTACGGTCCCATTGAGTACATTTTTGGAGAAAGGGACATCAGTTGCACCACAGGGCGGGAGGAGGGTGCTGAGCACGTTACATTTTCTCTCTTCGGTAAGCATTTTTTTGTGTTTGATACTTTTGGAACTTTGGTTTTTCATGTTGATTTTAAAATGACCTTTTTCATCTTTGAAATGTACTAACTCGTTTTTTCCTCACAGCAGGTCAACTTGTGTGTGGTTGCAACATTACGGTCCCATTGAGTACATTTTTGGAGAAAGGGACATCAGTTGCACCACAGGGCGGGAGGAGGGAGCTGAGCACATTACATTTTCTCTCTTCGGTAAGCATTTTTTTGTGTTTGATACTTTTGGAATTTTGGTTTTTCATGTTGATTTTAAAATGACCTTTTTCATGTTTGAAATGTACTAACTCGTTTTTTCCTCACAGCAGGTCAACTTGTGTGTGGTTGCAACATTACGGTCCCATTGAGTACATTTTTGGAGAAAGGGACATCAGTTGCACCACAGGGCGGGAGGAGGGTGCTGAGCACGTTACATTTTCTCTCTTCGGTAAGCATTTTTTTGTGTTTGATACTTTTGGAATTTTGGTTTTTCATGTTGATTTTAAAATGACCTTTTTCATGTTTGAAATGTACTAACTCGTTTTTTCCTCACAGCAGGTCAACTTGTGTGTGGTTGCAACATTACGGTCCCATTGAGTACATTTTTGGAGAAAGGGACATCAGTTGCACCACAGGGCAGGAGGAGGGTGCTGAGCACGTTACATTTTCTCTCTTCGGTAAGCATTTTTTTGTGTTTGATACTTTTGGAATTTTGGTTTTTCATGTTGATTTTAAAATGACCTTTTTCATGTTTGAAATGTACTAACTCGTTTTTTCCTCACAGCAGGTCAACTTGTGTGTGATTGCAACATTACGGTCCCATTGAGTACATTTTTGGTGAAAGGGACATCAGTTGCACCACAGGGCGGGAGGAGAGTGCTGAGCACGTTACATTTACTCTCTTCAGTAAGCATTTTTTTGTGTTTGATACTTTTGGAATTTTGGTTTTTCATGTTGATTTTAAAATGACCTTTTTCATGTTTGAAATGTACTAACTCGTTTTTTCCTCACAGCAGGTCAACTTGTGTGTGGTTGCAACATTACGGTCCCATTGAGTACATTTTTGGAGAAAGGGACATCAGTTGCACCACAGGGCGGGAGGAGGGTGCTGAGCACGTTACATTTTCTCTCCTCGGTAAGCATTTTTTTGTGTTTGATACTTTTGGAATTTTGGTTTTTCATGTTGATTTTAAAATGACCTTTTTCATGTTAGAAATGTACTAACTCGTTTTTTCCTCACAGCAGGTCAACTTGTGTGTGGTTTCATCATTACGGTCCCATTGAGTACATTTTTGGAGAGAGGGACATAAGTTGCGCCACAGGGCAGGAGTAGGGTGCTGAGCACGTTACATTTTCTCTCTTCGGTAAGCATTCTTTTGTGTTTGATACTTTTGGAATTTTGGTTTTTCATGTTGATTTTAAAATGACCTCTTTCATTTTTGAAATGTACTAACTCGTATTTTCCTCACAGCAGGTCAACTTGTGTGTGGTTGCAACATTACGGTCCCACTGAGTACATTTTTGGAGAGAGGGACATGAGTTGCACCACGGGGCGGGAGTAGGGTGCCGAGCACATTAAATTTTTTTTCTTCGGTAAGCATTTTTTTGTGTTTGATACTTTTGGAATTTTGGTTTTTCATGTTGATTTTAAAATGACCTTTTTCATGTTTGAAATGTACTAACTCGTTTTTTCCTCACAGCAGGTCAACTTGTGTGTGGTTGCAACATTACGGTCCCATTGAGTACATTTTTGGAGAAAGGGACATCAGTTGCACCACAGGGCGGGAGGAGGGTGCCGAGCACGTTACATTTTCTCTCATCGGTAAGCATTTTTTTGTGTTTGATACTTTTGGAATTTTGGTTTTTCATGTTGATTTTAAAATGACCTTTTTCATGTTTGAAATGTACTAACTCGTTTTTTCCTCACAGCAGGTCAACTTGTGTGTGGTTGCAACATTACGGTCCCATTGAGTACATTTTTGGAGAAAGGGACATCAGTTGCACCACAGGGCGGGAGGAGGGTGCCGAGCACGTTACATTTTCTCTCATCGGTAAGCATTTTATTGTGTTTGATACTTTTGGAATTTTGGTTTTTCGTGTTGATTTTAAAATGACCTTTTTCATGTTTGAAATGTACTAACTCGTTTTTTTCTCACAGCAGGTCAACGTGTGTGTGGTTGCAACATTACGGTCCCATTGAGTACATTTTTGGAGAAAGGGACATCAGTTGCACCACAGGGCGGGAGGAGGGTGCCGAGCACGTTACATTTTCTCTCTTCGGTAAGCATTTTTTTGTGTTTGATACTTTTGGAACTTTGGTTTTTCATGTTGATTTTAAAATGACCTTTTTCATCTTTGAAATGTACTAACTCGTTTTTTCCTCACAGCAGGTCAACTTGTGTGTGGTTGCAACATTACGGTCCCATTGAGTACATTTTTGGAGAAAGGGACATCAGTTGCACCAAAGGGCGGGAGGAGGGAGCTGAGCACGTTACATTTTCTCTCTTCGGTAAGCACTTTTTTGTGTTTGATACTTTTGGAATTTTGGTTTTTCATGTTGATTTTAAAATGACCTTTTTCATGTTTGAAATGTACTAACTCGTTTTTTCCTCACACCAGGTCAACTTGTGTGTGGTTGCAACATTACGGTCCCATTGAGTACATTTTTGGAGAAAGGGACATCAGTTGCACCACAGGGCGGGAGGAGGGTGCTGAGCACGTTACATTTTCTCTCTTCGGTAAGCATTTTTTTGTGTTTGATACTTTTGGAACTTTGGTTTTTCATGTTGATTTTAAAATGACCTTTTTCATGTTTGAAATGTACTAACTCGTTTTTTCCTCACAGCAGGTCAACTTGTGTGTGGTTGCAACATTACGGTCCCATTGAGTACATTTTTGGAGAAAGGGACATCAGTTGCACCACAGGGCGGGAGGAGGGTGCTGAGCACGTTACATTTTCTCTCTTCGGTAAGCATTTTTTTGTGTTTGATGCTTTTGCAATTTTGGTTTTTCATGTTGATTTTAAAATGACCTTTTTCATGTTTGAAATGTACTAACTCGTTTTTTCCTCACAGCAGGTCAACTTGTGTGTGGTTGCAACATTACGGTCCCATTGAGTACATTTTTGGTGAAAGGGACATCAGTTGCACCACAGGGCGGGAGGAGAGTGCTGAGCACGTTACATTTACTCTCTTCAGTAAGCATTTTTTTGTGTTTGATACTTTTGGAATTTTGGTTTTTCATGTTGATTTTAAAATGACCTTTTTCATGTTTGAAATGTACTAACTCGTTTTTTCCTCACAGCAGGTCAACTTGTGTGTGGTTGCAACATTACGGTCCCATTGAGTACATTTTTGGAGAAAGGGACATGAGTTGCACCACAGGGCGGGAGGAGGGTGCTGAGCACGTTATATTTTCTCTCTTCAGTAAGCATTTTTTTGTGTTTGATACTTTTGGAATTTTGGTTTTTCATGTTGATTTTAAAATGACCTTTTTCATGTTTGAAATGTTTTAACTCGTTTTTTCCTCACAGCAGGTCAACTTGTGTGTGGTTGCAACATTACGGTACCATTGAGTACATTTTTGGAGAAAGGGACATCAGTTGCACCACAGAGCGGGAGGAGGGTGATGAGCACATTACATTTTCTCTCTTTGGTAAGCATTTTTTTGTGTTTGATACTTTTGGAATTTTGGGTTTCATGTTGATTTTAAAATGTTCTTTTTCATGTTTGAAATGTACTAACTCGTTTTTTCCTCACAGCTGGTCAACTTGTGTGTGGTTGCAACATTACGGTCCCATTGAGTACATTTTTGGAGAAAGGGACATCAGTTGCACCACAGGGCGGGAGGAGGGTGCTGAGCACGTTACATTTTCTCTCTTCAGTAAGCATTCTTTTGTGTCTGATACTTTTGGAATTTTGGTTTTTCATGTTGATTTTAAAATGACCTTTTTCATGTTTGAAATGTACTAACTCGTTTTTTCCTCACAGCAGGTCAACTTGTGTGTGGTTGCAACATTACGGTCCCATTGAGTACATTTTTGGAGAAAGGGACATCAGTTGCACCACAGGGCTTGAGGAGGGTGCTGAGCACGTTACATTTTCTCTCTTCAGTAAGCATTCTTTTGTGTTTGATACTTTTGGAATTTTGGTTTTTCATGTTGATTTTAAAATGACCTTTTTCATGTTTGAAATGTACTAACTCGTTTTTTCCTCACAGCAGGTCAACTTGTGTGTGGTTGCAACATTACGGTCCCATTGAGTACATTTTTGGAGAAAGGGACATCAGTTGCACCACAGGGCTTGAGGAGGGTGCTGAGCACGTTACATTTTCTCTCTTCAGTAAGCATTCTTTTGTGTTTGATACTTTTGGAATTTTGGTTTTTCATGTTGATTTTAAAATGACCTTTTTCATGTTTGAAATGTACTAACTCGTTTTTTCCTCACAGCAGGTCAACTTGTGTGTGGTTGCAACATTACGGTCCCATTGAGTACATTTTTGGAGAAAGGGACATCAGTTGCACCACAGGGCGGGAGGAGGGTGCCGAACACGTTACATTTTCCCTCTTCGGTAAGCATTATTTTGTGTTTGATACTTTTGGAATTTTGGTTTTTCATGTTGATTTTAAAATGACCTTTTTCATGTTTGAAATGTACTAACTCGTATTTTCCTCACAGCAGGTCAACTTGTGTGTGGTTGCAACATTACGGTCCCATTGAGTACATTTTTGGAGAAAGGGACATCAGTTGCACCACAGGTCGGGAGGAGGGTGCTGAGCACGTTACATTTTCTCTCTTCGGTAAGCATTTTTTTGTGTTTGATACATTCGGAATTTTGGTTTTTCATGTTGATTTTAAAATGACCTTTTTCATGTTTGAAATGTACTAACTCGTTTTTTCCTCACAGCAGGTCAACTTGTGTGTGGTTGCAACATTACGGTCCCATTGAGTACATTTTTGGAGAGAGGGACATCAGTTGCACCACAGGGCGGGAGGAGGGTGCTGAGCACGATACATTTTTTTTCTTCGGTAAGCATTTTTTTGTGTTTGATACTTTTGGAATTTTGGTTTTTCATGTTGATTTTAAAATGACCTTTTTCATGTTTAAAATGTACTAACTCGTTTTTTCCTCACAGCAGGTCAACTTGTGTGTGGTTGCAACATTACGGTACCATTGAGTACATTTTTGGAGAAAGGGACATCAGTTGCACCACAGCGCGGGAGGAGGGTGCTGAGCCCGTTACATTTTCTCTCTTTGGTAAGCATTTTTTTGTGTTTGATACTTTTGGAATTTTGGGTTTCATGTTGATTTTAAAATGTTCTTTTTCATGTTTGAAATGTACAAACTCGTTTTTTCCTCACAGCAGGTCAACTTGTGTGTGGTTGCAACATTACGGTGCCATTGAGTACATTTTTGGAGAAAGGGACATCAGATGCACCACAGGGCGGGAGGAGGGTGCTGAGCACGTTACATTTTCTCTCTTCTGTAAGCTTTTTTTTGTGTTTGATACTTTTGGAATTTTGGTTCTTCATGTTGATTTTAAAATGATCTTTTTCATGTTTGAAATGTACTAACTCGTTTTTTCCTCACTGCAGGTCAACTTGTGTGTGGTTGCAACATTACGGTCCCATTGAGTACTTTGGAGAGAGGGACATCAGTTGCACCACAGGGCTTGAGGACGGTGCTGAGCACGTTACATTTTCTCTCTTCAGTAAGCATTCTTTTGTGTTTGATACACTTGGAATTTTGGTTTTTCATGTTGATTTTAAAATGACCTTTTTCATGTTTGAAATGTACTAACTCGTTTTTTCCTCACAGCAGGTTAACTTGTGTGTGGTTGCAACATTACGGTCCCATTGAGTACATTTTTGGAGAAAGGGACATCAGTTGCACCACAGGGCTTGAGGAAGGTGCTGAGCACGCTACATTTTCTCTCTTCAGTAAGCATTCTTTTGTGTTTGATACTTTTGGAATTTTGGTTTTTCATGTTGATTTTAAAATGACCTTTTTCATGTTTGAAATGTACTAACTCATTTTTTCCTCACAGCAGGTCAACTTGTGTGTGGTTGCAACATTATGGTCCCATTGAGTACATTTTTGGAGAAAAAGACATCAGTTGCACCACAGGGCTTGAGGAGGGTGCTGAGCACGTTACATTTTCTCTCTTCAGTAAGCATTATTTTGTGTTTGATACACTTGGAATTTTGGTTTCTCATGTTGATTTTAAAATGACCTTTTTCATGTTTGAAATGTACTAACTCGTTTTTTCCTCACAGCAGGTCAACTTGTGTGTGGTTGCAACATTACGGTCCCATTGAGTACATTTTTGGAGAAAGGGACATCAGTTGCACCACAGGGCTTGAGGAGGGTGCTGAGCACGTTACATTTTCTCTCTTCAGTAAGCATTCTTTTGTGTTTGATACTTTTGGAATTTTGGTTTTTCATGTTGATTTTAAAGTGACCTTTTTCATGTTTGAAATGTACTACCTCGTTTTTTCCTCACAGCAGGACAACTTGTGTGTGGTTGCAACATTACGGTCCCATTGAGTACATTTTTGGAGAAAGGGACATCAGTTGCACCACAGGGCTTGAGGAGGGTGCTGAGCACGTTACATTTTCTCTCTTCAGTAAGCATTCTTTTGTGTTTGATACACTTGGAATTTTGGTTTTTCATGTTGATTTTAAAATGACCTTTTTCATGTTTGAAATGTACTAACTCGTTTTTTCCTCACAGCAGGTCAACTTGTGTGTGGTTCCAACATTACGGTCCCATTGAGTACATTTTTGGAGAAAGGGACATCAGTTGCACCACAGGGCTTGAGGAGGGTGATGAGCACATTACATTTTCTCTCTTCAGTAAGCATTCTTTTGTGTTTGATACACTTGGAATTTTGGTTTTTCATGTTGATTTTAAAATGACCTTTTTCATGTTTGAAATGTACTAACTCGTTTTTTCCTCACAGCAGGTCAACTTGTGTGTGGTTGCAACATTACGGTCCCATTGAGTACATTTTTGGAGAAAGGGACATCAGTTGCACCACAGGGCTTGAGGAGGGTGCTGAGCACGTTACATTTTCTCTCTTCAGTAAGCATTCTTTTGTGTTTGATACACTTGGAATTTTGGTTTTTCATGTTGATTTTAAAATGACCTTTTTCATGTTTGAAATGTACTAACTCGTTTTTTCCTCACAGCAGGTCAACTTGTGTGTGGTTGCAACATTACGGTCCCATTGAGTACATTTTTGGAGAAAGGGACATCAGTTGCACCACAGGGCTTGAGGAGGGTGCTGAGCACGTTACATTTTCTCTCTTCAGTAAGCATTCTTTTGTGTTTGATACTTTTGGAATTTTGGTTTTTCATGTTGATTTTAAAATGACCTTTTCCATGTTTGAAATGTACTAACTCGTTTTTTCCTCACAGCAGGTCAACTTGTGTGTGGTTGCAACATTACAGTCCCATTGAGTACATTTTTGGAGAAAGGGACATCAGTTGCACCACAGGGCTTGAGGAGGGTGCTGAGCACGTTACATTTTCTCTCTTCAGTAAGCATTCTTTTGTGTTTGATACACTTGGAATTTTGGTTTTTCATGTTGATTTTGAAATGACCTTTTTCATGTTTGAAATGTACTAACTCGTTTTTTCCTCACAGCAGGTCAACTTGTGTGTGGTTGCAACATTACGGTCCCATTGAGTACATTTTTGGAGAAAGGGACATCAGTTGCACCACAGGGCTTGAGGCGGGTGCTGAGCACGTTACATTTTCTCTCTTCAGTAAGCATTCTTTTGTGTTTGATACACTTGGAATTTTGGTTTTTCATGTTGATTTTAAAATTACCTTTTTCATGTTTGAAATGTACTAACTCGTTTTTTCCTCACAGCAGGTCAACTTGTGTGTGGTTGCAACATTACGGTGCCATTGAGTACATTTTTGGAGAAAGGGACATCAGTTGCACCACAGGGATTGAGGACGGTGCTGAGCACGTTACATTTTCTCTCTTCAGTAAGCATTCTTTTGTGTTTGATACACTTGGAATTTTGGTTTTTTATGTTGATTTGAAAATGACCTTTTTCATGTTTGAAATGTACTAACTCGTTTTTTCCTCACAGCAGGTCAACTTGTGTGTGGTTGCAACATTACAGTCCCATTGAGTACATTTTTGGAGAAAGGGACATCAGTTGCACCACAGGGCTTGAGGAGGGTGCTGAGCACGTTACATTTTCTCTCTTCAGTAAGCATTCTTTTGTGTTTGATACTTTTGGAATTTTGGTTTTTCATGTTGATTTTAAAATGACCTTTTTCATGTTTGAAATGTACTAACTCGTTTTTTCCTCACAGCAGGTCAACTTGTGTGTGGTTGCAACATTACGGTCCCATTGAGTACATTTTTGGAGAAAGGGACATCAGTTGCACCACAGGGCTTGAGGAGGGTGCTGAGCACGTTACATTTTCTCTCTTCAGTAAGCATTCTTTTGTGTTTGATACACTTGGAATTTTGGTTTTTCATGTTGATTTTAAAATGACCTTTTTCATGTTTGAAATGTACTAACTCGTTTTTTCCTCACAGCAGGTCAACTTGTGTGTGGTTGCAACATTACGGTCCCATTGAGTACATTTTTGGAGAGAGGGACATCAGTTGCACCACAGGGCTTGAGGAGGGTGCTGAGCACGTTACATTTTCTCTCTTCAGTAAGCATTCTTTTGTGTTTGATACACTTGGAATTTTGGTTTTTCATGTTGATTTTAAAATGACCTTTTTCATGTTTGAAATGTACTAACTCGTTTTTTCCTCACAGCAGGTCAACTTGTGTGTGGTTGCAACATTACGGTCCCATTGAGTACATTTTTTTTTTTTTGGAACCCCTCGTCCAAGTCGTGGGAGATGGGCAACGGCACAAAGTAGGGGATTGCCTTTAGGGGCGATGTACAGCGGGGACTTCGTGTGCCCCAGGACCGCTACGGTAGCTGAGAAGGCCCTATGGGAACCCTGAAACGTGACGGCTAACGGGGCTCTGGTGAAGCTGCGATAGGCCTAGCAAGCCAGTAGTGGATAAATCAACTGCTTTCAAAAAGGGAACATGCCTCGGATCACGGAACAGATTTAAAGGAAACGGACCAAGCAATGGAAAAGGATTACGAGATGGTTTACGGCTGGGCACCTTAAACATAAGGACTCTAACTGGGAAGTTAGAAGAAATTGTAGAAATGATGGAAAGGAGGAAATTGGACATCTTGGGACTTGCTGAGACTAGGTGGAGAGGAGTTGGTGAAAAACCACTAAGTAAAGGATGTAAACTGTACTGGATAGGGAATGAGAGGGGAAGAAATGGAGTGGCAATAGTGGTCAGACAGGGTCTGCAGGAGGAGGTGGAAGGTATCAATGATCGAATGATAAAAGCCAGAGTACGGGTGAAAGGAAAAAGCATTGAAATCATCCAAGCATATGCCCCACAGGTGGGGTGTACAAAAAAGGAGAAGGAGGAATTTGAAGATGACATGCAAAAGCAGCTAAATGGAGGAAATCAGATTATAATAGGGGACCTCAATGCACATGTTGGCACAGACAGGAAAGGATTCGAGGAGATAATGGGACCAGAGGGCTGGGGGAACCGAAATAGAGAAGGAAAATTGTTGCTGGAATTCTGCAAGAGGAATGGGCTGGCGATCGCAAATTCGTGGTACAAGAAGAGGAGTAGTCACAAAATAACTTGGTACAGTGGGGACTGGTCCCAAACTTCAGTAGTAGACTATGTACTAGTGGATAGGCAGATGATGAGCAGCCTCACAGATGTTAAGGTCATACCATCTGAGGCCTTAGACAGCGACCATCGGCTGTTGGTAGCCACCCTAAGAGAGAAAAAAGATAGGAGGGCAACAGATATACAGGAGAAAAGGTTGAAGACATGGATGCTGAAAGAGGATGAACGGAGGACCCAGTACCAGACACTGATCAGGAAGAAGCTGCCAAAGGAAGATCAGAGAACAGTGGAAGAAGAATGGGGCGATTTTAAGAGGGCTCTAGTTGAGGCAGCTGAGACTGTGTGCGGAAGAACTAGCACAAAGAGGAGAAGTAGGGAAACCCCATGGTGGAACAACATATGTAAAGAGGCAGTACTTCGAAAGAACAAAGCCTTCAGAGAATGGTTCCAGACCCGAACAGAGGAAGCTAGGGTAAAATATAAGGAAAGCAAGAAAGCGGCACAGACCATAGTAAGGGCGGAGAAGAAGAAGTGGATGGAAAAATGGACAAGAATGTTAGAAGAGGACAGTGAAGGGAACAAAAAAGTACTTTACACCATGGTAAGAAATAAGAGGAATGACAGAAGCGAGTGCCTGAGGATCATGGATAATAATGGAAGAGTTGTGGAGGAAATGCATGAGCTCAAAAAGATTTGGAAGGAGTACTTTGAAGATCTGTTGAATGCTGCCAAGCAGGTAACTAACAGCGATGGAGAGCCTAAGGCAGCAGACGATTATAATAGTGGGGAAATTGATGATCTAACTTGGAATGAAGTGGAAGAAGCCATAAAGAGGATGAAAGGGGGCAAGGCACCAGGTTGGGACGAAGTAACAGTGGATATGATACGAGCAGCAGGAGAAGTAGGAACCCAGTGGCTATACAGAGTGCTGAGGGTGGTGTGGAAGGAGAACAGAATTCCTGAGGATTGGAAGAAAGGAATTATAGTCCCGATCTTCAAGAAAGGGGATAAAAGGAGATGTGAGAACTACAGAGGAATCACCCTGCTATGCCACTGTGGAAAAATCTATGAAAAGATGCTGGAGAAGAGAATAAGAAGCAGTATTGAAAGTAGACTGCAAGAGGAGCAGTACGGTTTCAGACCGGGAAGATCAACAACGGACCTCATATTTGCGGTAAGGCAACTGCAGGAAAGGCACTATGAGTACGGGAAGGACTTAATCATGGCCTTTTTGGATATTGAGAAGGCGTATGATAGTATCTGTAGGGACAAGCTCTGGGATGTGCTGAACGCAAAAGGGATAGATGAAGAGATTACACGAAAAGTCAGAAAAATGTATGAGGGAAGTGAGAGTTGTGTGAAAGTGGGGAGGGAACGTACTGCATGGTTCAAGCTGGAAAATGGGCTGCGACAGGGAAGTGCACTTTCGCCTTTATTGTTTATTATTGTTATGGATGAAATCCTACAGCAAGTATCAGATGCAATTGGAGATCATAAAATGAAAGCAGTGCTTTTTGCCGATGACCTGATGTTATGGGGAAATTGCGTGAAGGAGGTGCAAGAGCAGTTAGATGCATGGGAGGCAACGGCAGCACAATATGGAATGCATTTCTCTGCAAAGAAAAGTGAAATAATCGTCACAACAAGGAAGAAGAATAGGCCAAATGTGGATATAACTTGTGGAGGGGAAAAACTACAAGTGGTAGAGAACTTCAAGTACCTGGGAAGCGTGATTGAAAGTAAGGGGGGAAACGCAATGGAAATAAATGAAAGATGCAGAAAAGCAGGGCAGTTCTACAAATGCATTAGGGGGCTTATTTGGAGCAAGGAGGTGCCACAGAAATCCAAGGGAATTATATACCGAACCTACTTTGTCCCCATATTGACATACGGAAGTGAGACATGGGTAATGCACAAAAGCGACAAAAGTAGAATACAGGCTAGTGAAATGAAGTTCCAGAGGAGCAGGTTGGGTGTAACAAGACGAGACAGATTGCGAAATTTGTATGTGAGGGAAAGACTAAAGGAGGAACCAGTACAGGACAGGATAGAAAAATCAAGACTGCAGTGGTATGGACACATGAAGAGAATGGATGAGGGAAGAATTCCAAAGAGGATGTTTGATCTGCAACTGGAGGGGAAGAGGCCCAGAGGAAGACCAAGAGATAGATGGATGAAGGGAGTGAAGGAATGTGTGGTGAGAAGAGGAGAGAACTGGACGAAGGTGGAAGAGGGGGAATGGTGGAAAGACAGAACACGGTGGAGAGGCTTGTGTTCCCGACAGACCCAGCCAGTGGCTGGAAACTGTCCAAGATGATGATGATGATGAGTACATTTTTGGAGAAAGGGACATCAGTTGCACCACAGGGCTTGAGGAGGGTGCTGAGCACGTTACATTTTCTCTCTTCAGTAAGCATTCTTTTGTGTTTGATACACTTGGAATTTTGGTTTTTCATGTTGATTTTAAAATGACCTTTTTCATGTTTGAAATGTACTAACTCGTTTTTTCCTCGCAGCAGGTCAACTTGTGTGTGGTTGCAACATTACGGTCCCATTGAGTACATTTTTGGAGAAAGGGACATCAGTTGCACCACAGGGCTTGAGGAGGGTGCTGAGCACGTTACATTTTCTCTCTTCAGTAAGCATTCTTTTGTGTTTGATACTTTTGGAATTTTGGTTTTTCATGTTGATTTTAAAATGAAATTTTTCATGTTTGAAATGTACTAACTCGTTTTTTCCTCACAGCAGGTCAACTTGTGTGTGGTTGCAACATTACGGTCCCATTGAGTACATTTTTGGAGAAAGGGACATCAGTTGCACCACAGGGCTTGAGGAGGGTGCTGAGCACGTTACATTTTCTCTCTTCAGTAAGCATTCTTTTGTGTTTGATACACTTGGAATTTTGGTTTTTCATGTTGATTTTAAAATGACCTTTTTCATGTTTGAAATGTACTAACTCGTTTTTTCCTCACAGCAGGTCAACTTGTGTGTGGTTGCAACATTACGGTGCCATTGAGTACATTTTTGGAGAAAGGGACATCAGTTGCACCACAGGGATTGAGGACGGTGCTGAGCACGTTACATTTTCTCTCTTCAGTAAGCATTCTTTTGTGTTTGATACACTTGGAATTTTGGTTTTTTATGTTGATTTGAAAATGACCTTTTTCATGTTTGAAATGTACTAACTCGTTTTTTCCTCACAGCAGGTCAACTTGTGTGTGGTTGCAACATTACGGTCCCATTGAGTACATTTTTGGAGAAAGGGACATCAGTTGCACCACAGGGCTTGAGGAGGGTGCTGAGCACGTTACATTTTCTCTCTTCAGTAAGCATTCTTTTGTGTTTGATACTTTTGGAATTTTGGTTTTTCATGTTGATTTTAAAATGACCTTTTTCATGTTTGAAATGTACTAACTCGTTTTTTCCTCACAGCAGGTCAACTTGTGTGTGGTTGCAACATTACGGTCCCATTGAGTACATTTTTGGAGAAAGGGACATCAGTTGCACCACAGGGCTTGAGGAGGGTGCTGAGCACGTTACATTTTCTCTCTTCAGTAAGCATTCTTTTGTGTTTGATACACTTGGAATTTTGGTTTTTCATGTTGATTTTAAAATGACCTTTTTCATGTTTGAAATGTACTAACTCGTTTTTTCCTCACAGCAGGTCAACTTGTGTGTGGTTGCAACATTACGGTCCCATTGAGTACATTTTTGGAGAGAGGGACATCAGTTGCACCACAGGGCTTGAGGAGGGTGCTGAGCACGTTACATTTTCTCTCTTCAGTAAGCATTCTTTTGTGTTTGATACACTTGGAATTTTGGTTTTTCATGTTGATTTTAAAATGACCTTTTTCATGTTTGAAATGTACTAACTCGTTTTTTCCTCACAGCAGGTCAACTTGTGTGTGGTTGCAACATTACGGTCCCATTGAGTACATTTTTGGAGAAAGGGACATCAGTTGCACCACAGGGCTTGAGGAGGGTGCTGAGCACGTTACATTTTCTCTCTTCAGTAAGCATTCTTTTGTGTTTGATACACTTGGAATTTTGGTTTTTCATGTTGATTTTAAAATGACCTTTTTCATGTTTGAAATGTACTAACTCGTTTTTTCCTCGCAGCAGGTCAACTTGTGTGTGGTTGCAACATTACGGTCCCATTGAGTACATTTTTGGAGAAAGGGACATCAGTTGCACCACAGGGCTTGAGGAGGGTGCTGAGCACGTTACATTTTCTCTCTTCAGTAAGCATTCTTTTGTGTTTGATACTTTTGGAATTTTGGTTTTTCATGTTGATTTTAAAATGAAATTTTTCATGTTTGAAATGTACTAACTCGTTTTTTCCTCACAGCAGGTCAACTTGTGTGTGGTTGCAACATTACGGTCCCATTGAGTACATTTTTGGAGAAAGGGACATCAGTTGCACCACAGGGCTTGAGGAGGGTGCTGAGCACGTTACATTTTCTCTCTTCAGTAAGCATTCTTTTGTGTTTGATACACTTGGAATTTTGGTTTTTCATGTTGATTTTAAAATGACCTTTTTCATGTTTGAAATGTACTAACTCGTTTTTTCCTCACAGCAGGTCAACTTGTGTGTGGTTGCAACATTACGGTCCCATTGAGTACATTTTTGGAGAAAGGGACATCAGTTGCACCACAGGGCTTGAGGAGGGTGCTGAGCACGTTACATTTTCTCTCTTCAGTAAGCATTCTTTTGTGTTTGATACACTTGGAATTTTGGTTTTTCATGTTGATTTTAAAATGACCTTTTTCATGTTTGAAATGTACTAACTCGTTTTTTCCTCACAGCAGGTCAACTTGTGTGTGGTTGCAACATTACGGTCCCATTGAGTACATTTTTGGAGAAAGGGACATCAGTTGCACCACAGGGCTTGAGGAGGGTGCTGAGCACGTTACATTTTCTCTCTTCAGTAAGCATTCTTTTGTGTTTGATACACTTGGAATTTTGGTTTTTCATGTTGATTTTAAAATGACCTTTTTCATGTTTGAAATGTACTAACTCGTTTTTTCCTCACAGCAGGTCAACTTGTGTGTGGTTGCAACATTACGGTCCCATTGAGTACATTTTTGGAGAGAGGGACATCAGTTGCACCACAGGGCTTGAGGAGGGTGCTGAGCACGTTACATTTTCTCTCTTCAGTAAGCATTCTTTTGTGTTTGATACACTTGGAATTTTGGTTTTTCATGTTGATTTTAAAATGACCTTTTTCATGTTTGAAATGTACTAACTCGTTTTTTCCTCACAGCGGGTCAACTTGTGTGTGGTTGCAACATTACGGTCCCATTGAGTACATTTTTGGAGAAAGGGACATCAGTTGCACCACAGGGCTTGAGGAGGGTGCTGAGCACGTTACATTTTCTCTCTTCAGTAAGCATTCTTTTGTGTTTGATACACTTGGAATTTTGGTTTTTCATGTTGATTTTAAAATGACCTTTTTCATGTTTGAAATGTACTAACTCGTTTTTTCCTCACAGCAGGTCAACTTGTGTGTGGTTGCAACATTACAGTCCCATTGAGTACATTTTTGGAGAAAGGGACATCAGTTGCACCACAGGGCTTGAGGAGGGTGCTGAGCACGTTACATTTTCTCTCTTCAGTAAGCATTCTTTTGTGTTTGATACTTTTGGAATTTTGGTTTTTCATGTTGATTTTAAAATGACCTTTTTCATGTTTGAAATGTACTAACTCGTTTTTTCCTCACAGCAGGTCAACTTGTGTGTGGTTGCAACATTACGGTCCCATTGAGTACATTTTTGGAGAAAGGGACATCAGTTGCACCACAGGGCTTGAGGAGGGTGCTGAGCACGTTACATTTTCTCTCTTCAGTAAGCATTCTTTTGTGTTTGATACACTTGGAATTTTGGTTTTTCATGTTGATTTTAAAATGACCTTTTTCATGTTTGAAATGTACTAACTCGTTTTTTCCTCACAGCAGGTCAACTTGTGTGTGGTTGCAACATTACGGTCCCATTGAGTACATTTTTGGAGAGAGGGACATCAGTTGCACCACAGGGCTTGAGGAGGGTGCTGAGCACGTTACATTTTCTCTCTTCAGTAAGCATTCTTTTGTGTTTGATACACTTGGAATTTTGGTTTTTCATGTTGATTTTAAAATGACCTTTTTCATGTTTGAAATGTACTAACTCGTTTTTTCCTCACAGCAGGTCAACTTGTGTGTGGTTGCAACATTACGGTCCCATTGAGTACATTTTTGGAGAAAGGGACATCAGTTGCACCACAGGGCTTGAGGAGGGTGCTGAGCACGTTACATTTTCTCTCTTCAGTAAGCATTCTTTTGTGTTTGATACACTTGGAATTTTGGTTTTTCATGTTGATTTTAAAATGACCTTTTTCATGTTTGAAATGTACTAACTCGTTTTTTCCTCGCAGCAGGTCAACTTGTGTGTGGTTGCAACATTACGGTCCCATTGAGTACATTTTTGGAGAAAGGGACATCAGTTGCACCACAGGGCTTGAGGAGGGTGCTGAGCACGTTACATTTTCTCTCTTCAGTAAGCATTCTTTTGTGTTTGATACTTTTGGAATTTTGGTTTTTCATGTTGATTTTAAAATGAAATTTTTCATGTTTGAAATGTACTAACTCGTTTTTTCCTCACAGCAGGTCAACTTGTGTGTGGTTGCAACATTACGGTCCCATTGAGTACATTTTTGGAGAAAGGGACATCAGTTGCACCACAGGGCTTGAGGAGGGTGCTGAGCACGTTACATTTTCTCTCTTCAGTAAGCATTCTTTTGTGTTTGATACACTTGGAATTTTGGTTTTTCATGTTGATTTTAAAATGACCTTTTTCATGTTTGAAATGTACTAACTCGTTTTTTCCTCACAGCAGGTCAACTTGTGTGTGGTTGCAACATTACGGTGCCATTGAGTACATTTTTGGAGAAAGGGACATCAGTTGCACCACAGGGATTGAGGACGGTGCTGAGCACGTTACATTTTCTCTCTTCAGTAAGCATTCTTTTGTGTTTGATACACTTGGAATTTTGGTTTTTTATGTTGATTTGAAAATGACCTTTTTCATGTTTGAAATGTACTAACTCGTTTTTTCCTCACAGCAGGTCAACTTGTGTGTGGTTGCAACATTACGGTCCCATTGAGTACATTTTTGGAGAAAGGGACATCAGTTGCACCACAGGGCTTGAGGAGGGTGCTGAGCACGTTACATTTTCTCTCTTCAGTAAGCATTCTTTTGTGTTTGATACTTTTGGAATTTTGGTTTTTCATGTTGATTTTAAAATGACCTTTTTCATGTTTGAAATGTACTAACTCGTTTTTTCCTCACAGCAGGTCAACTTGTGTGTGGTTGCAACATTACGGTCCCATTGAGTACATTTTTGGAGAAAGGGACATCAGTTGCACCACAGGGCTTGAGGAGGGTGCTGAGCACGTTACATTTTCTCTCTTCAGTAAGCATTCTTTTGTGTTTGATACACTTGGAATTTTGGTTTTTCATGTTGATTTTAAAATGACCTTTTTCATGTTTGAAATGTACTAACTCGTTTTTTCCTCACAGCAGGTCAACTTGTGTGTGGTTGCAACATTACGGTCCCATTGAGTACATTTTTGGAGAGAGGGACATCAGTTGCACCACAGGGCTTGAGGAGGGTGCTGAGCACGTTACATTTTCTCTCTTCAGTAAGCATTCTTTTGTGTTTGATACACTTGGAATTTTGGTTTTTCATGTTGATTTTAAAATGACCTTTTTCATGTTTGAAATGTACTAACTCGTATTTTCCTCACAGCAGGTCAACTTGTGTGTGGTTGCAACATTACGGTCCCATTGAGTACATTTTTGGAGAAAGGGACATCAGTTGCACCACAGGGCTTGAGGAGGGTGCTGAGCACGTTACATTTTCTCTCTTCAGTAAGCATTCTTTTGTGTTTGATACACTTGGAATTTTGGTTTTTCATGTTGATTTTAAAATGACCTTTTTCATGTTTGAAATGTACTAACTCGTTTTTTCCTCGCAGCAGGTCAACTTGTGTGTGGTTGCAACATTACGGTCCCATTGAGTACATTTTTGGAGAAAGGGACATCAGTTGCACCACAAGGCTTGAGGAGGGTGCTGAGCACGTTACATTTTCTCTCTTCAGTAAGCATTCTTTTGTGTTTGATACTTTTGGAATTTTGGTTTTTCATGTTGATTTTAAAATGAAATTTTTCATGTTTGAAATGTACTAACTCGTTTTTTCCTCACAGCAGGTCAACTTGTGTGTGGTTGCAACATTACGGTCCCATTGAGTACATTTTTGGAGAAAGGGACATCAGTTGCACCACAGGGCTTGAGGAGGGTGCTGAGCACGTTACATTTTCTCTCTTCAGTAAGCATTCTTTTGTGTTTGATACACTTGGAATTTTGGTTTTTCATGTTGATTTTAAAATGACCTTTTTCATGTTTGAAATGTACTAACTCGTTTTTTCCTCACAGCAGGTCAACTTGTGTGTGGTTGCAACATTACGGTCCCATTGAGTACATTTTTGGAGAGAGGGACATCAGTTGCACCACAGGGCTTGAGGAGGGTGCTGAGCACGTTACATTTTCTCTCTTCAGTAAGCATTCTTTTGTGTTTGATACACTTGGAATTTTGGTTTTTCATGTTGATTTTAAAATGACCTTTTTCATGTTTGAAATGTACTAACTCGTTTTTTCCTCACAGCAGGTCAACTTGTGTGTGGTTGCAACATTACGGTCCCATTGAGTACATTTTTGGAGAGAGGGACATCAGTTGCACCACAGGGCTTGAGGAGGGTGCTGAGCACGTTACATTTTCTCTCTTCAGTAAGCATTCTTTTGTGTTTGATACACTTGGAATTTTGGTTTTTCATGTTGATTTTAAAATGACCTTTTTCATGTTTGAGATGTACTAACTCGTTTTTTCCTCACAGCAGGTCAACTTGTGTGTGGTTGCAACATTACGGTCCCATTGAGTACATTTTTGGAGAGAGGGACATCAGTTGCACCACAGGGCTTGAGGAGGGTGCTGAGCACGTTACATTTTCTCTCTTCAGTAAGCATTCTTTTGTGTTTGATACACTTGGAATTTTGGTTTTTCATGTTGATTTTAAAATGACCTTTTTCATGTTTGAAATGTACTAACTCGTTTTTTCCTCACAGCAGGTCAACTTGTGTGTGGTTGCAACATTACGGTCCCATTGAGTACATTTTTGGAGAAAGGGACATCAGTTGCACCACAGGGCTTGAGGAGGGTGCTGAGCACGTTACATTTTCTCTCTTCAGTAAGCATTCTTTTGTGTTTGATACACTTGGAATTTTGGTTTTTCATGTTGATTTTAAAATGACCTTTTTCATGTTTGAAATGTACTAACTCGTTTTTTCCTCACAGCAGGTCAACTTGTGTGTGGTTGCAACATTACGGTCCCATTGAGTACATTTTTGGAGAAAGGGACATCAGTTGCACCACAGGGCTTGAGGAGGGTGCTGAGCACGTTACATTTTCTCTCTTCAGTAAGCATTCTTTTGTGTTTGATACACTTGGAATTTTGGTTTTTCATGTTGATTTTAAAATGACCTTTTTCATGTTTGAAATGTACTAACTCGTTTTTTCCTCACAGCAGGTCAACTTGTGTGTGGTTGCAACATTGCGGTCCCATTGAGTACATTTTTGGAGAAAGGGACATCAGTTGCACCACAGGGCTTGAGGAGGGTGCTGAGCACGTTACATTTTCTCTCTTCAGTAAGCATTCTTTTGTGTTTGATACACTTGGAATTTTGGTTTTTCATGTTGATTTTAAAATGACCTTTTTCATGTTTGAGATGTACTAACTCGTTTTTTCCTCACAGCAGGTCAACTTGTGTGTGGTTGCAACATTACGGTCCCATTGAGTACATTTTTGGAGAGAGGGACATCAGTTGCACCACAGGGCTTGAGGAGGGTGCTGAGCACGTTACATTTTCTCTCTTCAGTAAGCATTCTTTTGTGTTTGATACACTTGGAATTTTGGTTTTTCATGTTGATTTTAAAATGACCTTTTTCATGTTTGAGATGTACTAACTCGTTTTTTCCTCACAGCAGGTCAACTTGTGTGTGGTTGCAACATTACGGTCCCATTGAGTACATTTTTGGAGAGAGGGACATCAGTTGCACCACAGGGCTTGAGGAGGGTGCTGAGCACGTTACATTTTCTCTCTTCAGTAAGCATTCTTTTGTGTTTGATACACTTGGAATTTTGGTTTTTCATGTTGATTTTAAAATGACCTTTTTCATGTTTGAGATGTACTAACTCGTTTTTTCCTCACAGCAGGTCAACTTGTGTGTGGTTGCAACATTACGGTCCCATTGAGTACATTTTTGGAGAGAGGGACATCAGTTGCACCACAGGGCTTGAGGAGGGTGCTGAGCACGTTACATTTTCTCTCTTCAGTAAGCATTCTTTTGTGTTTGATACACTTGGAATTTTGGTTTTTCATGTTGATTTTAAAATGACCTTTTTCATGTTTGAGATGTACTAACTCGTTTTTTCCTCACAGCAGGTCAACTTGTGTGTGGTTGCAACATTACGGTCCCATTGAGTACATTTTTGGAGAGAGGGACATCAGTTGCACCACAGGGCTTGAGGAGGGTGCTGAGCACGTTACATTTTCTCTCTTCAGTAAGCATTCTTTTGTGTTTGATACACTTGGAATTTTGGTTTTTCATGTTGATTTTAAAATGACCTTTTTCATGTTTGAAATGTACTAACTCGTTTTTTCCTCACAGCAGGTCAACTTGTGTGTGGTTGCAACATTACGGTCCCATTGAGTACATTTTTGGAGAGAGGGACATCAGTTGCACCACAGGGCTTGAGGAGGGTGCTGAGCACGTTACATTTTCTCTCTTCAGTAAGCATTCTTTTGTGTTTGATACACTTGGAATTTTGGTTTTTCATGTTGATTTTAAAATGACCTTTTTCATGTTTGAGATGTACTAACTCGTTTTTTCCTCACAGCAGGTCAACTTGTGTGTGGTTGCAACATTACGGTCCCATTGAGTACATTTTTGGAGAGAGGGACATCAGTTGCACCACAGGGCTTGAGGAGGGTGCTGAGCACGTTACATTTTCTCTCTTCAGTAAGCAATCTTTTGTGTTTGATACACTTGGAATTTTGGTTTTTCATGTTGATTTTAAAATGACCTTTTTCATGTTTGAAATGTACTAACTCGTTTTTTCCTCACAGCAGGTCAACTTGTGTGTGGTTGCAACATTACGGTCCCATTGAGTACATTTTTGGAGAAAGGGACATCAGTTGCACCACAGGGCTTGAGGAGGGTGCTGAGCACGTTACATTTTCTCTCTTCAGTAAGCATTCTTTTGTGTTTGATACACTTGGAATTTTGGTTTTTCATGTTGATTTTAAAATGACCTTTTTCATGTTTGAAATGTACTAACTCGTTTTTTCCTCACAGCAGGTCAACTTGTGTGTGGTTGCAACATTACGGTCCCATTGAGTACATTTTTGGAGAAAGGGACATCAGTTGCACCACAGGGCTTGAGGAGGGTGCTGAGCACGTTACATTTTCTCTCTTCAGTAAGCATTCTTTTGTGTTTGATACACTTGGAATTTTGGTTTTTCATGTTGATTTTAAAATGACCTTTTTCATGTTTGAAATGTACTAACTCGTTTTTTCCTCACAGCAGGTCAACTTGTGTGTGGTTGCAACATTACGGTCCCATTGAGTACATTTTTGGAGAAAGGGACATCAGTTGCACCACAGGGCTTGAGGAGGGTGCTGAGCACGTTACATTTTCTCTCTTCAGTAAGCATTCTTTTGTGTTTGATACACTTGGAATTTTGGTTTTTCATGTTGATTTTAAAATGACCTTTTTCATGTTTGAAATGTACTAACTCGTTTTTTCCTCACAGCAGGTCAACTTGTGTGTGGTTGCAACATTACGGTCCCATTGAGTACATTTTTGGAGAGAGGGACATCAGTTGCACCACAGGGCTTGAGGAGGGTGCTGAGCACGTTACATTTTCTCTCTTCAGTAAGCATTCTTTTGTGTTTGATACACTTGGAATTTTGGTTTTTCATGTTGATTTTAAAATGACCTTTTTCATGTTTGAAATGTACTAACTCGTTTTTTCCTCACAGCAGGTCAACTTGTGTGTGGTTGCAACATTACGGTCCCATTGAGTACATTTTTGGAGAAAGGGCCATCAGTTGCACCACAGGGCTTGAGGAGGGTGCTGAGCACGTTACATTTTCTCTCTTCAGTAAGCATTCTTTTGTGTTTGATACACTTGGAATTTTGGTTTTTCATGTTGATTTTAAAATGACCTTTTTCATGTTTGAGATGTACTAACTCGTTTTTTCCTCACAGCAGGTCAACTTGTGTGTGGTTGCAACATTACGGTCCCATTGAGTACATTTTTGGAGAGAGGGACATCAGTTGCACCACAGGGCTTGAGGAGGGTGCTGAGCACGTTACATTTTCTCTCTTCAGTAAGCATTCTTTTGTGTTTGATACACTTGGAATTTTGGTTTTTCATGTTGATTTTAAAATGACCTTTTTCATGTTTGAGATGTACTAACTCGTTTTTTCCTCACAGCAGGTCAACTTGTGTGTGGTTGCAACATTACGGTCCCATTGAGTACATTTTTGGAGAGAGGGACATCAGTTGCACCACAGGGCTTGAGGAGGGTGCTGAGCACGTTACATTTTCTCTCTTCAGTAAGCATTCTTTTGTGTTTGATACACTTGGAATTTTGGTTTTTCATGTTGATTTTAAAATGACCTTTTTCATGTTTGAGATGTACTAACTCGTTTTTTCCTCACAGCAGGTCAACTTGTGTGTGGTTGCAACATTACGGTCCCATTGAGTACATTTTTGGAGAGAGGGACATCAGTTGCACCACAGGGCTTGAGGAGGGTGCTGAGCACGTTACATTTTCTCTCTTCAGTAAGCATTCTTTTGTGTTTGATACACTTGAAATTTTGGTTTTTCATGTTGATTTTAAAATGACCTTTTTCATGTTTGAGATGTACTAACTCGTTTTTTCCTCACAGCAGGTCAACTTGTGTGTGGTTGCAACATTACGGTCCCATTGAGTACATTTTTGGAGAGAGGGACATCAGTTGCACCACAGGGCTTGAGGAGGGTGCTGAGCACGTTACATTTTCTCTCTTCAGTAAGCATTCTTTTGTGTTTGATACACTTGGAATTTTGGTTTTTCATGTTGATTTTAAAATGACCTTTTTCATGTTTGAAATGTACTAACTCGTTTTTTCCTCACAGCAGGTCAACTTGTGTGTGGTTGCAACATTACGGTCCCATTGAGTACATTTTTGGAGAAAGGGACATCAGTTGCACCACAGGGCTTGAGGAGGGTGCTGAGCACGTTACATTTTCTCTCTTCAGTAAGCATTCTTTTGTGTTTGATACACTTGGAATTTTGGTTTTTCATGTTGATTTTAAAATGACCTTTTTCATGTTTGAAATGTACTAACTCGTTTTTTCCTCACAGCAGGTCAACTTGTGTGTGGTTGCAACATTACGGTCCCATTGAGTACATTTTTGGAGAAAGGGACATCAGTTGCACCACAGGGCTTGAGGAGGGTGCTGAGCACGTTACATTTTCTCTCTTCAGTAAGCATTCTTTTTTGTTTGATACACTTGGAATTTTGGTTTTTCATGTTGATTTTAAAATGACCTTTTTCATGTTTGAAATGTACTAACTCGTTTTTTCCTCACAGCAGGTCAACTTGTGTGTGGTTGCAACATTACGGTCCCATTGAGTACATTTTTGGAGAAAGGGACATCAGTTGCACCACAGGGCTTGAGGAGGGTGCTGAGCACGTTACATTTTCTCTCTTCAGTAAGCATTCTTTTGTGTTTGATACACTTGGAATTTTGGTTTTTCATGTTGATTTTAAAATGACCTTTTTCATGTTTGAAATGTACTAACTCGTTTTTTCCTCACAGCAGGTCAACTTGTGTGTGGTTGCAACATTACGGTCCCATTGAGTACATTTTTGGAGAGAGGGACATCAGTTGCACCACAGGGCTTGAGGAGGGTGCTGAGCACGTTACATTTTCTCTCTTCAGTAAGCATTCTTTTGTGTTTGATACACTTGGAATTTTGGTTTTTCATGTTGATTTTAAAATGACCTTTTTCATGTTTGAAATGTACTAACTCGTTTTTTCCTCACAGCAGGTCAACTTGTGTGTGGTTGCAACATTACGGTCCCATTGAGTACATTTTTGGAGAAAGGGACATCAGTTGCACCACAGGGCTTGAGGAGGGTGCTGAGCACGTTACATTTTCTCTCTTCAGTAAGCATTCTTTTGTGTTTGATACACTTGGAATTTTGGTTTTTCATGTTGATTTTAAAATGACCTTTTTCATGTTTGAAATGTACTAACTCGTTTTTTCCTCACAGCAGGTCAACTTGTGTGTGGTTGCAACATTACGGTCCCATTGAGTACATTTTTGGAGTGAGGGACATCAGTTGCACCACAGGGCTTGAGGAGGGTGCTGAGCACGTTACATTTTCTCTCTTCAGTAAGCATTCTTTTGTGTTTGATACACTTGGAATTTTGGTTTTTCATGTTGATTTTAAAATGACCTTTTTCATGTTTGAAATGTACTAACTCGTTTTTTCCTCACAGCAGGTCAACTTGTGTGTGGTTGCAACATTACGGTCCCATTGAGTACATTTTTGGAGAGAGGGACATCAGTTGCACCACAGGGCTTGAGGAGGGTGCTGAGCACGTTACATTTTCTCTCTTCAGTAAGCATTCTTTTGTGTTTGATACACTTGGAATTTTGGTTTTTCATGTTGATTTTGAAATGACCTTTTTCATGTTTGAAATGTACTAACTCGTTTTTTCCTCACAGCAGGTCAACTTGTGTGTGGTTGCAACATTTCGGTCCCATTGAGTACATTTTTGGAGAGAGGGACATCAGTTGCACCATAGGGCTTGAGGAGGGTGCTAAGCACGTTACATTTTCTCTCTTCAGTAAGCATTCTTTTGTGTTTGATACTTTTGGAATTTTGGTTTTTCATGTTGATTTTAAAATGACCTTTTTCATGTTTGAAATGTACTAACTCGTTTTTTCCTCACAGCAGGTCAACTTGTGTGTGGTTGCAACATTACGGTCCCACTGAGTACATTTTTGGAGAAAGGGACATCAGTTGCACCACAGGGCTTGAGGAGGGTGCTGAGCACGTTACATTTTCTCTCTTCAGTAAGCATTTATTTGTGTTTGATACTTTTGGAATTTTGGTTTTTCATGTTGATTTTAAAATGACCTTTTTCATGTTTGAAATGTACTAACTCGTTTTTTCCTCACAGCAGGTCAACTTGTGTGTGGTTGCAACATTACGGTCCCATTGAGTACATTTTTGGAGAAAGGGACATCAGTTGCACCACAGGGCTTGAGGAGGGTGCTGAGCACATTACATTTTCTCTCTTCAGTAAGCATTCTTTTGTGTTTGATACACTTGGAATTTTGGTTTTTCATGTTGATTTTAAAATGACCTTTTTCATGTTTGAAATGTACTAACTCGTTTTTTCCTCACAGCAGGTCAACTTGTGTGTGGTTGCAACATTACGGTCCCATTGAGTACATTTTTGGAGAGAGGGACATCAGTTGCACCACAGGGCTTGAGGAGGGTGCTGAGCACATTACATTTTCTCTCTTCAGTAAGCATTCTTTTGTGTTTGATACACTTGGAATTTTGGTTTTTCATGTTGATTTTAAAATGACCTTTTTCATGTTTGAAATGTACTAACTCGTTTTTTCCTCACAGCAGGTCAACTTGTGTGTGGTTGCAACATTACGGTCCCATTGAGTACATTTTTGGAGAAAGGGACATCAGTTGCACCACAGGGCTTGAGGAGGGTGCTGAGCACGTTACATTTTCTCTCTTCAGTAAGCATTCTTTTGTGTTTGATACACTTGGAATTTTGGTTTTTCATGTTGATTTTAAAATGACCTTTTTCATGTTTGAAATGTACTAACTCGTTTTTTCCTCACAGCAGGTCAACTTGTGTGTGGTTGCAACATTACGGTCCCATTGAGTACATTTTTGGAGAAAGGGACATCAGTTGCACCACAGGGCTTGAGGAGGGTGCTGAGCACGTTACATTTTCTCTCTTCAGTAAGCATTCTTTTGTGTTTGATACACTTGGAATTTTGGTTTTTCATGTTGATTTTAAAATGACCTTTTTCATGTTTGAAATGTACTAACTCGTTTTTTCCTCACAGCAGGTCAACTTGTGTGTGGTTGCAACATTACGGTCCCATTGAGTACATTTTTGGAGAAAGGGACATCAGTTGCACCACAGGGCTTGAGGAGGGTGCTGAGCACGTTACATTTTCTCTCTTCAGTAAGCATTCTTTTGTGTTTGATACACTTGGAATTTTGGTTTTTCATGTTGATTTTAAAATGACCTTTTTCATGTTTGAAATGTACTAACTCGTTTTTTCCTCACAGCAGGTCAACTTGTGTGTGGTTGCAACATTACGGTCCCATTGAGTACATTTTTGGAGAAAGGGACATCAGTTGCACCACAGGGCTTGAGGAGGGTGCTGAGCACGTTACATTTTCTCTCTTCAGTAAGCATTCTTTTGTGTTTGATACACTTGGAATTTTGGTTTTTCATGTTGATTTTAAAATGACCTTTTTCATGTTTGAAATGTACTAACTCGTTTTTTCCTCACAGCAGGTCAACTTGTGTGTGGTTGCAACATTACGGTCCCATTGAGTACATTTTTGGAGAGAGGGACATCAGTTGCACCACAGGGCTTGAGGAGGGTGCTGAGCACGTTACATTTTCTCTCTTCAGTAAGCATTCTTTTGTGTTTGATACACTTGGAATTTTGGTTTTTCATGTTGATTTTAAAATGACCTTTTTCATGTTTGAAATGTACTAACTCGTTTTTTCCTCACAGCAGGTCAACTTGTGTGTGGTTGCAACATTACGGTCCCATTGAGTACATTTTTGGAGAGAGGGACATCAGTTGCACCACAGGGCTTGAGGAGGGTGCTGAGCACGTTACATTTTCTCTCTTCAGTAAGCATTCTTTTGTGTTTGATACACTTGGAATTTTGGTTTTTCATGTTGATTTTGAAATGACCTTTTTCATGTTTGAAATGTACTAACTCGTTTTTTCCTCACAGCAGGTCAACTTGTGTGTGGTTGCAACATTACGGTCCCATTGAGTACATTTTTGGAGAGAGGGACATCAGTTGCACCATAGGGCTTGAGGAGGGTGCTAAGCACGTTACATTTTCTCTCTTCAGTAAGCATTCTTTTGTTTTTGATACTTTTGGAATTTTGGTTTTTCATGTTGATTTTAAAATGACATTTTTCATGTTTGAAATGTACTAACTCGTTTTTTTCTCACAGCAGGTCAACTTGAGTGTGGTTGCAACATTACGGTCCCACTGAGTACATTTTTGGAGAAAGGGACATCAGTTGCACCACAGGGCTTGAGGAGGGTGCTGAGCACGTTACATTTTCTCTCTTCAGTAAGCATTTATTTGTGTTTGATACTTTTGGAATTTTGGTTTTTCATGTTGATTTTAAAATGACCTTTTTCATGTTTGAAATGTACTAACTCGTTTTTTCCTCACAGCAGGTCAACTTGTGTGTGGTTGCAACATTACGGTCCCATTGAGTACATTTTTGGAGAAAGGGACATCAGTTGCACCACAGGGCTTGAGGAGGGTGCTGAGCACATTACATTTTCTCTCTTCAGTAAGCATTCTTTTGTGTTTGATACACTTGGAATTTTGGTTTTTCATGTTGATTTTAAAATGACCTTTTTCATGTTTGAAATGTACTAACTCGTTTTTTCCTCACAGCAGGTCAACTTGTGTGTGGTTGCAACATTACGGTCCCATTGAGTACATTTTTGGAGAGAGGGACATCAGTTGCACCACAGGGCTTGAGGAGGGTGCTGAGCACGTTACATTTTCTCTCTTCAGTAAGCATTCTTTTGTGTTTGATACACTTGGAATTTTGGTTTTTCATGTTGAATTTAAAATGACCTTTTTCATGTTTGAAATGTACTAACTCGTTTTTTCCTCACAGCAGGTCAACTTGTGTGTGGTTGCAACATTACGGTCCCATTGAGTACATTTTTGGAGAGAGGGACATCAGTTGCACCACAGGGCTTGAGGAGGGTGCTGAGCACGTTACATTTTCTCTCTTCAGTAAGCATTCTTTTGTGTTTGATACACTTGGAATTTTCGTTTTTCATGTTGATTTTAAAATGACCTTTTTCATGTTTGAAATGTACTAACTCGTTTTTTCCTCACAGCAGGTCAACTTGTGTGTGGTTGCAACATTACGGTCCCATTGAGTACATTTTTGGAGAGAGGGACATCAGTTGCACCACAGGGCTTGAGGAGGGTGCTGAGCACGTTACATTTTCTCTCTTCAGTAAGCATTCTTTTGTGTTTGATACACTTGGAATTTTGGTTTTTCATGTTGATTTTAAAATGACCTTTTTCATGTTTGAAATGTACTAACTCGTTTTTTCCTCACAGCAGGTCAACTTGTGTGTGGTTGCAACATTACGGTCCCATTGAGTACATTTTTGGAGAGAGGGACATCAGTTGCACCACAGGGCTTGAGGAGGGTGCTGAGCACGTTACATTTTCTCTCTTCAGTAAGCATTCCTTTGTGTTTGATACACTTGGAATTTTGGTTTTTCATGTTGATTTTAAAATGACCTTTTTCATGTTTGAAATGTACTAACTCGTTTTTTCCTCACAGCAGGTCAACTTGTGTGTGGTTGCAACATTACGGTCCCATTGAGTACATTTTTGGAGAAAGGGACATCAGTTGCACCACAGGGCTTGAGGAGGGTGCTGAGCACGTTACATTTTCTCTCTTCAGTAAGCATTCTTATGTGTTTGATACACTTGGAATTTTGGTTTTTCATGTTGATTTTAAAATGACCTTTTTCATGTTTGAAATGTACTAACTCGTTTTTTCCTCACAGCAGGTCAACTTGAGTGTGGTTGCAACATTACGGTCCCACTGAGTACATTTTTGGAGAAAGGGACATCAGTTGCACCACAGGGCTTGAGGAGGGTGCTGAGCACGTTACATTTTCTCTCTTCAGTAAGCATTTATTTGTGTTTGATACTTTTGGAATTTTGGTTTTTCATGTTGATTTTAAAATGACCTTTTTCATGTTTGAAATGTACTAACTCGTTTTTTCCTCACAGCAGGTCAACTTGTGTGTGGTTGCAACATTACGGTCCCATTGAGTACATTTTTGGAGAAAGGGACATCAGTTGCACCACAGGGCTTGAGGAGGGTGCTGAGCACATTACATTTTCTCTCTTCAGTAAGCATTCTTTTGTGTTTGATACACTTGGAATTTTGGTTTTTCATGTTGATTTTAAAATGACCTTTTTCATGTTTGAAATGTACTAACTCGTTTTTTCCTCACAGCAGGTCAACTTGTGTGTGGTTGCAACATTACGGTCCCATTGAGTACATTTTTGGAGAGAGGGACATCAGTTGCACCACAGGGCTTGAGGAGGGTGCTGAGCACGTTACATTTTCTCTCTTCAGTAAGCATTCTTTTGTGTTTGATACACTTGGAATTTTGGTTTTTCATGTTGATTTTAAAATGACCTTTTTCATGTTTGAAATGTACTAACTCGTTTTTTCCTCACAGCAGGTCAACTTGTGTGTGGTTGCAACATTACGGTCCCATTGAGTACATTTTTGGAGAAAGGGACATCAGTTGCACCACAGGGCTTGAGGAGGGTGCTGAGCACGTTACATTTTCTCTCTTCAGTAAGCATTCTTTTGTGTTTGATACACTTGGAATTTTGGTTTTTCATGTTGATTTTAAAATGACCTTTTTCATGTTTGAAATGTACTAACTCGTTTTTTCCTCACAGCAGGTCAACTTGTGTGTGGTTGCAACATTACGGTCCCATTGAGTACATTTTTGGAGAAAGGGACATCAGTTGCACCACAGGGCTTGAGGAGGGTGCTGAGCACGTTACATTTTCTCTCTTCAGTAAGCATTCTTTTGTGTTTGATACACTTGGAATTTTGGTTTTTCATGTTGATTTTAAAATGACCTTTTTCATGTTTGAAATGTACTAACTCGTTTTTTCCTCACAGCAGGTCAACTTGTGTATGGTTGCAACATTACGGTCCCATTGAGTACATTTTTGGAGAAAGGGACATCAGTTGCACCACAGGGCTTGAGGAGGGTGCTGAGCACGTTACATTTTCTCTCTTCAGTAAGCATTCTTTTGTGTTTGATACACTTGGAATTTTGGTTTTTCATGTTGATTTTAAAATGACCTTTTTCATGTTTGAAATGTACTAACTCGTTTTTTCCTCACAGCAGGTCAACTTGTGTGTGGTTGCAACATTACGGTCCCATTGAGTACATTTTTGGAGAAAGGGACATCAGTTGCACCACAGGGCTTGAGGAGGGTGCTGAGCACGTTACATTTTCTCTCTTCAGTAAGCATTCTTTTGTGTTTGATACACTTGGAATTTTGGTTTTTCATGTAGATTTTAAAATGACCTTTTTCATGTTTGAAATGTACTAACTCGTTTTTTCCTCACAGCAGGTCAACTTGTGTGTGGTTGCAACATTACGGTCCCATTGAGTACATTTTTGGAGAGAGGGACATCAGTTGCACCACAGGGCTTGAGGAGGGTGCTGAGCACGTTACATTTTCTCTCTTCAGTAAGCATTCTTTTGTGTTTGATACACTTGGAATTTTGGTTTTTCATGTTGATTTTAAAATGACCTTTTTCATGTTTGAAATGTACTAACTCGTTTTTTCCTCACAGCAGGTCAACTTGTGTGTGGTTGCAACATTACGGTCCCATTGAGTACATTTTTGGAGAGAGGGACATCAGTTGCACCACAGGGCTTGAGGAGGGTGCTGAGCACGTTACATTTTCTCTCTTCAGTAAGCATTCTTTTGTGTTTGATACACTTGGAATTTTGGTTTTTCATGTTGATTTTGAAATGACCTTTTTCATGTTTGAAATGTACTAACTCGTTTTTTCCTCACAGCAGGTCAACTTGTGTGTGGTTGCAACATTACGGTCCCATTGAGTACATTTTTGGAGAGAGGGACATCAGTTGCACCATAGGGCTTGAGGAGGGTGCTAAGCACGTTACATTTTCTCTCTTCAGTAAGCATTCTTTTGTTTTTGATACTTTTGGAATTTTGGTTTTTCATGTTGATTTTAAAATGACATTTTTCATGTTTGAAATGTACTAACTCGTTTTTTTCTCACAGCAGGTCAACTTGAGTGTGGTTGCAACATTACGGTCCCACTGAGTACATTTTTGGAGAAAGGGACATCAGTTGCACCACAGGGCTTGAGGAGGGTGCTGAGCACGTTACATTTTCTCTCTTCAGTAAGCATTTATTTGTGTTTGATACTTTTGGAATTTTGGTTTTTCATGTTGATTTTAAAATGACCTTTTTCATGTTTGAAATGTACTAACTCGTTTTTTCCTCACAGCAGGTCAACTTGTGTGTGGTTGCAACATTACGGTCCCATTGAGTACATTTTTGGAGAAAGGGACATCAGTTGCACCACAGGGCTTGAGGAGGGTGCTGAGCACATTACATTTTCTCTCTTCAGTAAGCATTCTTTTGTGTTTGATACACTTGGAATTTTGGTTTTTCATGTTGATTTTAAAATGACCTTTTTCATGTTTGAAATGTACTAACTCGTTTTTTCCTCACAGCAGGTCAACTTGTGTGTGGTTGCAACATTACGGTCCCATTGAGTACATTTTTGGAGAGAGGGACATCAGTTGCACCACAGGGCTTGAGGAGGGTGCTGAGCACGTTACATTTTCTCTCTTCAGTAAGCATTCTTTTGTGTTTGATACACTTGGAATTTTGGTTTTTCATGTTGAATTTAAAATGACCTTTTTCATGTTTGAAATGTACTAACTCGTTTTTTCCTCACAGCAGGTCAACTTGTGTGTGGTTGCAACATTACGGTCCCATTGAGTACATTTTTGGAGAGAGGGACATCAGTTGCACCACAGGGCTTGAGGAGGGTGCTGAGCACGTTACATTTTCTCTCTTCAGTAAGCATTCTTTTGTGTTTGATACACTTGGAATTTTCGTTTTTCATGTTGATTTTAAAATGACCTTTTTCATGTTTGAAATGTACTAACTCGTTTTTTCCTCACAGCAGGTCAACTTGTGTGTGGTTGCAACATTACGGTCCCATTGAGTACATTTTTGGAGAGAGGGACATCAGTTGCACCACAGGGCTTGAGGAGGGTGCTGAGCACGTTACATTTTCTCTCTTCAGTAAGCATTCTTTTGTGTTTGATACACTTGGAATTTTGGTTTTTCATGTTGATTTTAAAATGACCTTTTTCATGTTTGAAATGTACTAACTCGTTTTTTCCTCACAGCAGGTCAACTTGTGTGTGGTTGCAACATTACGGTCCCATTGAGTACATTTTTGGAGAGAGGGACATCAGTTGCACCACAGGGCTTGAGGAGGGTGCTGAGCACGTTACATTTTCTCTCTTCAGTAAGCATTCCTTTGTGTTTGATACACTTGGAATTTTGGTTTTTCATGTTGATTTTAAAATGACCTTTTTCATGTTTGAAATGTACTAACTCGTTTTTTCCTCACAGCAGGTCAACTTGTGTGTGGTTGCAACATTACGGTCCCATTGAGTACATTTTTGGAGAAAGGGACATCAGTTGCACCACAGGGCTTGAGGAGGGTGCTGAGCACGTTACATTTTCTCTCTTCAGTAAGCATTCTTATGTGTTCGATACACTTGGAATTTTGGTTTTTCATGTTGATTTTAAAATGACCTTTTTCATGTTTGAAATGTACTAACTCGTTTTTTCCTCACAGCAGGTCAACTTGTGTGTGGTTGCAACATTACGGTCCCATTGAGTACATTTTTGGAGAAAGGGACATCAGTTGCACCACAGGGCTTGAGGAGGGTGCTGAGCACGTTACATTTTCTCTCTTCAGTAAGCATTCTTTTGTGTTTGATACACTTGGAATTTTGGTTTTTCATGTTGATTTTAAAATGACCTTTTTCATGTTTGAAATGTACTAACTCGTTTTTTCCTCACAGCAGGTCAACTTGTGTGTGGTTGCAACATTACGGTCCCATTGAGTACATTTTTGGAGAGAGGGACATCAGTTGCACCACAGGGCTTGAGGAGGGTGCTGAGCACGTTACATTTTCACTCTTCAGTAAGCATTCCTTTGTGTTTGATACACTTGGAATTTTGGTTTTTCATGTTGATTTTAAAATGACCTTTTTCATGTTTGAAATGTACTAACTCGTTTTTTCCTCACAGCAGGTCAACTTGTGTGTGGTTGCAACATTACGGTCCCATTGAGTACATTTTTGGAGAAAGGGACATCAGTTGCACCACAGGGCTTGAGGAGGGTGCTGAGCACGTTACATTTTCTCTCTTCAGTAAGCATTCTTATGTGTTTGATACACTTGGAATTTTGGTTTTTCATGTTGATTTTAAAATGACCTTTTTCATGTTTGAAATGTACTAACTCGTTTTTTCCTCACAGCAGGTCAACTTGTGTGTGGTTGCAACATTACGGTCCCATTGAGTACATTTTTGGAGAAAGGGACATCAGTTGCACCACAGGGCTTGAGGAGGGTGCTGAGCACGTTACATTTTCTCTCTTCAGTAAGCATTCTTTTGTGTTTGATACACTTGGAATTTTGGTTTTTCATGTTGATTTTAAAATGACCTTTTTCATGTTTGAAATGTACTAACTCGTTTTTTCCTCACAGCAGGTCAACTTGTGTGTGGTTGCAACATTACGGTCCCATTGAGTACATTTTTGGAGAAAGGGACATCAGTTGCACCACAGGGCTTGAGGAGGGTGCTGAGCACGTTACATTTTCTCTCTTCGGTAAGCATTTTTTTGTGTTTGATACTTTTGGAATTTTGGGTTTTTCATGTTGATTTTAAAATGACCTTTTTCATGTTTGAAATGTACTAACTCGTTTTTTTCTCACAGCACTTCAACTTGTGTGTGGTTGCCACATTACGGTCCCATTGAGTACATTTTTGGAGAGAGGGACATCAGTTGCACCACAGGGCTTGAGGAGGGTGCTGAGCACATTACATTTTCTCTCTTCAGTAAGCATTTATTTGTGTTTGATACTTTTGGAATTTTGGTTTTTCATGTTGATTTTAAAATGACCTTTTTCATGTTTGAAATGTACTAACTCGTTTTTTCCTCACAGCAGGTCAACTTGTGTGTGGTTGCAACATTACGGTCCCATTGAGTACATTTTTGGAGAAAGGGACATCAGTTGCACCACAGGGCTTGAGGAGGGTGCTGAGCACATTACATTTTCTCTCTTCAGTAAGCATTCTTTTGTGTTTGATACACTTGGAATTTTGGTTTTTCATGTTGATTTTAAAATGACCTTTTTCATGTTTGAAATGTACTAACTCGTTTTTTCCTCACAGCAGGTCAACTTGTGTGTGGTTGCAACATTACGGTCCCATTGAGTACATTTTTGGAGAGAGGGACATCAGTTGCACCACAGGGCTTGAGGAGGGTGCTGAGCACGTTACATTTTCTCTCTTCAGTAAGCATTCTTTTGTGTTTGATACACTTGGAATTTTGGTTTTTCATGTTGATTTTAAAATGACCTTTTTCATGTTTGAAATGTACTAACTCGTTTTTTCCTCACAGCAGGTCAACTTGTGTGTGGTTGCAACATTACGGTCCCATTGAGTACATTTTTGGAGAAAGGGACATCAGTTGCACCACAGGGCTTGAGGAGGGTGCTGAGCACGTTACATTTTCTCTCTTCAGTAAGCATTCTTTTGTGTTTGATACACTTGGAATTTTGGTTTTTCATGTTGATTTTAAAATGACCTTTTTCATGTTTGAAATGTACTAACTCGTTTTTTCCTCACAGCAGGTCAACTTGTGTGTGGTTGCAACATTACGGTCCCATTGAGTACATTTTTGGAGAAAGGGACATCAGTTGCACCACAGGGCTTGAGGAGGGTGCTGAGCACGTTACATTTTCTCTCTTCAGTAAGCATTCTTTTGTGTTTGATACACTTGGAATTTTGGTTTTTCATGTTGATTTTAAAATGACCTTTTTCATGTTTGAAATGTACTAACTCGTTTTTTCCTCACAGCAGGTCAACTTGTGTGTGGTTGCAACATTACGGTCCCATTGAGTACATTTTTGGAGAAAGGGACATCAGTTGCACCACAGGGCTTGAGGAGGGTGCTGAGCACGTTACATTTTCTCTCTTCAGTAAGCATTCTTTTGTGTTTGATACACTTGGAATTTTGGTTTTTCATGTTGATTTTAAAATGACCTTTTTCATGTTTGAAATGTACTAACTCGTTTTTTCCTCACAGCAGGTCAACTTGTGTGTGGTTGCAACATTACGGTCCCATTGAGTACATTTTTGGAGAGAGGGACATCAGTTGCACCACAGGGCTTGAGGAGGGTGCTGAGCACGTTACATTTTCTCTCTTCAGTAAGCATTCTTTTGTGTTTGATACACTTGGAATTTTGGTTTTTCATGTTGATTTTAAAATGACCTTTTTCATGTTTGAAATGTACTAACTCGTTTTTTCCTCACAGCAGGTCAACTTGTGTGTGGTTGCAACATTACGGTCCCATTGAGTACATTTTTGGAGAAAGGGACATCAGTTGCACCACAGGGCTTGAGGAGGGTGCTGAGCACGTTACATTTTCTCTCTTCAGTAAGCATTCTTTTGTGTTTGATACACTTGGAATTTTGGTTTTTCATGTTGATTTTAAAATGACCTTTTTCATGTTTGAAATGTACTAACTCGTTTTTTCCTCACAGCAGGTCAACTTGTGTGTGGTTGCAACATTACGGTCCCATTGAGTACATTTTTGGAGAGAGGGACATCAGTTGCACCACAGGGCTTGAGGAGGGTGCTGAGCACGTTACATTTTCTCTCTTCAGTAAGCATTCTTTTGTGTTTGATACACTTGGAATTTTGGTTTTTCATGTTGATTTTGAAATGACCTTTTTCATGTTTGAAATGTACTAACTCGTTTTTTCCTCACAGCAGGTCAACTTGTGTGTGGTTGCAACATTACGGTCCCATTGAGTACATTTTTGGAGAGAGGGACATCAGTTGCACCATAGGGCTTGAGGAGGGTGCTAAGCACGTTACATTTTCTCTCTTCAGTAAGCATTCTTTTGTGTTTGATACTTTTGGAATTTTGGTTTTTCATGTTGATTTTAAAATGACATTTTTCATGTTTGAAATGTACTAACTCGTTTTTTCCTCACAGCAGGTCAACTTGAGTGTGGTTGCAACATTACGGTCCCACTGAGTACATTTTTGGAGAAAGGGACATCAGTTGCACCACAGGGCTTGAGGAGGGTGCTGAGCACGTTACATTTTCTCTCTTCAGTAAGCATTTATTTGTGTTTGATACTTTTGGAATTTTGGTTTTTCATGTTGATTTTAAAATGACCTTTTTCATGTTTGAAATGTACTAACTCGTTTTTTCCTCACAGCAGGTCAACTTGTGTGTGGTTGCAACATTACGGTCCCATTGAGTACATTTTTGGAGAGAGGGACATCAGTTGCACCACAGGGCTTGAGGAGGGTGCTGAGCACGTTACATTTTCTCTCTTCAGTAAGCATTCTTTTGTGTTTGATACACTTGGAATTTTGGTTTTTCATGTTGATTTTGAAATGACCTTTTTCATGTTTGAAATGTACTAACTCGTTTTTTCCTCACAGCAGGTCAACTTGTGTGTGGTTGCAACATTACGGTCCCATTGAGTACATTTTTGGAGAGAGGGACATCAGTTGCACCACAGGGCTTGAGGAGGGTGCTGAGCACGTTACATTTTCTCTCTTCAGTAAGCATTCTTTTGTGTTTGATACACTTGGAATTTTGGTTTTTCATGTTGAATTTAAAATGACCTTTTTCATGTTTGAAATGTACTAACTCGTTTTTTCCTCACAGCAGGTCAACTTGTGTGTGGTTGCAACATTACGGTCCCATTGAGTACATTTTTGGAGAGAGGGACATCAGTTGCACCACAGGGCTTGAGGAGGGTGCTGAGCACGTTACATTTTCTCTCTTCAGTAAGCATTCTTTTGTGTTTGATACACTTGGAATTTTCGTTTTTCATGTTGATTTTAAAATGACCTTTTTCATGTTTGAAATGTACTAACTCGTTTTTTCCTCACAGCAGGTCAACTTGTGTGTGGTTGCAACATTACGGTCCCATTGAGTACATTTTTGGAGAGAGGGACATCAGTTGCACCACAGGGCTTGAGGAGGGTGCTGAGCACGTTACATTTTCTCTCTTCAGTAAGCATTCTTTTGTGTTTGATACACTTGGAATTTTGGTTTTTCATGTTGATTTTAAAATGACCTTTTTCATGTTTGAAATGTACTAACTCGTTTTTTCCTCACAGCAGGTCAACTTGTGTGTGGTTGCAACATTACGGTCCCATTGAGTACATTTTTGGAGAGAGGGACATCAGTTGCACCACAGGGCTTGAGGAGGGTGCTGAGCACGTTACATTTTCTCTCTTCAGTAAGCATTCCTTTGTGTTTGATACACTTGGAATTTTGGTTTTTCATGTTGATTTTAAAATGACCTTTTTCATGTTTGAAATGTACTAACTCGTTTTTTCCTCACAGCAGGTCAACTTGTGTGTGGTTGCAACATTACGGTCCCATTGAGTACATTTTTGGAGAAAGGGACATCAGTTGCACCACAGGGCTTGAGGAGGGTGCTGAGCACGTTACATTTTCTCTCTTCAGTAAGCATTCTTATGTGTTTGATACACTTGGAATTTTGGTTTTTCATGTTGATTTTAAAATGACCTTTTTCATGTTTGAAATGTACTAACTCGTTTTTTCCTCACAGCAGGTCAACTTGTGTGTGGTTGCAACATTACGGTCCCATTGAGTACATTTTTGGAGAAAGGGACATCAGTTGCACCACAGGGCTTGAGGAGGGTGCTGAGCACGTTACATTTTCTCTCTTCAGTAAGCATTCTTTTGTGTTTGATACACTTGGAATTTTGGTTTTTCATGTTGATTTTAAAATGACCTTTTTCATGTTTGAAATGTACTAACTCGTTTTTTCCTCACAGCAGGTCAACTTGTGTGTGGTTGCAACATTACGGTCCCATTGAGTACATTTTTGGAGAAAGGGACATCAGTTGCACCACAGGGCATGAGGAGGGTGCTGAGCACGTTACATTTTCTCTCTTCGGTAAGCATTTTTTTGTGTTTGATACTTTTGGAATTTTGGGTTTTTCATGTTGATTTTAAAATGACCTTTTTCATGTTTGAAATGTACTAACTCGTTTTTTTCTCACAGCACTTCAACTTGTGTGTGGTTGCCACATTACGGTCCCATTGAGTACATTTTTGGAGAGAGGGACATCAGTTGCACCACAGGGCTTGAGGAGGGTGCTGAGCACGTTACATTTTCTCTCTTCAGTAAGCATTCTTTTGTGTTTGATACACTTGGAATTTTGGTTTTTTATGTTGATTTTAAAATGACCTTTTTCATGTTTGAAATGTACTAACTCGTTTTTTCCTCACAGCAGGTCAACTTGTGTGTGGTTGCAACATTACGGTCCCATTGAGTACATTTTTGGAGAGAGGGACATCAGTTGCACCACAGGGCTTGAGCAGGGTGCTGAGCACGTTACATTTTCTCTCTTCAGTAAGCATTCTTTTGTGTTTGATACACTTGGAATTTTGGTTTTTCATGTTGATTTTAAAATGACCTTTTTCATGTTTGAAATGTACTAACTCGTTTTTTCCTCACAGCAGGTCAACTTGTGTGTGGTTGCGACATTACGGTCCCATTGAGTACATTTTTGGAGAAAGGGACATCAGTTGCACCACAGGGCGGGGCGAGGGTGCTGAGCACGTTACATTTTCTCTCTTCGGTAAGCATTTTTTTGTGTTTGATACTTTTGGAATTTTGGTTTTTCATGTTGATTTTAAAATGACCTTTTTCTTGTTTGAAATGTACTAACTCGTTTTTTCCTCACAGCAGGTCAACTTGTGTGTGGTTGCAACATTACATTGAGTACATTTTTGGAGAAAGGGACATCAGTTGCACCGCAGGGCGGGAGGAGGGTGCTGAGCACGTTACATTTTCTCTCGTCTGTAAGCATTTTTTTGTGTTTGATACTTTTGGAATTTTGGTTTTTCATGTTGATTTTAAAATGACCTTTTTCTTGTTTGAAATGTACTAACTCGTTTTTTCCTCACAGCAGGTCAACTTGTGTATGGTTGCAACATTACGGTCCCATTGAGTACATTTTTGGAGAAAGGGACATCAGTTGCACCACAGGGCTTGAGGAGGGTGCTGAGCACGTTACATTTTCTCTCTTCAGTAAGCATTCTTTTGTGTTTGATACTTTTGGAATTTTGGTTTTTCATGTTGATTTTAAAATGACCTTTTTCATGTTTGAAATGTACTAACTCGTTTTTTCCTCACAGCAGGTCAACTTGTGTGTGGTTGCAACATTACGGTCCCATTGAGTACATTTTTGGAGAGAGGGACATCAGTTGCACCACAGGGCGGGAGGAGGGTGCTGAGCACGTTACATTTTCTCTCTTCGGTAAGCATTTTTTTGTGTTTGATACTTTTGGAATTTTGGTTTTTCATGTTGATTTTAAAATGACCTTTTTCATGTTTGAAATGTACTAACTCGTTTTTTCCTCACAGCAGGTCAACTTGTGTGTGGTTGCAACATTACGGTGCCATTGAGTACATTTTTGGAGAAAGGGACATCAGTTGCACCACAGGGCGGGAGGAGGGTGCTGAGCACGTTACATTTTCTCTCTTCGGTAAGCATTTTTTTGTGTTTGATACTTTTGGAATTTTGGTTTTTCATGTTGATTTTAAAATGACCTTTTTCATGTTTGAAATGTACTAACTCGTTTTTTCCTCACAGCAGGTCAACTTGTGTGTGGTTGCAACATTACGGTCCCATTGAGTACATTTTTGGAGAAAGGGACATCAGTTGCACCACAGGGCGGGAGGAGGGTGCCGAGCACGATACATTTTTTTTCTTCGGTAAGCATTTTTTTGTGTTTGATACTTTTGGAATTTTGGTTTTTCATGTTGATTTTAAAATGACCTTTTTCATGTTTGAAATGTACTAACTCGTTTTTTCCTCACAGCAGGTCAACTTGTGTGTGGTTGCAACATTACGGTCCCATTGAGTACATTTTTGGAGAGAGGGACATCAGTTGCACCACAAGGCGGGAGGAGGGTGCTGAGCACGTTACATTTTCTCTCTTCGGTAAGCATTTTTTTGTGTTTGATACTTTTGGAATTTTGGTTTTTCATGTTGATTTTAAAATGACCTTTTTCATGTTTAAAATGTACTAACTCGTTTTTTCCTCACAGCAGGTCAACTCGTGTGTGGTTGCAACATTACGGTCCCATTGAGTACATTTTTGGAGAAAGGGACATCAGTTGCACCACAGGGCGGGAGGAGGGTGCTGAGCACGTTACATTTTCTCTCTTCGGTAAGCATTTTTTTGTGTTTGATACTTTTGGAATTTTGGGTTTCATGTTGATTTTAAAATGTTCCTTTTCATGTTTGAAATGTTCTAACCCGTTTTTTCCTCACAGCAGGTCAACTTGTGTGTGGTTGCAACATTACGGTGCCATTGAGTACATTTTTGGAGAATGGGACATCAGTTGCATCTCAGGGCGGGAGGAGGGTGCTGAGCACGTTACATTTTCTCTCTTCTGTAAGCATTTTTTTGTGTTTGATACTTTTGGAATTTTGGTTTTTCATGTTGATTTTAAAATGATCTTTTTCATGTTTGAAATGTACGAACTCGTTTTTTCCTCACAGCAGGTCAACTTGTGTGTGGTTGCAACATTACGGTCCCATTGAGTACATTTTTGGAGAAAGGGACATCAGGTGCACCACAGGGCTTGAGGAGGGTGCTGAGCAGGTTACATTTTCTCTCTTCAGTAAGCATTCTTTTGTGTTTGATACTTTTGGAATTTTGGTTTTTCATGTTGATTTTAAAATGATCTTTTTCATGTTTGAAATGTACTAACTCGTTTTTTCCTCACAGCAGGTCAACTTGTGTGTGGTTGCAACATTACGGTCCCATTGAGAACATTTTTGGAGAAAGGGACATCAGTTGCACCACAGGGCGGGAGGAGGGTGCCGAGCACGTTACATTTTTTTTCTTCGGTAAGAATTTTTTTTGTGTCTGATACTTTTGGAATTTTGGTTTTTCATGTTGATTTTAAAATGATCTTTTTCATGTTTGAAATGTACTAACTCGTTTTTCCCTCACAGCAGGTCAACTTGTGTGTGGTTGCAACATTACGGTCCCATTGAGTACATTTTTGGAGAAAGGGACATCAGTTGCACCACAGGGCGGGAGGAGGGTGCCGAGCACGATACATTTTTTTTCTTCGGTTAGCATTTTTTTGTGTTTGATACTTTTGGAATTTTGGTTTTTCATGTTGATTTTAAAATGACCTTTTTCATGTTTGAAATGTACTAACTTGTTTTTTCCTCACAGCAGGTCAACTTGTGTGTGGTTGCAACATTACGGTCCCATTGAGTACATTTTTGGAGAAAGGGACATCTGTTGCAGCACAGGGCGGGAGGAGGGTGCCGAGCACGTTACATTTTCTCTCTTCGGTAAGCATTTTTTTGTGTTTGATACTTTTGGAATTTTGGGTTTTTCATGTTGATTTTAAAATGACCTTTTTCATGTTTGAAATGTACTAACTCGTTTTTTCCTCACAGCAGGTCAACTTGTGTGTGGTTGCAACATTACGGTCCCATTGAGTACATTTTTGGAGAAAGGGACATCAGTTGCACCACAGGGCAGGAGGAGGGTGCCGAGCACGATACATTTTTTTTCTTCGGTAAGCATTTTTTTGTGTTTGATACTTTTGGAATTTTGGTTTTTCATGTTGATTTTAAAATGACCTTTTTCATGTTTGAAATGTACTAACTCGTTTTTTCCTCACAGCAGGTCAACTTGCGTGTGGTTGCAACATTACGGTGCCATTGAGTACATTTTTGGAGAAAGGGACATCAGTTGCACCACAGGGCGGGAGGAGGGTGCTGAGCACGTTACATTTTCTCTCTTCGGTAAGCATTTTTTTGTGTTTGATACTTTTGGAATTTTGGGTTTCATGTTGATTTTAAAATGTTCTTTTTCATGTTTGAAATGTACGAACTCGTTTTTTCCTCACAGCAGGTCAACTTGTGTGTGGTTGCAACATTACGGTGCCATTGAGTACATTTTTGGAGAAAGGGACATCAGTTGCACCACAGGGCGGGAGGAGGGTGCCGAGCACGATACATTTTTTTTCTTCGGTAAGCATTTTTTTGTGTTTGATACTTTTGGAATTTTGGTTTTTCATGTTGATTTTAAAATGACCTTTTTCATGTTTGAAATGTACTAACTCGTTTTTTCCTCACAGCAGGTCAACTTGTGTGTGGTTGCAACATTACGGTCCCATTGAGTACATTTTTGGAGAGAGGGACATCAGTTGCACCACAAGGCGGGAGGAGGGTGCTGAGCACGTTACATTTTCTCTCTTCGGTAAGCATTTTTTTGTGTTTGATACTTTTGGAATTTTGGTTTTTCATGTTGATTTTAAAATGACCTTTTTCATGTTTAAAATGTACTAACTCGTTTTTTCCTCACAGCAGGTCAACTTGTGTGTGGTTGCAACATTACGGTCCCATTGAGTACATTTTTGGAGAAAGGGACATCAGTTGCACCACAGGGCGGGAGGAGGGTGCTGAGCACGTTACATTTTCTCTCTTCGGTAAGCATTTTTTTGTGTTTGATACTTTTGGAATTTTGGGTTTCATGTTGATTTTAAAATGTTCCTTTTCATGTTTGAAATGTTCTAACCCGTTTTTTCCTCACAGCAGGTCAACTTGTGTGTGGTTGCAACATTACGGTGCCATTGAGTACATTTTTGGAGAAAGGGACATCAGTTGCATCTCAGGGCGGGAGGAGGGTGCTGAGCACGTTACATTTTCTCTCTTCTGTAAGCGTTTTTTTGTGTTTGATACTTTTGGAATTTTGGTTTTTCATGTTGATTTTAAAATGATCTTTTTCATGTTTGAAATGTACGAACTCGTTTTTTCCTCACAGCAGGTCAACTTGTGTGTGGTTGCAACATTACGGTCCCATTGAGTACATTTTTGGAGAAAGGGACATCAGGTGCACCACAGGGCTTGAGGAGGGTGCTGAGCACATTACATTTTCTCTCTTCAGTAAGCATTCTTTTGTGTTTGATACTTTTGGAATTTTGGTTTTTCATGTTGATTTTAAAATGATCTTTTTCATGTTTGAAATGTACTAACTCGTTTTTTCCTCACAGCAGGTCAACTTGTGTGTGGTTGCAACATTACGGTCCCATTGAGAACATTTTTGGAGAAAGGGACATCAGTTGCACCACAGGGCGGGAGGAGGGTGCCGAGAACGTTACATTTTTTTTCTTCGGTAAGAATTTTTTTGTGTCTGATACTTTTGGAATTTTGGTTTTTCATGTTGATTTTAAAATGACCTTTTTCATGTTTGAAATGTACTAACTCGTTTTTCCCTCACAGCAGGTCAACTTGTGTGTGGTTGCAACATTACGGTCCCATTGAGTACATTTTTGGAGAAAGGGACATCAGTTGCACCACAGGGCGGGAGGAGGGTGCCGAGCACGATACATTTTTTTTCTTCGGTTAGCATTTTTTTGTGTTTGATACTTTTGGAATTTTGGTTTTTCATGTTGATTTTAAAATGACCTTTTTCATGTTTGAAATGTACTAACTTGTTTTTTCCTCACAGCAGGTCAACTTGTGTGTGGTTGCAACATTACGGTCCCATTGAGTACATTTTTGGAGAAAGGGACATCTGTTGCAGCACAGGGCGGGAGGAGGGTGCCGAGCACGTTACATTTTCTCTCTTCGGTAAGCATTTTTTTGTGTTTGATACTTTTGGAATTTTGGGTTTTTCATGTTGATTTTAAAATGACCTTTTTCATGTTTGAAATGTACTAACTCGTTTTTTCCTCACAGCAGGTCAACTTGTGTGTGGTTGCAACATTACGGTCCCATTGAGTACATTTTTGGAGAAAGGGACATCAGTTGCACCACAGGGCAGGAGGAGGGTGCCGAGCACGATACATTTTTTTTCTTCGGTAAGCATTTTTTTGTGTTTGATACTTTTGGAATTTTGGTTTTTCATGTTGATTTTAAAATGACCTTTTTCATGTTTGAAATGTACTAACTCGTTTTTTCCTCACAGCAGGTCAACTTGCGTGTGGTTGCAACATTACGGTGCCATTGAGTACATTTTTGGAGAAAGGGTCATCAGTTGCACCACAGGGCGGGAGGAGGGTGCTGAGCACGTTACATTTTCTCTCTTCGGTAAGCATTTTTTTGTGTTTGATACTTTTGGAATTTTGGGTTTCATGTTGATTTTAAAATGTTCTTTTTCATGTTTGAAATGTACGAACTCGTTTTTTCCTCACAGCAGGTCAACTTGTGTGTGGTTGCAACATTACGGTCCCATTGAGTACATTTTTGGAGACAGGGACATCAGTTGCACCACAGGGCGGGAGGAGGGTGCCGAGCACGTTACATTTTTTTTCTTCGGTAAGAATTTTTTTGTGTCTGATACTTTTGGAATTTTGGTTTTTCATGTTGATTTTAAAATGACCTTTTTCATGTTTGAAATGTACTAACTCGTTTTTTCCTCACAGCAGGTCAACTTGTGTGTGGTTGCAACATTACGGTGCCATTGAGTACATTTTTGGAGAAAGGGACATCAGTTGCACCACAGGGCGGGAGGAGGGTGCTGAGCACGTTACATTTTCTCTCTTCGGTAAGCATTTTTTTGTGTTTGATACTTTTGGAATTTTGGGTTTCATGTTGATTTTAAAATGTTCTTTTTCATGTTTGAAATGTACGAACTCGTTTTTTCCTCACAGCAGGTCAACTTGTGTGTGGTTGCAACATTACGGTCCCATTGAGTACATTTTTGGAGAAAGGGACATCAGTTGCACCACAGGGCGGGAGGAGGGTGCCGAGCACGTTACATTTTTTTTCTTCGGTAAGAATTTTTTTGTGTCTGATACTTTTGGAATTTTGGTTTTTCATGTTGATTTTAAAATGACCTTTTTCATGTTTGAAATGTACTAACTCGTTTTTTCCTCACAGCAGGTCAGCTTGTGTGTGGTTGCAACATTACGGTCCCATTGAGTACATTTTTGGAGAAAGGGACATCAGTTGCACCACAGGGCGGGAGGACGGTGCCGAGCACGATACATTTTTTTTCTTCGGTTAGCATTTTTTTGTGTTTGATACTTTTGGAATTTTGGTTTTTCATGTTGATTTTAAAATGACCTTTTTCATGTTTGAAATGTACTAACTCGTTTTTTCCTCACAGCAGGTCAACTTGTGTGTGGTTGCAACATTACGGTCCCATTGAGTACATTTTTGGAGAAAGGGACATCAGTTGCACCACAGGGCGGGAGGAGGGTGCTGAGCACGTTACATTTTCTCTCTTCGGTAAGCATTTTTTTGTGTTTGATACTTTTGGAATTTTGGTTTTTCATGTTGATTTTAAAATGACCTTTTTCATGTTTGAAATGTACTAACTTGTTTTTTCCTCACAGCAGGTCAACTTGTGTGTGGTTGCAACATTACGGTCCCATTGAGTACATTTTTGGAGAAAGGGACATCTGTTGCAGCACAGGGCGGGAGGAGGGTGCCGAGCACGTTACATTTTCTCTCTTCGGTAAGCATTTTTTTGTGTTTGATGCTTTTGGAATTTTGGTTTTTCATGTTGATTTTAAAATGACCTTTTTCATGTTTGAAATGTACTAACTCGTTTTTCCCTCACAGCAGGTCAACTTGTGTGTGGTTGCAACATTACGGTGCCATTGAGTACATTTTTGGAGAAAGGGACATCAGTTGCACCACAGGGCGGGAGGAGGGTGCTGAGCACGTTACAGTTTCCCTCTTCTGTAAGCATTTTTTTGTGTTTGATACTTTTGGAATTTTGGTTTTTCATGTTGATTTTAAAATGATCTTTTTCATGTTTGAAATGTACTAACTCGTTTTTTCCTCACAGCAGGTCAACTTGTGTGTGGTTGCAACATTACGGTCCCATTGAGTACATTTTTGGAGAAAGGGACATCAGTTGCACCACAGGGCGGGAGGAGGGTGCCGAGCACGTTACATTTTTTTTCTTCGGTAAGAATTTTTTTGTGTCTGATACTTTTGGAATTTTGGTTCTTCATGTTGATTTTAAAATGACCTTTTTCATGTTTGAAATGTACTAACTCGTTATTTCCTCACAGCAGGTCAACTTGTGTGTGGTTGCAACATTACGGTCCCATTGCGTACATTTTTGGAGAAAGGGACATCAGTTGCACCACAGGGCGGGAGGAGGGTGCCGAGCACGATACATTTTTTTTCTTCGGTTAGCATTTTTTTGTGTTTGATACTTTTGTAATTTTGGTTTTTCATGTTGATTTTAAAATGACCTTTTTCATGTTTGAAATGTACTAACTCGTTTTTTCCTCACAGCAGGTCAACTTGTGTGTGGTTGCAACATTACGGTCCCATTGAGTACATTTTTGGAGAAAGGGACATCAGTTGCACCACAGGGCGGGAGGAGGGTGCTGAGCACGTTACATTTTCTCTCTTCGGTAAGCATTTTTTTGTGTTTGATACTTTTGGAATTTTGGTTTTTCATGTTGATTTTAAAATGACCTTCTTCATGTTTGAAATGTACTAACTTGTTTTTTCCTCACAGCAGGTCAACTTGTGTGTGGTTGCAACATTACGGTCCCATTGAGTACATTTTTGGAGAAAGGGACATCTGTTGCAGCACAGGGCGGGAGGAGGGTGCCGAGCACGTTACATTTTCTCTCTTCGGTAAGCATTTTTTTGTGTTAGATACTTTTAGAATTTTGGTTTTTCATGTTGATTTTAAAATGACCTTTTTCATGTTTGAAATGTACTAACTCGTTTTTTCCTCACAGCAGGTCAACTTGTGTGTGGTTGCAACATTACGGTCCCATTGAGTACATTTTTGGAGAAAGGGACATCAGTTGCACCACAGGGCAGGAGGAGGGTGCCGAGCACGATACATTTTTTTTCTTCGGTAAGCATTTTTTTGTGTTTGATACTTTTGGAATTTTGGTTTTTCATGTTGATTTTAAAATGACCTTTTTCATGTTTGAAATGTACTAACTCGTTTTTTCCTCACAGCAGGTCAACTTGTGTGTGGTTGCAACATTACGGTCCCATTGAGTACATTTTTGGAGAAAGGGACATCAGTTGCACCACAGGGCGGGAGGAGGGTGCTGAGCACGTTACATTTTCTATCTTCGGTAAGCTTTTTTTGTGTTTGATACTTTTGGAATTTTGGTTTTTCATGTTGATTTTAAAATGACCTTTTTCATGTTTGAAATGTACTAACTCGTTTTTTCCTCACAGCAGGTCAACTTGTGTGTGGTTGCAACATTACGGTCCCATTGAGTACATTTTTGGAGAAAGGGACATCAGTTGCACCACAGGGCGGGAGGAGGGTGCTGAGCACGTTACATTTTCTCTCTTCGGTAAGCAGTTTTTTGTGTCTGATACTTTTGGAATTTTGGTTTTTCATGTTGATTTTAAAATGACCTTTTTCATGTTTGAAATGTACTAACTCGTTTTTTCCTCACAGCAGGTCAACTTGTGTGTGGTTGCAACATTACGGTCCCATTGAGTACATTTTTGGAGAAAGGGACATCAGTTGCACCACAGGGCGGGAGGACGGTGCCGAGCACGATACATTTTTTTTCTTCGGTTAGCATTTTTTTGTGTTTGATACTTTTGGAATTTTGGTTTTTCATGTTGATTTTAAAATGACCTTTTTCATGTTTGAAATGTACTAACTCGTTTTTTCCTCACAGCAGGTCAACTTGTGTGTGGTTGCAACATTACGGTCCCATTGAGTACATTTTTGGAGAAAGGGACATCAGTTGCACCACAGGGCGGGAGGAGGGTGCTGAGCACGTTACATTTTCTCTCTTCGGTAAGCATTTTTTTGTGTTTGATACTTTTGGAATTTTGGTTTTTCATGTTGATTTTAAAATGACCTTTTTCATGTTTGAAATGTACTAACTTGTTTTTTCCTCACAGCAGGTCAACTTGTGTGTGGTTGCAACATTACGGTCCCATTGAGTACATTTTTGGAGAAAGGGACATCTGTTGCAGCACAGGGCGGGAGGAGGGTGCCGAGCACGTTACATTTTCTCTCTTCGGTAAGCATTTTTTTGTGTTTGATGCTTTTGGAATTTTGGTTTTTCATGTTGATTTTAAAATGACCTTTTTCATGTTTGAAATGTACTAACTCGTTTTTTCCTCACAGCAGGTCAACTTGTGTGTGGTTGCAACATTACGGTGCCATTGAGTACATTTTTGGAGAAAGGGACATCAGTTGCACCACAGGGCGGGAGGAGGGTGCTGAGCACGTTACAGTTTCCCTCTTCTGTAAGCATTTTTTTGTGTTTGATACTTTTGGAATTTTGGTTTTTCATGTTGATTTTAAAATGATCTTTTTCATGTTTGAAATGTACTAACTCGTTTTTTCCTCACAGCAGGTCAACTTGTGTGTGGTTGCAACATTACGGTCCCATTGAGTACATTTTTGGAGAAAGGGACATCAGTTGCACCACAGGGCGGGAGGAGGGTGCCGAGCACGTTACATTTTTTTTCTTCGGTAAGAATTTTTTTGTGTCTGATACTTTTGGAATTTTGGTTCTTCATGTTGATTTTAAAATGACCTTTTTCATGTTTGAAATGTACTAACTCGTTGTTTCCTCACAGCAGGTCAACTTGTGTGTGGTTGCAACATTACGGTCCCATTGCGTACATTTTTGGAGAAAGGGACATCAGTTGCACCACAGGGCGGGAGGAGGGTGCCGAGCACGATACATTTTTTTTCTTCGGTTAGCATTTTTTTGTGTTTGATACTTTTGTAATTTTGGTTTTTCATGTTGATTTTAAAATGACCTTTTTCATGTTTGAAATGTACTAACTCGTTTTTTCCTCACAGCAGGTCAACTTGTGTGTGGTTGCAACATTACGGTCCCATTGAGTACATTTTTGGAGAAAGGGACATCAGTTGCACCACAGGGCGGGAGGAGGGTGCTGAGCACGTTACATTTTCTCTCTTCGGTAAGCATTTTTTTGTGTTTGATACTTTTGGAATTTTGGTTTTTCATGTTGATTTTAAAATGACCTTCTTCATGTTTGAAATGTACTAACTTGTTTTTTCCTCACAGCAGGTCAACTCGTGTGTGGTTGCAACATTACGGTCCCATTGAGTACATTTTTGGAGAAAGGGACATCTGTTGCAGCACAGGGCGGGAGGAGGGTGCCGAGCACGTTACATTTTCTCTCTTCGGTAAGCATTTTTTTGTGTTAGATACTTTTAGAATTTTGGTTTTTCATGTTGATTTTAAAATGACCTTTTTCATGTTTGAAATGTACTAACTCGTTTTTTCCTCACAGCAGGTCAACTTGTGTGTGGTTGCAACATTACGGTCCCATTGAGTACATTTTTGGAGAAAGGGACATCAGTTGCACCACAGGGCAGGAGGAGGGTGCCGAGCACGATACATTTTTTTTCTTCGGTAAGCATTTTTTTGTGGTTGATACTTTTGGAATTTTGGTTTTTCATGTTGATTTTAAAATGACCTTTTTCATGTTTGAAATGTACTAACTCGTTTTTTCCTCACAGCAGGTCAACTTGTGTGTGGTTGCAACATTACGGTCCCATTGAGTACATTTTTGGAGAAAGGGACATCAGTTGCACCACAGGGCGGGAGGAGGGTGCTGAGCACGTTACATTTTCTATCTTCGGTAAGCTTTTTTTTGTGTTTGATACTTTTGGAATTTTGGTTTTTCATGTTGATTTTAAAATGACCTTTTTCATGTTTGAAATGTACTAACTCGTTTTTTCCTCACAGCAGGTCAACTTGTGTGTGGTTGCAACATTACGGTCCCATTGAGTACATTTTTGGAGAAAGGGACATCAGTTGCACCACAGGGCGGGAGGAGGGTGCTGAGCACGTTACATTTTCTCTCTTCGGTAAGCAGTTTTTTGTGTTTGATACTTTTGGAATTTTGGTTTTTCATGTTGATTTTAAAATGACCTTTTTCATATTTGAAATGTACTAACTCGTTTTTTCCTCACAGCAGGTCAACTTGTGTGTGGTTGCAACATTACAGTCCCATTGAGTACATTTTTGGAGAAAGGGACATCTGTTGCACCACAGGGCGAGAGGAGGGTGCAGAGCACGTTACATTTTCTCTCTTCGGTAAGCATTTTTTTGTGTTTGATACTTTTGGAATTTTGGTTTTTCATGTTGATTTTAAAATGACGTTTTTCATGTTTGAAATGTACTAACTCGTTTTTTCCTCACAGCTGGTCAACTTGTGTGTGGTTGCAACATTACGGTCCCATTGAGTACATTTTTGGAGAAAGGGACATCAGTTGCACCTCAGGGCGGGCGGAGGGTGCCGAGCACGTTACATTTTCTCTCTTCGGTAAGCATTTTTTTGTGTTTGATACCTTTGGAATTTTGGTTTTTTATGTTGATTTTAAAATGATCTTTTTCATGCTTGAAATGTACTAACTCGTATTTTCCTCACAGCAGGTCAACTTGTGTGTGGTTGCAACATTACGGTCCCATTGAGTACATTTTAGGAGAAAGGGACATCAGTTGCACCACAGGGCGGGAGGAGGGTGCTGAGCATGTTACATTTTCTCTCTTCGGCAAGCATTTTTTTGTGTTTGATTCTTTTGGAATTTTGGTTTTTCATGTTGATTTTAAAATGACCTTTTTCATGTTTGAAATGTACTAACTCGTTTTTTCCTCACAGCAGGTCAACTTCTGTGTGTGGTTGCAACATTACGGTCCCATTGAGTACATTTTTGGAGAAAGGGACATCAGTTGCACCACAGAGCGGGAGGAGGGTGCCGAGCACCTTACATTTTCTCTCTTCGGTAAGCATTTTTTTGTGTTTGATACTTTTGGAATTTTGGTTTTTCATGTTGATTTTAAAATGACCTTTTTCATGTTTGAAATGTACTAACTCGTTTTATCCTCACAGCAGGTCAACTTGTGTGTGGTTGCAACATTACGGTCCCATTGAGTACATTTTTGGAGAAAGGGACATCAGTTGCACCACAGGGCGGGAGGAGGGTGCTGAGCACGTTACATTTTCTCTCTTCGGTAAGCATTTTTTTGTTTTTGATACTTTTGGAATTTTGGTTTTTCATTTTGATTTTAAAATGATCTTTTTCATGTTTGAAATGTACTAACTTGTTTTTTCCTCACAGCAGGTCAACCTGTGTGTGGTTGCAACATTACGGTCCCATTGAGTACATTTTTGGAGAAAGGGACATCAGTTGCACCACAGGGCGGGAGGAGGGTGCTGAGCACGTTACATTTTCTCTCTTCGGTAAGTTTTTTTGTGTTTGATACTTTTGGAATTTTGGTTTTTCATGTTGATTTTAAAATGACCTTTTTCATGTTTGAAATGTACTACCTCGTATTTTCCTCACAGCAGGTCAACTTGTGTGTCGTTGCAACATTACGGTCCCATTGAGTACATTTTTGGAAAGAGGGACATCAGTTGCACCTCGGGGCGGGAGGAGGGTGCCGACACGTTACATTTTTTTTCTTCGGTAAGAATTTTTTTGTGTTTGATACTTTTGGAATTTTGGTTTTTCATGTTGATTTTAAAATGACCTTTTTCATGTTTGAAACGTACTAACTCGTTTTTTCCTCACAGCAGGTCAACTTGTGTGTGGCTGCAACATTACGGTCCCATTGTGTACATTTTTGGAGATAGGGACATCAGTTGCACCACAGGGCGGGAGGAGGGTGCTGAGCACGAAACATTTTTTTTCTTCGGTAAGCATTTTTTTGTGTTTGATACTTTTGGAATTTTGGTTTTTCATGTTGATTTTAAAATGACCTTTTTCATGTTTGAAATGTACTAACTCGTTTTTTCCACACAGCAGGTCAACTTGTGTGTGGTTGCTACATTACGGTCCCATTGAGTACATTTTTGGAGAAAGGGACATCAGTTGCACCACAGGGCAGGAGGAGGGTGCTGAGCACGTTACACTTTCTCCCATCGGTAAGCATTTTTTTGTGTTTGATACTTTTGGAATTTTGGTTTTTCATGTTGATTTTAAAATGACCTTTTTCATGTTTGAAATGTACTAACTCGTTTTTTCCTCACAGCAGGTCAACTTGTGTGTGGTTGCAACATTACGGTCCCATTGAGTACATTTTTGGAGAGAGGGACATCAGTTGCACCACAGGGCGGGAGGAGGGTGCCGAGCACGATACATTTTTTTTCTTCGGTAAGCATTTTTTTGTGTTTGATACTTTTGGAATTTTGGTTTTTCATGTTGATTTTAAATTGACCTTTTTCATGTTTGAAATGTACTAACTCGTTTTTTCCTCACAGCAGGTCAACTTGTGTGTGGTTGCAACATTACGGTCCCATTGAGTACATTTTTGGAGAAAGGGACATCAGTTGCACCACAGGGCGGGAGAAAGATGCCAAGCACGATACATTTTTTTTCTTCGGTAGGCATTTTTTTGTGTTTGATACTTTTATAATTTTGGTTTTTCATGTTGATTTTAAAATGACCTTTTTCATGTTTGAAATGTACTAACTCGTTTTTTCCTCACAGCATGTCAACTTGTGTGTGGTTGCAACATTACGGTCCCATTGAGTACATTTTTGGAGAAAGGGACATCAGTTGCACCACAGGGCGGGAGGAGGGTGCCGAGCACGTTACATTTTTTTTCTTCGGTAAGAATTTTTTTGTGTTTGATACTTTTGGAATTTTGGTTTTTCATGTTGATTTTAAAATGACCTTTTTCATGTTTGAAATGTACTAACTCGTTTTTTCCTCACAGCAGGTCAACTTGTGTGTGGTTGCAACATTACGGTCCCATTGAGTACATTTTTGGAGAAAGGGACATCAGTTGCACCACAGGGCGGGAGAAAGATGCCAAGCACGATACATTTTTTTTCTTCGGTAGGCATTTTTTTGTGTTTGATACTTTTATAATTTTGGTTTTTCATGTTGATTTTAAAATGACCTTTTTCATGTTTGAAATGTACTAACTCGTTTTTTCCTCACAGCAGGTCAACTTGTGTGTGGTTGCAACATTACGGTCCCATTGAGTACATATTTGGAAAGAGGGACTCAGTTGCACCACAGGGCGGGAGGAGGGTGCCAAGCACGATACATTTTTTTTCTTCGGTAAGCATTTTTTTGTGTTTGATACTATTGGAATTTTGGTTTTTCATGTTGATTTTAAAATGACCTTTTTCATGTTTGAAATGTACTAACTCGTTTTTTCCTCACAGCAGGTCAACTTGTGTGTGGTTGCAACATTACGGTCCCATTGAGTACATTTTTGGAGAAAGGGACATCAGTTGCACCACAGGGCGGGAGGAGGGTGCCGAGCACGTTACGTTTTTTTCCTTCGGTAAGCATTTTTTTTTTGTTTGATACTTTTGGAATTTTGGTTTTTCATGTTGATTTTAAAATGACCTTTTTCATGTTTCAAATGTACTAACTCGCTTTTTCCTCACAGCAGGTCAACTTGTGTGTGGTTGCAACATTACGGTCCCATTGAGTACATTTTTGGAGAAAGGGAGGAAGATGCCAAGCACGTTACATTTTTTTTCTTCGGTAAGCATTTTTTTGTGTTTGATACCTTTGGAATTTTGATTTTTCATGTTGATTTTAAAATGACCTTTTTCATGTTTGAAATGTACTAACTCGTTTTTTCCTCACATCAGGTCAACTTGTGTGTGGTTGCAACATTACGGTCCCATTGAGTACATTTTTGGAGATAGGGACATCAGTTGCACCACAGGGCGGGAGGAGGGTGCTGAGCACGATACATTTTTTTTCTTCGGTAAGCATTTTTTTGTGTTTGATATTTTTGGAATCATGGTTTTTCATGTTGATTTTAAAATGACCTTTTTCATGTTTGAAATGTACTAATTGTTTTTTTCCTCACAGCAGGCCAACTTGTGTGTGGTTGCAACATTACGGTCCCATTGAGTGCATTTTTGGAGAAAGGGACATCAGTTCCACCACCGGGCGGGAGGAGGGTACCAAGCACGATACATTTTTTTTCTTCGGTAAGCATTTTTTTGTGTTTGATACTTTTGGAATTTTGGTTTTTCATGTTGATTTTAAAATGACCTTTTTCATGTTTGAAATGTACTAACTCGTTTTTTCCTCACAGCAGGTCAACTTGTGTGTGGTTGCAACATTACGGTCCCATTGAGTACATTTTTGGAGAAAGGGAGGAAGATGCCAAGCACGATACATTTTTTTTCTTCGGTAAGCATTTTTTTGTGTTTGATACCTTTGGAATTTTGGTTTTTCATGTTGATTTTAAAATGACCTTTTTCATGTTTGAAATGTACTAACTCGTTATTTCCTCACAGCAGGTCAACTTGTGTGTGGTTGCAACATTACGGTCCCATTGAGTACATTTTTGGAGAAAGGGAGGAAGATGCCAAGCACGTTACATTTTTTTTCTTCGGTAAGCAATTTTTTGTGTTTGATACCTTTGGAATTTTGGTTTTTCATGTTGATTTTAAAATGACCTTTTTCATGTTTGAAATGTTCTAACTCGCTTTTTCCTCACAGCAGGTCAACTTGTGTGTGGTTGCAACATTACGGTCCCATTGAGTACTTTTTTGGAGAAAGGGACATCAGTTGCACCACAGGGTGGGAGGAGGGTGCCGAGCACGTTACACTTTTTTTCTTCGGTAAGCATTTTTTTGTGTTTGATACTTTTGGAATTTTGGTTTTTCATGTTGATTTTAAAATGACCTTTTTCATGTTTGAAATGTACTAACTCGTTTTTTCCTCACAGCAGGTCAACTTGTGTGTGGTTGCAACATTACGGTCCCATAGAGTACATTTTTGGAGAAAGGGACATCAGTTGCACCACAGGGCGGGAGGAAGATGCCAAGCACGATACATTTTTTTTTTTCGGTAAGCATTTTTTTGTGTTTGATACTTTTATAATTTTGGTTTTTCATGTTGATTTTAAAATGACTTTTTTCATGTTTGAAATGTACTAACTCGTTTTTTCCTTACAGCAGGTCAACTTGTGTGTGGTTGCAACATTACGGTCCCATTGAGTACATTTTTGGAGAAAGGGACATCAGTTGCACCACAGGGCGGGAGGAAGATGCCAAGCACGTTACATTTTTTTTCTTCGGTGAGCATTTTTTTGTGTTTGATACTTTTGGAATCATGGTTTTTCATGTTGATTTTAAAATGACCTTTTTCATGTTTGAAATGTACTAATTGGTTTTTTCCTCACAGCAGGTCAACTTGTGTGTGGTTGCAACATTACGGTCCCATTGAGTACATTTTTGGAGAAAGGGACATCAGTTGCACCACAGGGCGGGAGGAGGTTGCGGAGCACGTTACACATTTTTTCTTCGGTAAGCATTTTTTTGTGTTTGATACTTTTGGAATTTGGTTTTTCATGTTGATTTTAAAATGACCTTTTTCATGTTTGAAATGTACTAACTCGTTTTTTCCTCACTGCAGGTCAACTTGTGTGTGGTTGCAACATTACGGTCCCATTGAGTACATTTTTGGAGAGAGGGACATCAGTTGCACCACAGGGCGGGAGGAGGGTGCCGAGCACGTTACATTTTTTTCTTCGGTAAGCATTTTTTTGTGTTTGATACTCTTGGAATTTCGGTTTTTCATGTTGATTTTAAAATGACCTTTTTCATGTTTGAAATGTACTAACTCGTTTTTTCCTCGCAGCAGGTCAAGTTGTGTGTGGTTGCAACATTACGGTCCCATTGAGTACATTTTTGGAGAATGGGACATCAGTTACACCACAGGGCGGGAGGAGGGTGCTGAGCACGTTACATTTTCTCTCTTCGGTAATCATTTTTTTGTGTTTGATACTTTTGGAATTTAGGTTTTTCATGTTGATTTTAAAATGACCTTTTTCATGTTTGAAGTGTACTAAATCGTTTTTTCCTCACAGCAGTTCAACTTGTGTGTGGTTGCAACATTACGGTCCCATTGAGTACATTTTTGGAGAAAGGGACATCAGTTGCACCACAGGGCGGGAGGTGGGTGCTGAGCACGTTACATTTTCTCTCTTCGGTAAGCATTTTTTTGAGTTTGATACTTTTGGAATTTCGGTTTTTCATGTTGATTTTAAAATGACCTTTTTCATGTTTGAAATGTACTAACTCGTTTTTTCCTCGCAGCAGGTCAACTTGTGTGTGGTTGCAACATTACGGTCCCATTGAGTACATTTTTGGAGAAAGGGGCATCAGTTGCACCACAGGGCGGGAGGTGGGTGCTGAGCACGTTACATTTTCTCTCTTCGGTAAGCATTTTTTTGTGTTTGATACTTTTATAATTTTGGTATTTCATGTTGATTTTAAAATGACCTTTTTCATGTTTGAAATGTACTAACTCGTTTTTTCCTCACAGCAGGTCAACTTGTGTGTGGTTGCAACATTACGGTCCCATTGAGTACATTTTTGGAGAGAGGGACATCAGTTGCACCACAGGGCGGGAGGAGGGTGCCGAGCACGTTACATTTTTGTTCTTCGGTAAGCATTTTTTTGTGTTTGATACCTTTGAAATTTCGGTTTTTCATGTTGATTTTAAAATGACCTTTTTCATGTTTGAAATGTACTAACTCGTTTTTTCCTCGCAGCAGGTCAACTTGTGTGTGGTTGCAACATTACGGTCCCATTGAGTACATTTTTGGAGAAAGGGACATAAGTTGCACCACAGGGCGGGAGGAGGGTGCTGAGCATGTTACATTTTCTCTCTTCGGTAATCATTTTTTTGTGTTTGATACTTTTGGAATTTAGGTTTTTCATGTTGATTTTAAAATGACCTTTTTCATGTTTGAAGTTTACTAAATCGTTTTTTCCTCACAGCAGGTCAACTTGTGTGTGGTTGCAACATTACGGTCCCATTGAGTACATTTTTGGAGAAAGGGACATCAGTTGCACCACAGGGCGGGAGGTGGGTGCTGAGCACGTTACATTTTCTCTCTTCGGTAATCATTTTTTTGTGTTTGATACTTTTGGAATTTTGGTTTTTCATGTTGATTTTAAAATGACCTTTTTCATGTTTGAAGTTTACTAAATCGTTTTTTCCTCACAGCAGGTCAACTTGTGTGTGGTTGCAACATTACGGTCCCATTGAGTACATTTTTGGAGAAAGGGATATCAGTTGCACCACAGGGCGGGAGGAGGGTGCTGAGCACGTTACATTTTCTCTCTTCGGTAATCATTTTTTTGTGTTTGACACTTTTGGAATTTAGGTTTTTCATGTTGATTTTAAAATGACCTTTTTCATGTTTGAAGTTTACTAAATCGTTTTTTCCTCACAGCAGGTCAACTTGTGTGTGGTTGCAACATTACGGTCCCATTGAGTACATTTTTGGAGAAAGGGACATCAGTTGCACCACAGGGCGGGAGGTGGGTGCTGAGCACGTTACATTTTCTCTCTTCGGTAAGCATTTTTTTGTGTTTGATACTTTTGGAATTTTGGTTTTTCATGTTGATTTTAAAATGACCTTTTTCATGTTTGAAGTGTACTAACTCGTTATTTCCTCACAGCAGGTCAACTTGTGTGTGGTTGCAACATTACGGTCCCATTGAGTACACTTTTGGAGAAAGGGACATCAGTTGCACCACAGGGCGGCAGGAAGATGCCAAGCACGATACATTTTTTTTCTTCGGTAAGCATTTTTTTGTGTTTGATACTTTTGGAATTTTGGTTTTTCATGTTGATTTTAAAATGACCTTTTTCATGATTGAAGTGTACTAACTCGTTTTTTCCTTACAGCAGGTCAACTTGTCTGTGGCTGCAACATTACGGTCCCATTGAGTACACTTTTGGAGAAAGGGACATCAGTTGCACCACAGGGCGGGAGGAAGATGCCAAGCACGTTACATTTTTTTTCTTCGGTAAGCATTTTTTTGTGTTTGATACTTTTGGAATTTTGGTTTTTCATGTTGATTTTAAAATGACCTTTTTCATGTTTGAAGTGTACTAACTCGTTTTTTCCTCACAGCAGGTCAACTTGTGTGTGGTTGCAACATTACGGTCCCATTGAGTACATTTTTGGAGAAAGGGACATCAGTTGCACCACAGGGCGGGAGGAAGATGCCAAGCACGTTACATTTTTTTTCTTCGGTGAGCATTTTTTTGTGTTTGATACTTTTGGAATCATGGTTTTTCATGTTGATTTTAAAATGACCTTTTTCATGTTTGAAATGTACTAATTGGTTTTTTCCTCACAGCAGGTCAACTTGTGTGTGGTTGCAACATTACGGTCCCATTGAGTACATTTTTGGAGAAAGGGACATCAGTTGCACCACAGGGAGGGAGGTGGGTGCTGAGCACGTTACATTTTCTCTCTTCGGTAAGCATTTTTTTGTGTTTGATACTTTTGGAATTTGGTTTTTCATGTTGATTTTAAAATGACCTTTTTCATGTTTGAAATGTACTAACTCGTTTTTTCCTCACTGCAGGTCAACTTGTGTGTGGTTGCAACATTACGGTCCCATTGAGTACATTTTTGGAGAGAGGGACATCAGTTGCACCACAGGGCGGGAGGAGGGTGCCGAGCACGTTACATTTTTTTCTTCGGTAAGCATTTTTTTGTGTTTGATACTTTTGGAATTTGGTTTTTCATGTTGATTTTAAAATGACCTTTTTCATGTTTGAAATGTACTAACTCGTTTTTTCCTCACTGCAGGTCAACTTGTGTGTGGTTGCAACATTACGGTCCCATTGAGTACATTTTTGGAGAGAGGGACATCAGTTGCACCACAGGGCGGGAGGAGGGTGCCGAGCACGTTACATTTTTTTCTTCGGTAAGCATTTTTTTGTGTTTGATACTCTTGGAATTTCGGTTTTTCATGTTGATTTTAAAATGACCTTTTTCATGTTTGAAATGTACTAACTCGTTTTTTCCTCGCAGCAGGTCAACTTGTGTGTGGTTGCAACATTACGGTCCCATTGAGTACATTTTTGGAGAAAGGGACATCAGTTGCACCACAGGGCGGGAGGAGGGTGCTGAGCACATTACATTTTCTCTCTTCGGTAATCATTTTTTTGTGTTTGATACTTTTGGAATTTAGGTTTTTCATGTTGATTTTAAAATGACCTTTTTCATGTTTGAAGTGTACTAAATCGTTTTTTCCTCACAGCAGTTCATCTTGTGTGTGGTTGCAACATTACGGTCCCATTGAGTACATTTTTGGAGAAAGGGACATCAGTTGCACCACAGGGCGGGAGGTGGGTGCTGAGCACGTTACATTTTCTCTCTTCGGTAAGCATTTTTTTGAGTTTGATACTTTTGGAATTTCGGTTTTTCATGTTCATTTTAAATTGACCTTTTTCATGTTTGAAATGTACTAACTCGTTTTTTCCTCGCAGCAGGTCAACTTGTGTGTGGTTGCAACATTACGGTCCCATTGAGTACATTTTTGGAGAAAGGGGCATCAGTTGCACCACAGGGCGGGAGGTGGGTGCTGAGCACGTTACATTTTCTCTCTTCGGTAAGCATTTTTTTGTGTCTGATACTTTTATAATTTTGGTATTTCATGTTGATTTTAAAATGACCTTTTTCATGTTTGAAATGTACTAACTCGTTTTTTCCTCACAGCAGGTCAACTTGTGTGTGGTTGCAACATTACGGTCCCATTGAGTACATTTTTGGAGAGAGGGACATCAGTTGCACCACAGGGCGGGAGGAGGGTGCCGAGCACGTTACATTTTTTTTCTTCGGTAAGCATTTTTTTGTGTTTGATACTTTTGGAATTTCGGTTTTTCATGTTGATTTTAAAATGACCTTTTTCATGTTTGAAATGTACTAACTCGTTTTTTCCTCGCAGCAGGTCAACTTGTGTGTGGTTGCAACATTACGGTCCCATTGAGTACATTTTTGGAGAAAGGGACATAAGTTGCACCACAGGGCGGGAGGAGGGTGCTGAGCACGTTACATTTTCTCTCTTCGGTAATCATTTTTTTGTGTTTGATACTTTTGGAATTTAGGTTTTTCATGTTGATTTTAAAATGACCTTTTTCATGTTTGAAGTGTACTAAATCGTTTTTTCCTCACAGCAGGTCAACTTGTGTGTGGTTGCAACATTACGGTCCCATTGAGTACATTTTTGGAGAAAGGGACATCAGTTGCACCACAGGGCGGGAGGAGGGTGCTGAGCACGTTACATTTTCTCTCCTCGGTAAGCATTTTTTTGTGTTTGATACTTTTGGAATTTTGGTTTTTCATGTTGATTTTAAAATGACCTTTTTCATGTTTGAAATGTAGTAACTCGTTTTTTCCTCACAGCAGGTCAACTTGTGTGTGGTTGCAAAATTACGGTCCCATTGAGTACATTTTTGGAGAGAGGGACATCAGTTGCACCACAGGGCGGGAGGAGGGTGCCGAGCACGTTACATTTTTTTTCTTCGGTAAGCATTTTTTTGTGTTTGATACTTTTGGAATTTTGGTTTTTCATATTGATTTTAAAATGACCTTTTTCATGTTTGAAATGTACTAACTCGTTTTTTCCTCACAGCAGGTCAAATTGTGTGTGGTTGCAACATTACGGTCCCATTGAGTACATTTTTGGAGAGAGGGACATCAGTTGCACCACAGGGCGGGAGGAGGGTGCTGAGCACGTTACATTTTTTTTCTTAGGTAAGCATTTTTTTGTGTTTGATACTTTTGGAATTTTGGTTTTTCATGTTGATTTTAAAATGACCTTTTTCATGTTTGAAATGTACTAACTCGTTTTTTCCTCACAGCAGGTCAACTTGTGTGTGGTTGCAACATTACGGTCCCATTGAGTACATTTTTGGAGAGAGGGACATCAGTTGCACCACAGGGAGGGAGGAGGGTGCTGAGCACGTTACATTTTTTTTCTTAGGTAAGCATTTTTTTGTGTTTGATACTTTTGGAATTTTGGTTTTTCATGTTGATTTTAAACTGACCTTTTTCATGTTTGAAATGTACTAACTCGTTTTCTCCTCACAGCAGGTCAACTTGTGTGTGGTTGCAACATTACGGTCCCATTGAGTACATTTTTGGAGAGAGGGACATCAGTTGCACCACAGGGCGGGAGGAGGGTGCCGAGCACGTTACATTTTTTTTCTTCGGTAAGCATTTTTTTGTGTTGGATAGTTTTGGAATTTTGGTTTTTCATGTTGATTTTAAAATGACCCTTTTCATGTTTGAAATGTACTAACTCGTTTTTATCTCACAGCAGGTCAAATTGTGTGTGGTTGCAACATTACGGTCCCATTGAGTACATTTTTGGAGAGAGGGACATCAGTTGCACCACAGGGCGGGAGGAGGGTGCCGAGCACGTTACATTTTTTTTCCTAGGTAAGCATTTTTTTGTGTTTGATACTTTTGGAATTTTGGTTTTTCATGTTGATTTTAAAATGACCTTTTTCATGTTTGAAATGTACTAACTCGTTTTTTCCTCACAGCAGGTTAACTTGTGTGTGGTTGCAACATTACGGTCCCATTGAGTACATTTTTGGAGAAAGGGACATCAGTTGCACCACAGGGCGGGAGGAGGATGCTGAGCACGTTACATTTTCTCTCTTCGGTAAGCATTTTTTTGTGTTTGAAACTTTTGGAATTTTGGTTTTTCATGTTGATTTTAAAATGACCTTTTTCATGTTTGAAATGAATTAACTCGTTTTTTCCTCACAGCAGGTCAACTTGTGTGTGGTTGCAACATTACGGTCCCATTGAGTACATTTTTGGAGAAAGGGACATTAGTTGCACCACAGGGCGGGAGGAGGGTGCCGAGCACGTTACATTTTTTTTCTTCGGTAAGCATTTTTTTGTGTTTGATACTTTTGGAATTTTGGTTTTTCATGTTGATTTTAAAATGACCTTTTTCATGTTTGAAATGTACTAACTCGTTTTTTCCTCACAGCAGGTCAACTTGTGTGTGGTTGCAACATTACGGTCCCATTGAGTACATTTTTGGAGAAAGGGACATAAGTTGCACCACAGGGCGGGAGGAGGGTGCTGAGCATGTTACATTTTCTCTCTTCGGTAATCATTTTTTTGTGTTTGATACTTTTGGAATTTAGGTTTTTCATGTTGATTTTAAAATGACCTTTTTCATGTTTGAAGTTTACTAAATCGTTTTTTCCTCACAGCAGGTCAACTTGTGTGTGGTTGCAACATTACGGTCCCATTGAGTACATTTTTGGAGAAAGGGACATCAGTTGCACCACAGGGCGGGAGGTGGGTGCTGAGCACGTTACATTTTCTCTCTTCGGTAATCATTTTTTTGTGTTTGATACTTTTGGAATTTTGGTTTTTCATGTTGATTTTAAAATGACCTTTTTCATGTTTGAAGTTTACTAAATCGTTTTTTCCTCACAGCAGGTCAACTTGTGTGTGGTTGCAACATTACGGTCCCATTGAGTACATTTTTGGAGAAAGGGATATCAGTTGCACCACAGGGCGGGAGGTAGGTGCTGAGCACGTTACATTTTCTCTCTTCGGTAATCATTTTTTTGTGTTTGATACTTTTGGAATTTAGGTTTTTCATGTTGATTTTAAAATGACCTTTTTCATGTTTGAAGTTTACTAAATCGTTTTTTTCCTCACAGCAGGTCAACTTGTGTGTGGTTGCAACATTACGGTCCCATTGAGTACATTTTTGGAGAAAGGGACATCAGTTGCACCACAGGGCGGGAGGTGGGTGCTGAGCACGTTACATTTTCTCTCTTCGGTAAGCATTTTTTTGTGTTTGATACTTTTGGAATTTTGGTTTTTCATGTTGATTTTAAAATGACCTTTTTCATGTTTGAAGTGTACTAACTCGTTTTTTCCTCACAGCAGGTCAACTTGTGTGTGGTTGCAACATTACGGTCCCATTGAGTACACTTTTGGAGAAAGGGACATCAGTTGCACCACAGGGCGGCAGGAAGATGCCAAGCACGATACATTTTTTTTCTTCGGTAAGCATTTTTTTGTGTTTGATACTTTTGGAATTTTGGTTTTTCATGTTGATTTTAAAATGACCTTTTTCATGATTGAAGTGTACTAACTCGTTTTTTCCTTACAGCAGGTCAACTTGTCTGTGGCTGCAACATTACGGTCCCATTGAGTACACTTTTGGAGAAAGGGACATCAGTTGCACCACAGGGCGGGAGGAAGATGCCAAGCACGTTACATTTTTTTTCTTCGGTAAGCATTTTTTTGTGTTTGATACTTTTGGAATTTTGGTTTTTCATGTTGATTTTAAAATGACCTTTTTCATGTTTGAAGTGTACTAACTCGTTTTTTCCTCACAGCAGGTCAACTTGTGTGTGGTTGCAACATTACGGTCCCATTGAGTACATTTTTGGAGAAAGGGACATCAGTTACACCACAGGGCGGGAGGAAGATGCCAAGCACGTTACATTTTTTTTCTTCGGTGAGCATTTTTTTGTGTTTGATACTTTTGGAATCATGGTTTTTCATGTTGATTTTAAAATGACCTTTTTCATGTTTGAAATGTACTAATTGGTTTTTTCCTCACAGCAGGTCAACTTGTGTGTGGTTGCAACATTACGGTCTCATTGAGTACATTTTTGGAGAAAGGGACATCAGTTGCACCACAGGGAGGGAGGTGGGTGCTGAGCACGTTACATTTTCTCTCTTCGGTAAGAATTTTTTTGTGTTTGATACTTTTGGAATTTGGTTTTTCATGTTGATTTTAAAATGACCTTTTTCATGTTTGAAATGTACTAACTCGTTTTTTCCTCACTGCAGGTCAACTTGTGTGTGGTTGCAACATTACGGTCCCATTGAGTACATTTTTGGAGAGAGGGACATCAGTTGCACCACAGGGCGGGAGGAGGGTGCCGAGCACGTTACATTTTTTTCTTCGGTAAGCATTTTTTTGTGTTTGATACTTTTGGAATTTGGTTTTTCATGTTGATTTTAAAATGACCTTTTTCATGTTTGAAATGTACTAACTCGTTTTTTCCTCACTGCAGGTCAACTTGTGTGTGGTTGCAACATTACGGTCCCATTGAGTACATTTTTGGAGAGAGGGACATCAGTTGCACCACAGGGCGGGAGGAGGGTGCCGAGCACGTTACATTTTTTTCTTCGGTAAGCATTTTTTTGTGTTTGATACTCTTGGAATTTCGGTTTTTCATGTTGATTTTAAAATGACCTTTTTCATGTTTGAAATGTACTAACTCGTTTTTTCCTCGCAGCAGGTCAACTTGTGTGTGGTTGCAACATTACGGTCCCATTGAGTACATTTTTGGAGAAAGGGACATCAGTTGCACCACAGGGCGGGAGGAGGGTGCTGAGCACATTACATTTTCTCTCTTCGGTAATCATTTTTTTGTGTTTGATACTTTTGGAATTTAGGTTTTTCATGTTGATTTTAAAATGACCTTTTTCATGTTTGAAGTGTACTAAATCGTTTTTTCCTCACAGCAGTTCATCTTGTGTGTGGTTGCAACATTACGGTCCCATTGAGTACATTTTTGGAGAAAGGGACATCAGTTGCACCACAGGGCGGGAGGTGGGTGCTGAGCACGTTACATTTTCTCTCTTCGGTAAGCATTTTTTTGAGTTTGATACTTTTGGAATTTCGGTTTTTCATGTTCATTTTAAATTGACCTTTTTCATGTTTGAAATGTACTAACTCGTTTTTTCCTCGCAGCAGGTCAACTTGTGTGTGGTTGCAACATTACGGTCCCATTGAGTACATTTTTGGAGAAAGGGGCATCAGTTGCACCACAGGGCGGGAGGTGGGTGCTGAGCACGTTACATTTTCTCTCTTCGGTAAGCATTTTTTTGTGTCTGATACTTTTATAATTTTGGTATTTCATGTTGATTTTAAAATGACCTTTTTCATGTTTGAAATGTACTAACTCGTTTTTTCCTCACAGCAGGTCAACTTGTGTGTGGTTGCAACATTACGGTCCCATTGAGTACATTTTTGGAGAGAGGGACATCAGTTGCACCACAGGGCGGGAGGAGGGTGCCGAGCACGTTACATTTTTTTTCTTCGGTAAGCATTTTTTTGTGTTTGATACTTTTCTAATTTCGGTTTTTCATGTTGATTTTAAAATGACCTTTTTCATGTTTGAAATGTACTAACTCGTTTTTTCCTCGCAGCAGGTCAACTTGTGTGTGGTTGCAACATTACGGTCCCATTGAGTACATTTTTGGAGAAAGGGACATAAGTTGCACCACAGGGCGGGAGGAGGGTGCTGAGCACGTTACATTTTCTCTCTTCGGTAATCATTTTTTTGTGTTTGATACTTTTGGAATTTAGGTTTTTCATGTTGATTTTAAAATGACCTTTTTCATGTTTGAAGTGTACTAAATCGTTTTTTCCTCACAGCAGGTCAACTTGTGTGTGGTTGCAACATTACGGTCCCATTGAGTACATTTTTGGAGAAAGGGACATCAGTTGCACCACAGGGCGGGAGGTGGGTGCTGAGCACGTTACATTTTCTCTCTTCGGTAAGCATTTTTTTGTGTTTGATACTTTTGGAATTTTGGTTTTTCATGTTGATTTTAAAATGACCTTTTTCATGTTTGAAGTGTACTAACTCGTTTTTTCCTCACAGCAGGTCAACTTGTGTGTGGTTGCAACATTACGGTCCCATTGAGTACACTTTTGGAGAAAGGGACATCAGTTGCACCACAGGGCGGGAGGAAGATGCCAAGCACGTTACATTTTTTTTCTTCGGTAAGCATTTTTTTGTGTTTGATACTTTTGGAATTTTGGTTTTTCATGTTGATTTTAAAATGACCTTTTTCATGTTTGAAGTGTACTAACTCGTTTTTTCCTCAGAGCAGGTCAACTTGTGTGTGGTTGCAACATTACGGTCCCATTGAGTACATTTTTGGAGAAAGGGACATCAGTTGCACCACAGGGCGGGAGGAGGGTGCCGAGCACATTACATTTTTTTTCTTCGGTAAGCATTTTTTTGTGTTTGATACTTTTGGAATTTTGGTTTTTCATGTTGATTTTAAAATGACCTTTTTCATGTTTGAAATGTACTAACTCGTATTTTCCTCACGGCAGGTCAACTTGTGTGTGGTTGCAACATTACGGTCCCATTGAGTACATTTTTGGAGAAAGGGACATCAGTTGCACCACAGGGCAGGAGGATCATGCCAAGCACGTTACATTTTTTTTCTTCGGTAAGCATTTTTTTGTGTTTGATACTTTTGGAATTATGGTTTTTCATGTTGATTTTAAAATGACCTTTTTCATGTTTGAAATGTACTAACTCGTTTTTATCTCACAGCAGGTCAAATTGTGTGTGGTTGCAACATTACGGTCCCATTGAGTACATTTTTGGAGAGAGGGACATCAGTTGCACCACAGGGCGGGAGGAGGGTGCTGAGCACGTTACATTTTTTTTCTTAGGTAAGCATTTTTTTGTGTTTGATACTTTTGGAATTTTTGTTTTTCATGTTGATTTTAAAATGACCTTTTTCATGTTTGAAATGTACTAACTCGTTTTTTCCTCACAGCAGGTCAACTTGTGTGTGGTTGCAACATTACGGTCCCATTGAGTACATTTTTGGAGAGAGGGACATCAGTTGTACCACAGGGCGGGAGGAGGGTGCCGAGCACGTTACATTTTTTTTCTTCGGTAAGCATTTTTTTGTGTTTGATACTTTTGGAATTTTGGTTTTTCATGTTGATTTTAAAACGACCTTTTTCATGTTTGAAATGTACTAACTCGTTTTTATCTCACAGCAGGTCAACTTGTGTGTGGTTGCAACATTACGGTCCCATTGAGTACATTTTTGGAGAGAAGGACATCAGTTGCACCACAGGGCGGGAGGAGGGTGCCGAGCACGTTACATTTTTTTTCTACGGTAAGCATTTTTTTGTGTTTGATACTTTTGGAATTTTGGTTTTTCATGTTGATTTTAAAATGACCTTTTTCATGTTTGAAATGTACTAACTCGTTTTTTCCTCACAGCAGGTTAACTTGTGTGTGGTTGCAACATTACGGTCCCATTGAGTACATTTTTGGAGAAAGGGACATCAGTTGCACCACAGGGCGGGAGGAGGGTGCTGAGCACGTTACATTTTCTCTCCTCGGTAAGCATTTTTTTGTGTTTGATACTTTTGGAATTTTGGTTTTTCATGTTGATTTTAAAATGACCTTTTTCATGTTTGAAATGTAGTAACTCGTTTTTTCCTCACAGCAGGTCAACTTGTGTGTGGTTGCAAAATTACGGTCCCATTGAGTACATTTTTGGAGAGAGGGACATCAGTTGCACCACAGGGCGGGAGGAGGGTGCCGAGCACGTTACATTTTTTTTCTTCGGTAAGCATTTTTTTGTGTTTGATACTTTTGGAATTTTGGTTTTTCATATTGATTTTAAAATGACCTTTTTCATGTTTGAAATGTACTAACTCGTTTTTTCCTCACAGCAGGTCAAATTGTGTGTGGTTGCAACATTACGGTCCCATTGAGTACATTTTTGGAGAGAGGGACATCAGTTGCACCACAGGGCGGGAGGAGGGTGCTGAGCACGTTACATTTTTTTTCTTAGGTAAGCATTTTTTTGTGTTTGATACTTTTGGAATTTTGGTTTTTCATGTTGATTTTAAAATGACCTTTTTCATGTTTGAAATGTACTAACTCGTTTTTTCCTCACAGCAGGTCAACTTGTGTGTGGTTGCAACATTACGGTCCCATTGAGTACATTTTTGGAGAGAGGGACATCAGTTGCACCACAGGGAGGGAGGAGGGTGCTGAGCACGTTACATTTTTTTTCTTAGGTAAGCATTTTTTTGTGTTTGATACTTTTGGAATTTTGGTTTTTCATGTTGATTTTAAACTGACCTTTTTCATGTTTGAAATGTACTAACTCGTTTTCTCCTCACAGCAGGTCAACTTGTGTGTGGTTGCAACATTACGGTCCCATTGAGTACATTTTTGGAGAAAGGGACATCAGTTACACCACAGGGCGGGAGGAAGATGCCAAGCACGTTACATTTTTTTTCTTCGGTGAGCATTTTTTTGTGTTTGATACTTTTGGAATCATGGTTTTTCATGTTGATTTTAAAATGACCTTTTTCATGTTTGAAATGTACTAATTGGTTTTTTCCTCACAGCAGGTCAACTTGTGTGTGGTTGCAACATTACGGTCCCATTGAGTACATTTTTGGAGAAAGGGACATCAGTTGCACCACAGGGAGGGAGGTGGGTGCTGAGCACGTTACATTTTCTCTCTTCGGTAAGCATTTTTTTGTGTTTGATACTTTTGGAATTTGGTTTTTCATGTTGATTTTAAAATGACCTTTTTCATGTTTGAAATGTACTAACTCGTTTTTTCCTCACTGCAGGTCAACTTGTGTGTGGTTGCAACATTACGGTCCCATTGAGTACATTTTTGGAGAGAGGGACATCAGTTGCACCACAGGGCGGGAGGAGGGTGCCGAGCACGTTACATTTTTTTCTTCGGTAAGCATTTTTTTGTGTTTGATACTTTTGGAATTTGGTTTTTCATGTTGATTTTAAAATGACCTTTTTCATGTTTGAAATGTACTAACTCGTTTTTTCCTCACTGCAGGTCAACTTGTGTGTGGTTGCAACATTACGGTCCCATTGAGTACATTTTTGGAGAAAGGGACATCAGTTGCACCACAGGGCGGGAGGAGGGTGCTGAGCACATTACATTTTCTCTCTTCGGTAATCATTTTTTTGTGTTTGATACTTTTGGAATTTAGGTTTTTCATGTTGAATTTAAAATGACCTTTTTCATGTTTGAAGTGTACTAAATCGTTTTTTCCTCACAGCAGTTCATCTTGTGTGTGGTTGCAACATTACGGTCCCATTGAGTACATTTTTGGAGAAAGGGACATCAGTTGCACCACAGGGCGGGAGGTGGGTGCTGAGCACGTTACATTTTCTCTCTTCGGTAAGCATTTTTTTGAGTTTGATACTTTTGGAATTTCGGTTTTTCATGTTCATTTTAAATTGACCTTTTTCATGTTTGAAATGTACTAACTCGTTTTTTCCTCGCAGCAGGTCAACTTGTGTGTGGTTGCAACATTACGGTCCCATTGAGTACATTTTTGGAGAAAGGGGCATCAGTTGCACCACAGGGCGGGAGGTGGGTGCTGAGCACGTTACATTTTCTCTCTTCGGTAAGCATTTTTTTGTGTCTGATACTTTTATAATTTTGGTATTTCATGTTGATTTTAAAATGACCTTTTTCATGTTTGAAATGTACTAACTCGTTTTTTCCTCACAGCAGGTCAACTTGTGTGTGGTTGCAACATTACGGTCCCATTGAGTACATTTTTGGAGAGAGGGACATCAGTTGCACCACAGGGCGGGAGGAGGGTGCCGAGCACGTTACATTTTTTTTCTTCGGTAAGCATTTTTTTGTGTTTGATACTTTTCTAATTTCGGTTTTTCATGTTGATTTTAAAATGACCTTTTTCATGTTTGAAATGTACTAACTCGTTTTTTCCTCGCAGCAGGTCAACTTGTGTGTGGTTGCAACATTACGGTCCCATTGAGTACATTTTTGGAGAAAGGGACATAAGTTGCACCACAGGGCGGGAGGAGGGTGCTGAGCACGTTACATTTTCTCTCTTCGGTAATCATTTTTTTGTGTTTGATACTTTTGGAATTTAGGTTTTTCATGTTGATTTTAAAATGACCTTTTTCATGTTTGAAGTGTACTAAATCGTTTTTTCCTCACAGCAGGTCAACTTGTGTGTGGTTGCAACATTACGGTCCCATTGAGTACATTTTTGGAGAAAGGGACATCAGTTGCACCACAGGGCGGGAGGTGGGTGCTGAGCACGTTACATTTTCTCTCTTCGGTAAGCATTTTTTTGTGTTTGATACTTTTGGAATTTTGGTTTTTCATGTTGATTTTAAAATGACCTTTTTCATGTTTGAAGTGTACTAACTCGTTTTTTCCTCACAGCAGGTCAACTTGTGTGTGGTTGCAACATTACGGTCCCATTGAGTACACTTTTGGAGAAAGGGACATCAGTTGCACCACAGGGCGGGAGGAAGATGCCAAGCACGTTACATTTTTTTTCTTCGGTAAGCATTTTTTTGTGTTTGATACTTTTGGAATTTTGGTTTTTCATGTTGATTTTAAAATGACCTTTTTCATGTTTGAAGTGTACTAACTCGTTTTTTCCTCAGAGCAGGTCAACTTGTGTGTGGTTGCAACATTACGGTCCCATTGAGTACATTTTTGGAGAAAGGGACATCAGTTGCACCACAGGGCGGGAGGAGGGTGCCGAGCACATTACATTTTTTTTCTTCGGTAAGCATTTTTTTGTGTTTGATATTTTTGGAATTTTGGTTTTTCATGTTGATTTTAAAATGACCTTTTTCATGTTTGAAATGTACTAACTCGTATTTTCCTCACGGCAGGTCAACTTGTGTGTGGTTGCAACATTACGGTCCCATTGAGTACATTTTTGGAGAAAGGGACATCAGTTGCACCACAGGGCAGGAGGATCATGCCAAGCACGTTACATTTTTTTTCTTCGGTAAGCATTTTTTTGTGTTTGATACTTTTGGAATTATGGTTTTTCATGTTGATTTTAAAATGACCTTTTTCATGTTTGAAATGTACTAACTCGTTTTTATCTCACAGCAGGTCAAATTGTGTGTGGTTGCAACATTACGGTCCCATTGAGTACATTTTTGGAGAGAGGGACATCAGTTGCACCACAGGGCGGGAGGAGGGTGCTGAGCACGTTACATTTTTTTTCTTAGGTAAGCATTTTTTTGTGTTTGATACTTTTGGAATTTTTGTTTTTCATGTTGATTTTAAAATGACCTTTTTCATGTTTGAAATGTACTAACTCGTTTTTTCCTCACAGCAGGTCAACTTGTGTGTGGTTGCAACATTACGGTCCCATTGAGTACATTTTTGGAGAGAGGGACATCAGTTGTACCACAGGGCGGGAGGAGGGTGCCGAGCACGTTACATTTTTTTTCTTCGGTAAGCATTTTTTTGTGTTTGATACTTTTGGAATTTTGGTTTTTCATGTTGATTTTAAAACGACCTTTTTCATGTTTGAAATGTACTAACTCGTTTTTATCTCACAGCAGGTCAACTTGTGTGTGGTTGCAACATTACGGTCCCATTGAGTACATTTTTGGAGAGAAGGACATCAGTTGCACCACAGGGCGGGAGGAGGGTGCCGAGCACGTTACATTTTTTTTCTACGGTAAGCATTTTTTTGTGTTTGATACTTTTGGAATTTTGGTTTTTCATGTTGATTTTAAAATGACCTTTTTCATGTTTGAAATGTACTAACTCGTTTTTTCCTCACAGCAGGTTAACTTGTGTGTGGTTGCAACATTACGGTCCCATTGAGTACATTTTTGGAGAAAGGAACATCAGTTGCACCACAGGGCGGGAGGAGGGTGCTGAGCACGTTACATTTTCTCTCCTCGGTAAGCATTTTTTTGTGTTTGATACTTTTGGAATTTTGGTTTTTCATGTTGATTTTAAAATGACCTTTTTCATGTTTGAAATGTAGTAACTCGTTTTTTCCTCACAGCAGGTCAACTTGTGTGTGGTTGCAAAATTACGGTCCCATTGAGTACATTTTTGGAGAGAGGGACATCAGTTGCACCACAGGGCGGGAGGAGGGTGCCGAGCACGTTACATTTTTTTTCTTCGGTAAGCATTTTTTTGTGTTTGATACTTTTGGAATTTTGGTTTTTCATATTGATTTTAAAATGACCTTTTTCATGTTTGAAATGTACTAACTCGTTTTTTCCTCACAGCAGGTCAAATTGTGTGTGGTTGCAACATTACGGTCCCATTGAGTACATTTTTGGAGAGAGGGACATCAGTTGCACCACAGGGCGGGAGGAGGGTGCTGAGCACGTTACATTTTTTTTCTTAGGTAAGCATTTTTTTGTGTTTGATACTTTTGGAATTTTGGTTTTTCATGTTGATTTTAAAATGACCTTTTTCATGTTTGAAATGTACTAACTCGTTTTTTCCTCACAGCAGGTCAACTTGTGTGTGGTTGCAACATTACGGTCCCATTGAGTACATTTTTGGAGAGAGGGACATCAGTTGCACCACAGGGAGGGAGGAGGGTGCTGAGCACGTTACATTTTTTTTCTTAGGTAAGCATTTTTTTGTGTTTGATACTTTTGGAATTTTGGTTTTTCATGTTGATTTTAAACTGACCTTTTTCATGTTTGAAATGTACTAACTCGTTTTCTCCTCACAGCAGGTCAACTTGTGTGTGGTTGCAACATTACGGTCCCATTGAGTACATTTTTGGAGAGAGGGACATCAGTTGCACCACAGGGCGGGAGGAGGGTGCCGAGCACGTTACATTTTTTTTCTTCGATAAGCATTTTTTTGTGTTGGATAGTTTTGGAATTTTGGTTTTTCATGTTGATTTTAAAATGACCCTTTTCATGTTTGAAATGTACTAACTCGTTTTTATCTCACAGCAGGTCAAATTGTGTGTGGTTGCAACATTACGGTCCCATTGAGTACATTTTTGGAGAGAGGGACATCAGTTGCACCACAGGGCGGGAGGAGGGTGCCGAGCACGTTACATTTTTTTTCCTAGGTAAGCATTTTTTTGTGTTTGATACTTTTGGAATTTTGGTTTTTCATGTTGATTTTAAAATGACCTTTTTCATGTTTGAAATGTACTAACTCGTTTTTTCCTCACAGCAGGTTAACTTGTGTGTGGTTGCAACATTACGGTCCCATTGAGTACATTTTTGGAGAAAGGGACATCAGTTGCAACACAGGGCGGGAGGAGGATGCTGAGCACGTTACATTTTCTCTCTTCGGTAAGCATTTTTTTGTGTTTGAAACTTTTGGAATTTTGGTTTTTCATGTTGATTTTAAAATGACCTTTTTCATGTTTGAAATGAATTAACTCGTTTTTTCCTCACAGCAGGTCAACTTGTGTGTGGTTGCAACATTACGGTCCCATTGAGTACATTTTTGGAGAAAGGGACATTAGTTGCACCACAGGGCGGGAGGAGGGTGCCGAGCACGTTACATTTTTTTTCTTCGGTAAGCATTTTTTTGTGTTTGATACTTTTGGAATTTTGGTTTTTCATGTTGATTTTAAAATGACCTTTTTCATGTTTGAAATGTACTAACTCGTTTTTTCCTCACAGCAGGTCAACTTGTGTGTGGTTGCAACATTACGGTCCCATTGAGTACATTTTTGGAGACAGGGACATCAGTTGCACCACAAGGCGGGAGGAGGGTGCCGAGCACGTTACATTTTTTTTCTTCGGTAAGCATTTTTTTGTGTTTGATACTTTTGGAATTTTGGTTTTTCATGTTGATTTTAAAATGACCTTTTTCATGTTTGAAATGTACTAACTCGTTTTTATCTCACAGCAGGTCAAATTGTGTGTGGTTGCAACATTACGGTCCCATTGAGTACATTTTTGGAGAGAGGGACATCAGTTGCACCACAGGGCGGGTGGAGGGTGCTGAGCACGTTACATTTTTTTTCTTAGGTAAGCAATTTTTTGTGTTTGATACTTTTGTAATTTTGGTTTTTCATGTTGATTTTAAAATGACCTTTTTCATGTTTGAAATGTACTAACTCGTTCTTTCCTCACAGCTGGTCAACTTGTGTGTGGTTGCAACATTACGGTCCCATTGAGTACATTTTTGGAGAGAGGGACATCAGTTGCACAACAAGGCGGGAGGAGGGTGCCGAGCACGTTACATTTTTTTTCTTCGGTAAGCATTTTTTTGTGTTTGATACTTTTGGAATTTTGGTTTTTCATGTTGATTTTAAAATGACCTTTTTCTTGTTTGAAATGTACTAACTCGTTTTTATCTCACAGCAGGTCAAATTGTGTGTGGTTGCAACATTACGGTCCCATTGAGTACATTTTTGGAGAGAGGGACATCAGTTGCACCACAGGGCGGGAGGAGGGTGCTGAGCACGTTACATTTTTTTTCTTAGGTAAGCATTTTTTTGTGTTTGATACTTTTCGAATTTTGGTTTTTCATGTTGATTTTAAAATGACCTTTTTCATGTTTGAAATGTACTAACTCGTTTTTTCCTCACAGCAGGTCAACTTGTGTGTGGTTGCAACATTACGGTCCCATTGAGTACATTTTTGGAGAAAGGGACATCAGTTGCACCACAGGGCGGGAGGAGGGTGCCGAGCACGTTACATTTTTTTTCTACGGTAAGCATTTTTTTGAGTTTGATACTTTTGGAATTTTGGTTTTTCATGTTGATTTTAAAATGACCTTTTTCATGTTTGAAATGTACTAACTCGTTTTTTCCTCACAGCAGGTCAACTTGTGTGTGGTTGCAACATTACGGTCCCATTGAGTACATTTTTGGAGAGAGGGACATCAGTTGCACCACAGGGCGGGAGGAGGGTGCTGAGCACGTTACATTTTTTTTCTTAGGTAAGCATTTTTTTGTGTTTGATACTTTTGGAATTTTGGTTTTTCATGTTGATTTTAAAATGACCTTTTTCATGTTTGAAATGTACTAACTCGTTATTTCCTTACAGCAGGTCAACTTGTGTGTGGTTGCAACATTACGGTCCCATTGAGTACATTTTTGGAGAGAGGGACATCAGTTGCACCACAGGGCGGGAGGAGGGTGCTGAGCACATTACATTTTCTCTACTCCGGTAAGCATTTTTTTGTGTTTGATACTTTTGGAATTTGGTTTTTCATGTTGATTTTAAAATGACCTTTTTCATGTTTGAAATGTACTAACTCTTTTTTTCCTCACAGCAGGTCAACTTGTGTGTGGTTGCAACATTACGGTCCCATTAAGTACATTTTTGGAGAGAGGGACATCAGTTGCACCACAGGGCGGGAGGAGGGTGCTGAGCACGTTACATTTTCTCTCTTCGGTAAGCATTTTTTTGTGTTTGATACTTTTGGAATTTTGGTTTTTCATGTTGATTTTAAAATGACCTTTTTCATGTTTGAAATGTACTAACTCGTTTTTTCCTCACAGTAGGTCAACTTGTGTGTGGTTGCAACATTACGGTCCCATTGAGTACATTTTTGGAGAGAGGGACATCAGTTGCACCACAGGGCTTGAGGAGGGTGCTGAGCACGTTACATTTTCTCTCTTCAGTAAGCATTCTTTTGTGTTTGATACTTTTGGAATTTTGGTTTTTCATGTTGATTTTAAAATGACCTTTTTCATGTTTGAAATGTACTAACTCGTTTTTTCCTCACAGCAGGTCAACTTGTGTGTGGTTGCAACATTACGGTCCCATTGAGTACATTTTTGGAGAAAGGGACATCAGTTGCACCACAGGGCTTGAGGAGGGTGCTGAGCACGTTACATTTTCTCTCTTCAGTAAGCATTCTTTTGTGTTTGATACTTTTCGAATTTTGGTTTTTCATGTTGATTTTAAAATGACCTTTTTCATGTTTGAAATGTAGTAACTCGTTTTTATCTCACAGCAGGGCAAATTGTGTGTGGTTGCAACATTACGGTCCCATTGAGTACATTTTTGGAGAGAGGGACATCAGTTGCACCACAGGGCGGGAGGAGGGTGCCGAGCTCGTTACATTTTTTTTCTTCGGTAAGCATTTTTTTGTGTTTGATACTTTTGGAATTTTGGTTTTTCATGTTGATTTTAAAATGGCCTTTTTCATGTTTGAAATGTACTAACTCGTTTTTTCCTCACAGCAGGTCAAATTGTGTGTGGTTGCAACATTACGGTCCCATTGAGTACATTTTTGGAGAGAGGGACATCAGTTGCACCACAGGGCGGGAGGAGGGTGCTGAGCACGTTACATTTTTTTTCTTAGGTAAGCATTTTTTTGTGTTTGATACTTTTGGAATTTTGGTTTTTCATGTTGATTTTAAAATGACCTTTTTCATGTTTGAAATGTACTAACTCGTTTTTTCCTCACAGCAGGTCAACTTGTGTGTGGTTGCAACATTACGGTCCCATTGAGTACATTTTTGGAGAGAGGGACATCAGTTGCACCACAGGGCGGGAGGAAGGTGCCGAGCACGTTACATTTTTTTTCTTCGGTAAGCATTTTTTTGTGTTTGATACTTTTGGAATTTTGGTTTTTCATGTTGATTTTAAAATGACCTTTTTCATGTTTGAAATGTACTAACTCGTTTTTTCCTCACAGCAGGTTTACTTGTGTGTGGTTGCAACATTACGGTCCCATTGAGTACATTTTTGGAGAAAGGGACATCAGTTGCACCACAGGGCGGGAGGAGGGTGCTGAGCACGTTACATTTTCTCTCTTCGGTAAGCATTTTTTTGTGTTTGATACTTTTGGAATTTTGGTTTTTCATGTTGATTTTAAAATGACCTTTTTCATGTTTGAAATGTACTAACTCGTTTTTTCCTCACAGCAGGTCAACTTCTGTGTGGTTGCAACATTACGGTCCCATTGAGTACATTTTTGGAGAAAGGGACATTAGTTGCACCACAGGGCGGGAGGAGGGTGCTGAGCACGTTACATTTTCTCTCTTCGGTAAGCATTTTTTTGTGTTTGATACTTTTGGAATTTTGGTTTTTCATGTTGATTTTTAAATGACCTTTTTCATGTTTGAAATGTACTAACTCGTTTTTTCCTCACAGCAGGTCAACTTGTGTGTGGTTGCAACATTACGGTCCCATTGAGTACATTTTTGGAGAAAGGGACATTAGTTGCACCACAGGGCGGGAGGAGGGTGCCGAGCACGTTACATTTTTTTTCTTCGGTAAGCATTTTTTTGTGTTTGATACTTTTGGAATTTTGGTTTTTCATGTTGATTTTAAAATGACCTTTTTCATGTTTGAAATGTACTAACTCGTTTTTATCTCACAGCAGGTCAAATTGTGTGTGGTTGCAACATTACGGTCCCATTGAGTACATTTTTGGAGAGAGGGACATCAGTTGCACCACAGGGCAGGGGGAGGGTGCCGAGCACATTACATTTTTATTCTTCGGTAAGCATTTTTTTGTGTTTGATACTTTTGGAAATTTGGTTTTTCATGTTGATTTTAAAATGACCTTTTTCATGTTTGAAATGTACTAACTCGTTTTTTCCTCACAGCAGGTCAACTTGTGTGTGGTTGCAACATTACGGTCCCATTGAGTACATTTTTGGAGAGAGGGACATCAGTTGCACCACAGGGCGGGAGAAGGGTGCTGAGCACATTACATTTTCTCTCTTCGGAAAGCATTTTTTTGTGTTTGATACTTTTGGAATTTTGGTTTTTCATGTTGATTTTAAAATGACCTTTTTCATGTTTGAAATGTACTAACTCGTTTTTTCCTCACAGCAGGTCAACTTGTGTGTGGTTGCAACATTACGGTCCCATTGAGTACATTTTTGGAGAAAGGGACATCAGTTGCACCACAGGGCGGGAGGAGGGTGCTGAGCACGTTACATTTTCTCTCTTTGGTAAGCATTTTTTTGTGTTTGATACTTTTGGAATTTTGGTTTCTCATGTTGATTTTAAAATGACCTTTTTCATGTTTGAAATGTACTAACTCGTTTTTTCCTCACAGCAGGTCAAATTGTGTGTGGTTGCAACATTGCGGTCCCATTGAGTACATTTTTGAAGAGAGGGACATCAGTTGCACCACACGGAGGGAGGAGGGTGCCGAGCACGTTACATTTTTTTTTTCCGTAAGCATTTTTTTGTGTTTGATACTTTTGGAATTTTGGTTTTTCATGTTGATTTTAAAATGACCTTTTTCATGTTTGAAACGTACTAACTCGTTTTTATCTCACAGCAGCTCAAATTGTGTGTGGTTGCAACATTACAGTCCCATTGAGTACATTTTTGGAGAAAGGGACATCAGTTGCACCACAGGGCGGGAGGAGGGTGCTGAGCACATTACATTTTCTCTCTTCGGTAAGCATTTTGTGTGTTTGATACTTTTGGAATTTTGGTTTTTCATGTTGATTTTAAAATGACCTTTTTCATGTTTGAAATGTACTAACTCGTTTTTTCCTTACAGCAGGTCAACTTGTGTGTGGTTGCAACATTACGGTCCCATTGAGTACATTTTTGGAGAGAGGGACATCAGTTGCACCACAGGGCGGGAGGAGGGTCCTGAGCACATTACATTTTCTCTCTTCGGTAAGCATTTTGTTTTGTTTGATACTTTTGGAATTTTGGTTTTTCATGTTGATTTTAAAATGACCTTTTTCATGTTTGAAATGTACTAACTCGTTTTTTCCTCACAGCAGGTCAACTTGTGTGTGGTTGCAACATTTCGGTCCCATTGAGTACATTTTTGGAGAAAGGGACATCAGTTGCACCACAGGGCGGGAGGAGGGTGCTGAGCACGTTACATTTTCTCTCTTCGGTAAGCATTTTTTTGTGTTTGATACTTTTGGAATTTTGGTTTTTCATGTTGATTTTAAAATGACCTTTTTCATGTTTCAAATGTACTAACTTGTTTTTTCCTCACAGCAGGTCAAATTGTGTGTGGTTGCAACATTACGGTCCCATTGAGTACATTTTTGGAGAGAGGGACATCAGTTGCACCACAGGGCGGGAGGAGGGTGCCGAGCACGTTACATTTTTTTTCTTCGGTAATCATTTTTTTGTGTTTGATACTTTTGGAACTTTGGTTTTTCATGTTGATTTTAAAATGACCTTTTTCATGTTTGAAATGTACTAACTCGTTTTTATCTCACAGCAGCTCAAATTGTGTGTGGTTGCAACATTACGGTCCCATTGAGTACATTTTTGGAGAAAGGGACATCAGTTGCACCACAGGGCGGGAGGAGGGTGCTGAGCACGTTACATTTTCTCTCTTCGGTAAGCATTTTTTTGTGTTTGATACTTTTGGAATTTTGGTTTTTCATGTTGATTTTAAAATGACCTTTTTCATGTTTGAAATGTACTAACTCGTTTTTTCCTCACAGCAGGTGAACTTGTGTGTGGTTGCAACATTACGGTCCCATTGAGTACATTTTTGGAGAAAGGGACATCAGTTGCACCACAGGGCGGGAGGAGGGTGCTGAGCACGTTACATTTTCTCTCTTCGGTAAGCATTTTTTTGTGTTTGATACTTTTGGAATATTTGTTTTTCATGTTGATTTTAAAATGACCGTTTTCATGTTTGAAATGTACTAACTCGTTTTTTCCTCACAGCAGGTCAACTTGTGTGTGGTTGCAACATTACGGTCCCATTGAGTACATTTTTGGAGAAAGGGACATTAGTTGCACCACAGGGCGGGAGGAGGGTGCTGAGCACGTTACATTTTCTCTCTTCGGTAAGCATTTTTTTGTGTTTGATACTTTTGGAATTTTGGTTTTTCATGTTGATTTTAAAATGACCTGTTTCATGTTTGAAATGTACTAACTCGTTTTTTCCTCACAGCAGGTCAACTTGTGTGTGGTTGCAACATTACGGTCCCATTGAGTACATTTTTGGAGAAAGGGACATCAGTTGACCCACAGGGCGGGAGGAGGGTGCTGAGCACGTTACATTTTCTCTCTTCGGTAAGCATTTTTTTGTGTTTGATACTTTTGGAATTTTGGTTTTTCATGTTTATTTTAAAATGACCTTTTTCATGTTTGAAATGTACTAACTCGTTTTTTCCTCACAGCAGGTCAACTTGTGTGTGGTTGCAACATTACGGTCCCATTGAGTACATTTTTGGAGAGAGGGACATCAGTTGCACCACAGGGCGGGAGGAGGGTGCCGAGCACGTTACATTTTTTTTCTTCGGTAAGCATTTTTTTGTGTTTGATACTTTTGGAATTTTGGTTTTTCATGTTGATTTTAAAATGACCTTTTCCATGTTTGAAATGTACTGCCTCGTTTTTTCCTCACAGCAGGTCATTTTGTGTGTGGTTGCAACATTACGGTCCCATTGAGTACATTTTTGGAGAGAGGGACATCAGTTGCTCCACAAGGCGGGAGGAGGGTGCCGAGCACGTTACATTTTTTTTCTTCGGTAAGCATTTTTTTGTGTTTGATACTTTTGGAATTTTGGTTTTCCATGTTGATTTCAAAATGACCTTTTTCATGTTTGAAATGTACTAACTCGTTTTTATCTCACAGCAGGTCAAATTGTGTGTAGTTGCAACATTACAGTCCCTTCTCTTCTTCTTCGGTTATCAACCCACAGGTTGGTTGGCAGCAGCAGGCCATTCCGCTCTTTTGTCAACTTTCTTCTTCATATCTGCATAGGTCTGGCACCCGATGTCATTTATTACTTGTTGAATGTAGCTTAATCTAGGTCGTCCTCGGCGAGTTCTTCCTTCAATGATTCCTTCTAATATTCTCTTAATGAAATTGTTATGCCGTAAAATGTGACCTATGAAGGTTATTCTTCTTTTCTGTATATTTCGCCAAAGAGATCTGTTTTCTTTCACTCTTCTGAGGACATCTTCGTTTGTAGCCTTGTCTCGCCAGCTGATATTTTCCATTCTCCGGTAGCACCACATTTCGAATGCCTCTAATCTTCTCTTTTCTTCTTTTCCACAAGTCCAAGTTTCACATCCGTAAAGGGCTGTACTCCACACATAGGTTTTCATGACTCTCTTTCTTACGTCTAAACTAACATTTCTACTCGTCAGTAAGTTTCTTTTTCCATTGAATGCTATTTTGGCAAGTTGTATTCTGTTTTTAATGTCACTTTTGCTCCTTCCATCTGCTGTTATTTTGCTACCTAAGTAGTTAAATTCTGTAACCTGCCCTAGTTTCTCTCCCTTTATTGTTATTCGTATGGGTTCATTGTAGTTCAGGGCGCCACTCACCATCACTTTAGTCTTTTTCTTATTTATTTTCATTCCATACTGTTCTTTTAAGGTGTTTTCCATTTCATTGAGTGCGGCTTCTAAATCTTCTTTCCTTTCTGTAATTATGGCGATATCATCTGCATATCGCAACATATCTATTTTCATTCCGTTAAGTTTTATTCCTACTTCAATATTCTCTCTTATTTTGTCTATTGCTTCTTGGATATATGCGTTGAAAATTACTGGAGATAGTGGGCATCCCTGTCTCACTCCTTTCCTTATTCTTGCTGTTTCTTCTTTGTTTTCCTTCTTAACTAAGTCTGTTTCATTTTGGTATTTTTAAAGATTATCCTTCTATCATTATATTTCAGACCAGCCTTCTTCAGAATTCTAAACATTTCTGGCCATACAACATTGTCAAATGCCTTTTCGAGGTCTACGAAGGCTATAAATACTTGTTTGTTTTTGGAAATTTGTTTCTCAATTATTAGTCTTAAAGATAAGATTGCTTCCCTCGTCCCTACAGTCCCATTGAGTACATTTTTGGAGAAAGGGACATCAGTTGCACCACAGGGCGGGAGGAGGGTGCTGAGCACGTTACATTTTCTCTCTTCGGTAAGCATTTTTTTGTGTTTGATACTTTTGGAATTTTGGTTTTTCATGTTGATTTTAAAATGACCTTTTTCATGTTTGAAATGTACTAACTCGTTTTTTCCTCACAGCAGGTCAACTTGTGTGTGGTTGCAACATTACGGTCCCATTGAGTACATTTTTGGAGAAAGGGACATCAGTTGACCCACAGGGCGGGAGGAGGGTGCTGAGCACGTTACATTTTCTCTCTTCGGTAAGCATTTTTTTGTGTTTGATACTTTTGGAATTTTGGTTTTTCATGTTTATTTTAAAATGACCTTTTTCATGTTTGAAATGTACTAACTCGTTTTTTCCTCACAGCAGGTCAACTTGTGTGTGGTTGCAACATTACGGTCCCATTGAGTACATTTTTGGAGAGAGGGACATCAGTTGCACCACAGGGCGGGAGGAGGGTGCCGAGCACGTTACATTTTTTTTCTTCGGTAAGCATTTTTTTGTGTTTGATACTTTTGGAATTTTGGTTTTTCATGTTGATTTTAAAATGACCTTTTCCATGTTTGAAATGTACTGGCTCGTTTTTTCCTCACAGCAGGTCAACTTGTGTGTGGTTGCAACATTACGGTCCCATTGAGTACATTTTTGGAGAGAGGGACATCAGTTGCTCCACAAGGCGGGAGGAGGGTGCCGAGCACGTTACATTTTTTTTCTTCGGTAAGCATTTTTTTGTGTTTGATACTTTTGGAATTTTGGTTTTCCATGTTGATTTCAAAATGACCTTTTTCATGTTTGAAATGTACTAACTCGTTTTTATCTCACAGCAGGTCAAATTGTGTGTAGTTGCAACATTACAGTCCCATTGAGTACATTTTTGGAGAAAGGGACATCAGTTGCACCACAGGGCGGGAGGAGGGTGCTGAGCACGTTACATTTTCTCTCTTCGGTAAGCATTTTTTTGTGTTTGATACTTTTGGAATTTTGGTTTTTCATGTTGATTTTAAAATGACCTTTTTCATGTTTGAAATGTACTAACTCGTTTTTTCCTCACAGCAGGTCAACTTGTGTGTGGTTGCAACATTACGGTCCCATTGAGTACATTTTTGGAGAAAGCGACATCAGTTGCACCACAGGGCGGGAGGAGGGTGCTGAGCACGTTACATTTTCTCTCTTCGGTAAGCATTTTTTTGTGTTTGATACTTTTGGAATTTTGGTTTTTCATGTTGATTTTAAAATGACCTTTTTCATGTTTGAAATTTACTAACTCGTTTATTCCTCACAGCAGGTCAACTTGTGTGTGGTTGCAACATTACGGTCCCATTGAGTACATTTTTGGAGAAAGGGACATTAGTTGCACCACAGGCCGGGAGGAGGGTGCTGAGCACGTTACATTTTCTCTCTTCGGTAAGCATTTTTTTGTGTTTGATACTTTTGGAATTTTGGTTTTTCATGTTGATTTTAAAATGACCTTTTTCATGTTTGAAATGTACTAACTCGTTTTTTCCTCACAGCAGGTCAACTTGTGTGTGGTTGCAACATTACGGTCCCATTGAGTACATTTTTGGAGAAAGGTACATCAGTTGCACCAAAGGGCGGGAGGAGGGTGCTGAGCACGTTACATTTTCTCTCTTCGGTAAGCATTTTTTTGTGTTTGATACTTTTGGAATTTTGGTTTTTCATGTTGATTTTAAAATGACCTTTTTCATGTTTGAAATGTACTAACTCGTTTTTTCCTCACAGCAGGTCAACTTGTGTGTGGTTGCAACATTACGGTCCCATTGAGTACATTTTTGGAGAAAGGAACATCAGTTGCACCACAGGGCGTGAGGAGGGTGCTGAGCACGTTACATTTTCTCTCTTCGGTAAGCATTTTTTTGTGTTTGATACTTTTGGAATTTTGGTTTTTCATGTTGATTTTGAAATGACCTTTTTCATGTTTGAAATGTACTAACTCGTTTTTTCCTCACAGCAGGTCAACTTGTGTGTGGTTGCAACATTACGGTCCCATTGAGTACACTTTTGGAGAAAGGGACATCAGTTGCACCACAGGGCGGCAGGAAGATGCCAAGCACGATACATTTTTTTTCTTCGGTAAGCATTTTTTTGTGTTTGATACTTTTGGAATTTTGGTTTTTCATGTTGATTTTAAAATGACCTTTTTCATGATTGAAGTGTACTAACTCGTTTTTTCCTTACAGCAGGTCAACTTGTGTGTGGCTGCAACATTACGGTCCCATTGAGTACACTTTTGGAGAAAGGGACATCAGTTGCACCACAGGGCGGGAGGAAGATGCCAAGCACGTTACATTTTTTTTCTTCGGTAAGCATTTTTTTGTGTTTGATACTTTTGGAGTTTTGGTTTTTCATGTAGATTTTAAAATGACCTTTTTCATGTTTGATGTGTACTAACTCGTTTTTTCCTCACAGCAGGTCAACTTGTGTGTGGTTGCAACATTACGGTCCCATTGAGTACATTTTTGGAGAAAGGGACATCAGTTGCACCACAGGGCGGGAGGAAGATGCCAAGCACGTTACATTTTTTTTCTTCGGTGAGCATTTTTTTGTGTTTGATACTTTTGGAATCATGGTTTTTCATGTTGATTTTAAAATGACCTTTTTCATGTTTGAAATGTACAAATTGGTTTTTTCCTCACAGCAGGTCAACTTGTGTGTGGTTGCAACATTACGGTCCCATTGAGTACATTTTTGGAGAGAGGGACATCAGTTGCACCACAGGGCGGGAGGAGGGTGCTGAGCACATTACATTTTCTCTCTTCGGTAATCATTTTTTTGTGTTTGATACTTTTGGAATTTAGGTTTTTCATGTTGATTTTAAAATGACCTTTTTCATGTTTGAAGTGTACTAAATCGTTTTTTCCTCACAGCAGTTCAACTTGTGTGTGGTTGCAACATTACGGTCCCATTGAGTACATTTTTGGAGAAAGGGACATCAGTTGCACCACAGGGCGGGAGGTGGGTGCTGAGCACGTTACATTTTCTCTCTTCGGTAAGCATTTTTTTGAGTTTGATACTTTTGGAATTTCGGTTTTTCATGTTCATTTTAAATTGACCTTTTTCATGTTTGAAATGTACTAACTCGTTTTTTCCTCGCAGCAGGTCAACTTGTGTGTGGTTGCAACATTACGGTCCCATTGAGTTCATTTTTGGAGAAAGGGGCATCAGTTGCACCACAGGGCGGGAGGTGGGTGCTGAGCACGTTACATTTTCTCTCTTCGGTAAGCATTTTTTTGTGTCTGATACTTTTATAATTTTGGTATTTCATGTTGATTTTAAAATGACCTTTTTCATGTTTGAAATGTACGAACTCGTTTTTTCCTCACAGCAGGTCAACTTGTGTGTGGTTGCAACATTACGGTCCCATTGAGTACATTTTTGGAGAGAGGGACATCAGTTGCACCACAGGGCGGGAGGAGGGTGCCGAGCACGTTACATTTTTTTTCTTCGGTAAGCATTTTTTTGTGTTTGATACTTTTGGAATTTCGGTTTTTCATGTTGATTTTAAAATGACCTTTTTCATGTTTGAAATGTACTAACTCGTTTTTTCCTCGCAGCAGGTCAACTTGTGTGTGGTTGCAACATTACGGTCCCATTGAGTACATTTTTGGAGAAAGGGACATAAGTTGCACCACAGGGCGGGAGGAGGGTGCTGAGCACGTTACATTTTCTCTCTTCGGTAATCATTTTTTTGTGTTTGATACTTTTGGAATTTAGGTTTTTCATGTTGATTTTAAAATGACCTTTTTCATGTTTGAAGTGTACTAAATCGTTTTTTCCTCACAGCAGGTCAACTTGTGTGTGGTTGCAACATTACGGTCCCATTGAGTACATTTTTGGAGAAAGGGACATCAGTTGCACCACAGGGCGGGAGGTGGGTGCTGAGCACGTTACATTTTCTCTCTTCGGTAAGCATTTTTTTGTGTTTGATACTTTTGGAATTTTGGTTTTTCATGTTGATTTTAAAATGACCTTTTTCATGTTTGAAGTGTACTAACTCGTTTTTTCCTCACAGCAGGTCAACTTGTGTGTGGTTGCAACATTACGGTCCCATTGAGTACACTTTTGGAGAAAGGGACATCAGTTGCACCACAGGGCGGGAGGAAGATGCCAAGCACGTTACATTTTTTTTCTTCGGTAAGCATTTTTTTGTGTTTGATACTTTTGGAATTTTGGTTTTTCATGTTGATTTTAAAATGACCTTTTTCATGTTTGAAGTGTACTAACTCGTTTTTTCCTCACAGCAGGTCAACTTGTGTGTGGTTGCAACATTACGGTCCCATTGAGTACATTTTTGGAGAAAGGGACATCAGTTGCACCACAGGGCGGGAGGTGGGTGCTGAGCACGTTACATTTTCTCTCTTCGGTAAGCATTTTTTTGTGTTTGATACTTTTGGAATTTTGGTTTTTCATGTTGATTTTAAAATGACCTTTTTCATGTTTGAAGTGTACTAACTCGTTTTTTCCTCACAGCAGGTCAACTTGTGTGTGGTTGCAACATTACGGTCCCATTGAGTACACTTTTGGAGAAAGGGACATCAGTTGCACCACAGGGCGGCAGGAAGATGCCAAGCACGATACATTTTTTTTCTTCGGTAAGCATTTTTTTGTGTTTGATACTTTTGGAATTTTGGTTTTTCATGTTGATTTTAAAATGACCTTTTTCATGATTGAAGTGTACTAACTCGTTTTTTCCTTACAGCAGGTCAACTTGTGTGTGGCTGCAACATTACGGTCCCATTGAGTACACTTTTGGAGAAAGGGACATCAGTTGCACCACAGGGCGGGAGGAAGATGCCAAGCACGTTACATTTTTTTTCTTCGGTAAGCATTTTTTTGTGTTTGATACTTTTGGAGTTTTGGTTTTTCATGTAGATTTTAAAATGACCTTTTTCATGTTTGAAGTGTACTAACTCGTTTTTTCCTCACAGCAGGTCAACTTGTGTGTGGTTGCAACATTACGGTCCCATTGAGTACATTTTTGGAGAAAGGGACATCAGTTGCACCACAGGGCGGGAGGAAGATGCCAAGCACGTTACATTTTTTTTCTTCGGTGAGCATTTTTTTGTGTTTGATACTTTTGGAATCATGGTTTTTCATGTTGATTTTAAAATGACCTTTTTCATGTTTGAAATGTACAAATTGGTTTTTTCCTCACAGCAGGTCAACTTGTGTGTGGTTGCAACATTACGGTCCCATTGAGTACATTTTTGGAGAGAGAGACATCAGTTGCACCACAGGGAGGGAGGAGGTTGCCGAGCACGTTACACTTTTTTTCTTCGGTAAGCATTTTTTTGTGTTTGATACTTTTGGAATTTGGTTTTTCATGTTGATTTTAAAATGACCTTTTTCATGTTTGAAATGTACTAACTCGTTTTTTCCTCACTGCAGGTCAACTTGTGTGTGGTTGCAACATTACGGTCCCATTGAGTACATTTTTGGAGAGAGGGACATCAGTTGCACCACAGGGCGGGAGGAGGGTGCCGAGCACGTTACATTTTTTTCTTCGGTAAGCATTTTTTTGTGTTTGATACTCTTGGAATTTCGGTTTTTCATGTTGATTTTAAAATGACCTTTTTCATGTTTGAAATGTACTAACTCGTTTTTTCCTCGCAGCAGGTCAACTTGTGTGTGGTTGCAACATTACGGTCCCATTGAGTACATTTTTGGAGAGAGGGACATCAGTTGCACCACAGGGCGGGAGGAGGGTGCTGAGCACATTACATTTTCTCTCTTCGGTAATCATTTTTTTGTGTTTGATACTTTTGGAATTTAGGTTTTTCATGTTGATTTTAAAATGACCTTTTTCATGTTTGAAGTGTACTAAATCGTTTTTTCCTCACAGCAGTTCAACTTGTGTGTGGTTGCAACATTACGGTCCCATTGAGTACATTTTTGGAGAAAGGGACATCAGTTGCACCACAGGGCGGGAGGTGGGTGCTGAGCACGTTACATTTTCTCTCTTCGGTAAGCATTTTTTTGAGTTTGATACTTTTGGAATTTCGGTTTTTCATGTTCATTTTAAATTGACCTTTTTCATGTTTGAAATGTACTAACTCGTTTTTTCCTCGCAGCAGGTCAACTTGTGTGTGGTTGCAACATTACGGTCCCATTGAGTACATTTTTGGAGAAAGGGGCATCAGTTGCACCACAGGGCGGGAGGTGGGTGCTGAGCACGTTACATTTTCTCTCTTCGGTAAGCATTTTTTTGTGTCTGATACTTTTATAATTTTGGTATTTCATGTTGATTTTAAAATGACCTTTTTCATGTTTGAAATGTACGAACTCGTTTTTTCCTCACAGCAGGTCAACTTGTGTGTGGTTGCAACATTACGGTCCCATTGAGTACATTTTTGGAGAGAGGGACATCAGTTGCACCACAGGGCGGGAGGAGGGTGCCGAGCACGTTACATTTTTTTTCTTCGGTAAGCATTTTTTTGTGTTTGATACTTTTGGAATTTCGGTTTTTCATGTTGATTTTAAAATGACCTTTTTCATGTTTGAAATGTACTAACTCGTTTTTTCCTCGCAGCAGGTCAACTTGTGTGTGGTTGCAACATTACGGTCCCATTGAGTACATTTTTGGAGAAAGCGACATAAGTTGCACCACAGGGCGGGAGGAGGGTGCTGAGCACGTTACATTTTCTCTCTTCGGTAATCATTTTTTTGTGTTTGATACTTTTGGAATTTAGGTTTTTCATGTTGATTTTAAAATGACCTTTTTCATGTTTGAAGTGTACTAAATCGTTTTTTCCTCACAGCAGGTCAACTTGTGTGTGGTTGCAACATTACGGTCCCATTGAGTACATTTTTGGAGAAAGGGACATCAGTTGCACCACAGGGCGGGAGGTGGGTGCTGAGCACGTTACATTTTCTCTCTTCGGTAAGCATTTTTTTGTGTTTGATACTTTTGGAATTTTGGTTTTTCATGTTGATTTTAAAATGACCTTTTTCATGTTTGAAGTGTACTAACTCGTTTTTTCCTCACAGCAGGTCAACTTGTGTGTGGTTGCAACATTACGGTCCCATTGAGTACACTTTTGGAGAAAGGGACATCAGTTGCACCACAGGGCGGGAGGAAGATGCCAAGCACGTTACATTTTTTTTCTTCGGTAAGCATTTTTTTGTGTTTGATACTTTTGGAATTTTGGTTTTTCATGTTGATTTTAAAATGACCTTTTTCATGTTTGAAATGTACTAACTCGTTTTTTCCTCACAGCAGGTCAACTTGTGTGTGGTTGCAACATTACGGTCCCATTGAGTACATTTTTGGAGAAAGGGACATCAGTTGCACCACAGGGCGGGAGGAGGGTGCCGCGCACATTACATTTTTTTTCTTCGGTAAGCATTTTTTTGTGTTTGATACTTTTGGAATTTTGGTTTTTCATGTTGATTTTAAAATGACCTTTTTCATGTTTGAAATGTACTAACTCGTTTTTATCTCACAGCAGGTCAACTTGTGTGTGGTTGCAACATTACGGTCCCATTGAGTACATTTTTGGAGAGAGGGACATCAGTTGCACCACAGGGCGGGAGGAGGGTGCTGAGCACGTTACATTTTTTTTCTTAGGTAAGCATTTTTTTGTGTTTGATACTTTTGGAATTTTTGTTTTTCATGTTGATTTTAAAATGACCTTTTTCATGTTTGAAATGTACTAACTCGTTTTTTCCTCACAGCAGGTCAACTTGTGTGTGGTTGCAACATTACGGTCCCATTGAGTACATTTTTGGAGAGAGGGACATCAGTTGCACCACAGGGCGGGAGGAGGGTGCCGAGCACGTTACATTTTTTTTCTTCGGTAAGCATTTTTTTGTGTTTGATACTTTTGGAATTTTGGTTTTTCATGTTGATTTTAAAACGACCTTTTTCATGTTTGAAATGTACTAACTCGTTTTTATCTCACAGCAGGTCAACTTGTGTGTGGTTGCAACATTACGGTCCCATTGAGTACATTTTTGGAGAGAAGGACATCAGTTGCACCACAGGGCGGGAGGAGGGTGCCGAGCACGTTACATTTTTTTTCTACGGTAAGCATTTTTTTGTGTTTGATACTTTTGGAATTTTGGTTTTTCATGTTGATTTTAAAATGACCTTTTTCATGTTTGAAATGTACTAACTCGTTTTTTCCTCACAGCAGGTTAACTTGTGTGTGGTTGCAACATTACGGTCCCATTGAGTACATTTTTGGAGAAAGGGACATCAGTTGCACCACAGGGCGGGAGGAGGGTGCTGAGCACGTTACATTTTCTCTCCTCGGTAAGCATTTTTTTGTGTTTGATACTTTTGGAATTTTGGTTTTTCATGTTGATTTTAAAATGACCTTTTTCATGTTTGAAATGTAGTAACTCGTTTTTTCCTCACAGCAGGTCAACTTGTGTGTGGTTGCAACATTACGGTCCCATTGAGTACATTTTTGGAGAGAGGGACATCAGTTGCACCACAGGGCGGGAGGAGGGTGCCGAGCACGTTACATTTTTTTTCTTCGGTAAGCATTTTTTTGTGTTTGATACTTTTGGAATTTTGGTTTTTCATATTGATTTTAAAATGACCTTTTTCATGTTTGAAATGTACTAACTCGTTTTTTCCTCACAGCAGGTCAAATTGTGTGTGGTTGCAACATTACGGTCCCATTGAGTACATTTTTGGAGAGAGGGACATCAGTTGCACCACAGGGCGGGAGGAGGGTGCTGAGCACGTTACATTTTTTTTCTTAGGTAAGCATTTTTTTGTGTTTGATACTTTTGGAATTTTGGTTTTTCATGTTGATTTTAAAATGACCTTTTTCATGTTTGAAATGTACTAACTCGTTTTTTCCTCACAGCAGGTCAACTTGTGTGTGGTTGCAACATTACGGTCCCATTGAGTACATTTTTGGAGAGAGGGACATCAGTTGCACCACAGGGAGGGAGGAGGGTGCTGAGCACGTTACATTTTTTTTCTTAGGTAAGCATTTTTTTGTGTTTGATACTTTTGGAATTTTGGTTTTTCATGTTGATTTTAAACTGACCTTTTTCATGTCTGAAATGTACTAACTCGTTTTCTCCTCACAGCAGGTCAACTTGTGTGTGGTTGCAACATTACGGTCCCATTGAGTACATTTTTGGAGAGAGGGACATCAGTTGCACCACAGGGCGGGAGGAGGGTGCCGAGCACGTTACATTTTTTTTCTTCGGTAAGCATTTTTTTGTGTTGGATAGTTTTGGAATTTTGGTTTTTCATGTTGATTTTAAAATGACCCTTTTCATGTTTGAAATGTACTAACTCGTTTTTATCTCACAGCAGGTCAAATTGTGTGTGGTTGCAACATTACGGTCCCATTGAGTACATTTTTGGAGAGAGGGACATCAGTTGCACCACAGGGCGGGAGGAGGGTGCCGAGCACGTTACATTTTTTTTCCTAGGTAAGCATTTTTTTGTGTTTGATACTTTTGGAATTTTGGTTTTTCATGTTGATTTTAAAATGACCTTTTTCATGTTTGAAATGTACTAACTCGTTTTTTCCTCACAGCAGGTTAACTTGTGTGTGGTTGCAACATTACGGTCCGATTGAGTACATTTTTGGAGAAAGGGACATCAGTTGCACCACAGGGCGGGAGGAGGATGCTGAGCACGTTACATTTTCTCTCTTCGGTAAGCATTTTTTTGTGTTTGAAACTTTTGGAATTTTGGTTTTTCATGTTGATTTTAAAATGACCTTTTTCATGTTTGAAATGAATTAACTCGTTTTTTCCTCACAGCAGGTCAACTTGTGTGTGGTTGCAACATTACGGTCCCATTGAGTACATTTTTGGAGAAAGGGACATTAGTTGCACCACAGGGCGGGAGGAGGGTGCCGAGCACGTTACATTTTTTTTCTTCGGTAAGCATTTTTTTGTGTTTGATACTTTTGGAATTTTGGTTTTTCATGTTGATTTTAAAATGACCTTTTTCATGTTTGAAATGTACTAACTCGTTTTTTCCTCACAGCAGGTCAACTTGTGTGTGGTTGCAACATTACGGTCCCATTGAGTACATTTTTGGAGACAGGGACATCAGTTGCACCACAAGGCGGGAGGAGGGTGCCGAGCACGTTACATTTTTTTTCTTCGGTAAGCATTTTTTTGTGTTTGATACTTTTGGAATTTTGGTTTTTCATGTTGATTTTAAAATGACCTTTTTCATGTTTGAAATGTACTAACTCGTTTTTATCTCACAGCAGTTCAAATTGTGTGTGGTTGCAACATTACGGTCCCATTGAGTACATTTTTGGAGAGAGGGACATCAGTTGCACCACAGGGCGGGTGGAGGGTGCTGAGCACGTTACATTTTTTTTCTTAGGTAAGCATTTTTTTGTGTTTGATACTTTTGTAATTTTGGTTTTTCATGTTGATTTTAAAATGACCTTTTTCATGTTTGAAATGTACTAACTCGTTCTTTCCTCACAGCAGGTCAACTTGTGTGTGGTTGCAACATTACGGTCCCATTGAGTACATTTTTGGAGAGAGGGACATCAGTTGCACAACAAGGCGGGAGGAGGGTGCCGAGCACGTTACATTTTTTTTCTTCGGTAAGCATTTTTTTGTGTTTGATACTTTTGGAATTTTGGTTTTTCATGTTGATTTTAAAATGACCTTTTTCTTGTTTGAAATGTACTAACTCGTTTTTATCTCACAGCAGGTCAAATTGTGTGTGGTTGCAACATTACGGTCCCATTGAGTACATTTTTGGAGAGAGGGACATCAGTTGCACCACAGGGCGGGAGGAGGGTGCTGAGCACGTTACATTTTTTTTCTTAGGTAAGCATTTTTTTGTGTTTGATACTTTTCGAATTTTGGTTTTTCATGTTGATTTTAAAATGACCTTTTTCATGTTTGAAATGTACTAACTCGTTTTTTCCTCACAGAAGGTCAACTTGTGTGTGGTTGCAACATTACGGTCCCATTGAGTACATTTTTGGAGAGAGGGACATCAGTTGCACCACAGGGCGGGAGGAGGGTGCCGAACACGTTACATTTTTTTTCTACGGTAAGCATTTTTTTGAGTTTGATACTTTTGGAATTTTGGTTTTTCATGTTGATTTTAAAATGACCTTTTTCATGTTTGAAATGTACTAACTCGTTTTTTCCTCACAGCAGGTCAACTTGTGTGTGGTTGCAACATTACGGTCCCATTGAGTACATTTTTGGAGAGAGGGACATCAGTTGCACCACAGGGCGGGAGGAGGGTGCTGAGCACGTTACATTTTTTTTCTTAGGTAAGCATTTTTTTGTGTTTGATACTTTTGGAATTTTGGTTTTTCATGTTGATTTTAAAATGACCTTTTTCATGTTTGAAATGTACTAACTCGTTATTTCCTTACAGCAGGTCAACTTGTGTGTGGTTGCAACATTACGGTCCCATTGAGTACATTTTTGGAGAGAGGGACATCAGTTGCACCACAAGGCGGGAGGAGGGTGCCGAGCACGTTACATTTTTTTTCTTCGGTAAGCATTTTTTTGTGTTTGATACTTTTGGAATATTGGTTTTTCATGTTGATTTTAAAATGAACTTTTTCATGTTTGAAATGTACTAACTCGTTTTTATCTCACAGCAGGTCAAATTGTGTGTGGTTGCAACATTACGGTCCCATTGAGTACATTTTTGGAGAAAGGGACATCAGTTGCACCACAGGGCGGGAGGAGGGTGCTGAGCACGTTACATTTTTTTTCTTCGGTAAGGATTTTTTTGTGTTTGATACTTTTGGAATTTTGGTTTTTCATGTTGATTTTAAAATGACCTTTTTCATGTTTGAAATGTACTAACTCGTTTTTATCTCACAGCAGGTCAAATTGTGTGTGGTTGCAACATTACGGTCCCATTGAGTACATTTTTGGAGAGAGGGACATCAGTTGCACCACAGGGCTTGAGGAGGGTGCTGAGCACGTTACATTTTCTCTCTTCAGTAAGCATTCTTTTGTGTTTGATACTTTTGGAATTTTGGTTTTTCATGTTGATTTTCAAATGACCTTTTTCATGTTTGAAATGTACTAACTCGTTTTTTCCTCACAGCAGGTCAACTTGTGTGTGGTTGCAACATTACGGTCCCATTGAGTACATTTTTGGAGAAAGGGACATCAGTTGCACCACAGGGCTTGAGGAGGGTGCTGAGCACGTTACATTTTCTCTCTTCAGTAAGCATTCTTTTGTGTTTGATACTTTTGGAATTTTGGTTCTTCATGTTGATTTTAAAATGACCTTTTTCATGTTTGAAATGTACTAACTCGTTTTTTCCTCACAGCAGGTTAACTTGTGTGTGGTTGCAACATTACGGTCCCATTGAGTACATTTTTGGAGAAAGGGACATCAGTTGCACCACAGGGCGGGAGGAGGGTGCTGAGCACGTTACATTTTCTCTCTTCGGTAAGCATTTTTTTGTGTTTGATACTTTTGGAATTTTGGTTTTTCATGTTGATTTTAAAATGACCTTTTTCATGTTTGAAATGTACTAACTCGTTTTTTCCTCACAGCAGGTCAACTTGTGTGTGGTTGCAACATTACGGTCCCATTGAGTACATTTTTGGAGAGAGGGACATCAGTTGCACCACAGGGCGGGAGGAGGGTGCCGAGCTCGTTACATTTTTTTTCTTCGGTAAGCATTTTTTTGTGTTTGATACTTTTGGAATTTTGGTTTTTCATGTTGATTTTTAAATGGCCTTTTTCATGTTTGAAATGTACTAACTCGTTTTTTCCTCACAGCAGGTCAAATTGTGTGTGGTTGCAACATTACGGTCCCATTGAGTACATTTTTGGAGAGAGGGACATCAGTTGCACCACAGGGCGGGAGGAGGGTGCTGAGCACGTTACATTTTTTTTCTTAGGTAAGCATTTTTTTGTGTTTGATACTTTTGGAATTTTGGTTTTTCATGTTGATTTTAAAATGACCTTTTTCATGTTTGAAATGTACTAACTCGTTTTTTCCTCACAGCAGGTCAACTTGTGTGTGGTTGCAACATTACGGTCCCATTGAGTACATTTTTGGAGAGAGGGACATCAGTTGCACCACAGGGCGGGAGGAAGGTGCCGAGCACGTTACATTTTTTTTCTTCGGTAAGCATTTTTTTGTGTTTGATACTTTTGGAATTTTGGTTTTTCATGTTGATGTTAAAATGACCTTTTTCATGTTTGAAATGTACTAACTCGTTTTTTCCTCACAGCAGGTTAACTTGTGTGTGGTTGCAACATTACGGTCCCATTGAGTACATTTTTGGAGAAAGGGACATCAGTTGCACCACAGGGCGGGAGGAGGGTGCTGAGCACGTTACATTTTCTCTCTTCGGTAAGCATTTTTTTGTGTTTGATACTTTTGGAATTTTGGTTTTTCATGTTGATTTTAAAATGACCTTTTTCATGTTTGAAATGTACTAACTCGTTTTTTCCTCACAGCAGGTCAACTTCTGTGTGGTTGCAACATTACGGTCCCATTGAGTACATTTTTGGAGAAAGGGACATTAGTTGCACCACAGGGCGGGAGGAGGGTGCTGAGCACGTTACATTTTCTCTCTTCGGTAAGCATTTTTTTGTGTTTGATACTTTTGGAATTTTGGTTTTTCATGTTGATTTTTAAATGACCTTTTTCATGTTTGAAATGTACTAACTCGTTTTTTCCTCACAGCAGGTCAACTTGTGTGTGGTTGCAACATTACGGTCCCATTGAGTACATTTTTGGAGAAAGGGACATTAGTTGCACCACAGGGCGGGAGGAGGGTGCCGAGCACGTTACATTTTTTTTCTTCGGTAAGCATTTTTTTGTGTTTGATACTTTTGGAATTTTGGTTTTTCATGTTGATTTTAAAATGACCTTTTTCATGTTTGAAATGTACTAACTCGTTTTTATCTCACAGCAGGTCAAATTGTGTGTGGTTGCAACATTACGGTCCCATTGAGTACATTTTTGGAGAGAGGGACATCAGTTGCACCACAGGGCGGGAGGAGGGTGCTGAGCACGTTACATTTTTTTTCTTAGGTAAGCATTTTTTTGTGTTTGATACTTTTCGAATTTTGGTTTTTCATGTTGATTTTAAAATGACCTTTTTCATGTTAGAAATGTACTAACTCGTTTTTTCCTCACAGAAGGTCAACTTGTGTGTGGTTGCAACATTACGGTCCCATTGAGTACATTTTTGGAGAAAGGGACATCAGTTGCACCACAGGGCGGGAGGAGGGTGCCGAGCACGTTACATTTTTTTTCTACGGTAAGCATTTTTTTGAGTTTGATACTTTTGGAATTTTGGTTTTTCATGTTGATTTTAAAATGACCTTTTTCATGTTTGAAATGTACTAACTCGTTTTTTCCTCACAGCAGGTCAACTTGTGTGTGGTTGCAACATTACGGTCCCATTGAGTACATTTTTGGAGAGAGGGACATCAGTTGCACCACAGGGCGGGAGGAGGGTGCTGAGCACGTTACATTTTTTTTCTTAGGTAAGAATTTTTTTGTGTTTGATACTTTTGGAATTTTGGTTTTTCATGTTGATTTTAAAATGACCTTTTTCATGTTTGAAATGTACTAACTCGTTATTTCCTTACAGCAGGTCAACTTGTGTGTGGTTGCAACATTACGGTCCCATTGAGTACATTTTTGGAGAGAGGGACATCAGTTGCACCACAAGGCGGGAGGAGGGTGCCGAGCACGTTACATTTTTTTTCTTCGGTAAGCATTTTTTTGTGTTTGATACTTTTGGAATATTGGTTTTTCATGTTGATTTTAAAATGAACTTTTTCATGTTTGAAATGTACTAACTCATTTTTATCTCACAGCAGGTCAAATTGTGTGTGGTTGCAACATTACGGTCCCATTGAGTACATTTTTGGAGAAAGGGACATCAGTTGCACCACAGGGCGGGAGGAGGGTGCTGAGCACGTTACATTTTTTTTCTTCGGTAAGGATTTTTTTGTGTTTGATACTTTTGGAATTTTGGTTTTTCATGTTGATTTTAAAATGACCTTTTTCATGTTTGAAATGTACTAACTCGTTTTTATCTCACAGCAGGTCAAATTGTGTGTGGTTGCAACATTACGGTCCTATTGAGTACATTTTTGGAGAGAGGGACATCAGTTGCACCACAGGGCTTGAGGAGGGTGCTGAGCACGTTACATTTTCTCTCTTCAGTAAGCATTCTTTTGTGTTTGATACTTTTGGAATTTTGGTTTTTCATGTTGATTTTCAAATGACCTTTTTCATGTTTGAAATGTACTAACTCGTTTTTTCCTCACAGCAGGTCAACTTGTGTGTGGTTGCAACATTACGGTCCCATTGAGTACATTTTTGGAGAAAGGGACATCAGTTGCACCACAGGGCTTGAGGAGGGTGCTGAGCACGTTACATTTTCTCTCTTCAGAAAGCATTCTTTTGTGTTTGATACTTTTGGAATTTTGGTTCTTCATGTTGATTTTAAAATGACCTTTTTCATGTTTGAAATGTACTAACTCGTTTTTTCCTCACAGCAGGTTAACTTGTGTGTGGTTGCAACATTACGGTCCCATTGAGTACATTTTTGGAGAAAGGGACATCAGTTGCACCACAGGGCGGGAGGAGGGTGCTGAGCACGTTACATTTTCTCTCTTCGGTAAGCATTTTTTTGTGTTTGATACTTTTGGAATTTTGGTTTTTCATGTTGATTTTAAAATGACCTTTTTCATGTTTGAAATGTACTAACTCGTTTTTTCCTCACAGCAGGTCAACTTGTGTGTGGTTGCAACATTACGGTCCCATTGAGTACATTTTTGGAGAGAGGGACATCAGTTGCACCACAGGGCGGGAGGAGGGTGCCGAGCTCGTTACATTTTTTTTCTTCGGTAAGCATTTTTTTGTGTTTGATACTTTTGGAATTTTGGTTTTTCATGTTGATTTTAAAATGGCCTTTTTCATGTTTGAAATGTACTAACTCGTTTTTTCCTCACAGCAGGTCAAATTGTGTGTGGTTGCAACATTACGGTCCCATTGAGTACATTTTTGGAGAGAGGGACATCAGTTGCACCACAGGGCGGGAGGAGGGTGCTGAGCACGTTACATTTTTTTTCTTAGGTAAGCATTTTTTTGTGTTTGATACTTTTGGAATTTTGGTTTTTCATGTTGATTTTAAAATGACCTTTTTCATGTTTGAAATGTACTAACTCGTTTTTTCCTCACAGCAGGTCAACTTGTGTGTGGTTGCAACATTACGGTCCCATTGAGTACATTTTTGGAGAGAGGGACATCAGTTTCACCACAGGGCGGGAGGAAGGTGCCGAGCACGTTACATTTTTTTTCTTCGGTAAGCATTTTTTTGTGTTTGATACTTTTGGAATTTTGGTTTTTCATGTTGATTTTAAAATGACCTTTTTCATGTTTGAAATGTACTAACTCGTTTTTTCCTCACAGCAGGTTAACTTGTGTGTGGTTGCAACATTACGGTCCCATTGAGTACATTTTTGGAGAAAGGGACATCAGTTGCACCACAGGGCGGGAGGAGGGTGCTGAGCACGTTACATTTTCTCTCTTCGGTAAGCATTTTTTTGTGTTTGATACTTTTGGAATTTTGGTTTTTCATGTTGATTTTAAAATGACCTTTTTCATGTTTGAAATGTACTAACTCGTTTTTTCCTCACAGCAGGTCAACTTCTGTGTGGTTGCAACATTACGGTCCCATTGAGTACATTTTTGGAGAAAGGGACATTAGTTGCACCACAGGGCGGGAGGAGGGTGCCGAGCACGTTACATTTTCTCTCTTCGGTAAGCATTTTTTTGTGTTTGATACTTTTGGAATTTTGGTTTTTCATGTTGATTTTAAAATGACCTTTTTCATGTTTGAAATGTACTAACTCGTTTTTTCCTCACAGCAGGTTAACTTGTGTGTGGTTGCAACATTACGGTCCCATTGAGTACATTTTTGGAGAAAGGGACATCAGTTGCACCACAGGGCGGGAGGAGGGTGCTGAGCACGTTACATTTTCTCTCTTCGGTAAGCATTTTTTTGTGTTTGATACTTTTGGAATTTTGGTTTTTCATGTTGATTTTAAAATGACCTTTTTCATGTTTGAAATGTACTAACTCGTTTTTTCCTCACAGCAGGTCAATTTGTGTGTGGTTGCAACATTACGGTCCCATTGAGTACATTTTTGGAGAAAGGGACATCAGTTGCACCACAGGGCGGGAGGAGGGTGCTGAGCACGTTACATTTTCTCTCTTCGGTAAGCATTTTTTTGTGTTTGATACTTTTGGAATTTTGGTTTTTCATGTTGATTTTAAAATGACCTTTTTCATGTTTGAAATGTACTAACTCGTTTTTTCCTCACAGCAGGTCAACTTCTGTGTGGTTGCAACATTACGGTCCCATTGAGTACATTTTTGGAGAAAGGGACATTAGTTGCACCACAGGGCGGGAGGAGGGTGCTGAGAACATTACATTTTCTCTCTTCGGTAAGCATTTTTTTGTGTTTGATACTTTTGGAATTTTGGTTTTTCATGTTGATTTTTAAATGACCTTTTTCATGTTTGAAATGTACTAACTCGTTTTTTGCTCACAGCAGGTCAACTTGTGTGTGGTTGCAACATTACGGTCCCATTGAGTACATTTTTGGAGAAAGGGACATTAGTTGCACCACAGGGCGGGAGGAGGGTGCCGAGCACGTTACATTTTTTTTCTTCGGTAAGCATTTTTTTGTGTTTGATACTTTTGGAATTTTGGTTTTTCATGTTGATTTTAAAATGACCTTTTTCATGTTTGAAATGTACTAACTCGTTTTTATCTCACAGCAGGTCAAATTGTGTGTGGTTGCAACATTACGGTCCCATTGAGTACATTTTTGGAGAGAGGGACATCAGTTGCACCACAGGGCAGGGGGAGGGTGCCGAGCACATTACATTTTTATTCTTCGGTAAGCATTTTTTTGTGTTTGATACTTTTGGAAATTTGGTTTTTCATGTTGATTTTAAAATGACCTTTTTCATGTTTGAAATGTACTAACTCGTTTTTTCCTCACAGCAGGTCAACTTGTGTGTGGTTGCAACATTACGGTCCCATTGAGTACATTTTTGGAGAGAGGGACATCAGTTGCACCACAGGGCGGGAGAAGGGTGCTGAGCACATTACATTTTCTCTCTTCGGAAAGCATTTTTTTGTGTTTGATACTTTTGGAATTTTGGTTTTTCATGTTGATTTTAAAATGACCTTTTTCATGTTTGAAATGTACTAACTCGTTTTTTCCTCACAGCAGGTCAACTTGTGTGTGGTTGCAACATTACGGTCCCATTGAGTACATTTTTGGAGAAAGGGACATCAGTTGCACCACAGGGCGGGAGGAGGGTGCTGAGCACGTTACATTTTCTCTCTTTGGTAAGCATTTTTTTGTGTTTGATACTTTTGGAATTTTGGTTTCTCATGTTGATTTTAAAATGACCTTTGTCATGTTTGAAATGTACTAACTCGTTTTTTCCTCACAGCAGGTCAAATTGTGTGTGGTTGCAACATTGCGGTCCCATTGAGTACATTTTTGGAGAGAGGGACATCAGTTGCACCACACGGAGGGAGGAGGGTGCCGAGCACGTTACTTTATTTTTTTTCCGTAAGCATTTTTTTGTGTTTGATACTTTTGGAATTTTGGTTTTTCATGTTGATTTTAAAATGACCTTTTTCATGTTTGAAACGTACTAACTCGTTTTTATCTCACAGCAGCTCAAATTGTGTGTGGTTGCAACATTACAGTCCCATTGAGTACATTTTTGGAGAAAGGGACATCAGTTGCACCACAGGGCGGGAGGAGGGTGCTGAGCACATTACATTTTCTCTCTTCGGTAAGCATTTTGTGTGTTTGATACTTTTGGAATTTTGGTTTTTCATGTTGATTTTAAAATGACCTTTTTCATGTTTGAAATGTACTAACTCGTTTTTTCCTTACAGCAGGTCAACTTGTGTGTGGTTGCAACATTACGGTCCCATTGAGTACATTTTTGGAGAGAGGGACATCAGTTGCACCACAGGGCGGGAGGAGGGTCCTGAGCACATTACATTTTCTCTCTTCGGTAAGCATTTTGTTTTGTTTGATACTTTTGGAATTTTGGTTTTTCATGTTGATTTTAAAATGACCTTTTTCATGTTTGAAATGTACTAACTCGTTTTTTCCTCACAGCAGGTCAACTTGTGTGTGGTTGCAACATTACGGTCCCATTGAGTACATTTTTGGAGAAAGGGACATCAGTTGCACCACAGGGCGGGAGGAGGGTGCTGAGCACGTTACATTTTCTCTCTTCGGTAAGCATTTTTTTGTGTTTGATACTTTTGGAATTTTGGTTTTTCATGTTGATTTTAAAATGACCTTTTTCATGTTTCAAATGTACTAACTCGTTTTTAACTCACAGCAGGTCAAATTGTGTGTGGTTGCAACATTACGGTCCCATTGAGTACATTTTTGGAGAGAGGGACATCAGTTGCACCACAGGGCGGGAGGAGGGTGCCGAGCACGTTACATTTTTTTTCTTCGGTAATCATTTTTTTGTGTTTGATACTTTTGGAATTTTGGTTTTTCATGTTGATTTTAAAATGACCTTTTTCATGTTTGAAATGTACTAACTCGTTTTTATCTCACAGCAGCTCAAATTGTGTGTGGTTGCAACATTACAGTCCCATTGAGTACATTTTTGGAGAAAGGGACATCAGTTGCACCACAGGGCGGGAGGAGGGTGCTGAGCACGTTACATTTTCTCTCTTCGGTAAGCATTTTTTTGTGTTTGATACTTTTGGAATTTTGGTTTTTCATGTTGATTTTAAAATGACCTTTTTCATGTTTGAAATGTACTAACTCGTTTTTTCCTCACAGCAGGTGAACTTGTGTGTGGTTGCAACATTACGGTCCCATTGAGTACATTTTTGGAGAAAGGGACATCAGTTGCACCACAGGGCGGGAGGAGGGTGCTGAGCACGTTACATTTTCTCTCTTCGGTAAGCATTTTTTTGTGTTTGATACTTTTGGAATATTTGTTTTTCATGTTGATTTTAAAATGACCGTTTTCATGTTTGAAATGTACTAACTCGTTTTTTCCTCACAGCAGGTCAACTTGTGTGTGGTTGCAACATTACGGTCCCATTGAGTACATTTTTGGAGAAAGGGACATCAGTTGCACCACAGGGCGGGAGGAGGGTGCTGAGCACGTTACATTTTCTCTCTTCGGTAAGCATTTTTTTGTGTTTGATACTTTTGGAATTTTGGTTTTTCATGTTGATTTTAAAATGACCTTTTTCATGTTTGAAATGTACTAACTCGTTTTTTCCTCACAGCAGGTCAACTTGTGTGTGGTTGCAACATTACGGTCCCATTGAGTACATTTTTGGAGAAAGGGACATCAGTTGACCCACAGGGCGGGAGGAGGGTGCTGAGCACGTTACATTTTCTCTCTTCGGTAAGCATTTTTTTGTGTTTGATACTTTTGGAATTTTGGTTTTTCATGTTTATTTTAAAATGACCTTTTTCATGTTTGAAATGTACTAACTCGTTTTTTCCTCACAGCAGGTCAACTTGTGTGTGGTTGCAACATTACGGTCCCATTGAGTACATTTTTGGAGAGAGGGACATCAGTTGCACCACAGGGCGGGAGGAGGGTGCCGAGCACGTTACATTTTTTTTCTTCGGTAAGCATTTTTTTGTGTTTGATACTTTTGGAATTTTGGTTTTTCATGTTGATTTTAAAATGACCTTTTCCATGTTTGAAATGTACTGGCTCGTTTTTTCCTCACAGCAGGTCAACTTGTGTGTGGTTGCAACATTACGGTCCCATTGAGTACATTTTTGGAGAGAGGGACATCAGTTGCTCCACAAGGCGGGAGGAGGGTGCCGAGCACGTTACATTTTTTTTCTTCAGTAAGCATTTTTTTGTGTTTGATACTTTTGGAATTTTGGTTTTCCATGTTGATTTCAATATGACCTTTTTCATGTTTGAAATGTACTAACTCGTTTTTATCTCACAGCAGGTCAAATTGTGTGTAGTTGCAACATTACAGTCCCATTGAGTACATTTTTGGAGAAAGGGACATCAGTTGCACCACAGGGCGGGAGGAGGGTGCTGAGCACGTTACATTTTCTCTCTTCGGTAAGCATTTTTTTGTGTTTGATACTTTTGGAATTTTGGTTTTTCATGTTGATTTTAAAATGACCTTTTTCATGTTTGAAATGTACTAACTCGTTTTTTCCTCACAGCAGGTCAACTTGTGTGTGGTTGCAACATTACGGTCCCATTGAGTACATTTTTGGAGAAAGGGACATCAGTTGCACCACAGGGCGGGAGGAGGGTGCTGAGCACGTTACATTTTCTCTCTTCGGTAAGCATTTTTTTGTGTTTGATACTTTTGGAATTTTGGTTTTTCATGTTGATTTTAAAATGACCTTTTTCATGTTTGAAATTTACTAACTCGTTTATTCCTCACAGCAGGTCAACTTGTGTGTGGTTGCAACATTACGGTCCCATTGAGTACATTTTTGGAGAAAGGGACATTAGTTGCACCACAGGCCGGGAGGAGGGTGCTGAGCACGTTACATTTTCTCTCTTCGGTAAGCATTTTTTTGTGTTTGATACTTTAGGAATTTTGGTTTTTCATGTTGATTTTAAAATGACCTTTTTCATGTTTGAAATGTACTAACTCGTTTTTTCCTCACAGCAGGTCAACTTGTGTGTGGTTGCAACATTACGGTCCCATTGAGTACATTTTTGGAGAAAGGTACATCAGTTGCACCAAAGGGCGGGAGGAGGGTGCTGAGCACGTTACATTTTCTCTCTTCGGTAAGCATTTTTTTGTGTTTGATACTTTTGGAATTTTGGTTTTTCATGTTGATTTTAAAATGACCTTTTTCTTGTTTGAAATGTACTAACTCGTTTTTTCCTCACAGCAGGTCAACTTGTGTGTGGTTGCAACATTACGGTCCCATTGAGTACATTTTTGGAGAAAGGAACATCAGTTGCACCACAGGGCGTGAGGAGGGTGCTGAGCACGTTACATTTTCTCTCTTCGGTAAGCATTTTTTTGTGTTTGATACTTTTGGAATTTTGGTTTTTCATGTTGATTTTGAAATGACCTTTTTCATGTTTGAAATGTACTAACTCGTATTTTCCTCACAGCAGGTCAACTTGTGTGTGGTTGCAACATTACGGTCCCATTGAGTACATTTTTGGAGAAAGGGACATCAGTTGCACCACGGGGCGGGAGGAGGGTGCTGAGCACGTTACATTTTCTTTCTTCGGTAAGCATTTTTTTGTGTTTGATACTTTTGGAATTTTGGATTTTCATGTTGATTTTAAAATGACCTTTTTCATGTTTGAAATGTACTAACTCGTTTTCTCCTCACAGCAGGTCAACTTGTGTGTGGTTGCAACATTACGGTCCCATTGAGTACGTTTTTGGAGAGAGGGACATTAGTTGCACCACATTGCGGGAGGATGGTGGCGAGCACATTACATTTTTTTTCTTCGGTAAGCATTTTTTTGTGTTTGATACTTTTGGAATTTTGGTTTTTCATGTTGATTTTAAAATGACCTTTTTCATGTTTGAAATGTATAACTCGTTTTTTCCTCACAGCAGGTCAACTTGTGTGTGGTTGCAACATTACGGTCCCATTGAGTACATTTTTGGAGAAAGGGACATCAGTTGCACCACAGGGCGGGAGGAGGGTGCTGAGCACGTTACATTTTCTCTCTTCGGTAAGCATTTTTTTGTGTTTGATACTTTTGGAATTTTGGTTTTTCATGTTGATTTTAAAATGACCTTTTTCATGTTTGAAATGTACTAACTCGTGTTTTCCTCACAGCAGGTCAACTTGTGTGATGTTGCAACATTACGGTCCCATTGAGTACATTTTTGGAGAAAGGGACATCAGTTTCACCACAGGGCGGGAGGAGGGTGCTGAGCACGTTACATTTTCTCTCTTCGGTAAGCATTTTTTTGTGTTTGATACTTTTGGAATTTTGGTTTTTCATGTTGATTTTAAAATGACCTTTTTCATGTTTGAAATGTACTAACTCGTTTTTCCCTCACAGCAGGTCAACTTGTGTGTGGCTGCAACATTACGGTCCCATTGAGTACATTTTTGGAGAAAGGGACATCAGTTGCACCACAGGGCGGGAGGAGGGTGCTGAGCACGTTACATTTTCTCTCTTCGGTAAGCATTCTTTTGTGTTTGATACTTTTGGAATTTTGGTTTTTCATGTTGGTTTTTAAATGACCTTTTTCATGTTTGAAATGTACTAACTCGTTTTTTCCTCACAGCAGGTCAACTTGTGTGTGGTTGCAACATTACGGTCCCATTGAGTACATTTTTGGAGAAAGGGACATCAGTTGCACCACAGGGCGGGAGGAGGGTGCTGAGCACGTTACATTTTCTCTCTTCGGTAAGCATTTCTTTGTGTTTGATACTTTAGGAATTTTGGTTTTTCATGTTGATTTTAAAATGACCTTTTTCATGTTTGAAATGTACTAACTCGTTTTTTCCTCACAGCAGGTCAACTTGTGTGTGGTTGCAACATTACGGTCCCATTGAGTACATTTTTGGAGAAAGGGACATCAGTTGCACCACAGGGCGGGAGGAGGGTGCTGAGCACGTTACATTTTCTCTCTTCGGTAAACATTTTTTTGTGTTTGATACTTTTGGAATTTTGGTTTTTCATGTTGATTTTAAAATGACCTTTTTCATGTTTGAAATGTACTAACTCGTTTTTTCCTCACAGCAGGTCAACTTGTGTGTGGTTGCAACATTACGGTCCCATTGAGTACATTTTTGGAGAAAGGGACATCAGTTGCACCACAGGGCGGGAGGAGGGTGCTGAGCACGTTACATTTTCTCTCTTCGGTAAGCATTTTTTTGTGTTTGATACTTTTGGAATTTTGGTTTTTCATGTTGATTTTAAAATGACCTTTTTCATGTTTGAAATGTACTAACTCGTTTTTTCCTCACAGCAGGTCAACTTGTGTGTGGTTGCAACATTATGGTCCCATTGAGTACATTTTTGGAGAAAGGGACATCAGTTGCACCACAGGGCGGGAGGAGGGTGCTGAGCACGTTACATTTTCTCTCTTCGGTAAGCATTTTTTTGTGTTTGATACTTTTGGAATTTTGGTTTTTCATGTTGATATTAAAATGACCTTTTTCATGTTTGAAATGTACTAACTCGTTTTTTCCTCACACCAGGTCAACTTGTGTGTGGTTGCAACATTACGGTCCCATTGAGTACATTTTTGGAGAAAGGGACACCAGTTGCAGCACAGGGCGGCGGGAGGGTGCAGAGCACGATACATTTTTCTCTCTTCGGTAAGCTTTTTTTTGTGTTTTATACTTTTGGAATTTTGGTTTTTCATGTTGATTTTAAAATGACCTTTTTCATGTTTGAAATGTACTAACTCGTTTTTTCCTCGCAGCAGGTCTTTTGTGTGTGGTTGCAACATTACGGTCCCATTGAGTACATTTTTGGAGAAAGGGACATCAGTTGCACCACAGGGCGGGAGGAGGGTGCTGAGCACGTTACATTTTCTCTCTTCGGTAAGCATTTTTTTGTGTTTGATACTTTTGGAATTTTGGTTTTTCATGTTGATTTTAAAATGACCTTTTTCATGTTTGAAATGTACTAACTCGTGTTTTGCTCACAGCAGGTCAACTTGTGTGATGTTGCAACATTACGGTCCCATTGAGTACATTTTTGGAGAAAGGGACATCAGTTTCACCACAGGGCGGGAGGAGGGTGCTGAGCACGTTACATTTTCTCTCTTCGGTAAGCATTTTTTTGTGTTTGATACTTTTGGAATTTTGGTTTTTCATGTTGATTTTAAAATGACCTTTTTCATGTTTGAAATGTACTAACTCGTTTTTTCCTTACAGCAGGTCAACTTGTCTGTGGCTGCAACATTACGGTCCCATTGAGTACACTTTTGGAGAAAGGGACATCAGTTACACCACAGGGCGGGAGGAAGATGCCCAGCACGTTACATTTTTTTTTCTTCGGTAAGCATTTTTTTGTGTTTGATACTTTTGGAATTTTGGTTTTTCATGTTGATTTTAAAATGACCTTTTTCATGTTTGAAGTGTACTAACTCGTTTTTTCCTCACAGCAGGTCAACTTGTGTGTGGTTGCAACATTACGGTCCCATTGAGTACATTTTTGGAGAAAGGGACATCAGTTGCACCACAGGGCGGGAGGAGGGTGCTGAGCACGTTACATTTTCTCTCTTCGGTAAGCATTTCTTTGTGTTTGATACTTTAGGAATTTTGGTTTTTCATGTTGATTTTAAAATGACCTTTTTCATGTTTGAAATGTACTAACTCGTTTTTTCCTCACAGCAGGTCAACTTGTGTGTGGTTGCAACATTACGGTCCCATTGAGTACATTTTTGGAGAAAGGGACATCAGTTGCACCACAGGGCGGGAGGAGGGTGCTGAGCACGTTACATTTTCTCTCTTCGGTAAACATTTTTTTGTGTTTGATACTTTTGGAATTTTGGTTTTTCATGTTGATTTTAAAATGACCTTTTTCATGTTTGAAATGTACTAACTCGTTTTTTCCTCACAGCAGGTCAACTTGTGTGTGGTTGCAACATTACGGTCCCATTGAGTACATTTTTGGAGAAAGGGACATCAGTTGCACCACAGGGCGGGAGGAGGGTGCTGAGCACGTTACATTTTCTCTCTTCGGTAAGCATTTTTTTGTGTTTGATACTTTTGGAATTTTGGTTTTTCATGTTGATTTTAAAATGACCTTTTTCATGTTTGAAATGTACTAACTCGTTTTTTCCTCACAGCAGGTCAACTTGTGTGTGGTTGCAACATTATGGTCCCATTGAGTACATTTTTGGAGAAAGGGACATCAGTTGCACCACAGGGCGGGAGGAGGGTGCTGAGCACGTTACATTTTCTCTCTTCGGTAAGCATTTTTTTGTGTTTGATACTTTTGGAATTTTGGTTTTTCATGTTGATATTAAAATGACCTTTTTCATGTTTGAAATGTACTAACTCGTTTTTTCCTCACACCAGGTCAACTTGTGTGTGGTTGCAACATTACGGTCCCATTGAGTACATTTTTGGAGAAAGGGACACCAGTTGCAGCACAGGGCGGCGGGAGGGTGCAGAGCACGATACATTTTTCTCTCTTCGGTAAGCTTTTTTTTGTGTTTTATACTTTTGGAATTTTGGTTTTTCATGTTGATTTTAAAATGACCTTTTTCATGTTTGAAATGTACTAACTCGTTTTTTCCTCGCAGCAGGTCTTTTGTGTGTGGTTGCAACATTACGGTCCCATTGAGTACATTTTTGGAGAAAGGGACACCAGTTGCAGCACAGGGCGGCGGGAGGGTGCAGAGCACGATACATTTTTCTCTCTTCGGTAAGCTTTTTTTTGTGTTTTATACTTTTGGAATTTTGGTTTTTCATGTTGATTTTAAAATGACCTTTTTCATGTTTGAAATGTACTAACTCGTTTTTTCCTCGCAGCAGGTCTTTTGTGTGTGGTTGCAACATTACGGTCCCATTGAGTACATTTTTGGAGAAAGGGACACCAGTTGCAGCACAGGGCGGCGGGAGGGTGCAGAGCACGATACATTTTTCTCTCTTCGGTAAGCTTTTTTTTGTGTTTTATACTTTTGGAATTTTGGTTTTTCATGTTGATTTTAAAATGACCTTGTTCATGTTTGAAATGTACTAACTCGTTTTTTCCTCGCAGCAGGTCTTTTGTGTGTGGTTGCAACATTACGGTCCCATTGAGTACATTTTTGGAGAAAGGGACACCAGTTGCAGCACAGGGCGGCGGGAGGGTGCAGAGCACGATACATTTTTCTCTCTTCGGTAAGCTTTTTTTTGTGTTTTATACTTTTGGAATTTTGGTTTTTCATGTTGATTTTAAAATGACCTTTTTCATGTTTGAAATGTATTAACTCGTTTTTTCCTCACAGCAGGTCTTTTGTGTGTGGTTGCAACATTACGGTCCCGTTGAGTACATTTTTGGAGAAAGGGACACCAGTTGCAGCACAGGGCGGCGGGAGGGTGCAGAGCACGATACATTTTTCTCTCTTCGGTAAGCTTTTTTTTGTGTTTTATACTTTTGGAATTTTGGTTTTTCATGTTGATTTTAAAATGACCTTTTTCATGTTTGAAATGTACTAACTCGTTTTTTCCTCGCAGCAGGTCTTTTGTGTGTGGTTGCAACATTACGGTCCCATTGAGTACATTTTTGGAGAAAGGGACACCAGTTGCAGCACAGGGCGGCGGGAGGGTGCAGAGCACGATACATTTTTCTCTCTTCGGTAAGCTTTTTTTTGTGTTTTATACTTTTGGAATTTTGGTTTTTCATGTTGATTTTAAAATGACCTTTTTCATGTTTGAAATGTACTAACTCGTTTTTTCCTCGCAGCAGGTCTTTTGTGTGTGGTTGCAACATTACGGTCCCATTGAGTACATTTTTGGAGAAAGGGACACCAGTTGCAGCACAGGGCGGCGGGAGGGTGCAGAGCACGATACATTTTTCTCTCTTCGGTAAGCTTTTTTTTGTGTTTTATACTTTTGGAATTTTGGTTTTTCATGTTGATTTTAAAATGACCTTGTTCATGTTTGAAATGTACTAACTCGTTTTTTCCTCGCAGCAGGTCTTTTGTGTGTGGTTGCCACATTACGGTCCCATTGAGTACATTTTTGGAGAAAGGGACACCAGTTGCAGCACAGGGCGGCGGGAGGGTGCAGAGCACGATACATTTTTCTCTCTTCGGTAAGCTTTTTTTTGTGTTTTATACTTTTGGAATTTTGGTTTTTCATGTTGATTTTAAAATGACCTTTTTCATGTTTGAAATGTACTAACTCGTTTTTTCCTCGCAGCAGGTCTTTTGTGTGTGGTTGCAACATTACGGTCCCATTGAGTACATTTTTGGAGAAAGGGACACCAGTTGCAGCACAGGGCGGCGGGAGGGTGCAGAGCACGATACATTTTTCTCTCTTCGGTAAGCTTTTTTTTGTGTTTTATACTTTTGGAATTTTGGTTTTTCATGTTGATTTTAAAATGACCTTTTTCATGTTTGAAATGTACTAACTTGTTTTTTCCTCGCAGCAGGTCTTTTGTGTGTGGTTGCAACATTACGGTCCCATTGAGTACATTTTTGGAGAAAGGGACACCAGTTGCAGCACAGGGCGGCGGGAGGGTGCAGAGCACGATACATTTTTCTCTCTTCGGTAAGCTTTTTTTTGTGTTTTATACTTTTGGAATTTTGGTTTTTCATGTTGATTTTAAAATGACCTTTTTCATGTTTGAAATGTACTAACTCGTTTTTTCCTCGCAGCAGGTCTTTTGTGTGTGGTTGCAACATTACGGTCCCATTGAGTACATTTTTGGAGAAAGGGACACCAGTTGCAGCACAGGGCGGCGGGAGGGTGCAAAGCACGATACATTTTTCTCTCTTCGGTAAGCTTTTTTTTGTGTTTTATACTTTTGGAATTTTGGTTTTTCATGTTGATTTTAAAATGACCTTTTTCATGTTTGAAATGTACTAACTCGTTTTTTCCTCGCAGCAGGTCTTTTGTGTGTGGTTGCAACATTACGGTCCCATTGAGTACATTTTTTGGAGAAAGGGACACCAGTTGCAGCACAGGGCGGCAGGAGGGTGCAGAGCACGATACATTTTTCTCTCTTCGGTAAGCTTTTTTTTGTGTTTTATACTTTTGGAATTTTGGTTTTTCATGTTGATTTTAAAATGACCTTTTTCATGTTTGAAATGTACTAACTCGTTTTTTCCTCGCAGCAGGTCTTTTGTGTGTGGTTGCAACATTACGGTCCCATTGAGTACATTTTTGGAGAAAGGGACACCAGTTGCAGCACAGGCCGGCGGGAGGGTGCAGAGCACGATACATTTTTCTCTCTTCGGTAAGCTTTTTTTTGTGTTTTATACTTTTGGAATTTTGGTTTTTCATGTTGATTTTAAAATGACCTTTTTCATGTTTCAAATGTACTAACTCGTTTTTTCCTCGCAGCAGGTCTTTTGTGTGTGGTTGCAACATTACGGTCCCATTGAGTACATTTTTGGAGAAAGGGACACCAGTTGCAGCACAGGGCGGCGGGAGGGTGCAGAGCACGATACATTTTTCTCTCTTCGGTAAGCTTTTTTTTGTGTTTTATACTTTTGGAATTTTGGTTTTTCATGTTGATTTTAAAATGACCTTTTTCATGTTTGAAATGTACTAACTCGTTTTTTCCTCGCAGCAGGTCTTTTGTGTGTGGTTGCAACATTACGGTCCCATTGAGTACATTTTTGGAGAAAGGGACACCAGTTGCAGCACAGGGCGGCGGGAGGGTGCAGAGCACGATACATTTTTCTCTCTTCGGTAAGCTTTTTTTTGTGTTTTATACTTTTGGAATTTTGGTTTTTCATGTTGATTTTAAAATGACCTTTTTCATGTTTGAAATGTACTAACTCGTTTTTTCCTCGCAGCAGGTCTTTTGTGTGTGGTTGCAACATTACGGTCCCATTGAGTACATTTTTGGAGAAAGGGACACCAGTTGCAGCACAGGGCGGCGGGAGGGTGCAGAGCACGATACATTTTACTCTCTTCGGTAAGCTTTTTTTTGTGTTTTATACTTTTGGAATTTTGGTTTTTCATGTCGATTTTAAAATGACCTTTTTCATGTTTGAAATGTACTAACTCGTTTTTTCCTCGCAGCAGGTCTTTTGTGTGTGGTTGCAACATTACGGTCCCATTGAGTACATTTTTGGAGAAAGGGACACCAGTTGCAGCACAGGGCGGCGGGAGGGTGCAGAACACGATACATTTTTCTCTCTTCGGTAAGCTTTTTTTTGTGTTTTATTCTTTTGGAATTTTGGTTTTTCATGTAGATTTTAAAATGACCTTTTTCATGTTTGAAATGTACTAACTCGTTTTTTCCTCGCAGCAGGTCTTTTGTGTGTGGTTGCAACATTACGGTCCCATTGAGTACATTTTTGGAGAAAGGGACACCAGTTGCAGCACAGGGCGGCGGGAGGGTGCAGAGCACGATACATTTTTCTCTCTTCGGTAAGCTTTTTTTTGTGTTTTTTTCTTTTGGAATTTTTGTTTTTCATGTTGATTTTAAAATGACCTTTTTCATGTTTGAAATGTACTAACTCGTTTTTTCCTCGCAGCAGGTCTTTTGTGTGTGGTTGCAACATTACGGTCCCATTGAGTACATTTTTGGAGAAAGGGACACCAGTTGCTGCACAGGGCGGCGGGAGGGTGCAGAGCACGATACATTTTTCTCTCTTCGGTAAGCTTTTTTTTGTGTTTTATACTTTTGGAATTTTGGTTTTTCATGTTGATTTTAAAATGACCTTTTTCATGTTTGAAATGTACTAACTCGTTTTTTCCTCGCAGCAGGTCTTTTGTGTGTGGTTGCAACATTACGGTCCCATTGAGTACATTTTTGGAGAAAGGGACACCAGTTGCAGCACAGGGCGGCGGGAGGGTGCAGAGCACGATACATTTTTCTCTCTTCGGTAAGCTTTTTTTTGTGTTTTATACTTTTGGAATTTTGGTTTTTCATGTTGATTTTAAAATGACCTTTTTCATGTTTGAAATGTACTAACTCGTTTTTTCCTCGCAGCAGGTCTTTTGTGTGTGGTTGCAACATTACGGTCCCATTGAGTACATTTTTGGAGAAAGGGACACCAGTTGCAGCACAGGCTGGCGGGAGGGTGCAGAGCACGATACATTTTTCTCTCTTCGGTAAGCTTTTTTTTGTGTTTTATACTTTTGGAATTTTTGTTTTTCATGTTGATTTTAAAATGACCTTTTTCATGTTTGAAATGTACTAACTCGTTTTTTCCTCGCAGCAGGTCTTTTGTGTGTGGTTGCAACATTACGGTCCCATTGAGTACATTTTTGGAGAAAGGGACACCAATTGCAGCACAGGGCGGGGGGAGGGTGCAGAGCACGATACATTTTTCTCTCTTCGGTAAGCTTTTTTTTGTGTTATATACTTTTGGAATTTTTGTTTTTCATGTTGATTTTAAAATGACCTTTTTCATGTTTGAAATGTACTAACTCGTTTTTTCTTCACAGCAGGTCAACTTGTGTGTGGTTGCAACATAACGGTCCCATTGAGTACATTTTTGGAGAAAGGGACACCAGTTGCACCACAGGGCGGGGGGAGGTTGCAGAGCACGATACATTTTTCTCTCTTCGATAAGATTTTTTTTGTGTTTTATACTTTTGGAATTTTGGTTTTTCATGTTGATTTTAAAATGACCTTTTTCATGTTTGAAATGTACTAACTCGTTTTTTCCTCGCAGCAGGTCTATTGTGTGTGCTTGCAACATTACGGTCCCATTGAGTACATTTTTGGAGAAAGGGACACCAGTTGCAGCACAGGGCGGCGCGAGGGTGCAGAGCACGATACATTTTTCTCTCTTCGGTAAGTTTTTTTTTGTGTTTTATACTTTTGGAATTTTTGTTTTTCATGTTGATTTTAAAATGACCTTTTTCATGTTTGAAATGTACTAACTCGTTTTTTCCTCACAGCAGGTCAACTTGTGTGTGGCTGCAACATTACGGTCCCATTGAGTACATTTTTGGAGAAAGGGACACCAGTTGCACCACAGGGCGTGGGGAGGGTGCAGAGCACGATACATTTTTCTCTCTTCGGTAAGCTTTTTTTTGTGTTTTATACTTTTGGAATTTTGGTTTTTCATGTTGATTTTAAAATGACCTTTTTCATGTTTGAAATGTACTAACTCGTTTTTTCATCGCAGCAGGTCTTTTGTGTGTGGTTGCAACATTACGGTCATATTGAGTACATTTTTGGAGAAAGGGACACCAGTTGCAGCACAGGGCAGCGCGAGGGTGCAGAGCACGATACATTTTTCTCTCTTCGGTAAGTTTTTTTTTGTGTTTTATACTTTTGGAATTTTTGTTTTACATGTTGATTTTAAAATGACCTTTTTCATGTTTGAAATGTACTAACTCGTTTTTTCCTCACAGCAGGTCAACTTGTGTGTGGTTGCAACATTACTGTCCCATTGAGTACATTTTTGGAGAAAGGGACACCAGTTGCACCACAGGGCGGGGGGAGGGTGCAGAGCACGATACATTTTTCTCTCTTCGGTAAGCTTTTTTTTGTGTTTTATACTTTTGGAATTTTGGTTTTTCATGTTGATTTTAAAATGACCTTTTTCATGTTTGAAATGTACTAACTCGTTTTTTCCTCGCAGCAGGTCTTTTGTGTGTGGTTGCAACATTACGGTCCCATTGAGTACATTTTTGGAGAAAGGGACACCAGTTGCAGCACAGGGCGGCGCGAGGGTGCAGAGCACGATACATTTTTCTCTGTTCGGTAAGTTTTTTTTTGTGTTTTATACTTTTGGAATTTTTGTTTTTCATGTTGATTTTAAAATGACCTTTTTCATGTTTGAAATGTACTAACTCGTTTTTTCCTCACAGCAGGTCAACTTGTGTGTGGTTGCAACATTACGGTCCCATTGAGTACATTTTTGGAGAAAGGGACACCAGTTGCAGCACAGGGCGGCGCGAGGGTGCAGACCACGATACATTTTTCTCTCTTCGGTAAGCTTTTTTTTGTGTTTTTTTCTTTTGGAATTTTTGTTTTTCATGTTGATTTTAAAATGACCTTTTTCATGTTTGAAATGTACTAACTCGTTTTTTCCTTGCAGCAGGTCTTTTGTGTGTGGTTGCAACATTACGGTCCCATTGAGTACATTTTTGGAGAAAGGGACACCAGTTGCTGCACAGGGCGGCGGGAGGGTGCAGAGCACGATACATTTTTCTCTCTTCGGTAAGCTTTTTTTTGTGTTTTATACTTTTGGAATTTTGGTTTTTCATGTTGATTTTAAAATGACCTTTTTCATGTTTGAAATGTACTAACTCGTTTTTTCCTCGCAGCAGGTCTTTTGTGTGTGGTTGCAACATTACGGTCCCATTGAGTACATTTTTGGAGAAAGGGACACCAGTTGCAGCACAGGGCGGCGGGAGGGTGCAGAGCACGATACATTTTTCTCTCTTCGGTAAGCTTTTTTTTGTGTTTTATACTTTTGGAATTTCGGTTTTTCATGTTGATTTTAAAATGACCTTTTTCATGTTTGAAATGTACTAACTCGTTTTTTCCTCGCAGCAGGTCTTTTGTGTGTGGTTGCAACATTACGGTCCCATTGAGTACATTTTTGGAGAAAGGGACACCAGTTGCAGCACAGGCTGGCTGGAGGGTGCAGAGCACGATACATTTTTCTCTCTTCGGTAAGCTTTTTTTTGTGTTTTATACTTTTGGAATTTTGGTTTTTCATGTTGATTTTAAAATGACCTTTTTCATGTTTGAAATGTACTAACTCGTTTTTTCCTCGCAGCAGGTCTTTTGTGTGTGGTTGCAACATTACGGTCCCATTGAGTACATTTTTGGAGAAAGGGACACCAGTTGCACCACAGGGCGGGGGGAGGGTGCAGACCACGATACATTTTTCTCTCTTCGGTAAGCTTTTTTTTGTGTTTTATACTTTTGGAATTTTGGTTTTTCATGTTGATTTTAAAATGACCTTTTTCATGTTTGAAATGTACTAACTCGTTTTTTCCTCGCAGCAGGTCTTTTGTGTGTGGTTGCAACATTACAGTCCCATTGAGTACATTTTTGGAGAAAGGGACACCAGTTGCACCACAGGGCGGGGGGAGGGTGCAGAGCACGATACATTTTTCTCTCTTCGGTAAGCTTTTTTTTGTGTTTTATACTTTTGGAATTTTGGTTTTTCATGTTGATTTTAAAATGACCTTTTTCATGTTTGAAATGTACTAACTCGTTTTTTCCTCGCAGCAGGTCTTTTGTGTGTGGTTGCAACATTACGGTCCCATTGAGTACATTTTTGGAGAAAGGGACACCAGTTGCAGCACAGGGCGGCGCGAGGGTGCAGAGCACGATACATTTTTCTCTCTTCGGTAAGTTTTTTTTTGTGTTTTATACTTTTGGAATTTTTGTTTTTCATGTTGATTTTAAAATGACCTTTTTCATGTTTGAAATGTACTAACTCGTTTTTTCCTCACAGCAGGTCAACTTGTGTGTGGTTGCAACATTACGGTCCCATTGAGTACATTTTTGGAGAAAGGGACACCAGTTGCACCACAGGGCGGGGGGAGGGTGCAGAGCACGATACATTTTTCTCTCTTCGGTAAGCTTTTTTTTGTGTTTTATACTTTTGGAATTTTGGTTTTTCATGTTGATTTTAAAATGACCTTTTTCATGTTTGAAATGTACTAACTCGTTTTTTCCTCGCAGCATGTCTTTTGTGTGTGGTTGCAACATTACGGTCCCATTGAGTACATTTTTGGAGAAAGGGACACCAGTTGCAGCACAGGGCGGCGCGAGGGTGCAGAGCACGATACATTTTTCTCTCTTCGGTAAGTTTTTTTTTGTGTTTTATACTTTTGGAAGTTTTGTTTTTCATGTTGATTTTAAAATGACCTTTTTCATGTTTGAAATGTACTAACTCGTTTTTTCCTCACAGCAGGTCAACTTGTGTGTGGTTGCAACATTACGGTCCCATTGAGTACATTTTTGGAGAAAGGGACACCAGTTGCACCACAGGGCGGGGGGAGGGTGCAGAGCACGATACATTTTTCCCTCTTCGGTAAGCTTTTTTTTGTGTTTTATACTTTTGGAATTTTGGTTTTTCATGTTGATTTTAAAATGACCTTTTTCATGTTTGAAATGTACTAACTCGTTTTTTCCTCACAGCAGGTCAACTTGTGTGTGGTTGCAACATTACGGTCCCATTGAGTACATTTTTGGAGAAAGGGACACCAGTTGCACCACAGGGCGGGGGGAGGGTGCAGAGCACGATACATTTTTCTCTCTTCGGTAAGCTTTTTTTTGTGTTTTATACTTTTGGAATTTTTGTTTTTCATGTTGATTTTAAAATGACCTTTTTCATGTTTGAAATGTACTAACTCGTTTTTTCCTCACAGCAGGTCAACTTGTGTGTGGTTGCAAAATTACGGTCCCATTGAGTACATTTTTGGAGAAAGGTACACCAGTTGCACCACAGGGCGGGGGGAGAGTGCAGAGCATGATACATTTTTCTCTCTTCGGTAAGCTTTTTTTTGTGTTTTATACTTTTGGAATTTTTGTTTTTCATGTTGATTTTAAAATGACCTTTTTCATGTTTGAAATGTACTAACTCGTTTTTTCCTCGCAGCAGGTCTTTTGTGTGTGGTTGCAACATTACGGTCCCATTGAGTACATTTTTGGAGAAAGGGACACCAGTTGCACCACAGGGCGGGGGGAGGGTGCAGAGCACGATACATTTTTCTCTCTTCGGTAAGCTTTTTTTTGTGTTTTATACTTTTGGAATTTTTGTTTTTCATGTTGATTTTAAAATGACCTTTTTCATGTTTGAAATGTACTAACTCGTTTTTTCCTCACAGCAGGTCAACTTGTGTGTGGTTGCAACATTACGGTCCCATTGAGTACATTTTTGGAGAAAGGGACACCAGTTGCACCACAGGGCGGGGGGAGGGTGCAGAGCACGATACATTTTTCCCTCTTCGGTAAGCTTTTTTTTGTGTTTTATACTTTTGGAATTTTGGTTTTTCATGTTGATTTTAAAATGACCTTTTTCATGTTTGAAATGTACTAACTCGTTTTTTCCTCACAGCAGGTCAACTTGTGTGTGGTTGCAACATTACGGTCCCATTGAGTACATTTTTGGAGAAAGGGACACCAGTTGCACCACAGGGCGGGGGGAGGGTGCAGAGCACGATACATTTTTCTCTCTTCGGTAAGCTTTTTTTTGTGTTTTATACTTTTGGAATTTTTGTTTTTCATGTTGATTTTAAAATGACCTTTTTCATGTTTGAAATGTACTAACTCGTTTTTTCCTCACAGCAGGTCAACTTGTGTGTGGTTGCAACATTACGGTCCCATTGAGTACATTTTTGGAGAAAGGTACACCAGTTGCACCACAGGGCGGGGGGAGAGTGCAGAGCATGATACATTTTTCTCTCTTCGGTAAGCTTTTTTTTGTGTTTTATACTTTTGGAATTTTTGTTTTTCATGTTGATTTTAAAATGACCTTTTTCATGTTTGAAATGTACTAACTCGTTTTTTCCTCGCAGCAGGTCTTTTGTGTGTGGTTGCAACATTACGGTCCCATTGAGTACATTTTTGGAGAAAGGGACACCAGTTGCACCACAGGGCGGCGGGAGGGTGCAGAGCACGATACATTTTTCTCTCTTCGGTAAGCTTTTTTTTGTGTTTTATACTTTTGGAATTTTTGTTTTTCATGTTGATTTTAAAATGACCTTTTTCATGTTTGAAATGTACTAACTCGTTTTTTCCTCACAGCAGGTCAACTTGTGTGTGGTTGCAACATTACGGTCCCATTGAGTACATTTTTGGAGAAAGGGACACCAGTTGCACCACAGGGCGGGGGGAGAGTGCAGAGCACGATACATTTTTCTCTCTTCGGTAAGCTTTTTTTTGTGTTTTATACTTTTGGAATTTTTGTTTTTCATGTTGATTTTAAAATGACCTTTTTCATGTTTGAAATGTACTAACTCGTTTTTTCCTCGCAGCAGGTCTTTTGTGTGTGGTTGCAACATTACGGTCCCATTGAGCACATTTTTGGAGAAAGGGACACCAGTTGCACCACAGGGCGGGGGGAGGGTGCAGAGCACGATACATTTTTCTCTCTTCGGTAAGCTTTTTTTTGTGTTTTATACTTTTGGAATTTTGGTTTTTCATGTTGATTTTAAAATGACCTTTTTCATGTTTGAAATGTACTAACTCGTTTTTTCCTCGCAGCAGGTCTTTTGTGTGTGGTTGCAAAATTACGGTCCCATTGAGTACATTTTTGGAGAAAGGGACACCAGTTGCACCACAGGGCGGGGGGAGGGTGCAGAGCACGATACATTTTTCTCTCTTCGGTAAGCTTTTTTTTGTGTTTTATACTTTTGGAATTTTGGTTTTTCATGTTGATTTTAAAATGACCTTTTTCATGTTTGAAATGTACTAACTCGTTTTTTCCTCACAGCAGGTCAACTTGTGTGTGGTTGCAACATTACGGTCCCATTGAGTACATTTTTGGAGAAAGGGACACCAGTTGCAGCACAGGGCGGCGCGAGGGTGCAGACCACGATACATTTTTCTCTCTTCGGTAAGCTTTTTTTTGTGTTTTTTTCTTTTGGAATTTTTGTTTTTCATGTTGATTTTAAAATGACCTTTTTCATGTTTGAAATGTACTAACTCGTTTTTTCCTTGCAGCAGGTCTTTTGTGTGTGGTTGCAACATTACGGTCCCATTGAGTACATTTTTGGAGAAAGGGACACCAGTTGCTGCACAGGGCGGCGGGAGGGTGCAGAGCACGATACATTTTTCTCTCTTCGGTAAGCTTTTTTTTGTGTTTTATACTTTTGGAATTTTGGTTTTTCATGTTGATTTTAAAATGACCTTTTTCATGTTTGAAATGTACTAACTCGTTTTTTCCTCGCAGCAGGTCTTTTGTGTGTGGTTGCAACATTACGGTCCCATTGAGTACATTTTTGGAGAAAGGGACACCAGTTGCAGCACAGGGCGGCGGGAGGGTGCAGAGCACGATACATTTTTCTCTCTTCGGTAAGCTTTTTTTTGTGTTTTATACTTTTGGAATTTTGGTTTTTCATGTTGATTTTAAAATGACCTTTTTCATGTTTGAAATGTACTAACTCGTTTTTTCCTCGCAGCAGGTCTTTTGTGTGTGGTTGCAACATTACGGTCCCATTGAGTACATTTTTGGAGAAAGGGACACCAGTTGCAGCACAGGCTGGCTGGAGGGTGCAGAGCACGATACATTTTTCTCTCTTCGGTAAGCTTTTTTTTGTGTTTTATACTTTTGGAATTTTGGTTTTTCATGTTGATTTTAAAATGACCTTTTTCATGTTTGAAATGTACTAACTCGTTTTTTCCTCGCAGCAGGTCTTTTGTGTGTGGTTGCAACATTACGGTCCCATTGAGTACATTTTTGGAGAAAGGGACACCAGTTGCACCACAGGGCGGGGGGAGGGTGCAGACCACGATACATTTTTCTCTCTTCGGTAAGCTTTTTTTTGTGTTTTATACTTTTGGAATTTTGGTTTTTCATGTTGATTTTAAAATGACCTTTTTCATGTTTGAAATGTACTAACTCGTTTTTTCCTCGCAGCAGGTCTTTTGTGTGTGGTTGCAACATTACAGTCCCATTGAGTACATTTTTGGAGAAAGGGACACCAGTTGCACCACAGGGCGGGGGGAGGGTGCAGAGCACGATACATTTTTCTCTCTTCGGTAAGCTTTTTTTTGTGTTTTATACTTTTGGAATTTTGGTTTTTCATGTTGATTTTAAAATGACCTTTTTCATGTTTGAAATGTACTAACTCGTTTTTTCCTCGCAGCAGGTCTTTTGTGTGTGGTTGCAACATTACGGTCCCATTGAGTACATTTTTGGAGAAAGGGACACCAGTTGCAGCACAGGGCGGCGCGAGGGTGCAGAGCACGATACATTTTTCTCTCTTCGGTAAGTTTTTTTTTGTGTTTTATACTTTTGGAAGTTTTGTTTTTCATGTTGATTTTAAAATGACCTTTTTCATGTTTGAAATGTACTAACTCGTTTTTTCCTCACAGCAGGTCAACTTGTGTGTGGTTGCAACATTACGGTCCCATTGAGTACATTTTTGGAGAAAGGGACACCAGTTGCACCACAGGGCGGGGGGAGGGTGCAGAGCACGATACATTTTTCCCTCTTCGGTAAGCTTTTTTTTGTGTTTTATACTTTTGGAATTTTGGTTTTTCATGTTGATTTTAAAATGACCTTTTTCATGTTTGAAATGTACTAACTCGTTTTTTCCTCACAGCAGGTCAACTTGTGTGTGGTTGCAACATTACGGTCCCATTGAGTACATTTTTGGAGAAAGGGACACCAGTTGCACCACAGGGCAGGGGGAGGGTGCAGAGCACGATACATTTTTCTCTCTTCGGTAAGCTTTTTTTTGTGTTTTATACTTTTGGAATTTTTGTTTTTCATGTTGATTTTAAAATGACCTTTTTCATGTTTGAAATGTACTAACTCGTTTTTTCCTCACAGCAGGTCAACTTGTGTGTGGTTGCAACATTACGGTCCCATTGAGTACATTTTTGGAGAAAGGTACACCAGTTGCACCACAGGGCGGGGGGAGAGTGCAGAGCATGATACATTTTTCTCTCTTCGGTAAGCTTTTTTTTGTGTTTTATACTTTTGGAATTTTTGTTTTTCATGTTGATTTTAAAATGACCTTTTTCATGTTTGAAATGTACTAACTCGTTTTTTCCTCGCAGCAGGTCTTTTGTGTGTGGTTGCAACATTACGGTCCCATTGAGTACATTTTTGGAGAAAGGGACACCAGTTGCACCACAGGGCGGGGGGAGGGTGCAGAGCACGATACATTTTTCTCTCTTCGGTAAGCTTTTTTTTGTGTTTTATACTTTTGGAATTTTTGTTTTTCATGTTGATTTTAAAATGACCTTTTTCATGTTTGAAATGTACTAACTCGTTTTTTCCTCACAGCAGGTCAACTTGTGTGTGGTTGCAACATTACGGTCCCATTGAGTACATTTTTGGAGAAAGGGACACCAGTTGCACCACAGGGCGGGGGGAGAGTGCAGAGCACGATACATTTTTCTCTCTTCGGTAAGCTTTTTTTTGTGTTTTATACTTTTGGAATTTTTGTTTTTCATGTTGATTTTAAAATGACCTTTTTCATGTTTGAAATGTACTAACTCGTTTTTTCCTCGCAGCAGGTCTTTTGTGTGTGGTTGCAACATTACGGTCCCATTGAGCACATTTTTGGAGAAAGGGACACCAGTTGCACCACAGGGCGGGGGGAGGGTGCAGAGCACGATACATTTTTCTCTCTTCGGTAAGCTTTTTTTTGTGTTTTATACTTTTGGAATTTTGGTTTTTCATGTTGATTTTAAAATGACCTTTTTCATGTTTGAAATGTACTAACTCGTTTTTTCCTCGCAGCAGGTCTTTTGTGTGTGGTTGCAAAATTACGGTCCCATTGAGTACATTTTTGGAGAAAGGGACACCAGTTGCACCACAGGGCGGGGGGAGGGTGCAGAGCACGATACATTTTTCTCTCTTCGGTAAGCTTTTTTTTGTGTTTTATACTTTTGGAATTTTGGTTTTTCATGTTGATTTTAAAATGACCTTTTTCATGTTTGAAATGTACTAACTCGTTTTTTCCTCGCAGCAGGTCTTTTGTGTGTGGTTGCAACATTACGGTCCCATTGAGTACATTTTTGGAGAAAGGGACACCAGTTGCACCACAGGGCGGGGGGAGGGTGCAGAGCACGATACATTTTTCTCTCTTCGGTAAGCTTTTTTTTGTGTTTTATACTTTTGGAATTTATGTTTTTCATGTTGATTTTAAATGCATACATGATATCAGAAGTCAAAGGGGAGCAGACTGTGATTCGGATCACTTTCTTGTAAAAGCCAAGTTCAAGATCTCACTCTCAAGACATAAATGGTCTAAATTAAACGGTGTTCCTAGGTTTAATACAATGAAACTGAAAAACCCAAACATTCTCAACCAGTACATTAGAGAATTAGAAACACACAAACCTGAAGTGGAAAGTAAAATTAACAATGATGATACTAATCAAGCCTGGAACGCTCTGAAAGAAAATATCACACGAGCAACTACCTCAGTTTTGGGACATTTTACTACAACTAAGAACCCCTGGTTTGATGCCGAGTGCTCGAACGCTATCGAAGATAGAAAATTAGCAAGGGAAAAATTCCTACAAAAACCAATAACACAAAACAAACTTATTTTTGAAGAGAAACAGAAACTTGCCAGGAAACTCATTAGGAAAAAGAAAAGGGATTTTATGAATTACAAATTAAAAAGAGCTGAGAATGACCGTACCACAGACTCCAGAGGATTTTTCAAGAGCATAAATATGTTTAAAAGTGGGAATATAAAAAATTATGGACAGTTCATAACAGACCCAGATGGCTCCTTGCTAACAGAAAGAAGTGACATTGCTAACAGATGGAAGGAATATTTTAATGAGTTACTAAATGCTCCAACTATAAGCGTCTCTCAGGAAGATGACAATGAATATCTTACTGCTGACCCATCGGACGAAGAGCCCAGCTTAGCAGAAATTAAAGAAAGCATCAAGAAGCTGAAGAGACATAAAGCTCCTGGAAGTGATGGTATAGACACAGATATATGGAAGCTCAGTAAATTTCCTTTTGTAAACTGCTTACACAAAATCCTCACCAACATCTGGAAGCAGGAACAGGTCCCACATGATTGGAAAGAAGTAGTTGTGTGCCCTATATACAAGAAGGGGGACCCAACAAATTGTTCAAACTACAGAGGAATTGCGTTACTAAACACAACATATAAAATTCTGACAAATATACTGTTAGCAAGGATAAGCCCTTACGTTGAAGACTCCCTAGATGATGCCCAATGTGGATTTAGACCTAACAGATCGACTATTGACAATATATATGTCCTAAGGATGTTGGGTGAAAAGAAATATGAATTCAATCAAAATGTACATATGCTTTTCATTGATTTTAAAAAAGCTTTTGACAGTATCAACAGGGAATATTTATGGAAGTGCATGAGGCAGATTGGCATCCCTAACAAATTGATAAATTTAATAAAATCTTGCACTTTAAACTCAAAATACAAAATAAAAGTAGCTAGCAAACTTTCTGAAGACTTTGAGGTTAAAACTGGAGTCAAACAAGGGGATTCACTCTCACCAGTTCTTTTTAACATAGTAATCAATAGAATAATCCAAAAAGTAAAGCTACTACAAATTGGAGCACAACTGGAAAGCAAAATTAACATTGTAGCATACGCTGATGACATTGCATTATTATCTGACAGTGAGAATGATTTGAAGCTTCTTACAGCACAATTAATTAAAGCCACAAATGGCACAGGCCTCCAGCTGAATACAGACAAAACAATGTACTTTATCTTATCCCGCTATCCATCAAATAATAATGTACTGCAAATTAATAACACAGCTTTCACAAAGACAAATGAATTTAATTACCTTGGTACAATAGTAACCTCTGACAACTCCATAAAAATTGAAATAGAATCACGAATTCAGAAGGCTAACAAATGCTACTATAGTCTCTTGACAGTTTTCAAAAGCAAGTTAATTTCTAGGAACACCAAACTACAAGTATACAAATCATTGATTATACCAGTACTCACCTACGGATCTGAAACCTGGACTCTCACAAAAAAAGAGGAAAACAGATTAAGAGTATTTGAACGAAAAATTTTGAGAAAAATATTTGGACCCATAAGAGATAGGATCAGTGATGAATGGAGATTGCTAAATAACAATGAAATTTACAAATTATATAAAGACTCCGATATAGTGGCCAAAATTAAAGCCAAAAGACTGAAATGGATAGGGCATGTCATCAGAGCACCACCAAACAGGACCATCAAGAAAGTGACTGAAGAGATTCCCACCGGAAGACGACCTCTTGGACGCCCACGCATGAGATACTTGGACAATATTCAAGACGATCTCAGAAAACTAGGACATGACAGACAGTGGCAAATTACTTGTAAAGACAGAGCAAAGTGGTTCAACATTGTCCATTCTGCAGCAAAAAGCCTTCATGGATTGTAATGCTTAATAATAATACTAATAATAATAATGTTGATTTTAAAATGACCTTTTTCATGTTTGAAATGTACTAACTCGTTTTTTCCTCGCAGCAGGTCTTTTGTGTGTGGTTGCAACATTACGGTCCCATTGAGTACATTTTTGGAGAAAGGGACACCAGTTGCACCACAGGGCGGGGGGAGGGTGCAGAGCACGATACATTTTTCTCTCTTCGGTAAGCTTTTTTTTGTGTTTTATACTTTTGGAATTTTGGTTTTTCATGTTGATTTTAAAATGACCTTTTTCATGTTTGAAATGTACTAACTCGTTTTTTCCTCGCAGCAGGTCTTTTGTGTGTGGTTGCAACATTACGGTCCCATTGAGTACATTTTTGGAGAAAGCGACACCAGTTGCACCACAGGGCGGGGGGAGGGTGCAGAGCACGATACATTTTTCTCTCTTCGGTAAGCTTTTTTTTGTGTTTTATACTTTTGGAATTTTGGTTTTTCATGTTGATTTTAAAATGACCTTTTTCATGTTTGAAATGTACTAACTCGTTTTTTCCTCGCAGCAGGTCTTTTGTGTGTGGTTGCAACATTACGGTCCCATTGAGTACATTTTTGGAGAAAGGGACACCAGTTGCACCACAGGGCGGGGGGAGGGTGCAGAGCACGATACATTTTTCTCTCTTCGGTAAGCTTTTTTTTGTGTTTTATACTTTTGGAATTTTGGTTTTTCATGTTGATTTTAAAATGACCTTTTTCATGTTTGAAATGTACTAACTCGTTTTTTCCTCGCAGCAGGTCTTTTGTGTGTGGTTGCAACATTACGGTCCCATTGAGTACATTTTTGGAGAAAGGGACACCAGTTGCACCACAGGGCGGGGGGAGGGTGCAGAGCACGATACATTTTTCTCTCTTCGGTAAGCTTTTTTTTGTGTTTTATACTTTTGGAATTTTGGTTTTTCATGTTGATTTTAAAATGACCTTTTTCATGTTTGAAATGTACCAACTCGTTTTTTCCTCGCAGCAGGTCTTTTGTGTGTGGTTGCAACATTACGGTCCCATTGAGTACATTTTTGGAGAAAGGGACACCAGTTGCACCACAGGGCGGGGGGAGGGTGCAGAGCACGATACATTTTTCTCTCTTCGGTAAGCTTTTTTTTGTGTTTTATACTTTTGGAATTTTTGTTTTTCATGTTGATTTTAAAATGACCTTTTTCATGTTTGAAATGTACTAACTCGTTTTTTCCTTACAGCAGGTCTTTTGTGTGTGGTTGCAACATTACGGTCCCATTGAGTACATTTTTGGAGAAAGGGACACCAGTTGCACCACAGGGCGGGGGGAGGGTGCAGAGCACGATACATTTTTCTCTCTTCGGTAAGCTTTTTTTTGTGTTTTATACTTTTGGAATTTTGGTTTTTCATGTTGATTTTAAAATGACCTTTTTCATGTTTGAAATGTACTAACTCGTTTTTTCCTCGCAGCAGGTCTTTTGTGTGTGGTTGCAACATTACGGTCCCATTGAGTACATTTTTGGAGAAAGGGACACCAGTTGCACCACAGGGCGGGGGGAGGGTGCAGAGCACGATACATTTTTCTCTCTTCGGTAAGCTTTTTTTTGTGTTTTATACTTTTGGAATTTTTGTTTTTCATGTTGATTTTAAAATGACCTTTTTCATGTTTGAAATGTACTAACTCGTTTTTTCCTCGCAGCAGGTCTTTTGTGTGTGGTTGCAACATTACGGTCCCATTGAGTACATTTTTGGAGAAAGGGACACCAATTGCACCACAGGGCGGGGGGAGGGTGCAGAGCACGATACATTTTTCTCTCTTCGGTAAGCTTTTTTTTGTGTTTTATACTTTTGGAATTTTGGTTTTTCATGTTGATTTTAAAATGACCTTTTTCATGTTTGAAATGTACTAACTCGTTTTTTCCTCGCAGCAGGTCTTTTGTGTGTGGTTGCAACATTACGGTCCCATTGAGTACATTTTTGGAGAAAGGGACACCAGTTGCACCACAGGGCGGGGGGAGGGTGCAGAGCACGATACATTTTTCTCTCTTCGGTAAGCTTTCTTTTGTGTTTTATACTTTTGGAATTTTTGTTTTTCATGTTGATTTTAAAATGACCTTTTTCATGTTTGAAATGTACTAACTCGTTTTTTCCTCGCAGCAGGTCTTTTGTGTGTGGTTGCAACATTACGGTCCCATTGAGTACATTTTTGGAGAAAGGGACACCAGTTGCACCACAGGGCGGGGGGAGGGTGCAGAGCACGATACATTTTTCTCTCTTCGGTAAGCTTTTTTTTGTGTTTTATACTTTTGGAATTTTTGTTTTTCATGTTGATTTTAAAATGACCTTTCTCATGTTTGAAATGTACTAACTCGTTTTTTCCTCACAGCAGGTCAACTTGTGTGTGGTTGCAACATTACGGTCCCATTGAGTACATTTTTGGAGAAAGGGACACCAGTTGCACCACAGGGCGGGGGGAGGGTGCAGAGCACGATACATTTTTCTCTCTTCGGTAAGCTTTTTTTTGTGTTTTATACTTTTGGAATTTATGTTTTTCATGTTGATTTTAAATGCATACATGATATCAGAAGTCAAAGGGGAGCAGACTGTGATTCGGATCACTTTCTTGTAAAAGCCAAGTTCAAGATCTCACTCTCAAGACATAAATGGTCTAAATTAAACGGTGTTCCTAGGTTTAATACAATGAAACTGAAAAACCCAAACATTCTCAACCAGTACATTAGAGAATTAGAAACACACAAACCTGAAGTGGAAAGTAAAATTAACAATGATGATACTAATCAAGCCTGGAACGCTCTGAAAGAAAATATCACACGAGCAACTACCTCAGTTTTGGGACATTTTACTACAACTAAGAACCCCTGGTTTGATGCCGAGTGCTCGAACGCTATCGAAGATAGAAAATTAGCAAGGGAAAAATTCCTACAAAAACCAATAACACAAAACAAACTTATTTTTGAAGAGAAACAGAAACTTGCCAGGAAACTCATTAGGAAAAAGAAAAGGGATTTTATGAATTACAAATTAAAAAGAGCTGAGAATGACCGTACCACAGACTCCAGAGGATTTTTCAAGAGCATAAATATGTTTAAAAGTGGGAATATAAAAAATTATGGACAGTTCATAACAGACCCAGATGGCTCCTTGCTAACAGAAAGAAGTGACATTGCTAACAGATGGAAGGAATATTTTAATGAGTTACTAAATGCTCCAACTATAAGCGTCTCTCAGGAAGATGACAATGAATATCTTACTGCTGACCCATCGGACGAAGAGCCCAGCTTAGCAGAAATTAAAGAAAGCATCAAGAAGCTGAAGAGACATAAAGCTCCTGGAAGTGATGGTATAGACACAGATATATGGAAGCTCAGTAAATTTCCTTTTGTAAACTGCTTACACAAAATCATCACCAACATCTGGAAGCAGGAACAGGTCCCACATGATTGGAAAGAAGTAGTTGTGTGCCCTATATACAAGAAGGGGGACCCAACAAATTGTTCAAACTACAGAGGAATTGCGTTACTAAACACAACATATAAAATTCTGACAAATATACTGTTAGCAAGGATAAGCCCTTACGTTGAAGACTCCCTAGATGATGCCCAATGTGGATTTAGACCTAACAGATCGACTATTGACAATATATATGTCCTAAGGATGTTGGGTGAAAAGAAATATGAATTCAATCAAAATGTACATATGCTTTTCATTGATTTTAAAAAAGCTTTTGACAGTATCAACAGGGAATATTTATGGAAGTGCATGAGGCAGATTGGCATCCCTAACAAATTGATAAATTTAATAAAATCTTGCACTTTAAACTCAAAATACAAAATAAAAGTAGCTAGCAAACTTTCTGAAGACTTTGAGGTTAAAACTGGAGTCAAACAAGGGGATTCACTCTCACCAGTTCTTTTTAACATAGTAATCAATAGAATAATCCAAAAAGTAAAGCTACTACAAATTGGAGCACAACTGGAAAGCAAAATTAACATTGTAGCATACGCTGATGACATTGCATTATTATCTGACAGTGAGAATGATTTGAAGCTTCTTACAGCACAATTAATTAAAGCCACAAATGGCACAGGCCTCCAGCTGAATACAGACAAAACAATGTACTTTATCTTATCCCGCTATCCATCAAATAATAATGTACTGCAAATTAATAACACAGCTTTCACAAAGACAAATGAATTTAATTACCTTGGTACAATAGTAACCTCTGACAACTCCATAAAAATTGAAATAGAATCACGAATTCAGAAGGCTAACAAATGCTACTATAGTCTCTTGACAGTTTTCAAAAGCAAGTTAATTTCTAGGAACACCAAACTACAAGTATACAAATCATTGATTATACCAGTACTCACCTACGGATCTGAAACCTGGACTCTCACAAAAAAAGAGGAAAACAGATTAAGAGTATTTGAACGAAAAATTTTGAGAAAAATATTTGGACCCATAAGAGATAGGATCAGTGATGAATGGAGATTGCTAAATAACAATGAAATTTACAAATTATATAAAGACTCCGATATAGTGGCCAAAATTAAAGCCAAAAGACTGAAATGGATAGGGCATGTCATCAGAGCACCACCAAACAGGACCATCAAGAAAGTGACTGAAGAGATTCCCACCGGAAGACGACCTCTTGGACGCCCACGCATGAGATACTTGGACAATATTCAAGACGATCTCAGAAAACTAGGACATGACAGACAGTGGCAAATTACTTGTAAAGACAGAGCAAAGTGGTTCAACATTGTCCATTCTGCAGCAAAAAGCCTTCATGGATTGTAATGCTTAATAATAATACTAATAATAATAATGTTGATTTTAAAATGACCTTTTTCATGTTTGAAATGTACTAACTCGTTTTTTCCTCGCAGCAGGTCTTTTGTGTGTGGTTGCAACATTACGGTCCCATTGAGTACATTTTTGGAGAAAGGGACACCAGTTGCACCACAGGGCGGGGGGAGGGTGCAGAGCACGATACATTTTTCTCTCTTCGGTAAGCTTTTTTTTGTGTTTTATACTTTTGGAATTTTGGTTTTTCATGTTGATTTTAAAATGACCTTTTTCATGTTTGAAATGTACTAACTCGTTTTTTCCTCGCAGCAGGTCTTTTGTGTGTGGTTGCAACATTACGGTCCCATTGAGTACATTTTTGGAGAAAGCGACACCAGTTGCACCACAGGGCGGGGGGAGGGTGCAGAGCACGATACATTTTTCTCTCTTCGGTAAGCTTTTTTTTGTGTTTTATACTTTTGGAATTTTGGTTTTTCATGTTGATTTTAAAATGACCTTTTTCATGTTTGAAATGTACTAACTCGTTTTTTCCTCGCAGCAGGTCTTTTGTGTGTGGTTGCAACATTACGGTCCCATTGAGTACATTTTTGGAGAAAGGGACACCAGTTGCACCACAGGGCGGGGGGAGGGTGCAGAGCACGATACATTTTTCTCTCTTCGGTAAGCTTTTTTTTGTGTTTTATACTTTTGGAATTTTGGTTTTTCATGTTGATTTTAAAATGACCTTTTTCATGTTTGAAATGTACTAACTCGTTTTTTCCTCGCAGCAGGTCTTTTGTGTGTGGTTGCAACATTACGGTCCCATTGAGTACATTTTTGGAGAAAGGGACACCAGTTGCACCACAGGGCGGGGGGAGGGTGCAGAGCACGATACATTTTTCTCTCTTCGGTAAGCTTTTTTTTGTGTTTTATACTTTTGGAATTTTGGTTTTTCATGTTGATTTTAAAATGACCTTTTTCATGTTTGAAATGTACTAACTCGTTTTTTTCTCGCAGCAGGTCTTTTGTGTGTGGTTGCAACATTACGGTCCCATTGAGTACATTTTTGGAGAAAGGGACACCAGTTGCACCACAGGGCGGGGGGAGGGTGCAGAGCACGATACATTTTTCTCTCTTCGGTAAGCTTTTTTTTGTGTTTTATACTTTTGGAATTTTGGTTTTTCATGTTGATTTTAAAATGACCTTTTTCATGTTTGAAATGTACCAACTCGTTTTTTCCTCGCAGCAGGTCTTTTGTGTGTGGTTGCAACATTACGGTCCCATTGAGTACATTTTTGGAGAAAGGGACACCAGTTGCACCACAGGGCGGGGGGAGGGTGCAGAGCACGATACATTTTTCTCTCTTCGGTAAGCTTTTTTTTGTGTTTTATACTTTTGGAATTTTTGTTTTTCATGTTGATTTTAAAATGACCTTTTTCATGTTTGAAATGTACTAACTCGTTTTTTCCTTACAGCAGGTCTTTTGTGTGTGGTTGCAACATTACGGTCCCATTGAGTACATTTTTGGAGAAAGGGACACCAGTTGCACCACAGGGCGGGGGGAGGGTGCAGAGCACGATACATTTTTCTCTCTTCGGTAAGCTTTTTTTTGTGTTTTATACTTTTGGAATTTTGGTTTTTCATGTTGATTTTAAAATGACCTTTTTCATGTTTGAAATGTACTAACTCGTTTTTTCCTCGCAGCAGGTCTTTTGTGTGTGGTTGCAACATTACGGTCCCATTGAGTACATTTTTGGAGAAAGGGACACCAGTTGCACCACAGGGCGGGGGGAGGGTGCAGAGCACGATACATTTTTCTCTCTTCGGTAAGCTTTTTTTTGTGTTTTATACTTTTGGAATTTTTGTTTTTCATGTTGATTTTAAAATGACCTTTTTCATGTTTGAAATGTACTAACTCGTTTTTTCCTCGCAGCAGGTCTTTTGTGTGTGGTTGCAACATTACGGTCCCATTGAGTACATTTTTGGAGAAAGGGACACCAATTGCACCACAGGGCGGGGGGAGGGTGCAGAGCACGATACATTTTTCTCTCTTCGGTAAGCTTTTTTTTGTGTTTTATACTTTTGGAATTTTGGTTTTTCATGTTGATTTTAAAATGACCTTTTTCATGTTTGAAATGTACTAACTCGTTTTTTCCTCGCAGCAGGTCTTTTGTGTGTGGTTGCAACATTACGGTCCCATTGAGTACATTTTTGGAGAAAGGGACACCAGTTGCACCACAGGGCGGGGGGAGGGTGCAGAGCACGATACATTTTTCTCTCTTCGGTAAGCTTTCTTTTGTGTTTTATACTTTTGGAATTTTTGTTTTTCATGTTGATTTTAAAATGACCTTTTTCATGTTTGAAATGTACTAACTCGTTTTTTCCTCGCAGCAGGTCTTTTGTGTGTGGTTGCAACATTACGGTCCCATTGAGTACATTTTTGGAGAAAGGGACACCAGTTGCACCACAGGGCGGGGGGAGGGTGCAGAGCACGATACATTTTTCTCTCTTCGGTAAGCTTTTTTTTGTGTTTTATACTTTTGGAATTTTTGTTTTTCATGTTGATTTTAAAATGACCTTTCTCATGTTTGAAATGTACTAACTCGTTTTTTCCTCACAGCAGGTCAACTTGTGTGTGGTTGCAACATTACGGTCCCATTGAGTACATTTTTGGAGAAAGGGACACCAGTTGCACCACAGGGCGGGGGGAGGGTGCAGAGCACGATACATTTTTCTCTCTTCGGTAAGCTTTTTTTTGTGTTTTATACTTTTGGAATTTTGGTTTTTCATGTTGATTTTAAAATGACCTTTTTCATGTTTGAAATGTACTAACTCGTTTTTTCCTCGCAGCAGGTCTTTTGTGTGTGGTTGCAACATTACGGTCCCATTGAGTACATTTTTGGAGAAAGGGACACCAGTTGCACCACAGGGCGGCGGGAGGGTGCAGAGCACGATACATTTTTCTCTCTTCGGTAAGCTTTTTTTGTGTTTTATACTTTTGAAATTTTTGTTTTTCATGTTGATTTTAAAATGACCTTTTTCATGTTTGAAATGTACTAACTCGTTTTTTCCTCACAGCAGGTCAACTTGTGTGTGGTTGCAACATTACGGTCCCATTGAGTACATTTTTGGAGAAAGGGACACCAGTTGCACCACAGGGCGGGGGGAGGGTGCAGAGCACGATACATTTTTCTCTCTTCGGTAAGCTTGTTTTGTGTTTTATACTTTTGAAATTTTTGTTTTTCATGTTGATTTTAAAATGACCTTTTTCATGTTTGAAATGTACTAACTCGTTTTTTCCTCACAGCAGGTCAACTTGTGTGTGGTTGCAACATTACGGTCCCATTGAGTACATTTTTGGAGAAAGGGACACCAGTTGCACCACAGGGCGGGGGGAGGTTGCAGAGCACGATACATTTTTCTCTCTTCGGTAAGTTTTTTTTTGTGTTTTATACTTTTGGAATTTTGGTTTTTCATGTTGATTTTAAAATGACCTTTTTCATGTTTGAAATGTACTAACTCGTTTTTTCCTCGCAGCAGGTCTTTTGTGTGTGGTTGCAACATTACGGTCCCATTGAGTACATTTTTGGAGAAAGGGACACCAGTTGCAGCACAGGGCGGCGGGAGGGTGCAGAGCACGATACATTTTTCTCTCTTCGGTAAGCTTTTTTTTGTGTTTTATACTTTTGGAATTTTTGTTTTTCATGTTGATTTTAAAATGACCTTTTTTATGTTTGAAATGTACTATCTCGTTTTTTCCTCACAGCAGGTCAACTTGTGTGTGGTTGCAACATTACGGTCCCATTGAGTACATTTTTGGAGAAAGGGACACCAGTTGCACCACAGGGCGGGGGGAGGGTGCAGAGCACGATACGTTTTTCTCTCTTCGGTAAGCTTTTTTTGTGTTTTATACTTTTGGAATTTTGGTTTTTCATGTTGATTTCAAAATGACCTTCTTCATGATTGAATTGTACTAACTCGTTTTTTCCTCACAGCAGGTCATTTTGTGTGTGGTTGCAACATTTCGGTCCCATTGAGTACATTTTTGGAGAAAGGGACACCAGTTGCACCACAGGGCGGGGGGAGGGTGCAGAGCACGATACATTTTTCTCTCTTCGGTAAGCTTTTTTTTGTGTTTTATACTTTTGGAATTTTTGTTTTTCATGTTGATTTTAAAATGACCTTTTTCATGTTTGAAATGTACTAACTCGTTCTTTCCTCACAGCAGGTCATTTTGTGTGTGGTTGCAACATTACGGTCCCATTGAGTACATTTTTGGAGAAAGGGACACCAGTTGCACCACATGGCGGGGGGAGGGTGCAGAGCATAATACATTTTTCTCTCTTCGGTAAGCTTTTTTTTGTGTTTTATACGTTTGGAATTTTGGTTTTCATGTTGATTTTAAAATGACCTTTTTCATGTTTGAAATGTACTAACTCGTTTTTTCCTCACAGCAGGTCAACTTGTGTGTGGTTGCAACATTACGGTCCCATTGAGTACATTTTTGGAGAAAGGGACACCAGTTGCACCACAGGGCGGGGGGAGGGTGCAGAGCACGATACATTTTTCTCTCTCCGGTAAGCTTTTTTTTTGTGTTTTATACTTTTGGAATTTTGGTTTTTCATGTTGATTTTAAAATGACCTTTTTCATGATTGAAATGTACTAACTCGTTTTTTCCTCACAGCAGGTCAACTTGTGTGTGGTTGCAACATTACGGTCCCATTGAGTACATTTTTGGAGAAAGGGACACCAGTTGCACCACAGGGCGGTGGGAGGGTGCAGAGCACGATACATTTTTCTCTCTTCGGTAAGCTTTTTTTTGTGTTTTATACTTTTGGAATTTTGGTTTTTCATGTTGATTTTAAAATGACCTTTTTCATGTTTGAAATGTACTAACTCGTTCTTTCCTCACAGCAGGTCATTTTGTGTGTGGCTGCAACATTACTGTCCCATGGAGTACATTTTTGGAGAAAGGGACACCAGTTGCACCACAGGGCGGGGGGAGGGTGCAGAGCACGATACATTTTTCTCTCTTCGGTAAGCTTTTTTTTGTGTTTTATACTTTTGGAATTTTGGTTTTTCATGTTGATTTTAAAATGACCTTTTTCATGATTGAAATGTACTAACTCGTTTTTTCCTCACAGCAGGTCATTTTGTGTGTGGCTGCAACATTACGGTCCCATTGAGTACATTTTTGGGGAAAGGGACACCAGTTGCACCACAGGGCGGGGGGAGGGTGCAGAGCACGATACATTTTTCTAACTTCGGTAAGCTTTTTTTTGTGTTTTATACTTTTGGAATTTTGGTTTTTCATGTTGATTTTAAAATGACCTTTTTCATGTTTGAAATGTACTAACTCGTTCTTTCCTCACAGCAGGTCATTTTGTGTGTGGCTGCAACATTACGGTCCCATTGAGTACATTTTTGGAGAAAGGGACACCAGTTGCACCACAGGGCGGGGGGAGGGTGCAGAGCACGATACATTTTTCTCTCTTCGGTAAGCTTTTTTTTGTGCTTTATACTTTTGGAATTTTGGTTTTTCATGTTGATTTTAAAATGACCTTTTTCATGTTTGAAATGTACTAACTCGTTCTTTCCTCACAGCAGGTCATTTTGTGTGTGGTTGCAACATTACGGTCCCATTGAGTACATTTTTGGAGAAAGGGACACCAGTTGCACCACAGGGCGGGGGCAGGGTGCAGAGCACGATACATTTTTCTCTCTTCGGTAAGCTTTTTTTTGTGTTTTATACTTTTGGAATTTTGGTTTTTCATGTTGATTTTAAAATGACCTTTTTCATGATTGAAATGTACTAACTCGTTTTTTCCTCACAGCAGGTCAACTTGTGTGTGGTTGCAACATTACGGTACCATTGAGTACATTTTTGGAGAAAGGGACACCAGTTGCACCACAGGGCGGGGGGAGGGTGCAGAGCACGATACATTTTTCTCTCTTCGGTAAGCTTTTTTTCGTGTTTTATACTTTTGGAATTTTGGTTTTCCATGTTGATTTTAAAATGACCTTTTTCATGTTTGAAATGTACTAACTCGTTCTTTCCTCACAGCAGGTCATTTTGTGTGTGGTTGCAACATTACGGTCCCATTGAGTACATTTTTGGAGAAAGGGACACCAGTTGCACCACAGGGCGGGGGGAGGGTGCAGAGCACGATACATTTTTCTCTCTTCGGTAAGCTTTTTTTCGTGTTTTATACTTTTGGAATTTTGGTTTTCCATGTTGATTTTAAAATGACCTTTTTCATGTTTGAAATGTACTAACTCGTTCTTTCCTCACAGCAGGTCATTTTGTGTGTGGTTGCAACATTACGGTCCCATTGAGTACATTTTTGGAGAAAGGGACACCAGTTGCACCACAGGGCGGGGGGAGGGTGCAGAGCATAATACATTTTTCTCTCTTCGGTAAGCTTTTTTTTGTGTTTTATACTTTTGGAATTTTGGTTTTTCATGTTGATTTTAAAATGACCTTTTTCATGTTTGAAATCTACTAACTCGTTTTTTCCTCACAGCAGGTCAACTTGTGTGTGGTTGCAACATTACGGTCCCATTGAGTACATATTTGGAGAAAGGGACACCAGTTGCACCACAGGGCGGGGGGAGGGTGCAGAGCACGATACATTTTTCTCTCTTCGGTAAGCTTTTTTTTGTGTTTTATACTTTTGGAATTTTGGTTTTTCATGTTGATTTTAAAATGACCTTTTTCATGATTGAAATGTACTAACTCGTTTTTTCCTCACAGCAGGTCAACTTGTGTGTGGTTGCAACATTACGGTCCCATTGAGTACATTTTTGGAGAAAGGGACACCAGTTGCACCACAGGGCGGGGGGAGGGTGCAGAGCACGATACATTTTTCTCTCTTCGGTAAGCTTTTTTTCGTGTTTTATACTTTTGGAATTTTGGTTTTCCATGTTGATTTTAAAATGACCTTTTTCATGTTTGAAATGTACTAACTCGTTCTTTCCTCACAGCAGGTCATTTTGTGTGTGGTTGCAACATTACGGTCCCATTGAGTACATTTTTGGAGAAAGGGACACCAGTTGCACCACAGGGCGGGGGGAGGGTGCAGAGCATAATACATTTTTCTCTCTTCGGTAAGCTTTTTTTTGTGTTTTATACTTTTGGAATTTTGGTTTTTCATGTTGATTTTAAAATGACCTTTTTCATGTTTGAAATCTACTAACTCGTTTTTTCCTCACAGCAGGTCAACTTGTGTGTGGTTGCAACATTACGGTCCCATTGAGTACATTTTTGGAGAAAGGGACACCAGTTGCACCACAGGGCGGGGGGAGGGTGCAGAGCACGATACATTTTTCTCTCTTCGGTAAGCTTTTTTTTGTGTTTTATACTTTTGGAATTTTGGTTTTTCATGTTGATTTTAAAATGACCTTTTTCATGATTGAAATGTACTAACTCGTTTTTTCCTCACAGCAGGTCAACTTGTGTGTGGTTGCAACATTACGGTCCCATTGAGTACATTTTTGGAGAAAGGGACACCAGTTGCACCACAGGGCGGGGGGAGGGTGCAGAGCACGATACATTTTTCTCTCTTCGGTAAGCTTTTCTTTGTGTTTTATACTTTTGGAATTTTTGTTTTTCATGTTGATTTTAAAATGACCTTTTTCATGTTTGAAATGTACTAACTCGTTTTTTCCTCACAGCAGGTCAACTTGTGTGTGGTTGCAACATTACGGTCCCATTGAGTACATTTTTGGAGAAAGGGACACCAGTTGCACCACAGGGCGGGGGGAGGGTGCAGAGCATGATATATTTTTCTCTCTTCGGTAAGCTTTTTTTTGTGTTTTATACTTTTGGAATTTTGGTTTTTCATGTTGAATTTAAAATGACCTTTTTCATGATTGAAATGTACTAACTCGTTCTTTCCTCACAGCAGGTCATTTTGTGTGTGGTTGCAACATTACGGTCCCATTGAGTACATTTTTGGAGAAAGGGACATCAGTTGCACCACAGGGCGGGGGGAGGGTGCAGAGCACGATACATTTTTCTCTCTTCGGTAAGATTTTTTTTCTGTTTTATACTTTTGGAATTTTGGTTTTTCATGTTGATTTTAAAATGACCTTTTTCATGTTTGAAATGTACTAACTCGTTTTTTCCTCACAGCAGGTCAACTTGTGTGTGGTTGCAACATTACGGTCCCATTGAGTACATTTTTGGAGAAAGGGAGACCAGTTGCGCCACAGGGCGGTGGGAGGGTGCAGAGCACGATACATTTTTCTCTCTTCGGTAATTTTTTTTTTGTGTTTTATACTGTTGGAATTTTGGTTTTTCATGTTGATTTTAAAATGACCTTTTTCATGATTGAAATGTACTAACTCGTTTTTTCTTCACAGCAGGTCATTTTGTGTGTGGTTGCAACATTTCGGTCCCATTGAGTACATTTTTGGAGAAAGGGACACCAGTTGCACCACAGGGCGGGGGGAGAGTGCTGAGCACGATACATTTTTCTCTCTTCGGTAAGCTTTATTTTTGTGTTTTATACTTTTGGAATTTTGGTTTTTCATGTTGATTTTAAAATGACCTTTTTCATGTTTGAAATCTACTAACTCGTTTTTTCCTCACAGCAGGTCATTTTGTGTGTGGTTGCAACATTTCGGTCCCATTGAGTACATTTTTGGAGAAAGGGACACCAGTTGCACCACAGGGCGGGGGGAGGGTGCAGAGCACGATACATTTTTCTCTCTTCGGTAAGCTTTTTTTTGTGTTTTATACTTTTGGAATTTTGGTTTTTCATGTTGATTTTAAAATGACCTTTTTCATGTTTGAAATGTACTAACTCGTTTTTTCCTCACAGCAAGTCATTTTGTGTGTGGTTGCAACATTTCGGTCCCATTGAGTACATTTTTGGAGAAAGGGACACCAGTTGCACCACAGGGCGGGGGGAGGGTGCAGAGCACGATACATTTTTCTCTCTTCGGTAAGCTTTTTTTTGTGTTTTATACTTTTGGAATTTTGGTTTTTCATGTTGATTTTAAAATGACCTTTTTCATGTTTGAAATGTACTAACTCGTTTTTTCCTCACAGCAGGTCAACTTGTGTGTGGTTGCAACATTACGGTCCCATTGAGTACATTTTTGGAGAAAGGGACACCAGTTTCACCGCAGGGCGGGGGGAGGGTGCAGAGCACGATACATTTTTATCTCTTCGGTAAGCTTTTTTTTGTGTTTTATACTTTTGGAATTTTGGTTTTTCATGTTGATTATAAAATGACCTTTTTCATGATTGAAATGTACTAACTCGTTCTTTCCTCACAGCAGGTCATTTTGTGTGTGGTTGCAACATTACGGTCCCATTGAGTACATTTTTGGAGAAAGGGACACCAGTTGCACCACAGGGCGGTGGGAGGGTGCAGAGCACGATACATTTTTCTCTCTTCGGTAAGCTTTTTTTTGTGTTTTATACTTTTGGAATTTTGGTTTTTCATGTTGATTTTAAAATGACCTTTTTCATGTTTGAAATGTACTAACTCGTTTCTTCCTCACAGCAGGTCAACTTGTGTGTGGTTGCAACATTACGGTCCCATTGAGTACATTTTTGGAGAAAGGGACACCAGTTGCACCACAGGGCGGGGGGAGGGTGCAGAGCACGATACATTTTTCTCTCTTCGGTAAGATTTTTTTTGTGTTTTATACTTTTGGAATTTTGGTTTTTCATGTTGATTTTAAAATGACCTTTTACGTGTTTGAAATGTACTAACTCGTTTTTTCCTCACAGCAGGTCAACTTGTGTGTGGTTGCAACATTATGGTCACATTGAGTACATTTTTGGTGAAAGGGACACCAGTTGCACCACAGGGCGGGGGGAGGGTGCAGAGCACGATACATTTTTCTCTCTTCGGTAAGCTTTTTTTTGTGTTTTATACTTTTGGAATTTTGGTTTTTCATGTTGATTATAAAATGACCTTTTTCATGATTGAAATGTACTAACTCGTTCTTTCCTCACAGCAGGTCATTTTGTGTGTGGTTGCAACATTACGGTCCCATTGAGTACATTTTTGGAGAAAGGGACACCAGTTGCACCACAGGGCGGGGCAAGGGTGCAGAGCACGATACATTTTTCTCTCTTCGCTAAGCTTTTTTTTGTGTTTTATACTTTTGGAATTTTGGTTTTTCATGTTGATTTTAAAATGACCTTTTTCATGTTTGAAATGTACTAACTCGTTTTTTCCTCACAGCAGGTCAACTTGTGTGTGGTTGCAACATTGCGGTCCCATTGAGTACATTTTTGGAGAAAGGGACACCAGTTGCACCACAGGGCGGGGGGAGGGTGCAGAGCACGATACATTTTTCTCTCTTCGGTAAGCTTTTTTTTGTGTTTTATACTTTTGGAATTTTGGTTTTTCATGTTGATTTTAAAATGACCTTTTTCATGACTGAAATGTACTAACTCGTTTTTTCCTCACAGCAGGTCATTCTGTGTGTGGTTGCAACATTTCGGTCCCATTGAGTACATTTTTGGAGAAAGGGACACCAGTTGCACCACAGGGCGGGGGGAGGGTGCAGAGCACGATACATTTTTCTCTCTTCGGTAAGATTTTTTTTGTGTTTTATACTTTTGGAATTTTGGTTTTTCATGTTGATTTTAAAATGACCTTTTTCATGTTTGAAATGTACTAACTCGTTTTTTCCTCACAGCAGGTCAACTTGTGTGTGGTTGCAACATTACGGTCCCATTGAGTACATTTTTGGAGAAAGGGACACCAGTTGCACCACAGGGCGGGGGGAGGGTGCAGAGCACGATACATTTTTCTCTCTTCGGTAAGCTTTTTTTTGTGTTTTATACTTTTGGAATTTTGGTTTTTCATGTTGATTTTAAAATGACCTTTTTCATGATTGAAATGTACTAACTCGTTTTTTCCTGACAGCAGGTCATTTTGTGTGTGGTTGCAACATTTCGGTCCCATTGAGTACATTTTTGGAGAAAGGGACACCAGTTGCACCACAGGGCGGGGGGAGAGTGCAGAACACGATACATTCTTCTCTCTTCGGTAAGCTTTTTTTTGTGTTTTATACTTTTGGAATTTTGATTTTTCATGTTGATTTTAAAATGACCTTTTTCATGTTTGAAATGTACTAACTCGTTTTTACCTCACAGCAGGTCAACTTGTGTGTGGTTGCAACATTACGGTCCCATTGAGTACATTTTTGGAGAAAGGGACACCAGTTGCACCACAGGGCGGGGGGAGGGTGCAGAGCACGATACATTTTTCTCTCTTCGGTAAGTTTTTTTTTGTGTTTTATACTTTTGGAATTTTGGTTTTTCATGTTGATTTCAAAATGACCTTCTTCATGATTGAAATGTACTAACTCGTTTTTTCCTCACAGCAGGTCATTTTGTGTGTGGTTGCAACATTACGGTCCCATTGAGTACATTTTTGGAGTAAGGGACACCAGTTGCACCACAGGGCGGGGGGAGGATGCAGAACACGATACATTTTTCTCTCTTCGGTAAGCTTTTTTTTGTGTTTTATACTTTTGGAATTTTGGTTTTTCATGTTGATTTTATAGTGACCTTTTTCATGTTTGAAATGTACTTACTCGTTTTTTCCTCACACCAGGTCAACTTGTGTGTGGTTGCAACATTACGGTCCCATTGAGTACATTTTTGGAGAAAGGGACACCAGTTGCACCACAGGGCGGGGGGAGGGTGCAGAGCACGATACATTTTTCTCTCTTCGGTAAGCTTTTCTTTGTGTTTTATACTTTTGGAATTTTGGTTTTTCATGTTGATTTCAAAATGACCTTCTTCATGATTGAAATTTACTAACTCGTTTTTTCCTCACAGCAGGTCATTTTGTGTGTGGTTGCTACATTACGGTCCCATTGAGTACATTTTTGGAGAAAGGGACACCAGTTGCACCACAGGGCGGGGGGAGGGTGCAGAGCACGATACATTTTTCTCTCTTCGGTAAGCTTTTTTTTGTGTTTTATACTTTTGGAATTTTGGTTTTTCATGTTGATTTTAAAATGACCTTTTTCATGTTTGAAATGTACTAACTCGTTTTTTCCTCACAGCAGGTCAACTTGTGTGTGGTTGCAACATTACGGTCCCATTGAGTACATTTTTGGAGAAAGGGACACCAGTTGCACCACAGGGCGGGGGGAGGGTGCAGAGCACGATACATTTTTCTCTCTTCGGTAAGCTTTTTTTTGTGTTTTATACTTTTGGAATTTTGGTTTTTCATGTTGATATTAAAATGACCTTTTTCATGTTTGAAATGTACTAACTCATTTTTTCCTCACAGCAGGTCAACTTGTGTGTGGTTGCAGCATTACGGTCCCATTGAGTACATTTTTGGAGAAAGGGACACCAGTTGCACCACAGGGCGGGGGGAGGGTGCAGAGCACGATACATTTTTCTCTCTTCGGTAAGCTTTTTTTTTGTGTTTTATACTTTTGGAATTTTGGTTTTTCATTTTGATATTAAAATGACCTTTTTCATGTTTGAAATGTACTAACTCGTTTTTTCCTCACAGCAGGTCAACTTGTGTGTGGTTGCAACATTACGGTCCCATTGAGTACATTTTTGGAGAAAGGGACACCAGTTGCACCACAGGGCGGGGGGAGGGTGCAGAGCACGATACATTTTTCTCTCTTCGGTAAGCCTTTTTTTGTGTTTTATACTTTTGGAATTTTGGTTTTTCATGTTGATTTTAAAATGACCTTTTTCATGATTGAAATGTACTAACTCGTTTTTTCCTCACAGCAGGTCATTTTGTGTGTGGTTGCAACATTACGGTCCCATTGAGTACATTTTTGGAGAAAGGGACACCAGTTGCACCACAGGGCGGGGGGAGGGTGCACAGCACGATACATTTTTCTCTCTTCGGTAAGCTTTTTTTTGTGTTTTATACTTTTGGAATTTTGGTTTTTCATGTTGATTTCAAAATGACCTCTTTCATGATTGAAATGTACTAACTTGTTTTTTCCTCACAGCAGGTCATTTTGTGTGTGGTTGCAACATTACGGTCCCATTGAGTACATTTTTGGAGAAAAGGACACCAGTTGCACCACAGGGCGGGGGGAGGGTGCAGAGCACGATACATTTTTCTCTCTTCGGTAAGCTTTTTTTTGTGTTTTATACTTTTGGAATTTTGGTTTTTCACGTTGATTTTAAAATGACCTTTTTCATGTTTGAAATGTACTAACTCGTTTTTTCCTCACAGCAGGTCAACTTGTGTGTGGTTGCAACATTACGGTCCCATTGAGTACATTTTTGGAGAAAGGGACACCAGTTGCACCACAGGGCGGGGGGAGGGTGCAGAGCACGATACATTTTTCTCCCTTCGGTAAGCTTTTTTTTGTGTTTCATACTTTTGGAATTTTGGTTTTTCATGTAGATTTTAAAATGACCTTCTTCATGATTGAAATGTACTAACTCGTTTTTTCCTCACAGCAGGTCAACTTGTGTGTGGTTGCAACCTTACGGTCCCATTGAGTACATTTTTGGAGAAAGGGACACCAGTTGCACCACAGGGCGGGGGGAGGGTGCAGAGCACGATACATTTTTCTCTCTTCGGTAATCTTTTTTTTGTGTTTTATACTTTTGGAATTTTGGTTTTTCATGTTGATTTTAAAATGACCTTTTCATTGTTTGAAATGTACTAACTCGTTTTTTCCTCACAGCGGGTCAACTTGTGTGTGGTTGCAACATTACGGTCCCATTGAGTACATTTTTGGAGAAAGGGACACCAGTTGCACCACAGGGCGAGGGGAGGGTGCAGAGCACGATACATTTTTCTCTCTTCGGTAAGCTTTTTTTTGTGTTTTATACTTTTGGAATTTTGGTTTTTCATGTTGATTTCAAAATGACCTTCTTCATGATTGAATTGTACTAACTCGTTTTTTCCTCACAGCAGGTCAACTTGTGTGTGGTTGCAACATTACGGTCCCATTGAGTACATTTTTGGAGAAAGGGACACCAGTTGCACCACAGGGCGGGGGGAGGGTGCACAGCACGATACATTTTTCTCTCTTCGGTAAGCTTTTTTTTGTGTTTGATACTTTTGGAATTTTGGTTTTTCATGTTGATTTTAAAATGACCTTTTTCATGTTTGAAATGTACTAACTCGTTTTTTCCTCACAGCAGGTCAACTTGTGTGTGGTTGCAACATTACGGTCCCATTGAGTACATTTTTGGAGAAAGGGACACCAGTTGCACCACAGGGTGGGGGGAGGGTGCAGAGCACGATACATTTTTCTCTCTTCGGTAAGCTTTTTTTTGTGTTTTATACTTTTGGAATTTTGGTTTTTCATGTTGATTTCAAAATGACCTTCTTCATGATTGAAATGTACTAACTCGTTTTTTCCTCACAGCAGGTCATTTTGTGTGTGGTTGCAACATTACGGTCCCATTGAGTACATTTTTGGAGAAAGGGACACCAGTTGCACCACAGGGCGGGGGGAGGGTGCAGAGCACGATACATTTTTCTCTCTTCGGTAAGGTTTTTTTTGTGTTTTATACTTTTGGAATTTTGGTTTTTCATGTTGATTTTAAAATGACCTTTTTCATGTTTGAAATGTACTAACTCGTTTTTTCCTCACAGCAGGTCAACTTGTGTGTGGTTGCAACATTACGGTCCCATTGAGTACATTTTTGGAGAAAGGGACACCAGTTGCACCACAGGGCGGGGGGAGGGTGCAGAGCACGATACATTTTTCTCTCTTCGGTAAGCTTTTTTTTGTGTTTTATACTTTTGGAATTTTGGTTTTTCATGTTGATTTTAAAATGACCTTTTTCATGATTGAAATGTACTAACTCGTATTTTCCTCACAGCAGGTCAACTTGTGTGTGGTTGCAACATTACGGTCCCATTGAGTACATTTTTGGTGAAAGGGACACCAGTTGCACCACAGGGTGGGGGGAGGGTGCAGAGCACGATACATTTTTCTCTCTTCGGTAAGCTTTTTTTTGTGTTTTATACTTTTGGAATTTTGGTTTTTCATGTTGATTTTAAAATGACCTTTTTCATGTTTGAAATGTTCTAACTCGTTTTTTCCTCACAGCAGGTCAACTTGTGTGTGGTTGCAACATTACGGTCCCATTGAGTACATTTTTGGAGAAAGGGACACCAGTTGCACCACAGGGCGGGGGGAGGGTGCAGAGCACGATACATTTTTCTCTCTTCGGTAAGCTTTTTTTTGTGTTTTATACTTTTGGAATTTTGGTTTTTCATGTTGATTTCAAAATGACCTCTTTCATGATTGAAATGTACTAACTTGTTTTTTCCTCACAGCAGGTCATTTTGTGTGTGGTTGCAACAATACGGTCCCATTGTGTACATTTTTGGAGAAAGGGACACCAGTTGCACCACAGGGCGGGGGGAGGGTGCAGAGCACGATACATTTTTCTCTCTTCGGTAAGCTTTTTTTTGTGTTTTATACTTTTGGAATTTTGGTTTTTCATGTTGATTTTAAAATGACCTTTTTCATGATTGAAATGTACTAACTCGTTTTTTCCTCACAGCAGGTCAACTTGTGTGTGGTTGCAACATTACGGTCCCATTGAGTACATTTTTGGAGAAAGGGACACCAGTTGCACCACAGGGCGGGGGGGAGGGTGCACAGCACGATACATTTTTCTCTCTTCGGTAAGCTTTTTTTTGTGTTTTATGCTTTTGGAATTTTGGTTTTTCATGTTGATTTTAAAATGACCTTCTTCATGATTGAAATGTACTAACTCGTTTCTTCCTCACAGCAGGTCAACTTGTGTGTGGTTGCAACATTACGGTCCCATTGAGTACATTTTTGGAGAAAGGGACACCAGTTGCACCACAGGGCGGGGGGAGGGTGCACAGCACGATACATTTTTCTCTCTTCGGTAATCTTTTTTTTGTGTTTTATACTTTTGGAATTTTGGTTTTTCATGTTGATTTTAAAATGACCTTTTTCATGTTTGAAATGAACTAACTCGTTTTTTCCTCACAGCAGGTCAACTTGTGTGTGGTTGCAACATTACGGTCCCATTGAGTACATTTTTGGAGAAAGGGACACCAGTTGCACCACAGGGCGGGGGGAGGGTGCAGAGCACGATACATTTTTCTCTCTTCGGTAAGCTTTTTTTTGTGTTTTATACTTTTGGAATTTTGGTTTTTCATGTTGATTTCAAAATGACCTTCTTCATGATTGAATTGTACTAACCCGTTTTTTCCACACAGCAGGTCAACTTGTGTGTGGTTGCAACATTACGGTCCCATTGAGTACATTTTTGGAGAATGGGACACCAGTTGCACCACAGGGCGGGGGAAGGGTGCAGAGCACGATACATTTTTCTCTCTTCGGTAAGGTTTTTTTTGTGTTTTATACTTTTGGAATTTTGGTTTTTCATGTTGATTTTAAAATGACCTTTTTCATGTTTGAAATGTACTAACTCGTTTTTTCCTCACAGCAGGTCAACTTGTGTGTGGTTGCAACATTACGGTCCCATTGAGTACATTTTTGGAGAAAGGGACACCAGTTGCACCACAGGGCGGGGGGAGGGTGCAGAGCACGATACATTTTTCTCTCTTCGGTAAGCTTTTTTTTGTGTTTTATACTTTTGGAATTTTGGTTTTTCATGTTGATTTCAAAATGACCTTCTTCATGATTGAAATGTACTAACTCGTTTTTTCCTCACAGCAGGTCATTTTGTGTGTGGTTGCAACATTACGGTCCCATTGAGTACATTTTTGGAGAAAGGGACACCAGTTGCACCACAGGGCGGGGGGAGGGTGCAGAGCACGATACATTTTTCTCTCTTCGGTAAGGTTTTTTTTGTGTTTTATACTTTTGGAACTTTGGTTTTTCATGTTGATTTTAAAATGACCTTTTTCATGTTTGAAATGTACTAACTCGTTTTTTCCTCACAGCAGGTCAACGTGTGTGTGGTTGCAACATTACGGTCCCATTGAGTACATTTTTGGAGAAAGGGACACCAGTTGCACCACAGGGCGGGGGGAGGGTGCAGAGCACGATACATTTTTCTCTCTTCGGTAAGCTTTTTTTTGTGTTTTATACTTTAGGAATTTTGGTTTTTCATGTTGATTTTAAAATGACCTTTTTCATGATTGAAATGTACTAACTCGTATTTTCCTCACAGCAGGTCAACTTGTGTGTGGTTGCAACATTACGGTCCCATTGAGTACATTTTTGGTGAAAGGGACACCAGTTGCACCACAGGGTGGGGGGAGGGTGCAGAGCACGATACATTTTTCTCTCTTCGGTAAGCTTTTTTTTGTGTTTTATACTTTAGGAATTTTGGTTTTTCATGTTGATTTTAAAATGACCTTTTTCATGTTTGAAATGTTCTAACTCGTTTTTTCCTCACAGCAGGTCAACTTGTGTGTGGTTGCAACATTACGGTCCCATTGAGTACATTTTTGGAGAAAGGGACACCAGTTGCACCACAGGGCGGGGGGAGGGTGCAGAGCACGATACATTTTTCTCTCTTCGGTAAGCTTTTTTTTGTGTTTTATACTTTTGGAATTTTGGTTTTTCATGTTGATTTCAAAATGACCTCTTTCATGATTGAAATGTACTAACTTGTTTTTTCCTCACAGCAGGTCATTTTGTGTGTGGTTGCAACAATACGGTCCCATTGAGTACATTTTTGCAGAAAGGGACACCAGTTGCACCACAGGGCGGGGGGAGGGTGCAGAGCACGATACATTTTTCTCTCTTCGGTAAGCTTTTTTTTGTGTTTTATACTTTTGGAATTTTGGTTTTTCATGTTGATTTTAAAATGACCTTTTTCATGATTGAAATGTACTAACTCGTTTTTTCCTCACAGCAGGTCAACTTGTGTGTGGTTGCAACATTACGGTCCCATTGAGTACATTTTTGGAGAAAGGGACACCAGTTGCACCACAGGGCGGGGGGGAGGGTGCACAGCACGATACATTTTTCTCTCTTCGGTAAGCTTTTTTTTGTGTTTTATGCTTTTGGAATTTTGGTTTTTCATGTTGATTTTAAAATGACCTTCTTCATGATTGAAATGTACTAACTCGTTTCTTCCTCACAGCAGGTCAACTTGTGTGTGGTTGCAACATTACGGTCCCATTGAGTACATTTTTGGAGAAAGGGACACCAGTTGCACCACAGGGCGGGGGGAGGGTGCACAGCACGATACATTTTTCTCTCTTCGGTAATCTTTTTTTTGTGTTTTATACTTTTGGAATTTTGGTTTTTCATGTTGATTTTAAAATGACCTTTTTCATGTTTTAAATGAACTAACTCGTTTTTTCCTCACAGCAGGTCAACTTGTGTGTGGTTGCAACATTACGGTCCCATTGAGTACATTTTTGGAGAAAGGGACACCAGTTGCACCACAGGGCGGGGGGAGGGTGCAGAGCACGATACATTTTTCTCTCTTCGGTAAGCTTTTTTTTGTGTTTTATACTTTTGGAATTTTGGTTTTTCATGTTGATTTCAAAATGACCTTCTTCATGATTGAATTGTACTAACCCGTTTTTTCCACACAGCAGGTCAACTTGTGTGTGGTTGCAACATTACGGTCCCATTGAGTACATTTTTGAAGAATGGGACACCAGTTGCACCACAGGGCGGGGGAAGGGTGCAGAGCACGATACATTTTTCTCTCTTCGGTAAGGTTTTTTTTGTGTTTTATACTTTTGGAATTTTGGTTTTTCATGTTGATTTTAAAATGACCTTTTTCATGTTTGAAATGTACTAACTCGTTTTTTCCTCACAGCAGGTCAACTTGTGTGTGGTTGCAACATTACGGTCCCATTGAGTACATTTTTGGAGAAAGGGACACCAGTTGCACCACAGGGCGGGGGGAGGGTGCAGAGCACGATACATTTTTCTCTCTTCGGTAAGCTTTTTTTTGTGTTTTATACTTTTGGAATTTTGGTTTTTCATGTTGATTTCAAAATGACCTTCTACATGATTGAAATGTACTAACTCGTTTTTTCCTCACAGCAGGTCATTTTGTGTGTGGTTGCAACATTACGGTCCCATTGAGTACATTTTTGGAGAAAGGGACACCAGTTGCACCACAGGGCGGGGGGAGGGTGCAGAGCACGATACATTTTTCTCTCTTCGGTAAGCTTTTTTTTGTGTTTTATACTTTTGGAATTTTGGTTTTTCATGTTGATATTAAAATGACCTTTTTCATGTTTGAAATGTACTAACTCGTTTTTTCCTCACAGCAGGTCAACTTGTGTGTGGTTGCAACATTACGGTCCCATTGAGTACATTTTTGGAGAAAGGGACACCAGTTGCACCACAGGGCGGCGCGAGGGTGCAGAGCACGATACATTTTTCTCTCTTCGGTAAGCTTTTTTTTGTGTTTTATACTTTTGGAATTTTGGTTTTTCATGTTGATTTTAAAATGACCTTTTTCATGTTTGAAATGTACTAACTCGTTTTTTCCTCACAGCAGGTCAACTTGTGTGTGGTTGCAACATTACGGTCCCATTGAGTACATTTTTGGAGAAAGGGACACCAGTTGCACCACAGGGCGGCGGGAGGGTGCAGAGCACGATACATTTTTCTCTCTTCGGTAAGCTTTTTTTTGTGTTTTATACTTTTGGAATTTTGGTTTTTCATGTTGATATTAAAATGACCTTTTTCATGTTTGAAATGTACTAACTCGTTTTTTCCTCACAGCAGGTCAACTTGTGTGTGGTTGCAACATTACGGTCCCATTGAGTACATTTTTGGAGAAAGGGACACCAGTTGCACCACAGGGCGGGGGGAGGGTGCAGAGCACGATACATTTTTCTCTCTTCGGTAAGCTTTTTTTTGTGTTTTATACTTTTGGAATTTTGGTTTTTCATGTTGATATTAAAATGACCTTTTTCATGTTTGAAATGTACTAACTCGTTTTTTCCTCACAGCAGGTCAACTTGTGTGTGGTTGCAACATTACGGTCCCATTGAGTACATTTTTGGAGAAAGGGACACCAGTTGCACCACAGGCCGGGGGGAGGGTGCAGAGCACGATACATTTTTCTCTCTTCGGTAAGCCTTTTTTTGTGTTTTATACTTTTGGAATTTTGGTTTTTCATGTTGATTTTAAAATGACCTTTTTCATGATTGAAATGTACTAACTCGTTTTTTCCTCACAGCAGGTCATTTTGTGTGTGGTTGCAACATTACGGTCCCATTGAGTACATTTTTGGAGAAAGGGACACCAGTTGCACCACAGGGCGGGGGGAGGGTGCACAGCACGATACATTTTTCTCTCTTCGGTAAGCTTTTTTTTGTGTTTTATACTTTTGGAATTTTGGTTTTTCATGTTGATTTCAAAATGACCTCATTCATGATTGAAATGTACTAACTTGGTTTTTCCTCACAGCAGGTCATTTTGTGTGTGGTTGCAACATTACGGTCCCATTGAGTACATTTTTGGAGAAAAGGACACCAGTTGCACCACAGGGCGGGGGGAGGGTGCAGAGCACGATACATTTTTCTCTCTTCGGTAAGCTTTTTTTTGTGTTTTATACTTTTGGAATTTTGGTTTTTCATGTTGATTTTAAAATGACCTTTTTCATGATTGAACTGTACTAACTCGTTTTTTCCTCACAGCAGGTCATTTTGTGTGTGGTTGCAACATTACGGTCCCATTGAGTACATTTTTGGAGAAAGGGACACCAGTTGCACCACAGGGTGGGGGGAGGGTGCAGAGCGCGATACATTTTTCTCTCTTCAGTAAGTTTTTTTTTGTGTTTTATACTTTTGGTATTTTGGTTTTTAATGTTGATTTTAAAATGACCTTTTTCATGTTTGAAATGTACTAACTCGTTTTTTCCTCACAGCAGGTCAACTTGTGTGTGGTTGCAACATTACGGTCCCATTGAGTACATTTTTGGAGAAAGGGACACCAGTTGCACCACAGGGCGGGGGGAGGGTGCAGAGCACGATACATTTTTCTCTCTTCGGTAAGCTTTATTTTGTGTTTTATACTTTTGGAATTTTGGTTTTTCATGTTGATTTTAAAATGACCTTTTTCATGATTGAAATGTACTAACTCGTATTTTCCTCACAGCAGGTCAACTTGTGTGTGGTTGCAACATTACGGTCCCATTGAGTACATTTTTGGAGAAAGGGACACCAGTTGCACCACAGGGCGGGGGGAGGGTGCAGAGCACGATACATTTTTCTCTCTTCGGTAAGCTTTTTTTTTGTGTTTTATACTTTTGGAATTTTGGTTTTTCATGTTGATTTTAAAATGACCTTTTTCATGTTTGAAATGTTCTAACTCGTTTTTTCCTCACAGCAGGTCAACTTGTGTGTGGTTGCAACATTACGGTCCCATTGAGTACATTTTTGGAGAAAGGGACAACAGTTGCACCACATGGCGGGGGGAGGGTGCAGAGCACGGTACATTTTTCTCTCTTCGGTAAGCTTTTTTTTGTGTTTTATACTTTTGGAATTTTGGTTTTTCATGTTGATTTTAAAATGACCTTTTTCATGTTTAAAATGTACTAACTCGTTTTTTCCTCACAGCAGGTCAACTTGTGTGGGGTTGCAACATTACGGTCCCATTGAGTACATTTTTGGAGAAAGGGACACCAGTTGCACCACAGGGCGGGGGGAGGGTGCCGAGCACGATACATTTTTCTCTCTTTGGTAAGCTTTTTTTTGTGTTTTATATTTTTGGAATTTTGGTTTTTCATGTTGATTTTAAAATGACCTTTTTCATGATTGAAATGTACTAACTCGTTTTTTCCTCACAGCAGGTCATTTTGTGTGTGGTTGCAACATTACGGTCCCATTGAGTACATTTTTGGAGAAAGGGACACCAGTTGCACCACAGGGCGGGGGGAGGGTGCAGAGCACGATACATTTTTCTCTCTTCGGTAAGCTTTTTTTTGTGTTTTATACTTTTGGAATTTTGGTTTTTCATGTTGATTTTAAAATGACCTTTTTCATGATTGAAATGTACTAACTCGTTTTTTCCTCACAGCAGGTCATTTTGTGTGTGGTTGCAACATTACGGTCCCATTGAGTACATTTTTGGAGAAAGGGACACCAGTTGCACCACAGGGCGGGGGGAGGGTGCAGAGCACGATACATTTTTCTCTCTTCGGTAAGCTTTTTTTTGTGTTTTATATTTTTGGAATTTTGGTATTTCATGTTGATTTTAAAATGACCTTTTTCATGTTTGAAATGTTCTAACTCGTTTTTTCCTCACAGCAGGTCAACTTGTGTGTGGTTGCAACATTACGGTCCCATTGAGTACATTGCTGGAGAAAGGGACACCAGTTGCACCACAGGGCGGGGGGAGGGTGCAGAGCACGATACATTTTTCTCTCTTCGGTAAGCTTTTTTTTGTGTTTTATACTTTTGGAATTTTGGTTTTTCATGTTGATTTTAAAATGACCTTTTTCATGATTGAAATGTACTAACTCGTTTTTTCCTCACAGCAGGTCAACTTGTGTGTGGTTGCAACATTACGGTCCCATTGAGTACATTTTTGGAGAAAGGGACACCAGTTGCACCACAGGGCGGGGGGAGGGTGCAGAGCACGATACATTTTTCTCTCTTCGGTAAGCTTTTTTTTGTGTTTTATACTTTTGGAATTTTGGTTTTTCATGTTGATTTTAAAATGACCTTTTTCATGATTGAAATGTACTAACTCGTTTTTTCCTCACAGCAGGTCAACTTGTGTGTGGTTGCAACATTACGGTCCCATTGAGTACATTTTTGGAGAAAGGGACACCAGTTGCACCACAGGGCGGGGGGAGGGTGCAGAGCACGATACATTTTCTCTCTTCGGTAAGCTTTTTTTTGTGTTTTATACTTTTGGAATTTTGGTTTTTCATGTTGATTTTAAAATGACCTTTGTCATGGTTGAAATGTACTAACTCGTTTTTTCCTCACAGCAGGTCAACTTGTGTGTGGTTGCAACATTACGGTCCCATTGAGTACATTTTTGGAGAAAGGGACACCAGTTGCACCACAGGGCGGGGGGAGGGTGCAGAGCACGATACATTTTTCACTCTTCGGTAAGCTTTTTTTTGTGTTTTATACTTTTGGAATTTTGGTTTTTCATGTTGATTTTAAAATGACCTTTTTCATGTCTGAAATGTACTAACTCGTTTTTTCCTCACAGCAGGTCAACTTGTGTGTGGTTGCAACATTACGGTCCCATTGAGTACATTTTTGGAGAAAGGGACACCAGTTGCACCACAGGGCGGGGGGAGGGTGCAGAGCACGATACATTTTTCACTCTTCGGTAAGCTTTTTTTTGTGTTTTATACTTTTGGAATTTTGGTTTTTCATGTTGATTTTAAAATGACCTTTTTCATGTCTGAAATGTACTAACTCGTTTTTTCCTCACAGCAGGTCAACTTGTGTGTGGTTGCAACATTACGGTCCCATTGAGTACATTTTTGGAGAAAGGGACACCAGTTGCACCACAGGGCGGGGGGAGGGTGCAGAGCACGGTACATTTTTCTCTCTTCGGTAAGCTTTTTTTTGTGTTTTATACTTTTGGAATTTTGGTTTTTCATGTTGATTTTAAAATGACCTTTTTCATGTTTAAAATGTACTAACTCGTTTTTTCCTCACAGCAGGTCAACTTGTGTGGGGTTGCAACATTACGGTCCCATTGAGTACATTTTTGGAGAAAGGGACACCAGTTGCACCACAGGGCGGGGGGAGGGTGCCGAGCACGATACATTTTTCTCTCTTTGGTAAGCTTTTTTTTGTGTTTTATATTTTTGGAATTTTGGTTTTTCATGTTGATTTTAAAATGACCTTTTTCATGATTGAAATGTACTAACTCGTTTTTTCCTCACAGCAGGTCATTTTGTGTGTGGTTGCAACATTACGGTCCCATTGAGTACATTTTTGGAGAAAGGGACACCAGTTGCACCACAGGGCGGGGGGAGGGTGCAGAGCACGATACATTTTTCACTCTTCGGTAAGCTTTTTTTTGTGTTTTATACTTTTGGAATTTTGGTTTTTCATGTTGATTTTAAAATGACCTTTTTCATGTCTGAAATGTACTAACTCGTTTTTTCCTCACAGCAGGTCAACTTGTGTGTGGTTGCAACATTACGGTCCCATTGAGTACATTTTTGGAGAAAGGGACACCAGTTGCACCACAGGGCGGTGGGAGGGTGCAGAGCACGATACATTTTTCTCTCTTCGGTAAGCTTTTTTTTGTGTTTTATACTTATGGTATTTTGGTTTTTCATGTTGATTTTAAAATGACCTTTTTCATGATTGAAATGTACTAACTCGTTTTTTCCCCACAGCAGGTCAACTTGTGTGTGGTTGCAACATTACGGTCCCATTGAGTACATTTTTGGAGAAAGGGACACCAGTTGCACCACAGGGCGGGGGGAGGGTGCAGAGCACGATACATTTTTCTCTCTTCGGTAAGCTTTTTTTTGTGTTTTATACTTTTGGAATTTTGGTTTTTCATGTTGATTTCAAAATGACCTTTTTCATGTCTGAAACGTACTAACTCGTTTTTTCCTCACAGCAGGTCAACTTGTGTGTGGTTGCAACATTACGGTCCCATTGAGTACATTTTTGGAGAAAGGGACACCAGTTGCACCACAGGGCGGGGGGAGGGTGCAGAGCACGATACATTTTCTCTCTTCGGTAAGCTTTTTTTTGTGTTTTATACTTTTGGAATTTTGGTTTTTCATGTTGATTTTAAAATGATCTTTTTCATGATTGAAATGTACTAACTCGTTTTTTCGTCACAGCAGGTCAACTTGTGTGTGGTTGCAACATTACGGTCCCATTGAGTACATTTTTGGAGAAAGGGACACCAGTTGCACCACAGGGCGGGGGGAGGGTGCTGAGCACGATACATTTTTCTCTCTTCGGTAAGCTTTCTTTTGTGTTTTATACTTTTGGAATTTTGGTTTTTCTTGTTGATTTAAAAATGATTTTTTTCATGTTTGAAATGTACGAACTCGTTTTTTCCTCTCAGCAGGTCATCTTGTGTGTGGTTGCAACATTACGGTCCCATTGAGTACATTTTTGGAGAAAGGGACACAAGTTGCACCACAGGGCGGGGGGAGGGTGCAGAGCACGATACATTTTTCTCTCTTCGGTAAGCTTTTTTTTGTGTTTTATACTTTTGGAATTTTGGTTTTTCATGTTGATATTAAAATGACCTTTTTCATGTTTGAAATGTACTAACTCGTTTTTTCCTCACAGCAGGTCAACTTGTGTGTGGTTGCAACATTACGGTCCCATTGAGTACATTTTTGGAGAAAGGGACACCAGTTGCACCACAGGGCGGGGGGAGGGTGCAGAGCACGTACATTTTTCTCTCTTCGGTAAGCTTTTTTTTGTGTTTTATACTTTTGGAATTTTGGTTTTTCATGTTGATATTAAAATGACCTTTTTCATGTTTGAAATGTACTAACTCGTTTTTTCCTCACAGCAGGTCAACTTGTGTGTTGTTGCAACATTACGGTCCCATTGAGTACATTTTTGGAGAAAGGGAAACCAGTTGCACCACAGGGCGGGGGGAGGGTGCACAGCACGATACATTTTTCTCTCTTCGGTAAGCTTTTTTTTGTGTTTTATACTTTTGGAATTTTGGTTTTTCATGTTGATTTCAAAATGACCTCTTTCATGATTGAAATCTACTAACTTGTTTTTTCCTCACAGCAGGTCATTTTGTGTGTGATTGCAACATTACGGTCCCATTGAGTACATTTTTGGAGAAAAGGACACCAGTTGCACCACAGGGCGGGGGGAGGGTGCAGAGCACGATACATTTTTCTCTCTTCGGTAAGCTTTTTTTTGTGTTTTATACTTTTGGAATTTTGGTTTTTCATGTTGTTTTAAAATGACCTTTTTCATGATTGAAATGTACTAACTCGTTTTTTCCTCACAGCAGGTCATTTTGTGTGTGGTTGCAACATTACGGTCCCATTGAGTACATTTTTGGAGAAAGGGACACCAGTTGCACCACAGGGTGGGGGGAGGGTGCAGAGCACGATACATTTTTCTCTCTTCGGTAAGTTTTTTTTTGTGTTTTATACTTTTGGTATTTTGGTTTTTAATGTTGATTTTAAAATGACCTTTTTCATGTTTGAAATGTACTAACTCGTTTTTTCCTCACAGCAGGTCAACTTGTGTGTGGTTGCAACATTACGGTCCCATTGAGTACATTTTTGGAGAAAGGGACACCAGTTGCACCACAGGGCGGGGGGAGGGTGCAGAGCACGATACATTTTTCTCTCTTCGGTAAGCTTTTTTTTGTGTTTTATACTTTTGGAATTTTGGTTTTTCATGTTGATTTTAAAATGACCTTTTTCATGATTGAAATGTACTAACTCGTATTTTCCTCACAGCAGGTCAACTTGTGTGTGGTTGCAACATTACGGTCCCATTGAGTACATTTTTGGAGAAAGGGACACCAGTTGCACCACAGGGCGGGGGGAGGGTGCAGAGCATGATACATTTTTCTCTCTTTGGTAAGCTTTTTTTGTGTTTTATATTTTTGGAATTTTGGTTTTTCATGTTTATTTTAAAATGACCTTTTTCATGATTGAAAAGTACTAACTCGTTTTTTCCTCACAGCATGTCATTTTGTGTGTGGTTGCAACATTACGGTCCCATTGAGTACATTTTTGGAGAAAGGGACACCAGTTGCACCACAGGGCGGGGGGAGGGTGCAGAGCACGATACATTTTTCTCTCTTCGGTAAGCTTTTTTTTGTGTTTTATACTTTTGGAATTTTGGTTTTTCATGTTGATTTTAAAATGACCTTTTTCATGATTGAAATGTACTAACTCGTTTTTTCCTCACAGCAGGTCATTTTGTGTGTGGTTGCAACATTACGGTCCCATTGAGTACATTTTTGGAGAAAGGGACACCAGTTGCACCACAGGGCGGGGGGAGGGTGCAGAGCACGATACATTTTTCTCTCTTCGGTAAGCTTTTTTTTGTGTTTTATATTTTTGGAATTTTGGTTTTTCATGTTGATTTTAAAATGACCTTTTTCATGTTTGAAATGTTCTAACTCGTTTTTTTCTCACAGCAGGTCAACTTGTGTGTGGTTGCAACATTACGGTCCCATTGAGTACATTGCTGGAGAAAGGGACACCAGTTGCACCACAGGGCGGGGGGAGGGTGCAGAGCACGATACATTTTTCTCTCTTCGGTAAGCTTTTTTTTGTGTTTTATACTTTTGGAATTTTGGTTTTTCATGTTGATTTTAAAATGACCTTTTTCATGTCTGAAATGTACTAACTCGTTTTTTCCTCACAGCAGGTCAACTTGTGTGTGGTTGCAACATTACGGTCCCATTGAGTACATTTTTGGAGAAAGGGACACCAGTTGCACCACAGGGCGGGGGGAGGGTGCAGAGCACGATACATTTTTCTCTCTTCGGTAACCTTTTATTTGTGTTTTATACTTTTGAAATTTTGGTTTTTCATGTTGATTTTAAAATGACCTTTTTCATGATTGAAATGTACTTACTCGTTTTTTCCTCACAGCAGGTCAACTTGTGTGTGGTTGCAACATTACGGTCCCATTGAGTACATTTTTGGAGAAAGGGACACCAGTTGCACCACAGGGCGGGGGGAGGGTGCTGAGCACGATACATTTTTCTCTCTTCGGTAAGCTTTCTTTTGTGTTTTATACTTTTGGAATTTTGGTTTTTCTTGTTGATTTAAAAATGATTTTTTTCATGTTTGAAATGTACGAACTCGTTTTTTCCTCTCAGCAGGTCATCTTGTGTGTGGTTGCAACATTACGGTCCCATTGAGTACATTTTTTGAGAAAGGGACACCAGTTGCACCACAGGGCGGGGGGAGGGTGCAGAGCACGATACATTTTTCTCTCTTCGGTAAGCATTTTTTTGTGTTTTATTCTTTTGGAATTTTGGTTTTTCATGTTGATATTAAAATGACCTTCTTCATGTTTGAAATGTACTAACTCGTTTTTTCCTCACAGCAGGTCAACTTGTGTGTGGTTGCAACATTACGGTCCCATTGAGTACATTTTTGGAGAAAGGGACACCAGTTGCACCACAGGGCGGGGGGAGGGTGCAGAGCACGATACATTTTTCTCTCTTCGGTAAGCTTTTTTTTGTGTTTTATACTTTTGGAATTTTGGTTTTTCATGTTGATATTAAAATGACCTTTTTCATGTTTGAAATGTACTAACTCGTTTTTTCCTCACAGCAGGTCAACTTGTGTGTGGTTGCAACATTACGGTCCCATTGAGTACATTTTTGGAGAAAGGGACACCAGTTGCACCACAGGGCGCGGGGAGGGTGCACAGCACGATACATTTTTCTCTCTTCGGTAAGCTTTTTTTTGTGTTTTATACTTTTGGAATTTTGGTTTTTCATGTTGATTTCAAAATGACCTCTTTCATGATTGAAATGTACTAACTTGTTTTTTCCTCACAGCAGGTCATTTTGTGTGTGATTGCAACATTACGGTCCCATTGAGTACATTTTTGGAGAAAAGGACACCAGTTGCACCACAGGGCGGGGGGAGGGTGCAGAGCACGATACATTTTTCTCTCTTCGGTAAGCTTTTTTTTGTGTTTTATACTTTTGGAATTTTGGTTTTTCATGTTGATTTTAAAATGACCTTTTTCATGATTGAAATGTACTAACTCGTTTTTTCCTCACAGAAGGTCATTTTGTGTGTGGTTGCAACATTACGGTCCCATTGAGTACATTTTTGGAGAAAGGGACACCAGTTGCACCACAGGGTGGGGGGAGGGTGCAGAGCACGATACATTTTTCTCTCTTCGGTAAGTTTTTTTTTGTGTTTTATACTTTTGGTATTTTGGTTTTTAATGTTGATTTTAAAATGACCTTTTTCATGTTTGAAATGTACTAACTCGTTTTTTCCTCACAGCAGGTCAACTTGTGTGTGGTTGCAACATTACGGTCCCATTGAGTACATTTTTGGAGAAAGGGACACCAGTTGCACCACAGGGCGGGGGGAGGGTGCAGAGCACGATACATTTTTCTCTCTTCGGTAAGCTTTTTTTTGTGTTTTATACTTTTGGAATTTTGGTTTTTCATGTTGATTTTAAAATGACCTTTTTCATGTTTGAAATGTTCTAACTCGTTTTTTCCTCACAGCAGGTCAACTTGTGTGTGGTTGCAACATTACGGTCCCATTGAGTACATTTTTGGAGAAAGGGACACCAGTTGCACCGCAGGGCGGGGGGAGGGTGCAGAGCACGATACATTTTTCTCTCTTTGGTAAGCTTTTTTTTGTGTTTTATATTTTTGGAATTTTGGTTTTTCATGTTTATTTTAAAATGACCTTTTTCATGATTGAAATGTACTAACTCGTTTTTTCCTCACAGCATGTCATTTTGTGTGTGGTTGCAACATTACGGTCCCATTGAGTACATTTTTGGAGAAAGGGACACCAGTTGCACCACAGGGCGGGGGGAGGGTGCAGAGCACGATACATTTTTCTCTCTTCGGTAAGCTTTTTTTTGTGTTTTATACTTTTGGAATTTTGGTTTTTCATGTTGATTTTAAAATGACCTTTTTCATGATTGAAATGTACTAACTCGTTTTTTCCTCACAGCAGGTCATTTTGTGTGTGGTTGCAACATTACGGTCCCATTGAGTACATTTTTGGAGAAAGGGACACCAGTTGCACCACAGGGCGGGGGGAGGGTGCAGAGCACGATACAATTTTCTCTCTTCGGTAAGCTTTTTTTTGTGTTTTATATTTTTGGAATTTTGGTTTTTCATGTTGATTTTAAAATGACCTTTTTCATGTTTGAAATGTTCTAACTCGTTTTTTTCTCACAGCAGGTCAACTTGTGTGTGGTTGCAACATTACGGTCCCATTGAGTACATTGCTGGAGAAAGGGACACCAGTTGCACCACAGGGCGGGGGGAGGGTGCAGAGCACGATACATTTTTCTCTCTTCGGTAAGCTTTTTTTTGTGTTATATACTTTTGGAATTTTGGTTTTTCATGTTGATTTTAAAATGACCTTTTTCATGTTTGAAATGTACTAACTCGTTTTTTCCTCACAGCAGGTCAACTTGTGTGTGGTTGCAACATTACGGTCCCATTGAGTACATTTTGGGAGAAAGGGACACCAGTTGCACCACAGGGCGGGGGGAGGGTGCTGAGCACGATACATTTTTCTCTCTTCGGTAAACTTTTTTTTGTGTTTTATACTTTTGGAATTTTGGTTTTTCATGTTGACTTTAAAATGACCTTTTTCATGTTTGAAATGTACTGACTCGTTTTTTCCTCACAGCAGGTCAACTTGTGTGTGGTTGCAACATTACGGTCCCATTGAGTACATTTTTGGAGAAAGGGACACCAGTTGCACCACAGGGCGGGGGGAGGGTGCTGAGCACGATACATTTTTCTCTCTTCGGTAAGCTTTTTTTCGTGTTTTATACTTTTGGAATTTTGGTTTTTCATGTTGACTTTAAAATGACGTTTTTCATGTTTGAAATGTACTAACTCGTCTTTTCCTCACAGCAGGTCAACTTGTGTGTGGTTGCAACATTACGGTCCCATTGAGTACATTTTTGGAGAAAGGGACACCAGTTGCACCACAGGGCGGGGGGAGGGTGCTGAGCATGATACATTTTTCTCTCTTCGGTAAGCTTTTTTTTGTGTTTTATACTTTTGGAATTTTGGTTTTTCATGTTGACTTTAAAATGACATTTTTCATGTTTGAAATGTACTAACTCGTCTTTTCCTCACAGAAGGTCAACTTGTGTGTGGTTGCAACATTACGGTCCCATTGAGTACATTTTTGGAGAAAGGGACACCAGTTGCACCACAGGGCGGGGGAAGGGTGTTGAGCACGATACATTTTTCTCTCTTCGGTAAGCTTTTTTTTGTGTTTTATACTTTTGGAATTTTGGTTTTTCATGTTGACTTTAAAATGACCTTTTTCATGTTTGAAATGTACTAACTCGTCTTTTCCTCACAGCAGGTCAACTTGTGTGTGGTTGCAACATTACGGTCCCATTGAGTACATTTTTGGAGAAAGGGACACCAGTTGCACCACGAGGCGGGGGGAGGGTGCTGAGCACGATACATTTTTCTCTCTTCGGTAAGCTTTTTTTTGTGTTATATACTTTTGGAATTTTGGTTTTTCATGTTGACTTTAAAATGACCTTTTTCATGTTTGAAATGTACTAACTCGTCTTTTCCTCACAGCAGGTCAACTTGTGTGTGGTTGCAACATTACGGTCCCATTGAGTACATTTTTGGAGAAAGGGACACCAGTTGCACCACAGGGCGGGGGGGAGGGTGCACAGCACGATACATTTTTCTCTCTTCGGTAAGCTTTTTTTTGTGTTTTATGCTTTTGGAATTTTGGTTTTTCATGTTGATTTTAAAATGACCTTCTTCATGATTGAAATGTACTAACTCGTTTCTTCCTCACAGCAGGTCAACTTGTGTGTGGTTGCAACATTACGGTCCCATTGAGTACATTTTTGGAGAAAGGGACACCAGTTGCACCACAGGGCGGGGGGAGGGTGCACAGCACGATACATTTTTCTCTCTTCGGTAATCTTTTTTTTGTGTTTTATACTTTTGGAATTTTGGTTTTTCATGTTGACTTTAAAATGACCTTTTTCATGTTTGAAATGTACTAACTCGTTTTTTCCTCACAGCAGGTCAACTTGTGTGTGGTTGCAACATTACGGTCCCATTGAGTACATTTTTGGAGAAAGGGACATCAGTTGCACCACAGGGTGGGGAAAGGGTGCAGAGCATGATACATTTTTCTCTCTTCGGTAAGCTTTCTTTTGTGTTTTATACTTTTGGAATTTTTGTTTTTCTTGTTGATTTAAAAATGATTTTTTTCATGTTTGAAATGTACGAACTCGTTTTTTCCTCTCAGCAGGTCAACTTGTGTGTGGTTGCAACATTACGGTGCCATTGAGTACATTTTTGGAGAAAGGGAAACATCAGTTGCACCACAGGGCGGGACGAGGGTGCAGAGCACGATACATTTTTCTCTCTTCGGTAAGCTTTTTTTTGTGTTTTATACTTTTGGAATTTTGGTTTTTCATCTTGATTTTAAAATGAATTTTTTCATGATTGAAATGTACTAACTCGTTTTTTCCTCACAGCAGGTCAACTTGTGTGTGGTTGCAACATTACGGTCCCATTGAGTACTTTTTTGGAGAAAGGGACACCAGTTGCACCACAGGGCGGGGGGAGGGTGTAGAGCACGATACATTTTTCTCTCTTCGGTAAGCTTTTTTTTGTGTTTTATACTTTTGGAATTTTGGGTTTCATGTTGAATTTTAAAATGACCTTTTTCATGATTGAAATGTACTAACTCGTTTTTTCCTCACAGCAGGTCATTTTGTGTGTGGTTGCAACATTACGGTCCCATTGAGTACATTTTTGGAGAAAGGGGACACCAGTTGCACCACAGGGCGGGTGGAGGGTGCTGAGCACGATACATTTTTCTCTCTTCGGTAAGCTTTTTTTTGTGTCTTATACTTTTGGAATTTTGGTTTTTCATGTTGATTTTATAATGACCTTTTTCATGTTTGAAATATACTAACTCGTTTTTTCTCACAGCAGGTGAACTTGTGTGTGGTTGCAACATTACGGTCCCATTGAGTACATTTTTCGAGAAAGGGACACCAGTTGCACCACAGGGCAGGGGGAGGGTGCTGAGCACGATACATTTTTCTCTCTTCAGTAAGCTTTTTTTTGTGTTTTATACTTTTGGAATTTTGGTTTTTCATGTTGATTTTAAAATGACCTTTTTCATGTTTGAAATGTACTAACTCGTTTTTTCTTCACAGCAGGTGAACTTGTGTGTTGTTGCAACATTACGGTCCCATTGAGTACATTTTTGGAGAAAGGGACACCAGTTGCACCACAGGGCGGGGGGAGGGTGCTGAGCACGATACATTTTTCTCTGTTTGGTAAGCTTTTTTTTGTGTTTTATACTTTGGGAATTTTGGTTTTTCATGTTGATTTTAAAGTGACCTTTTTCATGTTTGAAATGTACTAACTCGTTTTTTCCTCACAGCAGGTAAACTTGTGTGTGGTTGCAACATTACGGTCCCATTGAGTACATTTTTGGAGAAAGGGACACCAGTTGCACCACAGGGCGGGGGGAGGGTGCAGAGCACGATACATTTTTCTCTCTTCGGTAAGCTTTCTTTTGTGTTTTATACTTTTGGAATTTTGGTTTTTCTTGTTGATTTAAAAATGATTTTTTTCATGTTTGAAATGTACGAACTCGTTTTTTCCTCTCAGCAGGTCAACTTGTGTGTGGTTGCAACATTACGGTCCCATTGAGTACATTTTTGGAGAAAGGGACACCAGTTGCACCACAGGGCGGGGGGAGGGTGCTGAGCACGATACATTTTTCTCTGTTTGGTAAGCTTTTTTTTGTGTTTTATACTTTTGGAATTTTGGTTTTTCATGTTGATTTTAAAGTGACCTTTTTCATGTTTGAAATGTACTAACTCGTTTTTTCCTCACAGCAGGTCAACTTGTGTGTGGTTGCAACATTACGGTCCCATTGAGTACATTTTTGGAGAAAGGGACACCAGTTGCACCACAGGGCGGGGGGAGGGTGCAGAGCATGATACATTTTTCTCTCTTCGGTAAGCTTTTTTTTGTGTTTTATACTTTTGGAATTTTGGTTTTTCATGTTGATTTTATAATGACCTTTTTCATGTTTGAAATGTACTAACTCGTTTTTTCCTCACAGCAGGTCATTTTGTGTGTGGTTGCAACATTACGGTCCCATTGAGTACATTTTTGGAGAAAGGGACACCAGTTGCACCACAGGGCGGGGGGAGGGTGCTGAGCACGATACATTTTTCTCTCTTCGGTAAGCTTTTTTTTTGTGTTTTATACTTTTGGAATTTTGGTTTTTCATGTTGATTTTAAAATGACCTTTTTCATGTTTGAAATGTACTAACTCGTTTTTTCCTCACAGCAGGTCAACTTGTGTGTGGTTGCAACATTACGGTCCCATTGAGTACATTTTTGGAGAAAGGGACACCAGTTGCACCACAGGGCGGGGGGAGGGTGCTGAGCACGATACATTTTTCTCTGTTTGGTAAGCTTTTTTTTGTGTTTTATACTTTTGGAATTTTGGTTTTTCATGTTGATTTTAAAGTGACCTTTTTCATGTTTGAAATGTACTAACTCGTTTTTTCCTCACAGCAGGTCAACTTGTGTGTGGTTGCAACATTACGGTCCCATTGAGTACATTTTTGGAGAAAGGGACACCAGTTGCACCACAGGGTGGGGGGAGGGTGCAGAGCATGATACATTTTTGTCTCTTCGGTAAGTTTTCTTTTGTGTTTTATACTTTTGGAATTTTGGTTTTTCTTGTTGATTTAAAAATGATTTTTTTCATGTTTGAAATGTACGAACTCGTTTTTTCCTCTCAGCAGGTCAATTTGTGTGTGGTTGCAACATTACGGTCCCATTGAGTACATTTTTGGAGAAAGGGACACCAGTTGCACCACAGGGCGGGGGGAGGGTGCAGAGCACGATACATTTTTCTCTCTTCGGTAAGCTTTTTTTTGTGTTTTATACTTTTGGAATTTTGGTTTTTCATGTTGATTTTATAATGACCTTTTTCATGTTTGAAATGTACTAACTCGTTTTTTCCTCACAGCAGGTCATTTTGTGTGTGGTTGCAACATTACGGTCCCATTGAGTACATTTTTGGAGAAAGGGACACCAGTTGCACCACAGGGCGGGGGGAGGGTGCTGAGCACGATACATTTTTCTCTCTTCGGTAAGCTTTTTTTTTGTGTTTTATACTTTTGGAATTTTGGTTTTTCATGTTGATTTTAAAATGACCTTTTTCATGTTTGAAATGTACTAACTCGTTTTTTCCTCACAGCAGGTCAACTTGTGTGTGGTTGCAACATTACAGTCCCATTGAGTACATTTTTGGAGAAAGGGACACCTGTTGCACCACAGAGCGGGGGGAGGGTGCTGAGCACGATACATTTTTCTCTGTTTGGTAAGCTTTTTTTTGTGTTTTATACTTTTGGAATTTTGGTTTTTCACGTTGATTTTAAAGTGACCTTTTTCATGTTTGAAATGTACTAACTCGTTTTTTCCTCACAGCAGGTCAACTTGTGTGTGGTTGCAACATTACGGTCCCATTGAGTACATTTTTGGAGAAAGGGACACCAGCTGCACCACAGGGCAGGATTAGGGTGCTGAGCACGATACATTTTTCTCTGTTTGGTAAGCTTTTTTTTGTGTTTTATACTTTTGGAATTTTGGTTTTTCATGTTGATTTTAAAGTGACCTTTTTCATGTTTGAAATGTACTAACTCGTTTTTTCCTCACAGCAGGTCAACTTGTGTGTGGTTGCAACATTACGGTCCCATTGAGTACATTTTTGGAGAAAGGGACACCAGTTGCACCACAGGGTGGGGGGAGGGTGCAGAGCATGATACATTTTTCTCTCTTCGGTAAGCTTTCTTTTGTGTTTTATACTTTTGGAATTTTGGTTTTTATTGTTGATTTAAAAATGATTTTTTTCATGTTTGAAATGTACGAACTCGTTTTTTCCTCTCAGCAGGTCAACTTGTGTGTGGTTGCAACATTACGGTCCCATTGAGTACATTTTTGGAGAAAGGGACACCAGTTGCACCACAGGGCGGGGGGAGGGTGCAGAGCACGATACATTTTTCTCTCTTCGGTAAGCTTTTTTTTGTGTTTTATACTTTTGGAATTTTGGTTTTTCATGTTGATTTTATAATGACCTTTTTCATGTTTGAAATGTACTAACTCGTTTTTTCCTCACAGCAGGTCATTTTGTGTGTGGTTGCAACATTACGGTCCCATTGAATTCATTTTTGGAGAAAGGGACACCAGTTGCACCACAGGGCGGGGGGAGGGTGCTGAGCATGATACATTTTTCTCTCTTCGGTAAGCTTTTTTTTTGTGTTTTATGCTTTTGGAATTTTGGTTTTTCATGTTGATTTTAAAATGACCTTTTTCATGTTTGAAATGTACTAACTCGTTTTTTCCTCACAGCAGGTCAACTTGTGTGTGGTTGCAACATTACGGTCCCATTGAGTACATTTTTGGAGAAAGGGACACCAGTTGCACCACAGGGCGGGGGTAGGGTGCTGAGCACGATACATTTTTCTCTGTTTGGTAAGCTTTTTTTTGTGTTTTATACTTTTGGAATTTTGGTTTTTCATGTTGATTTTAAAGTGACCTTTTTCATGTTTGAAATGTACTAACTCGTTTTTTCCTCACAGCAGGTCAACTTGTGTGTGGTTGCAACATTACGGTCCCATTGAGTACATTTTTGGAGAAAGGGACACCAGTTGCACCACAGGGCGGGGGGAGGGTGCTGAGCACGATACATTTTTCTCTCTTCGGTAAGCTTTCTTTTGTGTTTTATACTTTTGGAATTTTGGTTTTTCTTGTTGATTTAAAAATGATTTTTTTCATGTTTGAAATGTACGGACTCGTTTTTTCCTCTCAGCAGGTCAACTTGTGTGTGGTTGCAACATTACGGTCCCATTGAGTACATTTTTGGAGAAAGGGACACCACTTGCACCACAGGGAGGGGGGAGGGTGCTGAGCACGATACATTTTTCTCTCTTCGGTAAGCTTTTTTTTTGTGTTTTATACTTTTGGAATTTTGGTTTTTCATGTTGATTTTAAAATGACCTTTTTCATGTTTGAAATGTACTAACTCGTTTTTTCCTCACAGCAGGTCAACTTGTGTGTGGTTGCAACATTACGGTCCCATTGAGTACATTTTTCAAGAAAGGGACACCAGTTGCACCACAGGGCGGGGGGAGGGTGCAGAGCACGATACATTTTTCTCTCTTCGGTAAGCTTTCTTTTGTGTTTTATACTTTTGGAATTTTGGTTTTTCATGTTGATTTTATAATGACCTTTTTCATGTTTGAAATGTACTAACTCGATTTTTCCTCACAGCAGGTCATTTTGTGTGTGGTTGCAACATTACGCTCCCATTGAGTACATTTTTGGAGAAAGGGACACCAGTTGCACCACAGGGCGGTGGGGGGTGCTGAGCACGATACATTTTTCTCTCTTCGGTAAGCTTTTTTTTTGTGTTTTATACTTTTGGAATTTTGGTTTTTCATGTTGATTTTAAAATGACCTTTTTCATGTTTGAAATGTACTAACTCATTTTTTCCTCACAGCAGGTCAACTTGTGTGTGGTTGCAACATTACGGTCCCATTGAGTACATTTTTGGAGAAAGGGACACCAGTTGCACCACAGGGCGGGGGGAGGGTGCTGAGCATGATACATTTTTCTCTCTTCGGTAAGCTTTTTTTTGTGATTTATACTTTTGGAATTTTGGTTTTTCATGTTGATTTTAAAGTGACCTTTTTCATGTTTGAAATGTACTAACTCGTTTTTTCCTCACAGCAGGTCAACTTGTGTGTGGTTGCAACATTACGGTCCCATTGAGTAAATTTTTGGAGAAAGGGACACCAGTTGGACCACAGGGCGGGGGGAGGTTGCTGAGCACGATACATTTTTCTCTGTTTGGTAAGCCTTTTTTTGTGTTTTATACTTTTGGAATTTTGGTTTTTCATGTTGATTTTAAAGTGACCTTTTTCATGTTTGAAATGTACTAACTCGTTTTTTCCACACAGCAGTTCAACTTGTGTGTGGTTGCAACATTACGGTCCCATTGAGTATATTTTTGGAGAAAGGGACACCAGTTGCACCACAGGGTGGGGGGAGGGTGCAGAGCATGATACATTTTTCTCTCTTCGGTAAGCTTTCTTTTGTGTTTTATACTTTTGGAATTTTGGTTTTTCTTGTTGAATTTAAAATGAATTTTTTCATGATTGAAATGTACTAACTCGTTTTTTCCTCACAGCAGGTCATTTTGTGTGTGGTTGCAACATTGCGGTCCCATTGAATACTTTTTTGGAGAAAGGGGCACCAGTTGCACCACAGGGCGGGGGGAGGGTGCAGAGCACGATACATTTTTCTCTCTTGGGTAAGCTTTTTTTTGTGTTTTATACTTTTGGAATTTTGGGTTTCATGTTGAATTTTAAAATGACCTTTTTCATGATTGAAATGTACTAACTCGTTTTTTCCTCACAGCAGGTCATTTTGTGTGTGGTTGCAACATTACGGTCCCATTGAGTACATTTTTGGAGAAAGGGGACACCAGTTGCACCACTGGGCGGGGCGAGGGTTCTGAGCACGATACATTTTTCTCTCTTCGATAAGCTTTTTTTTTGTGTTTTATACTTTTGGAATTTTGGTATTTCATGTTGATTTTAAAATGACCTTTTTCATGTTTGAAATGTACTAACTTGTTTTTTCTCACAGCAGGTGAACTTGTGTGTGGTTGCAACATTACGGTCCCATTGAGTACATTTTTGGAGAAAGGGACACCAGTTGCACCACAGGGCGGGGGGAGGGTGCTGAGCACGATACATTTTTCTCTCATCGGTAAGCTTTTTTTTTGTGTTTTATACTTTTGGAATTTTGGTTTTTCATGTTGATTTTAAAATGACCTTTTTCATGTTTGAAATGTACTAACTCGTTTTTTCCTCACAGCAGGTGAACTTGTGTGTGGTTGCAACATTACAGTCCCATTGAGTACATTTTTGGAGAAAGGGACACCAGTTGCACCACAGGGCGGGGGGAGGGTGCTGAGCACAATACTTTTTTCTCTCTTCGGTAAGCTTTTTTTTGTGTTTTATACTTTTGGAATTTTGGTTTTTCATGTTGATTTTAAAATGACCTTTTTCATGTTTGAAATGTACTAACTCGTTTTTTCCTCACAGCAGGTCAACTTGTGTGTGGTTGCAACATTACGGTCCCATTGAGTACATTTTTCAAGAAAGGGACACCAGTTGCTCCACAGGGCGGGGGGAGGGTGCAGAGCACGATACATTTTTCTCTCTTCGGTAAGCTTTCTTTTGTGTTTTATACTTTTGGAATTTTGGTTTTTCATGTTGATTTTATAATGACCTTTTTCATGTTTGAAATGTACTAACTCGATTTTTCCTCACAGCAGGTCATTTTGTGTGTGGTTGCAACATTACGCTCCCATTGAGTACATTTTTGGAGAAAGGGACACCAGTTGCACCACAGGGCGGTGGGGGGTGCTGAGCACGATACATTTTTCTCTCTTCGGTAAGCTTTTTTTTTGTGTTTTATACTTTTGGAATTTTGGTTTTTCATGTTGATTTTAAAATGACCTTTTTCATGTTTGAAATGTACTAACTCGTTTTTTCCTCACAGCAGGTCAACTTGTGTGTGGTTGCAACATTACGGTCCCATTGAGTACATTTTTGGAGAAAGGGACACCAGTTGCACCACAGGGCGGGGGGAGGGTGCTGAGCACGATACATTTTTCTCTCTTCGGTAAGCTTTTTTTTGTGATTTATACTTTTGGAATTTTGGTTTTTCATGTTGATTTTAAAGTGACCTTTTTCATGTTTGAAATGTACTAACTCGTTTTTTCCTCACAGCAGGTCAACTTGTGTGTGGTTGCAACATTACGGTCCCATTGAGTAAATTTTTGGAGAAAGGGACACCAGTTGGACCACAGGGCGGGGGGAGGTTGCTGAGCACGATACATTTTTCTCTGTTTGGTAAGCCTTTTTTTGTGTTTTATACTTTTGGAATTTTGGTTTTTCATGTTGATTTTAAAGTGACCTTTTTCATGTTTGAAATGTACTAACTCGTTTTTTCCTCACAGCAGTTCAACTTGTGTGTGGTTGCAACATTACGGTCCCATTGAGTACATTTTTGGAGAAAGGGACACCAGTTGCACCACAGGGTGGGGGGAGGGTGCAGAGCATGATACATTTTTCTCTCTTCGGTAAGCTTTCTTTTGTGTTTTATACTTTTGGAATTTTGGTTTTTCTTGTTGATTTTAAAATGAATTTTTTCATGATTGAAATGTACTAACTCGTTTTTTCCTCACAGCAGGTCATTTTGTGTGTGGTTGCAACATTGCGGTCCCATTGAATACTTTTTTGGAGAAAGGGGCACCAGTTGCACCACAGGGCGGGGGGAGGGTGCAGAGCACGATACATTTTTCTCTCTTGGGTAAGCTTTTTTTTGTGTTTTATACTTTTGGAATTTTGGGTTTCATGTTGAATTTTAAAATGACCTTTTTCATGATTGAAATGTACTAACTCGTTTTTTCCTCACAGCAGGTCATTTTGTGTGTGGTTGCAACATTACGGTCCCATTGAGTACATTTTTGGAGAAAGGGGACACCAGTTGCACCACTGGGCGGGGGGAGGGTGCTGAGCACGATATATTTTTCTCACTTCGATAAGCTTTTTTTTGTGTTTTATACTTTTGGAATTTTGGTATTTCATGTTGATTTTAAAATGACCTTTTTCATGTTTGAAATGTACTAACTTGTTTTTTCTCACAGCAGGTGAACTTGTGTGTGGTTGCAACATTACGGTCCCATTGAGTACATTTTTGGAGAAAGGGACACCAGTTGCACCACAGGGCGGGGGGAGGGTGCTGAGCACGATACATTTTTCTCTCATCGGTAAGCTTTTTTTTGTGTTTTATACTTTTGGAATTTTGGTTTTTCATGTTGATTTTAAAATGACCTTTTTCATGTTTGAAATGTACTAACTCGTTTTTTCCTCACAGCAGGTGAACTTGTGTGTGGTTGCAACATTACAGTCCCATTGAGTACATTTTTGGAGAAAGGGACACCAGTTGCACCACAGGGCGGGGGGAGGGTGCTGAGCACAATACTTTTTTCTCTCTTCGGTAAGCTTTTTTTTGTGTTATATACTTTTGGAATTTTGGTTTTTCATGTTGATTTTAAAGTGACCTTTTTCATGTTTGAAATGTACTAACTCGTTTTTTCCTCACAGAGGTCAACTTGTGTGTGGTTGAAACATTACGGTCCCTTTGAGTACATTTTTGGAGAAAGGGACACCAGTTGCACCACAGGGCGGGGGGGAGGGTGCTGAGCACGATACATTTTTCTCTGTTCGGTAAGCTTTTTTTTGTGTTATATACTTTTGGAATTTTGGTTTTTCATGTTGATTTTAAAATGACCTTTTTCATGTTTGAAATGTACTAACTCGTTTTTTCCTCACAGCAGGTCAACTTGTGTGTGGTTGCAACATTACGGTCCCATTGAGTACATTTTTGGAGTAAGGGACACTAGTTGGACCACAGGGTGGGGGGAGGGTGCAGAGCATGATACATTTTTCTCTCTTCGGTAAGCTTTTTTTTGTGTTTTATACTCTTGGAATTTTGGTTTTTCATGTTGATTTTAAAATGACCTTTTTCATGATTGAAATGTACTAACTCGTTTTTTCCTCACAGCAGGTCAACTTGTGTGTGGTTGCAACATTACGGTCCCATTGAGTACATTTTTGGAGAAAGGGGACACCAGTTGCACCACAGGGCGGGGGGAGGGTGCTGAGCACGATACATTTTTCTCTCTTCGGTAAGCTTTTTTTGGTGTTTTATTCTTTTGGAATTTTGGTTTTTCATGTTGATTTTAAAATGACGTTTTTCATGTTTGAAATGTACTAACTCGTTTTTTCCTCACAGCACGTCAACTTGTGTGTGGTTGCAACATTACGGTCCCATTGAGTACATTTTTGGAGAAAGGGACACCAGTTGCACCACAGGGCGGGGGGAGGGTGCAGAGCACGATACATTTTTCTCTCTTCGGTAAGTTTTTTTTTGTGTTTTATACTTTTGGAATTTTGGTTTTTCATGTTGATTTTAAAATGACCTTTTTCATGATTGAAATGTACTAACTCGTTTTTTCCTCACAGCAGGTCATTTTGTGTGTGGTTGCAACATTACGGTCCCATTGAGTACATTTTTGGAGAAAGGGGACACCAGTTGCACCACAGGGCGGGGGGAGGGTGCTGAGCACGATACATTTTTCTCTCTTCGGTAAGCTTTTTTTTGTGTTATATACTTTTGGAATTTTGGTTTTTCATGTTGAATTTAAAATGACCTTTTTCATGTTTGAAATGTACTAACTCGTTTTTTCCTCACAGCAGGTCAACTTGTGTGTGGTTGCAACATTACGGTCCCATTGAGTACATTTTTGGAGAAAAGGACACCAGTTGCACCACAGGGCGGGGGAAGGGTGCAGAGCACAATACATTTTTCTCTCTTCGGTAAGCTTTTTTTTGGGTTTTATACTTTTGGAATTTTGGTTTTTCATGTTGATTTTAAAATGACCTTTTTCATGATTGAAATGTACTAACTCGTTTTTTCCTCACAGCAGGTCATTTTGTGTGTGGTTGCAACATTACGGTCCCATTGAGTACATTTTTGGAGAAAGGGGACACCAGTTGCACCACAGGGCGGGGGGAGGGTGCTGAGCACGATACATTTTTCTCTCTTCGGTAAGCTTTTTTTTGTGTTTTATTCTTTTGGAATTTTGGTTTTTCATGTTGATTTTAAAATGACCTTTTTCATGTTTGAAATGTACTAACTCGTTTTTTCCTCACAGCAGGTCAACTTGTGTGTGGTTGCAACATTACGGTCCCATTGAGTACATTTTTGGAGAAAGGGACACAAGTTGCACCACAGGGCGGGGGGAGGGTGCAGAGCACGATACATTTTTCTCTCTTCGGTAAGCTTTTTTTTGTGTTTTATACTTTTGGAATTTTGGTTTTTCATGTTGACTTTAAAATGACCTTTTTCATGATTGAAATGTACTAACTCGTTTTTTCCTCACAGCAGGTCATTTTGTGTGTGGTTGCAACATTACGGTCCCATTGAGTACATTTTTGGAGAAAGGGGACACCAGTTGCACCACAGGGCGGGGGGAGGGTGCTGAGCACGATACATTTTTCTCTCTTCGTTTTTTTTTTTTTTGTGTTTTATACTTTTGGAATTTTGGTTTTTCATGTTGATTTTAAAATGACCTTTTTCATGTTTGAAATGTACTAACTCGTTTTTTCTCACAGCAGGTGAACTTGTGTGTGGTTGCAACATTACGGTCCCATTGAGTACATTTTTGGAGAAAGGGACACCAGTTGCACCACAGGGCAGGGGGAGGGTGCTGAGCACGATACATTTTTCTCTCATCGGTAAGCTTTTTTTACGTTTTATACTTTTGGAATTTTGGTTTTTCATGTTGATTTTAAAATGACCTTTTTCATGTTTGAAATGTACTAACTCGTTTTTTCCGCACAGCAGGTGAACTTGTGTGTGGTTGCAACATTACAGTCCCATTGAGTACATTTTTGGAGAAATGGACACCAGTTGCACCACAGGGCGGGGGGAGGGTGCTGAGCACGATACATTTTTCTCTCTTCGGTAAGCTTTTTTTTGTGTTATATACTTTTGGAATTTTGGTTTTTCATGTTGATTTTAAAATGACCTTTTTCATGTTTGAAATGTACTAACTCGTTTTTTCCTCACAGAGGTCAACTTGTGTGTGGTTGCAACATTACGGTCCCATTGAGTAAATTTTTGGAGAAAGGGACACCAGTTGCACCACAGGGCGGGGGGAGGGTGCTGAGCACGATACATTTTTCTCTGTTCGGTAAGCTTTTTTTTTGTGTTATATACTTTTGGAATTTTGGTTTTTCATGTTGATATTAAAATGACCTTTTTCATGTTTGAAATGTACTAACTCGTTTTTTCCTCACAGAGGTCAACTTGTGTGTTTGCAACATTACAGTCCCATTGAGTACATTTTTGGAGAAAGGGACACCAGTTGCACCACAGGGCGGGGGGAGGGTGCTGAGCACGATACATTTTTCTCTGTTCGGTAAGCTTTTTTTTGTGTTATATACTTTTGGAATTTTGGTTTTTCATGTTGATTTTAAAATGACCTTTTTCATGTTTGAAATGTACTAACTCGTTTTTTCCTCACAGAGGTCAACTTGTGTGTGGTTGCAACATTACGGTCCCATTGAGTACATTTTTGGAGAAAGGGACACCAGTTGCACCACAGGGCGGGGGGAGGGTGCTGAGCACGATACATTTTTCTCTGTTCGGTAAGCTTTTTTTTGTGTTATATACTTTTGGAATTTTGGTTTTTCATGTTGATTTTAAAATGACCTTTTTCATGTTTGAAATGTACTAACTCGTTTTTTCCTCACAGAGGTCAACTTGTGTGTGGTTGCAACATTACGGTCCCATTGAGTACATTTTTGGAGAAAGGGACACCAGTTGCACCACAGGGCGGGGGGAGGGTGCTGAGCACGATACATTTTTCTCTGTTCGGTAAGCTTTTTTTTGAGTTATATACTTTTGGAATTTTGGTTTTTCATGTTGATTTTATAATGACCTTTTTCATGTTTGAAATGTACTAACTCGTTTTTTCCTCACAGCAGGTCAACTTGTGTGTGGTTGCAACATTACGGTCCCATTGAGTACATTTTTGGAGTAAGGGACACCAGTTGGACCACAGGGTGGGGGGAGGGTGCAGAGCACGATACATTTTTCTCTCTTCGGTAAGTTTTTCTTGTGTTTTATACTTTTGGAATTTTGGTTTTTCATGTTGATTTTAAAATGACCTTTTTCATGATTGAAATGTACTAACTCGTTTTTTCCTCGCAGCAGGTCAACTTGTGTGTGGTTGCAACATTACGGTCCCATTGAGTACATTTTTGGAGAAAGGGGACACCAGTTGCACCACAGGGCGGGGGGAGGGTGCTGAGCACGATACATTTTTCTCTCTTCGGTAAGCTTTTTTTTTGTGTTTTATACTTTTGGAATTTTGGTTTTTCATGTTGAATTTAAAATGACCTTTTTCATGTTTGAAATGTACTAACTCGTTTTTTCCTCACAGCAGGTCAACTTGTGTGTGGTTGCAACATTACGGTCCCATTGAGTACATTTTTGAAGAAAGGGACACCAGTTGCACCACAGGGCGGGGGGAGGGTGCAGGGCACAATACATTTTTCTCTCTTCGGTAAGCTTTTTTTTGTGTTTTATACTTTTGGAATTTTGGTTTTTCATGTTGATTTTAAAATGACCTTTTTCATGATTGAAATGTACTAACTCGTTTTTTCCTCACAGCAGGTCATTTTGTGTGTGGTTGCAACATTACGGTCCCATTGAGTACATTTTTGGAGAAAGGGGACACCAGTTGCACCACAGGGCGGGGGAAGGGTGCTGAGCACGATACATTTTTCTCTCTTCGGTAAGCTTTTTTTTGTGTTATATACTTTTGGAATTTTGGTTTTTCATGTTGATTTTAAAATGACCTTTTTCATGTTTGAAATGTACGAACTCGTTTTTTCCTCACAGCAATAGAACTTGTGTGTGGTTGCAACATTACGGTCCCATTGAGTACATTTTTGGAGAAAGGGACACCAGTTGCACCACAGGGCAGGGGGAGGGTGCAGAGCACGATACATTTTTCTCTCTTCGGTAAGCTTTTTTTTGTGTTTTATACTTTTGGAATTTTGGTTTTTCATGTTGATTTTATAATGACCTTTTTCATGATTGAAATGTACTAACTCGTTTTTTCCTCACAGCAGGTCATTTTGTGTGTGGTTGCAACATTACGGTCCCATTGAGTACATTTTTGGAGAAAGGGACACCAGTTGCACCACAGGGCGGGGGGAGGGTGCTGAGCACGATACATTTTTCTCTCTTCGGTAAGCTTTTTTTTGTGTTTTATACTTTTGGAATTTTGGTTTTTCATGTTTGATTTTAAAGTGACCTTTTTCATGCTTGAAATGTACTAACTCGTTTTTTCCTCACAGCAGGTCAACTTGTGTGTGGTTGCAACATTACGGTCCCATTGAGTACATTTTTGGAGAAAGGGACACCAGTTGCACCACAGGGCCGGGGGAGGGTGCTGAGCACGATACATTTTTCTCTCTTCGGTAAGCTTTCTTTTGTGTTTTATACTTTTGGAATTTTGGTTTTTCATGTTGACTTTAAAATGACCTTTTTCATTATTGAAATGTACTAACTCGTTTTTTCCTCACAGCAGGTCATTTTGTGTGTGGTTGCAACATTACGGTCCCATTGAGTACATTTTTGGAGAAAGGGGACACCAGTTGCACCACAGGGCGGGGGGAGGGTGCTGAGCACGATACATTTTTCTCTCTTCGGTAAGCTTTTTTTTGTGTTTTATTCTTTTGGAATTTAGGTTTTTCATGTTGATTTTAAAATGACCTTTTTCATGTTTGAAATGAACGAACTCGTTTTTTCCTCACAGCAGGTCAACTTGTGTGTGGTTGCAACATTACGGTCCCATTGAGTACATTTTTGGAGAAAGGGACACCAGTTGCACCACAGGGCGGGGGGAGGGTGCTGAGCACGATACATTTTTCTCTCTTCGGTAAGCTTTTTTTTGTGTTATATACTTTTGGAATTTTGGTTTTTCATGTTGATTTTATAATGACCTTTTTCATGTTTGAAATGTACTAACTCGTTTTTTCCTCACGGCAGGTCAACTTGTGTGTGGTTGCAACATTACGGTCCCATTGAGTACATTTTTGGAGAAAGGGACACCAGTTGCACCACAGGGCGGGGGGAGGGTGCTGAGCACGATACATTTTTCTCTGTTTGGTAAGCTTTTTTTTGTGTTTTATACTTTTGGAATTTTGGTTTTTCATGTTGATTTTAAAGTGACCTTTTTCATGTTTGAAATGTACTAACTCGTTTTTTCCTCACAGCAGGTCAACTTGTGTGTGGTTGCAACATTACGGTCCCATTGAGTACATTTTTGGAGAAAGGGACACCACTTGCACCACAGGGCGGGGGGAGGGTGCAGAGCACGATACATTTTTCTCTTTTCGGTAAGCTTTTTTTTTGTGTTTTATACTTTTGGAATTTTGGATTTTTCATGTTGATTTTAAAATGACCTTTTTCATGTTTGAAATGTACTAACTCGTTTTTTCCTCACAGCAGGTCAACTTGTGTGTGGTTGCAACATTACGGTCCCATTGAGTACATTTTTGGAGAAAGGGACACCAGTTGCACCACAGGGCGGGGGGAGGGTGCAGAGCACGATACATTTTTCTCTCTTCGGTAAGCTTTTTTTTGTGTTTTATACTTTTGGAATTTTGGTTTTTCATGTTGATTTTATAATGACCTTTTTCATGATTGAAATGTACTAACTCGTTTTTTCCTCACAGCAGGTCATTTTGTGTGTGGTTGCAACATTACGGTCCCATTGAGTACATTTTTGGAGAAAGGGACACCAGTTGCACCACAGGGCGGGGGGAGGGTGCTGAGCACGATACATTTTTCTCTGATTGGTAAGCTTTTTTTTGTGTTTTATACTTTTGGAATTTTGGTTTTTCATGTTGATTTTATAATGACCTTTTTCATGTTTGAAATGTACTAACTCGTTTTTTCCTCACAGCAGGTCATTTTGTGTGTGGTTGCAACATTACGGTCCCATTGAGTACATTTTTGGAGAAAGGGACACCAGTTGCACCACAGGGCGGGGGGAGGGTGCTGAGCACGATACATTTTTCTCTCTTCGGTAAGCTTTTTTTTTGTGTTTTATACTTTTGGAATTTTGGTTTTTCATGTTGATTTTAAAATGACCTTTTTCATGTTTGAAATGTACTAACTCGTTTTTTCCTCACAGCAGGTCAACTTGTGTGTGGTTGCAACATTACGGTCCCATTGAGTACATTTTTGGAGAAAGGGACACCAGTTGCACCACAGGGCGGGAGGAGGGTGCAGAGCACGATACATTTTTCTCTCTTCGGTAAGCTTTTTTTTGTGTTTTATACTTTTGGAATTTTGGTTTTTCATGTTGATTTTATAATGACCTTTTTCATGTTTGAAATGTACTAACTCGTTTTTTCCTCACAGCAGGTAATTTTGTGTGTGGTTGCAACATTACGGTCCCATTGAGTACATTTTTGGAGAAAGGGACACCAGTTGCACCACAGGGCGGGGGGAGGGTGCTGAGCACGATACATTTTTCTCTCTTCGGTAAGCTTTTTTTTTGTGTTTTATACTTTTGGAATTTTGGTTTTTCATGTTGATTTTAAAATGACCTTTTTCATGTTTGAAATGTACTAACTCGTTTTTTCCTCACAGCAGGTCAACTTGTGTGTGGTTGCAACATTACGGTCCCATTGAGTACATTTTTGGAGAAAGGGACACCAGTTGCACCACAGGGCGGGGGGAGGGTGCTGAGCACGATACATTTTTCTCTCTTCGGTAAGCTTTCTTTTGTGTTTTATACTTTTGGAATTTTGGTTTTTCTTGTTGATTTAAAAATGATTTTTTTCATGTCTGAAATGTACGAACTCGTTTTTTCCTTTCAGCAGGTCAACTTGTGTGTGGTTGCAACATTACGGTCCCATTGAGTACATTTTTGGAGAAAGGGACACCAGTTGCACCACAGGGCGGGGGGAGGGTGCTGAGCACGATACATTTTTCTCTCTTCGGTAAGCTTTTTTTTTGCGTTTTATACTTTTGGAATTTTGGTTTTTCATGTTGATTTTAAAATGACCTTTTTCATGTTTGAAATGTACTAACTCGTTTTTTCCTCACAGCAGGTCAACTTGTGTGTGGTTGCAACATTACGGTCCCATTGAGTACATTTTTGGAGAAAGGGACACCAGTTGCACCACAGGGCGGGGGGAGGGTGCTGAGCACGATACATTTTTCTCTGTTTGGTAAGCTTTTTTTTGTGTTTTATACTTTTGGAATTTTGGTTTTTCATGTTGATTTTAAAGTGACCTTTTTCATGTTTGAAATGTACTAACTCGTTTTTTCCTCACAGCAGGTCAACTTGTGTGTGGTTGCAACATTACGGTCCCATTGAGTACATTTTTGGAGAAAGGGACACCAGTTGCACCACAGGGCGGGAGGAGGGTGCTGAGCACGATACATTTTTCTCTCTTCGGTAAGCTTTCTTTTGTGTTTTATACTTTTGGAATTTTGGTTTATCTTGTTGATTTAAAAATGATTTCTTTCATGTTTGAAATGTACGAACTCGTTTTTTCCTCTCAGCAGGTCAACTTGTGTGTGGTTGCAACATTACAGTCCCATTGAGTACATTTTTGGAGAAAGGGACACCAGTTGCACCACAGGGCGGGGGGAGGGTGCAGAGCACGATACATTTTTCTCTCTTCGGTAAGCTTTTTTTTGTGTTTTATACTTTTGGAATTTTGGTTTTTCATGTTGATTTTATAATGACCTTTTTCATGTTTGAAATGTACTAACTCGTTTTTTCCTCACAGCAGGTCATTTTGTGTGTGGTTGCAACATTACGGTCCCATTGAGTACATTTTTGGAGAAAGGGACACCAGTTGCACCACAGGGCGGGGGGAGGGTGCTGAGCACGTTACATTTTTCTCTCTTCGGTAAGCTTTTTTATGGTGTTTTATACTTTTGGAATTTTGGTTTTTCTTGTTGATTTTAAAATGACCTTTTTCATGTTTGAAATGTACTAACTCGTTTTTTCCTCACAGCAGGTCAACTTGTGTGTGGTTGCAACATTACGGTCCCATTGAGTACATTTTTGGAGAAAGGGACACCAGTTGCACCACAGGGCGGGGGGAGGGTGCTGAGCACGATACATTTTTCTCTCTTCGGTAAGCTTTTTTTTTGTGTTTTATACTTTTGGAATTTTGGTTTTTCATGTTGATTTTAAAATGACCTTTTTCATGTTTGAAATGTACTAACTCGTTTTTTCCTCACAGCAGGTCATTTTGTGTGTGGTTGCAACATTACGGTCCCATTGAGTACATTTTTGGAGAAAGGGACACCAGTTGCACCACAGGGCGGGGGGAGGGTGCTGAGCACGATACATTTTTCTCTCTTCGGTAAGCTTTCTTTTGTGTTTTATACTTTTGGAATTTTGGTTTTTCTTGTTGATTTAAAAATGATTTTTTTCATGTTTGAAATGTACGAACTCGTTTTTTCCTCTCAGCAGGTGAACTTGTGTGTGGTTGCAACATTACGGTCCCATTGAGTACATTTTTGGAGAAAGGGACACCAGTTGCACCACAGGGCGGGGGGAAGGTGCTGAGCGCGATACATTTTTCTCTCTTCGGTAAGCTTTTTTTTTGTGTTTTATACTTTTGGGATTTTGGTTTTTCATGTTGATTTTAAAATGACCTTTTTCATGTTTGAAATGTACTAACTCGTTTTTTCCTCACAGCAGGTCAACTTGTGTGTGGTTGCAACATTACGGTCCCATTGAGTACATTTTTGGAGAAAGGGACACCAGTTGCACCACAGGGCGGGGGGAGGGTGCTGAGCACGATACATTTTTCTCTGTTTGGTAAGCTTTTTTTTGTGTTTTATACTTTTGGAATTTTGGTTTTTCATGTTGATTTTAAAGTGACCTTTTTCATGTTTGAAATGTACTAACTCGTTTTTTCCTCACAGCAGGTCAACTTGTGTGTGTTTGCAACATTACGGTCCCATTGAGTACATTTTTGGAGAAAGGGACACCAGTTGCACCGCAGGGTGGGGGGAGGGTGCAGAGCATGATACATTTTTCTCTCTTCGGTAAGCTTTCTTTTGTGTTTTATACTTTTGGAATTTTGGTTTTTCTTGTTGATTTAAAAATGATTTTTTTCATGTTTGAAATGTACGAACTCGTTTTTTCCTCTCAGCAGGTCAACTTGTGTGTGGTTGCAACATTACGGTGCCACTGAGTACATTTTTGGAGAAAGGGAAACATCAGTTGCACCACAGGGCGGGACGAGGGTGCAGAGCACGATACATTTTTCTCTCTTCGGTAAGCTTTTTTTTGTGTTTTATACTTTTGGAATTTTGGTTTTTCATCTTGATTTTAAAATGAATTTTTTCATGATTGAAATGTACTAACTCGTTTTTTCCTCACAGCAGGTCATTTTGTGTGTGGTTGCAACATTACGGTCCCATTGAGTACTTTTTTGGAGAAAGGGGCACCAGTTGCACCACAGGGCGGGGGGAGGGTGCAGAGCACGATACATTTTTCTCTCTTCGGTAAGCTTTTTTTTGTGTTTTATACTTTTGGAATTTTGGGTTTCATGTTGAATTTTAAAATGACCTTTTTCATGATTGAAATGTACTAACTCGTTTTTTCCTCACAGAGGTCAACTTGTGTGTGGTTGCAACACTACGGTCCCATAGAGTACATTTTTGGAGAAAGGGACACCAGTTGCACCACAGGGCGGGGGGAGGGTGCTGAGCACGATACATTTTTCTCTGTTCGGTAAGCTTTTTTTTGTGTTTTATACTTTTGGAATTTTGGTTTTTCATGTTGATTTTAAAATGACCTTTTTCATGTTTGAAATGTACTAACTCGTTTTTTCCTCACAGAGGTCAACTTGTGGGTGGTTGCAACATTACGGTCCCATTGAGTACATTTTTGGAGAAAGGGACACCAGTTGCACCACAGGGCGGGGGGAGGGTGCAGAGCACGATACACTTTTCTCTCTTCGGTAAGCTGTTTTTTGTGTTTTATACTTTTGGAATTTTGGTTTTTCATGTTGATTTTATAATGACCTTTTTCATGATTGAAATGTACTAACTCGTTTTTTCCTCACAGCAGGTCATTTTGTGCGTGGTTGCAACATTACGGTCCCATTGAGTACATTTTTGGAGAAAGGGACACCAGTTGCACCACAGGGCGGGGGGAGGGTGCTGAGCACGATACATTTTTCTCTCTTCGGTAAGCTTTTTTTTGTGTTATATACTTTTGGAATTTTGGTTTTTCATGTTGATTTTATAATGACCTTTTTCATGTTTGAAATGTACTAACTCGTTTTTTCCTCACAGAGGTCAACTTGTGTGTGGTTGCAACATTACGGTCCCATTCAGTACATTTTTGGAGAAAGGGACACCAGTTGGACCACAGGGTGGGGGGAGGGTGCAGAGCACGATACATTTTTCTCTGTTCGGTAAGCTTTTTTTTGTGTTATATACTTTTGGAATTTTGGTTTTTCATGTTGATTTTAAAATGACCTTTTTCATGTTTGAAATGTACTAACTTGTTTTTTCCTCACAGAGGTCAACTTGTGTGTACTTGCAACATTACGGTCCCATTGAGTACATTTTTGGAGAAAGGGACACCAGTTGCACCACAGGGCGGGGGGAGGGTGCTGAGCACGATACATTTTTCTCTGTTCGGTAAGCTTTTTTTTGTGTTATATACTTTTGGAATTTTGGTTTTTCATGTTGACTTTAAAATGACCTTTTTCATGTTTGAAATGTACTAACTCGTTTTTTCCTCACAGAGGTCAACTTGTGTGTGGTTGCAAGTTTACGGTCCCATTGAGTACATTTTTGGAGAAAGGGACACCAGTTGCACCACAGGGCGGGGGGAGGGTGTTGAGCACGATTCATTTTTCTCTGTTCGGTAAGCTTTTTTTTGAGTTATATACTTTTGGAATTTTGGTTTTTCATGTTGATTTTATAATGACCTTTTTCATGTTTGAAATGTACTAACTCGTTTTTTCCTCACAGAGGTCAACTTGTGTTTGGTTGCAACATTACGGTCCCATTGAGTACATTTTTGGAGAAAGGGACACCAGTTGGACCACAGGGTGGGGGGAGGGTGCAGAGCACGATACATTTTTCTCTCTTCGGTAAGCTTTTTTTTGTGTTTTATACTTTTGGAATTTTGGTATTTCATGTTGATTTTAAAATGACCTTTTTCATGATTGAAATGTACTAACTCGTTTTTTCCTCACAGCAGGTCAACTTGTGTGTGGTTGCAACATTACGGTCCCATTGAGTACATTTTTGGAGAAAGGGACACCAGTTGCACCACAGGGCGGGGGGAGGGTGCTGAGCACGATACATTTTTCTCTCTTCGGTAAGCTTTCTTTTGTGTTTTATACTTTTGGAATTTTGGTTTTTCATGTTGATTTTAAAATGACCTTTTTCATGTTTGAAATGTACGAACTCGTTTTTTCCTCACAGCAATTGAACTTGTGTGTGGTTGCAACATTACGGTCCCATTGAGTACATTTTTGGAGAAAGGGACACCAGTTGCACCACAGGGCGGGGGGAGGGTGCTGAGCACGATACATTTTTCTCCCTTCGGTAAGCTTTTTTTTTGTGTTTTATACTTTTGGAATTTTGGTTTTTCATGTTGATTTTAAAATGACCTTTTTCATGTTTGAAATGTACTAACTCGTTTATTCCTCACAGCAGGTCAACTTGTGTGTGGTTGCAACATTATGGTCCCATTGAGTACATTTTTGGAGAAAGAGACACCAGTTGCACCACAGGGCGGGGGGAGGGTGCTGAGCACGATACATTTTTCTCTCTTCGGTAAGCTTTCTTTTGTGTTTTATACTTTTGGAATTTTGGTTTTTCTTGTTGATTTAAAAATGATTTCTTTCATGTTTGAAATGTACGAACTCGTTTTTTCCTCTCAGCAGGTCAACTTGTGTGTGGTTGCAACATTACAGTCCCATTGAGTACATTTTTGGAGAAAGGGACACCAGTTGCACCACAGGGCGGGGGGAGGGTGCAGAGCACGATACGTTTTTCTCTCTTCGGTAAGCTTTTTTTTGTGTTTTATACTTTTGGAACTTTGGTTTTTCATGTTGATTTTATAATGACCTTTTTTATGTTTGAAATGTACTAACTCGTTTTTTCCTCACAGCAGGTCATTTTGTGTGTGGTTGCAACATTACGGTCCCATTGAGTACATTTTTGGAGAAAGGGACACCAGTTGCACCACAGGGCGGGCGGAGGGTGCTGAGCACGTTACATTTTTCTCTCTTCGGTAAGCTTTTTTTTTGTGTTTTATACTTTTGGAATTTTGGTTTTTCTTGTTGATTTTAAAATGACCTTTTTCATGTTTGAAATGTACTAACTCGTTTTTTCCTCACAGCAGGTCAACTTGTGTGTGGTTGCAACATTACGATCCCATTGAGTACATTTTTGGAGAAAGGGACACCAGTTGCACCACAGGGCGGGGGGAGGGTGCTGAGCACGATACATTTTTCTCTGTTCGGTAAGCTTTTTTTTGTGGTATATACTTTTGGAATTTTGGTTTTTCATGTTGATTTTAAAATGACCTTTTTCATGTTTGAAATGTACTAACTCGTTTTTTCCTCACAGAGGTCAACTTGTGTGTGGTTGCAACATTACGGTCCCATTGAGTACATTTTTAGAGAAAGGGACACCAGTTGCACCACAGGGCGGGGGGAGGGTGCTGAGCACGATACATTTTTCTCTCTTCGGTAAGCTTTTTTTTGTGTTTTATACTTTTGGAATTTTGGTTTTTCATGTTGATTTTATAATGACCTTTTTCATGATTGAAATGTACTAACTCGTTTTTTCCTCACAGCAGGTCATTTTGTGTGTGGTTGCAACATTACGGTCCCATTGAGTACATTTTTGGAGAAAGGGACACCAGTTGCACCACAGGGCGGGGGGAGGGTGCAGAGTACGATACATTTCTCTCTCTTCGGTAAGCTTTTTTTTGTGTTTTATACTTTTGGAATTTTGGTTTTTCATGTTGATTTTAAAATGACCTTTTTCATGTTTGAAATGTACTAACTCGTTTTTCCTCACAGCAGGTGAACTTGTGTGTGGTTGCAACATTACGGTCCCATTGAGTACATTTTTGGAGAAAGGGACACCAGTTGCACCACACGGCGGGGGGAAGGTGCAGAGCACGATACATTTTTCTCTCTTCGGTAAGCTTTTTTTTGTGTTTTATACTTTTGGAATTTTGGTTTTTCATGTTGATTTTATAATGACCTTTTTCATGTTTGAAATGTACTAACTCGTTTTTTCCTCACAGAGGTCAACTTGTGTGTGGTTGCAACACTACGGTCCCATAGAGTACATTTTTGGAGAAAGGGACACCAGTTGCACCACAGGGCGGGGGGAGGGTGCTGAGCACGATACATTTTTCTCTGTTCGGTAAGCTTTTTTTTGTGTTTTATAATTTTGGAATTTTGGTTTTTCATGTTGATTTTAAAATGACCTTTTTCATGTTTGAAATGTACTAACTCGTTTTTTCCTCACAGAGGTGAACTTGTGTGTGGTTGCAACATTACGGTCCCATTGAGTACATTTTTGGAGAAAGGGACACCAGTTGCACCACAGGGCGGGGGGAGGGTGCAGAGCACGATACACTTTTCTCTCTTCGGTAAGCTTTTTTTTGTGTTTTATACTTTTGGAATTTTGGTTTTTCATGTTGATTTTATAATGACCTTTTTCATGATTGAAATGTACTAACTCGTTTTTTCCTCACAGCAGGTCATTTTGTGTGTGGTTGCAACATTACGGTCCCATTGAGTACATTTTTGGAGAAAGGGACACCAGTTGCACCACAGGGGGGGGGAGGGTGCTGAGCACGATACATTTTTCTCTCTTCGGTAAGCTTTTTTTTGTGTTATATACTTTTGGAATTTTGGTTTTTCATGTTGATTTTATAATGACCTTTTTCATGTTTGAAATGTACTAACTCGTTTTTTCCTCACAGAGGTCAACTTGTGTGTGGTTGCAACATTACGGTCCCATTCAGTACATTTTTGGAGAAAGGGACACCAGTTGGACCACAGGGTGGGGGGAGGGTGCAGAGCACGATACATTTTTCTCTCTTCGGTAAGCTTTTTTTTGTGTTATATACTTTTGGAATTTTGGTTTTTCATGTTGATTTTAAAATGACCTTTTTCATGTTTGAAATGTACTAACTTGTTTTTTCCTCACAGAGGTCAACTTGTGTGTGGTTGCAACATTACGGTCCCATTGAGTACATTTTTGGAGAAAGGGACACCAGTTGCACCACAGGGCGGGGGGAGGGTGCTGAGCACGATACATTTTTCTCTGTTCGGTAAGCTTTTTTTTGTGTTATATACTTTTGGAATTTTGGTTTTTCATGTTGATTTTAAAATGACCTTTTTCATGTTTGAAATGTACTAACTCGTTTTTTCCTCACAGAGGTCAACTTGTGTGTGGTTGCAACATTACGGTCCCATTGAGTACATTTTTGGAGAAAGGGACACCAGTTGCACCACAGGGCGGGGGGAGGGTGCTGAGCACGATACATTTTTCTCTGTTCGGTAAGCTTTTTTTTGAGTTATATACTTTTGGAATTTTGGTTTTTCATGTTGATTTTATAATGACCTTTTTCATGTTTGAAATGTACTAACTCGTTTTTTCCTCACAGAGGTCAACTTGTGTGTGGTTGCAACATTACGGTCCCATTGAGTACATTTTTGGAGAAAGGGACACCAGTTGGACCACAGGGTGGGGGGAGGGTGCAGAGCACGATACATTTTTCTCTCTTCGGTAAGCTTTTTTTTGTGTTTTATACTTTTGGAATTTTGGTATTTCATGTTGATTTTAAAATGACCTTTTTCATGATTGAAATGTACTAACTCGTTTTTTCCTCACAGCAGGTCAACTTGTGTGTGGTTGCAACATTACGGTCCCATTGAGTACATTTTTGGAGAAAGGGACACCAGTTGCACCACAGGGCGGGGGGAGGGTGCTGAGCACGATACATTTTTCTCTCTTCGGTAAGCTTTCTTTTGTGTTTTATACTTTTGGAATTTTGGTTTTTCATGTTGATTTTAAAATGACCTTTTTCATGTTTGAAATGTACGAACTCGTTTTTTCCTCACAGCAATTGAACTTGTGTGTGGTTGCAACATTACGGTCCCATTGAGTACATTTTTGGAGAAAGGGACACCAGTTGCACCACAGGGCGGGGGGAGGGTGCTGAGCACGATACATTTTTCTCTCTTCGGTAAGCTTTTTTTTTGTGTTTTATACTTTTGGAATTTTGGTTTTTCATGTTGATTTTAAAATGACCTTTTTCATGTTTGAAATGTACTAACTCGTTTATTCCTCACAGCAGGTCAACTTGTGTGTGGTTGCAACATTACGGTCCCATTGAGTACATTTTTGGAGAAAGGGACACCAGTTGCACCACAGGGCGGGGGGAGGGTGCTGAGCACGATACATTTTTCTCTCTTCGGTAAGCTTTCTTTTGTGTTTTATACTTTTGGAATTTTGGTTTTTCTTGTTGATTTAAAAATGATTTCTTTCATGTTTGAAATGTACGAACTCGTTTTTTCCTCTCAGCAGGTCAACTTGTGTGTGGTTGCAACATTACAGTCCCATTGAGTACATTTTTGGAGAAAGGGACACCAGTTGCACCACAGGGCGGGTGGAGGGTGCAGAGCACGATACGTTTTTCTCTCTTCGGTAAGCTTTTTTTTGTGTTTTATACTTTTGGAACTTTGGTTTTTCATGTTGATTTTATAATGACCTTTTTCATGTTTGAAATGTACTAACTCGTTTTTTCCTCACAGCAGGTCATTTTGTGTGTGGTTGCAACATTACGGTCCCATTGAGTACATTTTTGGAGAAAGGGACACCAGTTGCACCACAGGGCGGGGGGAGGGTGCTGAGCACGTTACATTTTTCTCTCTTCGGTAAGCTTTTTTTTTGTGTTTTATACTTTTGGAATTTTGGTTTTTCTTGTTGATTTTAAAATGACCTTTTTCATGTTTGAAATGTACTAACTCGTTTTTTCCTCACAGCAGGTCAACTTGTGTGTGGTTGCAACATTACGATCCCATTGAGTACATTTTTGGAGAAAGGGACACCAGTTGCACCACAGGGCGGGGGGAGGGTGCTGAGCACGATACATTTTTCTCTGTTCGGTAAGCTTTTTTTTGTGTTATATACTTTTGGAATTTTGGTTTTTCATGTTGATTTTAATATGACCTTTTTCATGTTTGAAATGTACTAACTCGTTTTTTCCTCACAGAGGTCAACTTGTGTGTGGTTGCAACATTACGGTCCCATTGAGTACATTTTTGGAGAAAGGGACACCAGTTGCACCACAGGGCGGGGGGAGGGTGCTGAGCACGATACATTTTTCTCTGTTCGGTAACCTTTTTTTTGTGTTTTATACTTTTGGAATTTTGGTTTTTCTTGTTGATTTAAAAATGATTTCTTTCATGTTTGAAATGTACGAACTCGTTTTTTCCTCTCAGCAGGTCAACTTGTGTGTGGTTGCAACATTACAGTCCCATTAAGTACATTTTTGGAGAAAGGGACACCAGTTGCACCACAGGGCGGGGGGAGGGTGCAGAGCACGATACATTTTTCTCTCTTCGGTAAGCTTTTTTTTGTGTTTTATACTTTTGGAATTTTGGTTTTTCATGTTGATTTTATAATGACCTTTTTCATGTTTGAAATGTACTAACTCGTTTTTTCCTCACAGCAGGTCATTTTGTGTGTGGTTGCAACATTACGGTCCCATTGAGTACATTTTTGGAGAAAGGGACACCAGTTGCACCACAGGGCGGGGGGAGGGTGCTGAGCACGTTACATTTTTCTCTCTTCGGTAAGCTTTTTTTTTGTGTTTTATACTTTTGGAATTTTGGTTTTTCTTGTTGATTTTAAAATGACCTTTTTCATGTTTGAAATGTACTAACTCGTTTTTTCCTCACAGCAGGTCAACTTGTGTGTGGTTGCAACATTACGGTCCCATTGAGTACATTTTTGGAGAAAGGGACACCAGTTGCACCACAGGGCGGGGGGAGGGTGCTGAGCACGATACATTTTTCTCTCTTCGGTAAGATTTTTTTTTGTGTTTTATACTTTTGGAATTTTGGTTTTTCTTGTTGATTTTAAAATGACCTTTTTCATGTTTGAAATGTACTAACTCGTTTTTTCCTCACAGCAGGTCAACTTGTGTGTGGTTGCAACATTACGGTCCCATTGAGTACATTTTTGGAGAAAGGGACACCAGTTGCACCACAGGGCGGGGGGAGGGTGCTGAGCACGATACATTTTTCTCTCTTCGGTAAGCTTTCTTTTGTGTTTTATACTTCTGGAATTTTGGTTTTTCTTGTTGATTTAAAAATGATTTTTTTCATGTTTGAAATGTACGAACTCGTTTTTTCCTCTCAGCAGGTGAACTTGTGTGTGGTTGCAACATTACGGTCCCATTGAGTACATTTTTGGAGAAAGGGACACCACTTGCACCACAGGGCGGGGGGAGGGTGCTGAGCACGATACATTTTTCTCTCATCGGTAAGCTTTTTTTTTGTGTTTTATACTTTTGGGATTTTGGTTTTTCATGTTGATTTTAAAATGACCTTTTTCATGTTTGAAATGTACTAACTCGTTTTTTCCTCACAGCAGGTCAACTTGTGTGTGGTTGCAACATTACGGTCCCATTGAGTACATTTTTGGAGAAAGGGACACCAGTTGCACCACAGGGCGGGGGGAGGGTGCTGAGCACGATACATTTTTCTCTGTTTGGTAAGCTTTTTTTTGTGTTTTATACTTTTGGAATTTTGGTTTTTCATGTTGATTTTAAAGTGACCTTTTTCATGTTTGAAATGTACTAACTCGTTTTTTCCTCACAGCAGGTCAACTTGTGTGTGGTTGCAACATTACGGTCCCATTGAGTACATTTTTGGAGAAAGGGACACCAGTTGCACCACAGGGCGGGGGGAGGTTGCTGAGCACGATACATTTTTCTCTGTTTGGTAAGCCTTTTTTTGTGTTTTATACTTTTGGAATTTTGGTTTTTCATGTTGATTTTAAAGTGACCTTTTTCATGTTTGAAATGTACTAACTCGTTTTTTCCTCACACCAGGTCAACTTGTGTGTGTTTGCAAAATTACGGTCCCATTGAGTACAATTTTGGAGAAAGGGACACCAGTTGCACCACAGGGTGGGGGGAGGGTGCAGAGCATGATACATTATTCTCTCTTCGGTAAGCTTTCTTTTGTGTTTTATACTTTTGGAATTTTGGTTTTTCTTGTTGATTTAAAAATGATTTTTTTCATGTTTGAAATGTACGAACTCGTTTTTTCCTCTCAGCAGGTCAACTTGTGTGTGGTTGCAACATTACGGTGCCATTGAGTACATTTTTGGAGAAAGGGAAACATCAGTTGCACCACAGGGCGGGACGAGGGTGCAGAGCACGATACATTTTTCTCTCTTCGGTAAGCTTTTTTTTGTGTTTTATACTTTTGGAATTTTGGTTTTTCATCTTGATTTTAAAATGAATTTTTTCATGATTGAAATGTACTAACTCGTTTTCTCCTCACAGCAGGTCATTTTGTGTGTGGTTGCAACATTACGGTCCCATTGAGTACTTTTTTGGAGAAAGGGGCACCAGTTGCACCACAGGGCGGGGGGAGGGTGCAGAGCACGATACATTTTTCTCTCTTCGGTAAGCTTTTTTTTGTGTTTTATACTTTTGGAATTTTGGGTTTCATGTTGAATTTTAAAATGACCTTTTTCATGATTGAAATGTACTAACTCGTTTTTTCCTCACAGCAGGTCATTTTGTGTGTGGCTGCAACATTACGGTCCCATTGAGTACATTTTTGGAGAAAGGGGACACCAGTTGCACCACAGGGCGGGGGGAGGGTGCTGAGCACGATACATTTTTCTCTCTTCGGTAAGCTTTTTTTTGTGTTTTATACTTTTGGAATTTTGGTTTTTCATGTTGATTTTAAAATGACCTTTTTCATGTTTGAAATGTACTAACTCGTTTTTTCTCACAGCAGGTGAACTTGTGTGTGGTTGCAACATTACGGTCCCATTGAGTACATTTTTGGAGAAAGGGACACCAGTTGCACCACAGGGCGGAAGGAGGGTGCTGAGCACGATACATTTTTCTCTCTTCGGTAAGCTTTTTTTTGTGTTTTATACTTTTGGAATTTTGGTTTTTCATGTTGATTTTAAAATGACCTTTTTCATGTTTGAAATGTACTAACTCGTTTTTTCCTCGCAGCAGGTCAACTTGTGTGTGGTTGCAACATTACGGTCCCATTGAGTACATTTTTGGAGAAAGGGACACCAGTTGCACCACAGGGCGGGGGGAGGGTGCAGAGCACGATACATTTTTCTCTGTTCGGTAAGCTTTTTTTTGTGTTTTATACTTTTGGAATTTTGGTTTTTCATGTTGATTTTATAATGACCTTTTTCATGATTGAAATGTACTAACTCTTTTTTTCCTCACAGCAGGTCATTTTGTGTGTGGTTGCAACATTACGGTCCCATTGAGTACATTTTTGGAGAAAGGGACACCAGTTGCACCACAGGGCGGGGGGAGGGTGCAGAGCACGATACATTTTTCTCTCTTCGGTAAGCTTTTTTTTGTGTTTTATACTTTTGGAATTTTGGTTTTTCATGTTGATTTTAAAATGACCTTTTTCATGTTTGAAATGTACTAACTCGTTTTTTCCTCACAGCAGGTGAACTTGTGTGTGGTTGCAACATTACGGTCCCATTGAGTACATTTTTGGAGAAAGGGACACCAGTTGCACCACAGGGCGGGGGGAGGGTGCTGAGCACGATACATTTTTCTCTCCTTGGTAAGCTTTTTTTTGTGTTATATACTTTTGGAATTTTGGTTTCTCATGTTGATTTTAAAATGACCTTTTTCATGTTTGAAATGTACTAAGTCGTTTTTTCCTCACAGAGGTCAACTTGTGTGTGGTTGCAACATTACGGTCCCATTGAGTACATTTTTGGAGAAAGGGACACCAGTTGCACCACAGGGCGGGGGGAGGGTGCTGAGCACGATACATTTTTCTCTGTTCGGTAAGCTTTTTTTTTGTGTTATATACTTTTGGAATTTTGGTTTTTCATGTTGATTTTAAAATGACCTTTTTCATGTTTGAAATGTACTAACTGGTTTTTTCCTCACAGAGGTCAACTTGTGTGTGGTTGCAGCATTACGGTCCCATTGAGTACATTTTTGGAGAAAAGGACACCAGTTGCATCACAGGGCGGGGGGAGGGTGCTGAGCACGATACATTTTTCTCTGTTCGGTAAGCTTTTTTTTGTGTTATATACTTTTGGAATTTGGTTTTTCATGTTGATTTTAAAATGACCTTTTTCATGTTTGAAATGTACTAACTTGTTTTTTCCTCACTGAGGTCAACTTGTGTGTGGTTGCAACATTACGGTCCCATTGAGTACATTTTTGGAGAAAGGGACACCAGTTGCACCACAGGGCGGGGGGAGGGTGTTGAGCACGATACATTTTTCTCTGTTCGGTAAGCTTTTTTTTGTGTTATATACTTTTGGAATTTTGGTTTTTCATGTTGATTTTAAAATGACCTTTTTCATGTTTGAAATGTACTAACTCGTTGTTTCCTCACAGAGGTCAACTTGTGTGTGGTTGCAACATTACGGTCTCATTGAGTACATTTTTGGAGAAAGGGACACCAGTTGCACCACAGGGCGGGGGGAGGGTGCTGAGCACGATACATTTTTCTCTGTTCGGTAAGCTTTTTTTTGAGTTATATACTTTTGGAATTTTGGTTTTTCATGTTGATTTTATAATGACCTTTTTCATGTTTGAAATGTACTACCTCGTTTTTTCCTCACAGAGGTCAACTTGTGTGTGGTTGCAACATTACGGTCCCATTGAGTACATTTTTGGAGAAAGGGACACCAGTTGGACCACAGGGTGGGGGGAGGGTGCAGGGCACGATACATTTTTCTCTCTTCGGTAAGCTTTTTTTTGTGTTTTATACTTTTGGAATTTTGGTATTTCATGTTGATTTTAAAATGACCTTTTTCATGATTGAAATGTACTAACTCGTTTTTTCCTCACAGCAGGTCAACTAGTGTGTGGTTGCAACATTACGGTCCCTTTGAGTACATTTTTGGAGAAAGGGGACACCAGTTGCACCACAGGGCGGGGGGAGGGTGCTGAGCACGATACATTTTTCTCTCTTCGGTAAGCTTTTTTTTGTGTTTTATTCTTTTGGAATTTTGGTTTTTCATGTTCATTTTAAAATGACGTTTTTCATGTTTGAAATGTACTAACTCGTTTTTTCCTCACAGCAGGTCAACTTGTGTGTGGTTGCAACATTACGGTCCCATTGAGTACATTTTTGGAGAAAGGGACACCAGTTGCACCACAGGGCGGGGGGAGGGTGCAGAGCACGATACATTTTTCTCTCTTCGGTAAGCCTTTTTTTGTGTTTTATACTTTTGGAATTTTGGTTTTTCATGTTGACTTTAACATGACCTTTTTCATGATTGAAATGTACTAACTCGTTTTTTCCTCACAGCAGGTCATTTTGTGTGTGGTTGCAACATTACGGTCCCATTGAGTACATTTTTGGAGAAAGGGGACACCAGTTGCACCACAGGGCGGGGGGAGGGTGCTGAGCACGATACATTTTACTCTCTTCGGTAAGCTTTTTTTTGTGTTTTATACTTTTGGAATTTTGGTTTTTCATGTTGATTTTAAAATGACCTTTTTCATGTTTGAAATGTACGAACTCGTTTTTTCCTCACAGCAGGTCAACTTGTGTGTGGTTGCAACATTACGGTCCCATTGAGTACATTTTTGGAGAAAGGGACACCAGTTGCACCACAGGGCGGGGGGAGGGTGCTGAGCACGATACATTTTTCTCTCTTCGGTAAGCTTTTTTTTGTGTTTTATACTTTTGGAATTTTGGTTTTTCATGTTGATTTTAAAATGACCTTTTTCATGTTTGAAATGTACGAACTCGTTTTTTCCTCACAGCAATTGAACTTGTGTGTGGTTGCAACATTACGGTCCCATTGAGTACATTTTTGGAGAAAGGGACACCAGTTGCACCACAGGGCGGGGGGAGGGTGCAGAGCACGATACACTTTTCTCTCTTCGGTAAGCTTTTTTTTGTGTTTTATACTTTTGGAATTTTGGTTTTTCATGTTGATTTTATAATGACCTTTTTCATGATTGAAATGTACTAACTCGTTTTTTCCTCACAGCAGGTCATTTTGTGTGTGGTTGCAACATTACGGTCCCATTGAGTACATTTTTGGAGAAAGGGACACCAGTTGCACCACAGGGCGGGGGGAGGGTGCTGAGCACGATACATTTTTCTCTCTTCGGTAAGCTTTTTTTTGTGTTATATACTTTTGGAATTTTGGTTTTTCATGTTGATTTTATAATGACCTTTTTCATGTTTGAAATGTACTAACTCATTTTTTCGTCACAGCAGGTCAACTTGTGTGTGGTTGCAACATTACGGTCCCATTGAGTACATTTTTGGAGAAAGGGACACCAGTTGCACCACAGGGCGGGGGGAGGGTGCTGAGCACGATACATTTTTCTCTCTTCGGTAAGCTTTTTTTTTTGTTTTATACTTTTGGAATTTTGGTTTTTCATGTTGATTTTAAAATGACCTTTTTCATGTTTGAAATGTACTAACTCGTTTTTTCCTCACAGCAGGTCAACTTGTGTGTGGCTGCAACATTACGGTCCCATTGAGTACATTTTTGGAGAAAGGGACACCAGTTGCACCACAGGGCGGGGGGAGGGTGCAGAGCACGATACATTTTTCTCTCTTCGGTAAGCTTTTTTTTGTGTTTTATACTTTTCGAATTTTGGTTTTTCATGTTGATTTTATAATGACCTTTTTCATGTTTGATATGTACTAACTCGTTTTTTCCTCACAGCAGGTCAACTTGTGTGTGGTTGCAACATTACGGTCCCATTGAGTACATTTTTGGAGAAAGGGACACCAGTTGCACCACAGGGCGGGGGGAGGGTGCAGAGCACAATACATTTTTCTCTCTTCGGTAAGCTTTTTTTTGTGTTTTATACTTTTGGAATTTTGGTTTTTCATGTTGATTTTATAATGACCTTTTTCATGATTGAAATGTACTAGTTCTTTTTTTCCTCACAGCAGGTCATTTTGTGTGTGGTTGCAACATTACGGTCCCATTGAGTACATTTTTGGAGAAAGGGACACCAGTTGCACCACAGGGCGGGGGGAGGGTGCAGAGCACGATACATTTTTCTCTCTTCGGTAAGCTTTTTTTTGTGTTTTATACTTTTGGAATTTTGGTTTTTCATGTTGATTTTAAAATGACCTTTTTCATGTTTGAAATGTACTAACTCGTTTTTTCCTCACAGCAGGTGAACTTGTGTGTGGTTGCAACATTACGGTCCCATTGAGTACATTTTTGGAGAAAGGGACACCAGTTGCACCACAGGGCGGGGGGAGGGTGCAGAGCACGATACATTTTTCTCTCTTCGGTAAGCTTTTTTTTGTGTTTTATACTTTTGGAATTTTGGTTTTTCATGTTGATTTTATAATGACCTTTTTCATGTTTGAAATGTACTAACTCGTTTTTTCCTCACAGAGGTCAACTTGTGTGTGGTTGCAACACTACGGTCCCATAGAGTACATTTTTGGAGAAAGGGACACCAGTTGCACCACAGGGCGGGGGGAGGGTGCTGAGCACGATACATTTTTCTCTGTTCGGTAAGCTTTTTTTTGTGTTATATACTTTTGGAATTTTGGTTTTTCATGTTGATTTTAAAATGACCTTTTTCATGTTTGAAATGTACTAACTCGTTTTTTCCTCACAGAGGTCAACTTGTGTGTGGTTGCAACATTACGGTCCCATTGAGTACATTTTTGGAGAAAGGGACACCAGTTGCACCACAGGGCGGGGGGAGGGTGCTGAGCACGATACATTTTTCTCTGTTCGGTAAGTTTTTTTTTGTGTTATATACTTTTGAAATTTTGGTTTTTCATGTTGATTTTAAAATGACCTTTTTCATGTTTGAAATGTACTAACTTGTTTTTTCCTCACAGAGGTCAACTTGTGTGTGGTTGCAACATTACGGTCCCATTGAGTACATTTTTGGAGAAAGGGACACCAGTTGCACCACAGGGCGGGGGGAGGGTGCTGAGCACGATACATTTTTCTCTGTTCGGTAAGCTTTTTTTTGTGTTATATACTTTTGGAATTTTGGTTTTTCATGTTGATTTTAAAATGACCTTTTTCATGTTTGAAATGTACTAACTCGTTTTTTCCTCACAGAGGTCAACTTGTGTGTGGTTGCAACATTACGGTCCCATTGAGTACATTTTTGGAGAAAGGGACACCAGTTGCACCACAGGGCGGGGGGAGGGTGCTGAGCACGATACATTTTTCTCTGTTCGGTAAGCTTTTCTTTGAGTTATATACTTTTGGAATTTTGGTTTTTCATGTTGATTTTATAATGACCTTTTTCATGTTTGAAATGTACTAACTCGTTTTTTCCTCACAGAGGTCAACTTGTGTGTGGTTGCAACATTACGGTCCCATTGAGTACATTTTTGGAGAAAGGGACACCAGTTGCACCACAGGGCGGGGGGAGGGTGCTGAGCACGATACATTTTTCTCTCTTCGGTAAGCTTTTTTTTGTGTTTTATACTTTTGGAATTTTGGTTTTTCATGTTGATTTTAAAATGACCTTTTTCATGTTTGAAATGTACGAACTCGTTTTTTCCTCACAGCAATTGAACTTGTGTGTGGTTGCAACATTACGGTCCCATTGAGTACATTTTTGGAGAAAGGGACACCAGTTGCACCACAGGGCGGGGGGAGGGTGCAGAGCACGATACACTTTTCTCTCTTCGGTAAGCTTTTTTTTGTCTTTTATACTTTTGGAATTTTGGTTTTTCATGTTGATTTTATAATGACCTTTTTCATGATTGAAATGTACTAACTCGTTTTTTCCTCACAGCAGGTCATTTTGTGTGTGGTTGCAACATTACGGTCCCATTGAGTACATTTTTGGAGAAAGGGACACCAGTTGCACCACAGGGCGGGGGGAGGGTGCTGAGCACGATACATTTTTCTCTCTTTGGTAAGCTTTTTTTTGTGTTTTATACTTTTGGAATTTTGGTTTTTCATGTTGATTTTAAAATGACCTTTTTCATGTTTGAAATGTACTAACTCGTTTTTTCCTCACAGCAGGTCAACTTGTGTGTGGTTGCAACATTACGGTCCCATTGAGTACATTTTTGGAGAAAGGGACACCAGTTGCACCACAGGGCGGGGGAGGGTGCAGAGCACGATACATTTTTCTCTCTTCGGTAAGCTTTTTTTTGTGTTTTATACTTTTGGAATTTTGGTTTTTCATGTTGATTTTAAAATGACCTTTTTCATGTTTGAAATGTACTAACTCGTTTTTTCCTCACAGCAGGTCAACTTGTGTGTGGTTGCAACATTACGGTCCCATTGAGTACATTTTTGGAGAAAGGGACACCAGTTGCACCACAGGGCGGGGGGAGGGTGCAGAGCACGATACATTTTCTCTCTTCGGTAAGCTTTTTTTTGTGTTTTATACTTTTGGAATTTTGGTTTTTCATGTTGATTTTATAATGACCTTTTTCATGATTGAAATGTACTAACTCGTTTTTTCCTCACAGCAGGTCATTTTGTGTGTGGTTGCAACATTACGGTCCCATTGAGTACATTTTTGGAGAAAGGGACACCAGTTGCACCACAGGGCGGGGGGAGGGTGCAGAGCACGATATATTTTTCTCTCTTCGGTAAGCTTTTTTTTGTGTTTTATACTTTTGGAATTTTGGTTTTTCATGTTGATTTTAAAATGACCTTTTTCATGTTTGAAATGTACTAACTCGTTTTTTCCTCACAGCAGGTGAACTTGTGTGTGGTTGCAACATTACGGTCCCATTGAGTACATTTTTGGAGAAAGGGACACCAGTTGCACCACAGGGCGGGGGGAGGGTGCAGAGCACGATACATTTTTCTCTCTTCGGTAAGCTTTTTTTTGTGTTTTATACTTTTGGAATTTTGGTTTTTCATGTTGATTTTAAAATGACCTTTTTCATGTTTGAAATGTACTAACTCGTTTTTTCCTCACAGAGGTCAACTTGTGTGTGGTTGCAACACTACGGTCCCATAGAGTACATTTTTGGAGAAAGGGACACCAGTTGCACCACAGGGCGGGGGGAGGGTGCTGAGCACGATACATTTTTCTCTGTTCGGTAAGCTTTTTTTTGTGTTATATACTTTTGGAATTTTGGTTTTTCATGTTGATTTTAAAATGACCTTTTTCATGTTTGAAATGTACTAACTCGTTTTTTCCTCACAGAGGTCAACTTGTGTGTGGTTGCAACATTACGGTCCCATTGAGTACATTTTTGGAGAAAGGGACACCAGTTGCACCACAGGGCGGGGGGAGGGTGCTGAGCACGATACATTTTTCTCTGTTCGGTAAGCTTTTTTTTGTGTTATATACTTTTGGAATTTTGGTTTTTCATGTTGATTTTAAAATGACCTTTTTCATGTTTGAAATGTACTAACTTGTTTTTTCCTCACAGAGGTCAACTTGTGTGTGGTTGCAACATTACGGTCCCATTGAGTACATTTTTGGAGAAAGGGACACCAGTTGCACCACAGGGCGGGGGGAGGGTGCTGAGCACGATACATTTTTCTCTGTTCGGTAAGCTTTTTTTTGTGTTATATACTTTTGGAATTTTGGTTTTTCATGTTGATTTTAAAATGACCTTTTTCATGTTTGAAATGTACTAACTCGTTTTTTCCTCACAGAGGTCAACTTGTGTGTGGTTGCAACATTACGGTCCCATTGAGTACATTTTTGGAGAAAGGGACACCAGTTGCACCACAGGGCGGGGGGAGGGTGGTGAGCACGATACATTTTTCTCTCTTCGGTAAGCTTTTTTTTGTGTTTTATACTTTTGGAATTTTGGTTTTTCATGTTGATTTTAAAATGACCTTTTTCATGTTTGAAATGTACGAACTCGTTTTTTCCACACAGCAATTGAACTTGTGTGTGGTTGCAACATTACGGTCCCATTGAGTACATTTTTGGAGAAAGGGACTCCAGTTGCACCACAGGGCGGGGGGAGGGTGCAGAGCACGATACACTTTTCTCTCTTCGGTAAGCTTTTTTTTGTGTTATATACTTTTGGAATTTTGGTTTTTCATGTTGATTTTATAATGACCTTTTTCATGTTTGAAATGTACTAACTCGTTTTTTCCTCACAGAGGTCAACTTGTTTGTGGTTGCAACATTACGGTCCCATTGAGTACATTTTTGGAGAAAGGGACACCAGTTGGACCACAGGGTGGGGGGAGGGTGCAGAGCACGATACATTTTTCTCTCTTCGGTAAGCTTTTATTTGTGTTATATACTTTTGGAATTTTGGTTTTTCATGTTGATTTTAAAATGACCTTTTTCATGTTTGAAATGTACTAACTTGTTTTTTCCTCACAGAGGTCAACTTGTGTGTGGTTGCAACATTACGGTCCCATTGAGTACATTTTTGGAGAAAGGGACACCAGTTGCACCACAGGGCGGGGGGAGGGTGCTGAGCACGATATATTTTTCTCTGTTCGGTAAGCTTTTTTTTGTGTTATATACTTTTGGAATTTTGGTTCTTCATGTTGATTTTAAAATGACCTTTTTCATGTTTGAAATGTACTAACTCGTTTTTTCCTCACAGAGGTCAACTTGTGTGTGGTTGCAACATTACGGTCCCATTGAGTACATTTTTGGAGAAAGGGACACCAGTTGCACCACAGGGCGGGGGGAGGGTGCTGAGCATGATACATTTTTCTCTGTTCGGTAAGCTTTTTTTTGAGTTATATACTTTTGGAATTTTGGTTTTTCATGTTGATTTTATAATGACCTTTTTCATGTTTGAAATGTACTAACTCGTTTTTTCCTCACAGAGGTCAACTTGTGTGTGGTTTCAACATTACGGTCCCATTGAGTACATTTTTGGAGAAAGGGACACCAGTTGGACCACAGGGTGGGGGGAGGGTGCAGAGCACGATACATTTTTCTCTCTTCGGTAAGCTTTTTTTTGTGTTTTATACTTTTGGAATTTTGGTATTTCATGTTGATTTTAAAATGACCTTTTTCATGATTGAAATGTACTAACTCGTTTTTTCCTCACAGCAGGTCAACTTGTGTGTGGTTGCAACATTACGGTCCCATTGAGTACATTTTTGGAGAAAGGGACACCAGTTGCACCACAGGGCGGGGGGAGGGTGCTGAGCACGATACATTTTTCTCTCTTCGGTAAGCTTTTTTTTGTGTTTTATACTTTTGGAATTTTGGTTTTTCATGTTGATTTTAAAATGACCTTTTTCATGTTTGAAATGTACGAACTCGTTTTTTCCTCACAGCAATTGAACTTGTGTGTGGTTGCAACATTACGGTCCCATTGAGTACGTTTTTGGAGAAAGGGACACCAGTTGCACCACAGGGCGGGGGGAGGGTGCAGAGCACGATACACTTTTCTCTCTTCGGTAAGCATTTTTTTGTGTTTTATACTTTTGGAATTTTGGTTTTTCATGTTGATTTTATAATGACCTTTTTCATGATTGAAATGTACTAACTTGTTTTTTCCTCACAGCAGGTCATTTTGTGTGTGGTTGCAACATTACGGTCCCATTGAGTACATTTTTGGAGAAAGGGACACCAGTTGCACCACAGGGCGGGGGGAGGGTGCTGAGCACGATACATTTTTCTCTCTTCGGTAAGCTTTTTTTTGTGTTATATACTTTTGGAATTTTGGTTTTTCATGTTGATTTTATAATGACCTTTTTCATGTTTGAAATGTACTAACTCATTTTTTCCTCACAGCAGGTCAACTTGTGTGTGGTTGCAACATTACGGTCCCATTGAGTACATTTTTGGAGAAAGGGACACCAGTTGCACCACAGGGCGGGGGGAGGGTGCTGAGCACGATACATTTTTCTCTCTTCGGTAAGCTTTTTTTTTGTGTTTTATACTTTTGAAATTTTGGTTTTTCATGTTGATTTTAAAATGACCTTTTTCATGTTTGAAATGTACTAATTCGTTTTTTCCTCACAGCAGGTCAACTTGTGTGTGGTTGCAACATTACGGTCCCATTGAGTACACTTTTGGAGAAAGGGACACCAGTTGCACCACAGGGCGGGGGGAGGGTGCAGAGCACGATACATTTTTCTCTGTTTGGTAAGCTTTTTTTTGTGTTTTATACTTTTGGAATTTTGGTTTTTCATGTTGATTTTAAAGTGACCTTTTTCATGTTTGAAATGTACTAACTCGTTTTTTCCTCACAGCAGGTCAACTTGTGTGTGGTTGCAACATTACGGTCCCATTGAGTACATTTTTGGAGAATGGGACACCAGTTGCACCACAGGGCGGGGGGAGGTTGCTGAGCACGATACATTTTTCTCTGTTTGGTAAGCCTTTTTTTCTGTTTTATACTTTTGGAATTTTGGTTTTTCATGTTGATTTTAAAGTGACCTTTTTCATGTTTGAAATGTACTAACTCTTTTTTTCCTCACAGAGGTCAACTTGTGTGTGGTTGCAACATTACGGTCCCATTGAGTACATTTTTGGAGAAAGGGACACCAGTTGCACCACAGGGCGGGGGGAGGGTGCTGAGCACGATACATTTTTCTCTCTTCGGTAAGCTTTTTTTTGTGTTTTATACTTTTGGAATTTTGGTTTTTCATGTTGATTTTAAAATGACCTTTTTCATGTTTGAAATGTACGAACTCGTTTTTTCCTCACAGCAATTGAACTTGTGTGTGGTTGCAACATTACGGTCCCATTGAGTACATTTTTGGAGAAAGGGACACCAGTTGCACCACAGGGCGGGGGGAGGGTGAAGAGCACGATACACTTTATTCTCTTCGGTAAGCTTTTTTTTGTCTTTTATACTTTTGGAATTTTGGTTTTTCATGTTGATTTTATAATGACCTTTTTCATGATTGAAATGTACTAACTCGTTTTTTCCTCACAGCAGGTCATTTTGTGTGTGGTTGCAATATTACGGTCCCATTGAGTACATTTTTGGAGAAAGGGACACCAGTTGCACCACAGGGCGGGGGGAGGGTGCTGAGCACGATACATTTTTCTCTCTTCGGTAAGCATTTTTTTTGTGTTTTATACTCTTGGAATTTTGGTTTTTCATGTTGATTTTAAAATGACCTTTTTCATGTTTGAAATGTACTAACTCATTTTTTCCTCACAGCAGGTCAACTTGTGTGTGGTTGCAACATTACGGTCCCATTGAGTACATTTTTGGAGAAAGGGACACCAGTTGCACCACAGGGCGGGGGGAGGGTGCAGAGCACGATACATTTTTCTCTCTTCGGTAAGCTTTTTTTTGTGTTTTATACTTTTGGAATTTTGGTTTTTCATGTTGATTTTAAAATGACCTTTTTCATGTTTGAAATGTACTAACTCGTTTTTTCCTCACAGCAGGTCAACTTGTGAGTGGTTGCAACATTACGGTCCCATTGAGTACATTTTTGGAGAAAGGGACACCAGTTGCACCACAGGGCGGGGGGAGGGCGCAGAGCACGATACATTTTTCTCTCTTCGGTAAGCTTTTTTTTGTGTTTTATACTTTTGGAATTTTGGTTTTTCATGTTGATTTTATAATGACCTTTTTCATGATTGAAATGTACTAACTCGTTTTTTCCTCACAGCAGGTCATTTTGTGTGTGGTTGCAACATTACGGTCCCATTGAGTACATTTTTGGAGAAAGGGACACCAGTTGCACCACAGGGCGGGGGGAGGGTGCAGAGCACGATACATTTTTCTCTCTTCGGTAAGCTTTTTTTTGTGTTTTATACTTTTGGAATTTTGGTTTTTCATGTTGATTTTAAAATGACCTTTTTCATGTTTGAAATGTACTAACTCGTTTTTTCCTCACAGCAGGTGAACTTGTGTGTGGTTGCAACATTACGGTCCCATTGAGTACATTTTTGGAGAAAGGGACACCAGTTGCACCACAGGGCGGGGGGAGGGTGCAGAGCACGATACATTTTTCTCTCTTCGGTAAGCTTTTTTTTGTGTTTTATACTTTTGGAATTTTGGTTTTTCATGTTGATTTTATAATGACCTTTTTCATGTTTGAAATGTACTAACTCATTTTTTCCTCACAGAGGTCAACTTGTGTGTGGTTGCAACACTACGGTCCCATAGAGTACATTTTTGGAGAAAGGGACACCAGTTGCACCACAGGGCGGGGGGAGGGTGCTGAGCACGATACATTTTTCTCTGTTCGGTAAGCTTTTTTTTGTCTTATATACTTTTGGAATTTTGGTTTTTCATGTTGATTTTAAAATGACCTTTTTCATGTTTGAAATGTACTAACTCGTTTTTTCCTCACAGAGGTCAACTTGTGTGTGGTTGCAACATTACGGTCCCATTGAGTACATTTTTGGAGAAAGGGACACCAGTTGCACCACAGGGCGGGGGGAGGGTGCTGAGCACGATACATTTTTCTCTGTTCGGTAAGCTTTTTTTTGTGTTATATACTTTTGGAATTTTGGTTTTTCATGTTGATTTTAAAATGACCTTTTTCATGTTTGAAATGTACTAACTTGTTTTTTCCTCACAGAGGTCAACTTGTGTGTGGTTGCAACATTACGGTCCCATTGAGTACATTTTTGGAGAAAGGGACACCAGTTGCACCACAGGGCGGGGGGAGGGTGCTGAGCACGATACATTTTTCTCTGTTCGGTAAGCTTTTTTTTGTGTTATATACTTTTGGAATTTTGGTTTTTCATGTTGATTTTAAAATGACCTTTTTCATGTTTGAAATGTACTAACTCGTTTTTTCCTCACGGAGGTCAACTTGTGTGTGGTTGCAACATTACGGTCCCATTGAGTACATTTTTGGAGAAAGGGACACCAGTTGCACCACAGGGCGGGGGGAGGGTGCTGAGCACGATACATTTTTCTCTGTTCGGTAAGCTTTTTTTTGTGTTATATACTTTTGGAATTTTGGTTTTTCATGTTGATTTTAAAATGACCTTTTTCATGTTTGAAATGTACTAACTTGTTTTTTCCTCACAGAGGTCAACTTGTGTGTGGTTGCAACATTACGGTCCCATTGAGTACATTTTTGAAAAAAGGGACAGCAGTTGCACCACAGGGCGGGGGGAGGGTGCTGAGCACGATACATTTTTCTCTCTTCGGTAAGCTTTTTTTTGTGTTATATACTTTTGGAATTTTGGTTTTTCATGTTGATTTTAAAATGACCTTTTTCATGTTTGAAATGTACTAACTCGTTTTTTCCTCACAGAGGTCAAATTGTGTGTGGTTGCAACATTACGGTCCCATTGAGTACATTTTTGGAGAAAGGGACACCAGTTGCACCACAGGGCGGGGGGAGGGTGCTGAGCACGATACATTTTTCTCTCTTCGGTAAGCTTTTTTTTGTGTTTTATACTTTTGGAATTTTGGTTTTTCATGTTGATTTTAAAATGACCTTTTTCATGTTTGAAATGTACGAACTCGTTTTTTCCTCACAGAAATTGAACTTGTGTGTGGTTGCAACATTACGGTCCCATTGAGTACATTTTTGGAGAAAGGGACACCAGTTGCACCACAGGGCGGGGGGAGGGTGCAGAGCACGATACACTTTTCTCTCTTCGGTAAGCTTTTTTTTGTGTTTTATACTTTTGGAATTTTGGTTTTTCATGTTGATTTTATAATGACCTTTTTCATGATTGAAATGTACTAACTCGTTTTTTCCTCACAGCAGGTCATTTTGTGTGTGGTTGCAACATTACGGTCCCATTGAGTACATTTTTGGAGAAAGGGACACCAGTTGCACCACAGGGCGGGGGGAGGGTGCTGAGCACGATACATTTTTCTCTCTTCGGTAAGCTTTTTTTTGTGTTATATACTTTTGGAATTTTGGTTTTTCATGTTGATTTTATAATGACCTTTTTCATGTTTGAAATGTACTAACTCGTTTTTTCCTCACAGAGGTCAACTTGTGTGTGGTTGCAACATTACGGTCCCATTGAGTACATTTTTGGAGAAAGGGACACCAGTTGGACCACAGGGTGGGGGGAGGGTGCAGAGCACGATACATTTTTCTCTCTTCGGTAAGCTTTTATTTGTGTTATATACTTTTGGAATTTTGGTTTTTCATGTTGATTTTAAAATGACCTTTTTCATGTTTGAAATGTACTAACTTGTTTTTTCCTCACAGAGGTCAACTTGTGTGTGGTTGCAACATTACGGTCCCATTGAGTACATTTTTGGAGAAAGGGACACCAGTTGCACCACAGGGCGGGGGGAGGGTGCTGAGCACGATATATTTTTCTCTGTTCGGTAAGCTTTTTTTTGTGTTATATACTTTTGGAATTTTGGTTTTTCATGTTGATTTTAAAATGACCTTTTTCATGTTTGAAATGTACTAACTCGTTTTTTCGTCACAGAGGTCAACTTGTGTGTGGTTGCAACATTACGGTCCCATTGAGTACATTTTTGGAGAAAGGGACACCAGTTGCACCACAGGGCGGGGGGAGGGTGCTGAGCACGATACATTTTTCTCTGTTCGGTAAGCTTTTTTTTGAGTTATATACTTTTGGAATTCTGGTTTTTCATGTTGATTTTATAATGACCTTTTTCATGTTTGAAATGTACTAACTCGTTTTTTCCTCACAGAGGTCAACTTGTGTGTGGTTGCAACATTACGGTCCCATTGAGTACATTTTTGGAGAAAGGGACACCAGTTGGACCAGATGGTGGGGGGAGGGTGCAGAGCACGATGCATTTTTCTCTCTTCCGTAAGCTTTTTTTTGTGTTTTATACTTTTGCAATTTTGGTATTTCATGTTGATTTTAAAATGACCTTTTTCATGATTGAAATGTACTAACTCGTTTTTTCCTCACAGCAGGTCAACTTGTGTGTGGTTGCAACATTACGGTCCCATTGAGTACATTTTTGGAGAAAGGGACACCAGTTGCACCACAGGGCGGGGGGAGGGTGCTGAGCACGATACATTTTTCTCTCTTCGGTAAGCTTTTTTTTGTGTTTTATACTTTTGGAATTTTGGTTTTTCATGTTGATTTTAAAATGACCTTTTTCATGTTTGAAATGTACGAACTCGTTTTTTCCTCACAGCAATTGAACTTGTGTGTGGTTGCAACATTACGGTCCCATTGAGTACATTTTTGGAGAAAGGGACACCAGTTGCACCACAGGGCGGGGGGAGGGTGCAGAGCACGATACACTTTTCTCTCTTCGGTAAGCTTTTTTGTGTGTTTTATACTTTTGGAATTTTGGTTTTTCATGTTGATTTTATAATGACCTTTTTCATGATTGAAATGTACTAACTCGTTTTTTCCTCACAGCAGGTCAACTTGTGTGTGGTTGCAACATTACGGTCCCATTGAGTACATTTTTGGAGAAAGGGACACCAGTTGCACCACAGGGCGGGGGGAGGGTGCTGAGCACGATACATTTTTCTCTCTTCGGTAAGCTTTTTTTTGTGTTATATACTTTTGGAATTTTGGTTTTTCATGTTGATTTTATAATGACCTTTTTCATGTTTGAAATGTACTAACTCATTTTTTCCTCACAGCAGGTCAACTTGTGTGTGGTTGCAACATTACGGTCCCATTGAGTACATTTTTGGAGAAAGGGACACCAGTTGCACCACAGGGCGGGGGGAGGGTGCTGAGCACGATACATTTTTCTCTCTTCGGTAAGCTTTTTTTTTGTGTTTTATACTTTTGGAATTTTGGTTTTTCATGTTGATTTTAAAATGACCTTTTTCATGTTTGAAATGTACTAATTCGTTTTTTCCTCACAGCAGGTCAACTTGTGTGTGGTTGCAACATTACGGTCCCATTGAGTACATTTTTGGAGAAAGGGACACCAGTTGCACCACACGGCGGGGGGAGGGTGCAGAGCACGATACATTTTTCTCTCTTCGGTAAGCTTTTTTTTGTGTTTTATACTTTTGGAATTTTGGTTTTTCATCTTGATTTTAAAATGAATTTTTTCATGATTGAAATGTACTAACTCGTTTTTTCCTCACAGCAGGACATTTTTTGTGTGGTTGCAACATTACGGTCCCATTGAGTACTTTTTTGGAGAAAGGGGCACCAGTTGCACCACAGGGCGGGGGGAGGGTGCAGAGCACGATACATTTTTCTCTCTTCGGTAAGCTTTTTTTTGTGTTTTATACTTTTGGAATTTTGGGTTTCATGTTGAATTTTAAAATGAACTTTTTCATGATTGAAATGTACTGACTCGTTTTTTCCTCACAGCAGGTCATTTTGTGTGTGGTTGCAACATTACGGTCCCATTGAGTACATTTTTGGAGAAAGGGACACCAGTTGCACCACAGGGCGGGGGGAGGGTGCAGAGCACGATACATTTTTCTCTCTTCGGTAAGCTTTTTTTTGTGTTTTATACTTTTGGAATTTTGGTTTTTCATCTTGATTTTAAAATGAATTTTTTCATGATTGAAATGTACTAACTCGTTTTTTCCTCACAGCAGGACATTTTGTGTGTGGTTGCAACATTACGGTCCCATTGAGTACTTTTTTGGAGAAAGGGGCACCAGTTGCACCACAGGGCGGGGGGAGGGTGCAGAGCACGATACATTTTTCTCTCTTCGGTAAGCTATTTTTTGTGTTTTATACTTTTGGAATTTTGGGTTTCATGTTGAATTTTAAAATGACCTTTTTCATGATTGAAATGTACTGACTCGTTTTTTCCTCACAGCAGGTCATTTTGTGTGTGGTTGCAACATTACGGTCCCATTGAGTACATTTTTGGAGAAAGGGACACCAGTTGCACCACAGGGCGGGGGGAGGGTGCTGAGCACGATACATTTTTCTCTCTTCGGTAAGCTTTTTTTTGTGTTTTATACTTTTGGAATTTTGGTTTTTCATGTTGATTTTAAAATGACCTTTTTCATGTTTGAAATGTACTAACTCGTTTTTTCCTCACAGCAGGTGAACTTGTGTGTGGTTGCAACATTACGGTCCCATTGAGTACATTTTTGGAGAAAGGGACACCAGTTGCACCACAGGGCGGGGGGAGGGTGCAGAGCACGTTACATTTTTCTCTCTTCGGTAAGCTTTTTTTTGTGTTTTATACTTTTGGAATTTTGGTTTTTCATCTTGATTTTAAAATGAATTTTTTCATGATTGAAATGTACTAACTCGTTTTTTCCTCACAGCAGGACATTTTTTGTGTGGTTGCAACATTACGGTCCCATTGAGTACTTTTTTGGAGAAAGGGGCACCAGTTGCACCACAGGGCGGGGGGAGGGTGCAGAGCACGATACATTTTTCTCTCTTCGGTAAGCTTTTTTTTGTGTTTTATACTTTTGGAATTTTGGGTTTCATGTTGAATTTTAAAATGACCTTTTTCATGATTGAAATGTACTGACTCGTTTTTTCCTCACAGCAGGTCATTTTGTGTGTGGTTGCAACATTACGGTCCCATTGAGTACATTTTTGGAGAAAGGGACACCAGTTGCACCACAGGGCGGGGGGAGGGTGCAGAGCACGATACATTTTTCTCTCTTCGGTAAGCTTTTTTTTGTGTTTTATACTTTTGGAATTTTGGTTTTTCATCTTGATTTTAAAATGAATTTTTTCATGATTGAAATGTACTAACTCGTTTTTTCCTCACAGCAGGACATTTTGTGTGTGGTTGCAACATTACGGTCCCATTGAGTACTTTTTTGGAGAAAGGGGCACCAGTTGCACCACAGGGCGGGGGGAGGGTGCAGAGCACGATACATTTTTCTCTCTTCGGTAAGCTTTTTTTTGTGTTTTATACTTTTGGAATTTTGGGTTTCATGTTGAATTTTAAAATGACCTTTTTCATGATTGAAATGTACTGACTCGTTTTTTCCTCACAGCAGGTCATTTTGTGTGTGGTTGCAACATTACGGTCCCATTGAGTACATTTTTGGAGAAAGGGACACCAGTTGCACCACAGGGCGGGGGGAGGGTGCTGAGCACGATACATTTTTCTCTCTTCGGTAAGCTTTTTTTTGTGTTTTATACTTTTGGAATTTTGGTTTTTCATGTTGATTTTAAAATGACCTTTTTCATGTTTGAAATGTACTAACTCGTTTTTTCCTCACAGCAGGTGAACTTGTGTGTGGTTGCAACATTACGGTCCCATTGAGTACATTTTTGGAGAAAGGGACACCAGTTGCACCACAGGGCGGGGGGAGGGTGCAGAGCACGATACATTTTTCTCTCTTCGGTAAGCTTTTTTTTGTGTTTTATACTTTTGGAATTTTGGTTTTTCATCTTGATTTTAAAATGAATTTTTTCATGATTGAAATGTACTAACTCGTTTTTTCCTCACAGCAGGACATTTTGTGTGTGGTTGCAACATTACGGTCCCATTGAGTACTTTTTTGGAGAAAGGGGCACCAGTTGCACCACAGGGCGGGGGGAGGGTGCAGAGCACGATACATTTTTCTCTCTTCGGTAAGCTTTTTTTTGTGTTTTATACTTTTGGAATTTTGGGTTTCATGTTGAATTTTAAAATGACCTTTTTCATGTTTTAAATGTACTGACTCGTTTTTTCCTCACAGCAGGTCATTTTGTGTGTGGTTGCAACATTACGGTCCCATTGAGTACATTTTTGGAGAAAGGGACACCAGTTGCACCACAGGGCGGGGGGAGGGTGCTGAGCACGATACATTTTTCTCTCTTCGGTAAGCGTTTTTTGGGTTTTATACTTTTGGAATTTTGGTTTTTCATGTTGATTTTAAAATGACCTTTTTCATGTTTGAAATGTACTAACTCGTTTTTTCCTCACAGCAGGTGAACTTGTGTGTGGTTGCAACATTACGGTCCCATTGAGTACATTTTTGGAGAAAGGGACACCAGTTGCACCACAGGGCGGGGGGAGGGTGCAGAGCACGATACATTTTTCTCTCTTCGGTAAGCTTTTTTTTGTGTTTTATACTTTTGGAATTTTGGTTTTTCATCTTGATTTTAAAATGAATTTTTTCATGATTGAAATGTACTAACTCGTTTTTTCCTCACAGCAGGACATTTTTTGTGTGGTTGCAACATTACGGTCCCATTGAGTACTTTTTTGGAGAAAGGGGCACCAGTTGCACCACAGGGCGGGGGGAGGGTGCTGAGCACGATACATTTTTCTCTCTTCGGTAAGCTTTTTTTTGTGTTTTATACTTTTGGAATTTTGGGTTTCATGTTGAATTTTAAAATGACCTTTTTCATGATTGAAATGTACTGACTCGTTTTTTCCTCACAGCAGGTCATTTTGTGTGTGGTTGCAACATTACGGTCCCATTGAGTACATTTTTGGAGAAAGGGACACCAGTTGCACCACAGGGCGGGGGGAGGGTGCAGAGCACGATACATTTTTCTCTCTTCGGTAAGCTTTTTTTTGTGTTTTATACTTTTGGAATTTTGGTTTTTCATCTTGATTTTAAAATGAATTTTTTCATGATTGAAATGTACTAACTCGTTTTTTCCTCACAGCAGGACATTTTGTGTGTGGTTGCAACATTACGGTCCCATTGAGTACTTTTTTGGAGAAAGGGGCACCAGTTGCACCACAGGGCGGGGGGAGGGTGCAGAGCACGATACATTTTTCTCTCTTCGGTAAGCTTTTTTTTGTGTTTTATACTTTTGGAATTTTGGGTTTCATGTTGAATTTTAAAATGACCTTTTTCATGATTGAAATGTACTGACTCGTTTTTTCCTCACAGCAGGTCATTTTGTGTGTGGTTGCAACATTACGGTCCCATTGAGTACATTTTTGGAGAAAGGGACACCAGTTGCACCACAGGGCGGGGGGAGGGTGCTGAGCACGATACATTTTTCTCTCTTCGGTAAGCTTTTTTTTGTGTTTTATACTTTGGGAATTTTGGTTTTTCATGTTGATTTTAAAATGACCTTTTTCATGTTTGAAATGTACTAACTCGTTTTTTCCTCACAGCAGGTGAACTTGTGTGTGGTTGCAACATTACGGTCCCATTGAGTACATTTTTGGAGAAAGGGACACCAGTTGCACCACAGGGCGGGGGGAGGGTGCAGAGCACGTTACATTTTTCTCTCTTCGGTAAGCTTTTCTTTGTGTTTCATACTTTTGGAATTTTGGTTTTTCATGTTGATTTTATAATGACCGTTTTCATGATTGAAATGTACTAACTCGTTTTTTCCTCACAGCAGGTCATTTTGTGTGTGGTTGCAACATTACGGTCCCATTGAGTACATTTTTGGAGAAAGGGACACCAGTTGCACCACAGGGCGGGGGGAGGGTACAGAGCACGATACATTTTTCTCTCTTCGGTAAGCTTTTTTTTGTGTTATATACTTTTGGAATTTTGGTTTTCCATGTTGATTTTAAAATGACCTTTTTCATGTTTGAAATGTACTAACTTGTTTTTTCCTCACAGAGGTCAACTTGTGTGTGGTTGCAACATTACGGTCCCATTGAGTACATTTTTGGAGAAAGGGACACCAGTTGCACCACAGGGCGGGGGGAGGGTGCTGAGCACGATACATTTTTCTCTGTTCGGTAAGCTTTTTTTTGTGTTATATACTTTTGGAATTTTGGTTTTTCATGTTGATTTTAAAATGACCTTTTTCATGTTTGAAATGTACTAACTCGTTTTTTCCTCACAGACGTCAACTTGTGTGTGGTTGCAACATTACGGTCCCATTGAGTACATTTTTGGAGAAAGGGACACCAGTTGCACCACAGGGCGGGGGGAGGGTGCTGAGCACGATACATTTTTCTCTGTTCGGTAAGCTTTTTTTTGAGTTATATACTTTTGGAATTTTGGTTTTTCATGTTGATTTTATAATGACCTTTTTCATGTTTGAAATGTACTAACTCGTTTTTTCCTCACAGAGGTCAACTTGTGTGTGGTTGCAACATTACGGTCCCATTGAGTACATTTTTGGAGAAAGGGACACCAGTTGGACCACAGGGCGGGACGAGGGTGCAGAGCACGATACATTTTTCTCTCTTCGGTAAGCTTTTTTTTGTGTTTTATACTTTTGGAATTTTGGTTTTTCATGTTGATTTTAAAATGACCTTTTTCATGTTTGAAATGTACTAACTCGTTTTTTCCTCACAGCAGGTCAACTTGTGTGTGGTTGCAACATTACGGTCCCATTGAGTACATTTTTGGAGAAAGGGACACCAGTTGCACCACAGGGCGCGGGGAGGGTGCAGAGCACGATACATTTTTCTCTCTTTGGTAAGCTTTTTTTTGTGTTTTATACTTTTGGAATTTTGGTTTTTCATGTTGATTTTATAATGACCTTTTTCATGATTGAAATGTACTAACTCGTTTTTTCCTCACAGCAGGTCATTTTGTGTGTGGTTGCAACATTACGGTCCCATTGAGTACATTTTTGGAGAAAGGGACACCAGTTGCACCACAGGGCGGGGGGAGGGTGCAGAGCACGATACATTTTTCTCTCTTCGGTAAGCTTTTTTTTGTGTTTTATACTTTTGGAATTTTGGTTTTTCATGTTGATTTTAAAATGACCTTTTTCATGTTTGAAATGTACTAACTCGTTTTTTCCTCACAGCAGGTGAACTTGTGTGTGGTTGCAACATTACGGTCCCATTGAGTACATTTTTGGAGAAAGGGACACCAGTTGCACCACAGGGCGGGGGGAGGGTGCTGAGCACGATACATTTTTCTCTCTTCGGTAAGCTTTTTTTTGTGTTATATACTTTTGGAATTTTGGTTTCTCATGTTGATTTTAAAATGACCTTTTTCATGTTTGAAATGTACTAACTCGTTTTTTCCTCACAGAGGTCAACTTGTGTGTGGTTGCAACATTACGGTCCCATTGAGTACATTTTTGGTGAAAGGGACACCAGTTGCACCACAGGGCGGGGGGAGGGTGCTGAGCACGATACATTTTTCTCTCTTCGGTAAGCTTTTTTTTGTGTTATATACTTTTGGAATTTTGGTTTCTCATGTTGATTTTAAAATGACCTTTTTCATGTTTGAAATGTACTAACTCGTTTTTTCCTCACAGAGGTCAACTTGTGTGTGGTTGCAACATTACGGTCCCATTGAGTACATTTTTGGTGAAAGGGACACCAGTTGCACCACAGGGCGGGGGGAGGGTGCTGAGCACGATACATTTTTCTCTGTTCGGTAAGCTTTTTTTTGTGTTATATACTTTTGGAATTTTGGTTTTTCATGTTGATTTTATAATGACCTTTTTCATGTTTGAAATGTACTAACTCGTTTTTTCCTCACAGAGGTCAACTTGTGTGTGGTTGCAACATTACGGTCCCATTGAGTACATTTTTGGAGAAAGGGACACCAGTTGCACCACAGGGCGGGGGGAGGGTGCTGAGCACGATACATTTTTCTCTGTTCGGTAAGCTTTTTTTTGTGTTATATACTTTTGGAATTTTGGTTTTTCATGTTGATTTTAAAATGACCTTTTTCATGTTTGAAATGTACTAACTTGTTTTTTCCTCACAGAGGTCAACTTGTGTGTGGTTGCAACATTACGGTCCCATTGAGTACATTTTTGGAGAAAGGGACACCAGTTGCACCACAGGGCGGGGGGAGGGTGCTGAGCACGATACATTTTTCTCTGTTCGGTAAGCTTTTTTTTTGTTATATACTTTTGGAATTTTGGTTTTTCATGTTGATTTTAAAATGACCTTTTTCATGTTTGAAATGTACTAACTCGTTTTTTCCTCACAGAGGTCAACTTGTGTGTGGTTGCAACATTACGGTCCCATTGAGTACATTTTTGGAGAAAGGGACACCAGTTGCACCACAGGGCGGGGGGAGGGTGCTGAGCACGATACATTTTTCTCTGTTCGGTAAGCTTTTTTTTGAGTTATATACTTTTGGAATTTTGGTTTTTCATGTTGATTTTATAATGACCTTTTTCATGTTTGAAATGTACTAACTCGTTTTTTCCTCACAGAGGTCAACTTGTGTGTGGTTGAAACATTACGGTCCCATTGAGGACATTTTTGGAGAAAGGGACACCAGTTGCACCACAGGGCGGGGGGAGGGTGCTGAGCACGATACATTTTTCTCTCTTCGGTAAGCTTTTTTTTGTGTTATATACTTTTGGAATTTTGGTTTTTCATGTTGATTTTAAAATGACCTTTTTCATGTTTGAAATGTACTAACTCGTTTTTTCCTCACAGAGGTCAACTTGTGTGTGGTTGCAACATTACGGTCCCATTGAGTACATTTTTGGAGAAAGGGACACCAGTTGCACCACAGGGCGGGGGGAGGGTGCTGAGCACGATACATTTTTCTCTGTTCGGTAAGCTTTTTTTTGAGTTATATACTTTTGGAATTTTGGTTTTTCATGTTGATTTTATAATGACCTTTTTCATGTTTGAAATGTACTAACTCGTTTTTTCCTCACAGAGGTCAACTTGTGTGTGGTTGCAACATTACGGTCCCATTGAGTACATTTTTGGAGAAAGGGACACCAGTTGCACCACAGGGCGGGGGGAGGGTGCTGAGCACGATACATTTTTCTCTGTTCGGTAAGCTTTTTTTTGAGTTATATACTTTTGGAATTTTGGTTTTTCATGTTGATTTTATAATGACCTTTTTCATGTTTGAAATGTACTAACTCGTTTTTTCCTCACAGAGGTCAACTTGTGTGTGGTTGCAACATTACGGTCCCATTGAGTACATTTTTGGAGAAAGGGACACCAGTTGCACCACAGGGCGGGGGGAGGGTGCTGAGCACGATACATTTTTCTCTGTTCGGTAAGCTTTTTTTTGAGTTATATACTTTTGGAATTTTGGTTTTTCATGTTGATTTTATAATGACCTTTTTCATGTTTGAAATGTACTAACTCGTTTTTTCCTCACAGAGGTCAACTTGTGTGTGGTTGCAACATTACGGTCCCATTGAGTACATTTTTGGAGAAAGGGACACCAGTTGCACCACAGGGCGGGGGGAGGGTGCTGAGCACGATACATTTTTCTCTCTTCGGTAAGCTTTTTTTTGAGTTATATACTTTTGGAATTTTGGTTTTTCATGTTGATTTTATAATGACCTTTTTCATGTTTGAAATGTACTAACTCGTTTTTTCCTCACAGAGGTCAACTTGTGTGTGGTTGCAACATTACGGTCCCATTGAGTACATTTTTGGAGAAAGGGACACCAGTTGCACCACAGGGCGGGGGGAGGGTGCTGAGCACGATACATTTATCTCTCTTCGGTAAGCTTTTTTTTGAGTTATATACTTTTGGAATTTTGGTTTTTCATGTTGATTTTATAATGACCTTTTTCATGTTTGAAATGTACTAACTCGTTTTTTCCTCACAGAGGTCAACTTGTGTGTGGTTGCAACATTACGGTCCCATTGAGTACATTTTTGGAGAAAGGGACACCAGTTGCACCACAGGGCGGGGGGAGGGTGCTGAGCACGATACATTTTTCTCTCTTCGGTAAGCTTTTTTTTGAGTTATATACTTTTGGAATTTTGGTTTTTCATGTTGATTTTATAATGACCTTTTTCATGTTTGAAATGTACTAACTCGTTTTTTCCTCACAGAGGTCAACTTGTGTGTGGTTGCAACATTACGGTCCCATTGAGGACATTTTTGGAGAAAGGGACATCAGTTGCACCACAGGGTGGGGGGAGGGTGCAGAGCACGATACATTTTTCTCTGTTCGGTAAGCTTTTTTTTGAGTTATATACTTTTGGAATTTTGGTTTTTCATGTTGATTTTATAATGACCTTTTTCATGTTTGAAATGTACTAACTCGTTTTTTCCTCACAGAGGTCAACTTGTGTGTGGTTGCAACATTACGGTCCCATTGAGTACATTTTTGGAGAAAGGGACACCAGTTGCACCACAGGGCGGGGGGAGGGTGCTGAGCACGATACATTTTTCTCTGTTCGGTAAGCTTTTTTTTGAGTTATATACTTTTGGAATTTTGGTTTTTCATGTTGATTTTATAATGACCTTTTTCATGTTTGAAATGTACTAACTCGTTTTTTCCTCACAGAGGTCAACTTGTGTGTGGTTGCAACATTACGGTCCCATTGAGTACATTTTTGGTGAAAGGGACACCAGTTGCACCACAGGGCGGGGGGAGGGTGCTGAGCACGATACATTTTTCTCTGTTCGGTAAGCTTTTTTTTGAGTTATATACTTTTGGAATTTTGGTTTTTCATGTTGATTTTATAATGACCTTTTTCATGTTTGAAATGTACTAACTCGTTTTTTCCTCACAGAGGTCAACTTGTGTGTGGTTGCAACATTACGGTCCCATTGAGTACATTTTTGGAGAAAGGGACACCAGTTGCACCACAGGGCGGGGGGAGGGTGCTGAGCACGATACATTTTTCTCTGTTCGGTAAGCTTTTTTTTGAGTTATATACTTTTGGAATTTTGGTTTTTCATGTTGATTTTATAATGACCTTTTTCATGTTTGAAATGTACTAACTCGTTTTTTCCTCACAGAGGTCAACTTGTGTGTGGTTGCAACATTACGGTCCCATTGAGTACATTTTTGGAGAAAGGGACACCAGTTGCACCACAGGGCGGGGGGAGGGTGCTGAGCACGATACATTTTTCTCTCTTCGGTAAGCTTTTTTTTGAGTTATATACTTTTGGAATTTTGGTTTTTCATGTTGATTTTATAATGACCTTTTTCATGTTTGAAATGTACTAACTCGTTTTTTCCTCACAGAGGTCAACTTGTGTGTGGTTGCAACATTACGGTCCCATTGAGTACATTTTTGGAGAAAGGGACACCAGTTGCACCACAGGGCGGGGGGAGGGTGCTGAGCACGATACATTTTTCTCTCTTCGGTAAGCTTTTTTTTGTGTTTTATACTTTTGGAATTTTGGTTCTTCATGTTCATTTTAAAATGACGTTTTCCATGTTTGAAATGTACTAACTCGTTTTTTCCTCACAGAGGTCAACTTGTGTGTGGTTGCAACATTACGGTCCCATTGAGGACATTTTTGGAGAAAGGGACATCAGTTGCACCACAGGGTGGGGGGAGGGTGCAGAGCACGATACATTTTTCTCTCTTCGGTAAGCTTTTTTTTGAGTTATATACTTTTGGAATTTTGGTTTTTCATGTTGATTTTAAAATGACCTTTTTCATGTTTGAAATGTACTAACTCGTTTTTTCCTCACAGAGGTCAACTTGTGTGTGGTTGCAACATTACGGTCCCATTGAGGACATTTTTGGAGAAAGGGACATCAGTTGCACCACAGGGTGGGGGGAGGGTGCAGAGCACGATACATTTTTCTCTCTTCGGTAAGCTTTTTTTTGAGTTATATACTTTTGGAATTTTGGTTTTTCATGTTGATTTTAAAATGACCTTTTTCATGTTTGAAATGTACTAACTCGTTTTTTCCTCACAGAGGTCAACTTGTGTGTGGTTGCAACATTACAGTCCCATTGAGTACATTTTTGGAGAAAGGGACATCAGTTGCACCACAGGGTGGGGGGAGGGTGCAGAGCACGATACATTTTTCTCTCTTCGGTAAGCTTTTTTTTGAGTTATATACTTTTGGAATTTTGGTTTTTCATGTTGATTTTATAATGACCTTTTTCATGTTTGAAATGTACTAACTCGTTTTTTCCTCACAGAGGTCAACTTGTGTGTGGTTGCAACATTACGGTCCCATTGAGTACATTTTTGGAGAAAGGGACACCAGTTGCACCACAGGGCGGGGGGAGGGTGCTGAGCACGATACATTTTTCTCTGTTCGGTAAGCTTTTTTTTGTGTTTTATACTTTTGGAATTTTGGTTCTTCATGTTCATTTTAAAATGACGTTTTCCATGTTTGAAATGTACTAACTCGTTTTTTCCTCACAGAGGTCAACTTGTGTGTGGTTGCAACATTACGGTCCCATTGAGTACATTTTTGGAGAAAGGGACACCAGTTGCACCACAGGCGGGGGGAGGGTGCAGAGCACGATACATTTTTCTCTCTTCGGTAAGCTTTTTTTTGTGTTTTATACTTTTGGAATTTTGGTTTTTCATGTTGATTTTAAAATGACCTTTTTCATGTTAGAAATGTACTAACTCGTTAATTCCTCACAGCAGGTTAACTTGTGTGTGGTTGGAAAATTACGGTCCCATTGAGTACATTTTTGGAGAAAGGGGACACCAGTTGCACCACAGGGCGGGGGGAGGGTGCAGAGCACGATACATTTTTCTCTGTTCGGTAAGCTTTTTTTTGTGTTTTATACTTTTGGAATTTTGGTTCTTCATGTTCATTTTAAAATGACGTTTTCCATGTTTGAAATGTACTAACTCGTTTTTTCCTCACAGAGGTCAACTTGTGTGTGGTTGCAACATTACGGTCCCATTGAGTACATTTTTGGAGAAAGGGACACCAGTTGCACCACAGGGCGGGGGGAGGGTGCTGAGCACGATACATTTTTCTCTCTTCGGTAAGCTTTTTTTTGTGTTTTATACTTTTGGAATTTTGGTTCTTCATGTTCATTTTAAAATGACGTTTTCCATGTTTGAAATGTACTAACTCGTTTTTTCCTCACAGAGGTCAACTTGTGTGTGGTTGCAACATTACGGTCCCATTGAGTACATTTTTGGAGAAAGGGACACCAGTTGCACCACAGGGCGGGGGGAGGGTGCTGAGCACGATACATTTTTCTCTCTTCGGTAAGCTTTTTTTTGTGTTTTATACTTTTGGAATTTTGGTTCTTCATGTTCATTTTAAAATGACGTTTTCCATGTTTGAAATGTACTAACTCGTTTTTTCCTCACAGAGGTCAACTTGTGTGTGGTTGCAACATTACGGTCCCATTGAGTACATTTTTGGAGAAAGGGACACCAGTTGCACCACAGGGCGGGGGGAGGGTGCTGAGCACGATACATTTTTCTCTCTTCGGTAAGCTTTTTTTTGTGTTTTATACTTTTGGAATTTTGGTTTTTCATGTTGATTTTAAAATGACCTTTTTCATGTTTGAAATGTACTAACTCGTTTTTTCCTCACAGAGGTCAACTTGTGTGTGGTTGCAACATTACGGTCCCATTGAGTACATTTTTGGAGAAAGGGACACCAGTTGCACCACAGGGCGGGGGGAGGGTGCTGAGCACGATACATTTTTCTCTCTTCGGTAAGCTTTTTTTTGTGTTTTATACTTTTGGAATTTTGGTTCTTCATGTTCATTTTAAAATGACGTTTTCCATGTTTGAAATGTACTAACTCGTTTTTTCCTCACAGAGGTCAACTTGTGTGAGGTTGCAACATTACGGTCCCATTGAGTACATTTTTGGAGAAAGGGACACCAGTTGCACCACAGGGCGGGGGGAGGGTGCTGAGCACGATACATTTTTCTCTCTTCGGTAAGCTTTTTTTTGTGTTTTATACTTTTGGAATTTTGGTTTTTCATGTTGATTTTAAAATGACCTTTTTCATGTTTGAAATGTACTAACTCGTTTTTTCCTCACAGAGGTCAACTTGTGTGTGGTTGCAACATTACGGTCCCATTGAGTACATTTTTGGAGAAAGGGACACCAGTTGGACCACAGGGTGGGGGGAGGGTGCTGAGCACGATACATTTTTCTCTGTTCGGTAAGCTTTTTTTTGTGTTTTATACTTTTGGAATTTTGGTTCTTCATGTTCATTTTAAAATGACGTTTTCCATGTTTGAAATGTACTAACTCGTTTTTTCCTCACAGAGGTCAACTTGTGTGTGGTTGCAACATTACGGTCCCATTGAGTACATTTTTGGAGAAAGGGACACCAGTTGCACCACAGGGCGGGGGGAGGGTGCTGAGCACGATACATTTTTCTCTCTTCGGTAAGCTTTTTTTTGTGTTTTATACTTTTGGAATTTTGGTTCTTCATGTTCATTTTAAAATGACGTTTTCCATGTTTGAAATGTACTAACTCGTTTTTTCCTCACAGAGGTCAACTTGTGTGTGGTTGCAACATTACGGTCCCATTGAGTACATTTTTGGAGAAAGGGACACCAGTTGCACCACAGGGCGGGGGGAGGGTGCTGAGCACGATACATTTTTCTCTCTTCGGTAAGCTTTTTTTTGTGTTTTATACTTTTGGAATTTTGGTTCTTCATGTTCATTTTAAAATGACGTTTTCCATGTTTGAAATGTACTAACTCGTTTTTTCCTCACAGAGGTCAACTTGTGTGTGGTTGCAACATTACGGTCCCATTGAGTACATTTTTGGAGAAAGGGACACCAGTTGCACCACAGGGCGGGGGGAGGGTGCTGAGCACGATACATTTTTCTCTCTTCGGTAAGCTTTTTTTTGTGTTTTATACTTTTGGAATTTTGGTTCTTCATGTTCATTTTAAAATGACGTTTTCCATGTTTGAAATGTACTAACTCGTTTTTTCCTCACAGAGGTCAACTTGTGTGTGGTTGCAACATTACGGTCCCATTGAGGACATTTTTGGAGAAAGGGACACCAGTTGGACCACAGGGTGGGGGGAGGGTGCAGAGCACGATACATTTTTCTCTCTTCGGTAAGCTTTTTTTTGTGTTATATACTTTTGGAATTTTGGTTTTTCATGTTGATTTTAAAATGACCTTTTTCATGTTTGAAATGTACTAACTCGTTTTTTCCTCACAGAGGTCAACTTGTGTGTGGTTGCAACATTACGGTCCCATTGAGTACATTTTTGGAGAAAGGGGACACCAGTTGCACCACAGGGCGGGGGGAGGGTGCTGAGCACGATACATTTTTCTCTGTTCGGTAAGCTTTTTTTTGTGTTTTATACTTTTGGAATTTTGGTTCTTCATGTTCATTTTAAAATGACGTTTTCCATGTTTGAAATGTACTAACTCGTTTTTTCCTCACAGAGGTCAACTTGTGTGTGGTTGCAACATTACGGTCCCATTGAGGACATTTTTGGAGAAAGGGGACACCAGTTGCACCACAGGGCGGGAGGAGGGTGCTGAGCACGATACATTTTTCTCTCTTCGGTAAGCTTTTTTTTGTGTTATATACTTTTGGAATTTTGGTTTTTCATGTTGATTTTAAAATGACCTTTTTCATGTTTGAAATGTACTAACTCGTTTTTTCCTCACAGAGGTCAACTTGTGTGTGGTTGCAACATTACGGTCCCATTGAGGACATTTTTGGAGAAAGGGACACCAGTTGGACCACAGGGTGGGGGGAGGGTGCAGAGCACGATACATTTTTCTCTCTTCGGTAAGCTTTTTTTTGTGTTATATACTTTTGGAATTTTGGTTTTTCATGTTGATTTTAAAATGACCTTTTTCATGTTTGAAATGTACTAACTCGTTTTTTCCTCACAGAGGTCAACTTGTGTGTGGTTGCAACATTACGGTCCCATTGAGTACATTTTTGGAGAAAGGGGACACCAGTTGCACCACAGGGCGGGGGGAGGGTGCTGAGCACGATACATTTTTCTCTCTTCGGTAAGCTTTTTTTTGTGTTTTATACTTTTGGAATTTTGGTTCTTCATGTTCATTTTAAAATGACGTTTTCCATGTTTGAAATGTACTAACTCGTTTTTTCCTCACAGAGGTCAACTTGTGTGTGGTTGCAACATTACGGTCCCATTGAGTACATTTTTGGAGAAAGGGACACCAGTTGCACCACAGGGCGGGGGGAGGGTGCTGAGCACGATACATTTTTCTCTCTTCGGTAAGCTTTTTTTTGTGTTTTATACATTTGGAATTTTGGTTCTTCATGTTCATTTTAAAATGACGTTTTCCATGTTTGAAATGTACTAACTCGTTTTTTCCTCACAGAGGTCAACTTGTGTGTGGTTGCAACATTACGGTCCCATTGAGTACATTTTTGGAGAAAGGGACACCAGTTGCACCACAGGGCGGGGGGAGGGTGCTGAGCACGATACATTTTTCTCTCTTCGGTAAGCTTTTTTTTGTGTTTTATACTTTTGGAATTTTGGTTCTTCATGTTCATTTTAAAATGACGTTTTCCATGTTTGAAATGTACTAACTCGTTTTTTCCTCACAGAGGTCAACTTGTGTGTGGTTGCAACATTACGGTCCCATTGAGTACATTTTTGGAGAAAGGGACACCAGTTGCACCACAGGGCGGGGGGAGGGTGCTGAGCACGATACATTTTTCTCTCTTCGGTAAGCTTTTTTTTGTGTTTTATACTTTTGGAATTTTGGTTCTTCATGTTCATTTTAAAATGACGTTTTCCATGTTTGAAATGTACTAACTCGTTTTTTCCTCACAGAGGTCAACTTGTGTGTGGTTGCAACATTACGGTCCCATTGAGGACATTTTTGGAGAAAGGGACACCAGTTGGACCACAGGGTGGGGGGAGGGTGCAGAGCACGATACATTTTTCTCTCTTCGGTAAGCTTTTTTTTGTGTTATATACTTTTGGAATTTTGGTTTTTCATGTTGATTTTAAAATGACCTTTTTCATGTTTGAAATGTACTAACTCGTTTTTTCCTCACAGAGGTCAACTTGTGTGTGGTTGCAACATTACGGTCCCATTGAGTACATTTTTGGAGAAAGGGGACACCAGTTGCACCACAGGGCGGGGGGAGGGTGCTGAGCACGATACATTTTTCTCTGTTCGGTAAGCTTTTTTTTGTGTTTTATACTTTTGGAATTTTGGTTCTTCATGTTCATTTTAAAATGACGTTTTCCATGTTTGAAATGTACTAACTCGTTTTTTCCTCACAGAGGTCAACTTGTGTGTGGTTGCAACATTACGGTCCCATTGAGGACATTTTTGGAGAAAGGGGACACCAGTTGCACCACAGGGCGGGAGGAGGGTGCTGAGCACGATACATTTTTCTCTCTTCGGTAAGCTTTTTTTTGTGTTATATACTTTTGGAATTTTGGTTTTTCATGTTGATTTTAAAATGACCTTTTTCATGTTTGAAATGTACTAACTCGTTTTTTCCTCACAGAGGTCAACTTGTGTGTGGTTGCAACATTACGGTCCCATTGAGGACATTTTTGGAGAAAGGGACACCAGTTGGACCACAGGGTGGGGGGAGGGTGCAGAGCACGATACATTTTTCTCTCTTCGGTAAGCTTTTTTTTGTGTTATATACTTTTGGAATTTTGGTTTTTCATGTTGATTTTAAAATGACCTTTTTCATGTTTGAAATGTACTAACTCGTTTTTTCCTCACAGAGGTCAACTTGTGTGTGGTTGCAACATTACGGTCCCATTGAGTACATTTTTGGAGAAAGGGGACACCAGTTGCACCACAGGGCGGGGGGAGGGTGCTGAGCACGATACATTTTTCTCTGTTCGGTAAGCTTTTTTTTGTGTTTTATACTTTTGGAATTTTGGTTCTTCATGTTCATTTTAAAATGACGTTTTCCATGTTTGAAATGTACTAACTCGTTTTTTCCTCACAGAGGTCAACTTGTGTGTGGTTGCAACATTACGGTCCCATTGAGGACATTTTTGGAGAAAGGGGACACCAGTTGGACCACAGGGTGGGGGGAGGGTGCTGAGCACGATACATTTTTCTCTCTTCGGTAAGCTTTTTTTTGTGTTTTATACTTTTGGAATTTTGGTTTTTCATGTTGATTTTAAAATGACCTTTTTCATGTTTGAAATGTACTAACTCGTTTTTTCCTCACAGAGGTCAACTTGTGTGTGGTTGCAACATTACGGTCCCATTGAGGACATTTTTGGAGAAAGGGACACCAGTTGGACCACAGGGTGGGGGGAGGGTGCAGAGCACGATACATTTTTCTCTCTTCGGTAAGCTTTTTTTTGTGTTATATACTTTTGGAATTTTGGTTTTTCATGTTGATTTTAAAATGACCTTTTTCATGTTTGAAATGTACTAACTCGTTTTTTCCTCACAGAGGTCAACTTGTGTGTGGTTGCAACATTACGGTCCCATTGAGTACATTTTTGGAGAAAGGGGACACCAGTTGCACCACAGGGCGGGGGGAGGGTGCTGAGCACGATACATTTTTCTCTGTTCGGTAAGCTTTTTTTTGTGTTTTATACTTTTGGAATTTTGGTTCTTCATGTTCATTTTAAAATGACGTTTTCCATGTTTGAAATGTACTAACTCGTTTTTTCCTCACAGAGGTCAACTTGTGTGTGGTTGCAACATTACGGTCCCATTGAGGACATTTTTGGAGAAAGGGGACACCAGTTGCACCACAGGGCGGGAGGAGGGTGCTGAGCACGATACATTTTTCTCTCTTCGGTAAGCTTTTTTTTGTGTTATATACTTTTGGAATTTTGGTTTTTCATGTTGATTTTAAAATGACCTTTTTCATGTTTGAAATGTACTAACTCGTTTTTTCCTCACAGAGGTCAACTTGTGTGTGGTTGCAACATTACGGTCCCATTGAGGACATTTTTGGAGAAAGGGGACACCAGTTGCACCACAGGGCGGGGGGAGGGTGCTGAGCACGATACATTTTTCTCTCTTCGGTAAGCTTTTTTTTGTGTTATATACTTTTGGAATTTTGGTTTTTCATGTTGATTTTAAAATGACCTTTTTCATGTTTGAAATGTACTAACTCGTTTTTTCCTCACAGAGGTCAACTTGTGTGTGGTTGCAACATTACGGTCCCATTGAGTACATTTTTGGAGAAAGGGGACACCAGTTGCACCACAGGGCGGGGGGAGGGTGCTGAGCACGATACATTTTTCTCTCTTCGGTAAGCTTTTTTTTGTGTTATATACTTTTGGAATTTTGGTTTTTCATGTTGATTTTAAAATGACCTTTTTCATGTTTGAAATGTACTAACTCGTTTTTTCCTCACAGAGGTCAACTTGTGTGTGGTTGCAACATTACGGTCCCATTGAGGACATTTTTGGAGAAAGGGACACCAGTTGGACCACAGGGTGGGGGGAGGGTGCTGAGCACGATACATTTTTCTCTCTTCGGTAAGCTTTTTTTTGTGTTATATACTTTTGGAATTTTGGTTTTTCATGTTGATTTTAAAATGACCTTTTTCATGTTTGAAATGTACTAACTCGTTTTTTCCTCACAGAGGTCAACTTGTGTGTGGTTGCAACATTACGGTCCCATTGAGTACATTTTTGGAGAAAGGGGACACCAGTTGCACCACAGGGTGGGGGGAGGGTGCAGAGCACGATACATTTTTCTCTCTTCGGTAAGCTTTTTTTTGTGTTTTATACTTTTGGAATTTTGGTTCTTCATGTTCATTTTAAAATGACGTTTTCCATGTTTGAAATGTACTAACTCGTTTTTTCCTCACAGAGGTCAACTTGTGTGTGGTTGCAACATTACGGTCCCATTGAGGACATTTTTGGAGAAAGGGACACCAGTTGGACCACAGGGTGGGGGGAGGGTGCTGAGCACGATACATTTTTCTCTCTTCGGTAAGCTTTTTTTTGTGTTATATACTTTTGGAATTTTGGTTTTTCATGTTGATTTTAAAATGACCTTTTTCATGTTTGAAATGTACTAACTCGTTTTTTCCTCACAGAGGTCAACTTGTGTGTGGTTGCAACATTACGGTCCCATTGAGGACATTTTTGGAGAAAGGGACACCAGTTGGACCACAGGGTGGGGGGAGGGTGCAGAGCACGATACATTTTTCTCTCTTCGGTAAGCTTTTTTTTGTGTTATATACTTTTGGAATTTTGGTTTTTCATGTTGATTTTAAAATGACCTTTTTCATGTTTGAAATGTACTAACTCGTTTTTTCCTCACAGAGGTCAACTTGTGTGTGGTTGCAACATTACGGTCCCATTGAGTACATTTTTGGAGAAAGGGGACACCAGTTGCACCACAGGGCGGGGGGAGGGTGCTGAGCACGATACATTTTTCTCTGTTCGGTAAGCTTTTTTTTGTGTTTTATACTTTTGGAATTTTGGTTCTTCATGTTCATTTTAAAATGACCTTTTTCATGTTTGAAATGTACTAACTCGTTTTTTCCTCAGAGAGGTCAACTTGTGTGTGGTTGCAACATTACGGTCCCATTGAGGACATTTTTGGAGAAAGGGACACCAGTTGGACCACAGGGTGGGGGGAGGGTGCAGAGCACGATACATTTTTCTCTCTTCGGTAAGCTTTTTTTTGTGTTATATACTTTTGGAATTTTGGTTTTTCATGTTGATTTTAAAATGACCTTTTTCATGTTTGAAATGTACTAACTCGTTTTTTCCTCACAGAGGTCAACTTGTGTGTGGTTGCAACATTACGGTCCCATTGAGGACATTTTTGGAGAAAGGGACACCAGTTGGACCACAGGGTGGGGGGAGGGTGCAGAGCACGATACATTTTTCTCTCTTCGGTAAGCTTTTTTTTGAGTTATATACTTTTGGAATTTTGGTTTTTCATGTTGATTTTAAAATGACCTTTTTCATGTTTGATATGTACTAACTCGTTTTTTCCTCACAGAGGTCAACTTGTATGTGGTTGCAACATTACGGTCCCATTGAGTACATTTTTGGAGAAAGGGGACACCAGTTGCACCACAGGGCGGGGGGAGGGTGCTGAGCACGATACATTTTTCTCTGTTCGGTAAGCTTTTTTTTGTGTTTTATACTTTTGGAATTTTGGTTCTTCATGTTCATTTTAAAATGACGTTTTCCATGTTTGAAATGTACTAACTCGTTTTTTCCTCACAGAGGTCAACTTGTGTGTGGTTGCAACATTACGGTCCCATTGAGTACATTTTTGGAGAAAGGGGACACCAGTTGCACCACAGGGCGGGGGGAGGGTGCTGAGCACGATACATTTTTCTCTCTTCGGTAAGCTTTTTTTTGTGTTATATACTTTTGGAATTTTGGTTTTTCATGTTGATTTTAAAATGACCTTTTTCATGTTTGAAATGTACTAACTCGTTTTTTCCTCACAGAGGTCAACTTGTGTGTGGTTGCAACATTACGGTCCCATTGAGGACATTTTTGGAGAAAGGGACACCAGTTGGACCACAGGGTGGGGGGAGGGTGCAGAGCACGATACATTTTTCTCTCTTCGGTAAGCTTTTTTTTGTGTTATATACTTTTGGAATTTTGGTTTTTCATGTTGATTTTAAAATGACCTTTTTCATGTTTGAAATGTACTAACTCGTTTTTTCCTCACAGAGGTCAACTTGTGTGTGGTTGCAACATTACGGTCCCATTGAGGACATTTTTGGAGAAAGGGACACCAGTTGGACCACAGGGTGGGGGGAGGGTGCAGAGCACGATACATTTTTCTCTCTTCGGTAAGCTTTTTTTTGTGTTATATACTTTTGGAATTTTGGTTCTTCATGTTCATTTTAAAATGACCTTTTTCATGTTTGAAATGTACTAACCCGTTTTTTCCTCACAGAGGTCAACTTGTGTGTGGTTGCAACATTACGGTCCCATTGAGGACATTTTTGGAGAAAGGGACACCAGTTGGACCACAGGGTGGGGGGAGGGTGCAGAGCACGATACATTTTTCTCTCTTCGGTAAGCTTTTTTTTGTGTTATATACTTTTGGAATTTTGGTTTTTCATGTTGATTTTAAAATGACCTTTTTCATGTTTGAAATGTACTAACTCGTTTTTTCCTCACAGAGGTCAACTTGTGTGTGGTTGCAACATTACGGTCCCATTGAGGACATTTTTGGAGAAAGGGACACCAGTTGGACCACAGGGTGGGGGGAGGGTGCAGAGCACGATACATTTTTCTCTCTTCGGTAAGCTTTTTTTTGAGTTATATACTTTTGGAATTTTGGTTTTTCATGTTGATTTTAAAATGACCTTTTTCATGTTTGATATGTACTAACTCGTTTTTTCCTCACAGAGGTCAACTTGTATGTGGTTGCAACATTACGGTCCCATTGACTACATTTTTGGAGAAAGGGGACACCAGTTGCACCACAGGGCGGGGGGAGGGTGCTGAGCACGATACATTTTTCTCTGTTCGGTAAGCTTTTTTTTGTGTTTTATACTTTTGGAATTTTGGTTCTTCATGTTCATTTTAAAATGACGTTTTCCATGTTTGAAATGTACTAACTCGTTTTTTCCTCACAGAGGTCAACTTGTGTGTGGTTGCAACATTACGGTCCCATTGAGTACATTTTTGGAGAAAGGGGACACCAGTTGCACCACAGGGCGGGGGGAGGGTGCTGAGCACGATACATTTTTCTCTCTTCGGTAAGCTTTTTTTTGTGTTATATACTTTTGGAATTTTGGTTTTTCATGTTGATTTTAAAATGACCTTTTTCATGTTTGAAATGTACTAACTCGTTTTTTCCTCACAGAGGTCAACTTGTGTGTGGTTGCAACATTACGGTCCCATTGAGGACATTTTTGGAGAAAGGGACACCAGTTGGACCACAGGGTGGGGGGAGGGTGCAGAGCACGATACATTTTTCTCTCTTCGGTAAGCTTTTTTTTGTGTTATATACTTTTGGAATTTTGGTTTTTCATGTTGATTTTAAAATGACCTTTTTCATGTTTGAAATGTACTAACTCGTTTTTTCCTCACAGAGGTCAACTTGTGTGTGGTTGCAACATTACGGTCCCATTGAGTACATTTTTGGAGAAAGGGGACACCAGTTGCACCACAGGGCGGGGGGAGGGTGCTGAGCACGATACATTTTTCTCTGTTCGGTAAGCTTTTTTTTGTGTTTTATACTTTTGGAATTTTGGTTCTTCATGTTCATTTTAAAATGACCTTTTTCATGTTTGAAATGTACTAACTCGTTTTTTCCTCAGAGAGGTCAACTTGTGTGTGGTTGCAACATTACGGTCCCATTGAGGACATTTTTGGAGAAAGGGACACCAGTTGGACCACAGGGTGGGGGGAGGGTGCAGAGCACGATACATTTTTCTCTCTTCGGTAAGCTTTTTTTTGTGTTATATACTTTTGGAATTTTGGTTTTTCATGTTGATTTTAAAATGACCTTTTTCATGTTTGAAATGTACTAACTCGTTTTTTCCTCACAGAGGTCAACTTGTGTGTGGTTGCAACATTACGGTCCCATTGAGTACATTTTTGGAGAAAGGGGACACCAGTTGCACCACAGGGCGGGGGGAGGGTGCTGAGCACGATACATTTTTCTCTGTTCGGTAAGCTTTTTTTTGTGTTATATACTTTTGGAATTTTGGTTTTTCATGTTGATTTTAAAATGACCTTTTTCATGTTTGAAATGTACTAACTCGTTTTTTCCTCACAGCAGGTCAACTTGTGTGTGGTTGCAACATTACGGTCCCATTGAGGACATTTTTGGAGAAAGGGACACCAGTTGGACCACAGGGTGGGGGGAGGGTGCAGAGCACGATACATTTTTCTCTGTTCGGTAAGCTTTTTTTTGTGTTTTATACTTTTGGAATTTTGGTTCTTCATGTTCATTTTAAAATGACCTTTTTCATGTTTGAAATGTACTAACTCGTTTTTTCCTCACAGAGGTCAACTTGTGTGTGGTTGCAACATTACGGTCCCATTGAGTACATTTTTGGAGAAAGGGGACACCAGTTGCACCACAGGGCGGGGGGAGGGTGCTGAGCACGATACATTTTTCTCTGTTCGGTAAGCTTTTTTTTGTGTTTTATACTTTTGGAATTTTGGTTTTTCATGTTGATTTTAAAATGACCTTTTTCATGTTTGAAATGTACTAACTCGTTTTTTCCTCACAGAGGTCAACTTGTGTGTGGTTGCAACATTACGGTCCCATTGAGTACATTTTTGGAGAAAGGGGACACCAGTTGCACCACAGGGCGGGGGGAGGGTGCTGAGCACGATACATTTTTCTCTGTTCGGTAAGCTTTTTTTTGTGTTTTATACTTTTGGAATTTTGGTTTTTCATGTTGATTTTAAAATGACCTTTTTCATGTTTGAAATGTACTAACTCGTTTTTTCCTCACAGAGGTCAACTTGTGTGTGGTTGCAACATTACGGTCCCATTGAGTACATTTTTGGAGAAAGGGGACACCAGTTGCACCACAGGGCGGGGGGAGGGTGCTGAGCACGATACATTTTTCTCTGTTCGGTAAGCTTTTTTTTGTGTTATATACTTTTGGAATTTTGGTTTTTCATGTTGATTTTAAAATGACCTTTTTCATGTTTGAAATGTACTAACTCGTTTTTTCCTCACAGCAGGTCAACTTGTGTGTGGTTGCAACATTACGGTCCCATTGAGGACATTTTTGGAGAAAGGGACACCAGTTGGACCACAGGGTGGGGGGAGGGTGCAGAGCACGATACATTTTTCTCTCTTCGGTAAGCTTTTTTTTGTGTTATATACTTTTGGAATTTTGGTTTTTCATGTTGATTTTAAAATGACCTTTTTCATGTTTGAAATGTACTAACTCGTTTTTTCCTCACAGAGGTCAACTTGTGTGTGGTTGCAACATTACGGTCCCATTGAGTACATTTTTGGAGAAAGGGGACACCAGTTGCACCACAGGGCGGGGGGAGGGTGCTGAGCACGATACATTTTTCTCTGTTCGGTAAGCTTTTTTTTGTGTTTTATACTTTTGGAATTTTGGTTCTTCATGTTCATTTTAAAATGACCTTTTTCATGTTTGAAATGTACTAACTCGTTTTTTCCTCACAGAGGTCAACTTGTGTGTGGTTGCAACATTACGGTCCCATTGAGGACATTTTTGGAGAAAGGGACACCAGTTGGACCACAGGGTGGGGGGAGGGTGCAGAGCACGATACATTTTTCTCTCTTCGGTAAGCTTTTTTTTGTGTTATATACTTTTGGAATTTTGGTTCTTCATGTTCATTTTAAAATGACGTTTTCCATGTTTGAAATGTACTAACTCGTTTTTTCCTCACAGAGGTCAACTTGTGTGTGGTTGCAACATTACGGTCCCATTGAGTACATTTTTGGAGAAAGGGGACACCAGTTGCACCACAGGGCGGGGGGAGGGTGCTGAGCACGATACATTTTTCTCTGTTCGGTAAGCTTTTTTTTGTGTTTTATACTTTTGGAATTTTGGTTCTTCATGTTCATTTTAAAATGACCTTTTTCATGTTTGAAATGTACTAACTCGTTTTTTCCTCACAGAGGTCAACTTGTGTGTGGTTGCAACATTACGGTCCCATTGAGTACATTTTTGGAGAAAGGGGACACCAGTTGCACCACAGGGCGGGGGGAGGGTGCTGAGCACGATACATTTTTCTCTGTTCGGTAAGCTTTTTTTTGTGTTTTATACTTTTGGAATTTTGGTTCTTCATGTTCATTTTAAAATGACCTTTTTCATGTTTGAAATGTACTAACTCGTTTTTTCCTCACAGAGGTCAACTTGTGTGTGGTTGCAACATTACGGTCCCATTGAGTACATTTTTGGAGAAAGGGGACACCAGTTGCACCACAGGGCGGGGGGAGGGTGCTGAGCACGATACATTTTTCTCTCTTCGGTAAGCTTTTTTTTGTGTTTTATACTTTTGGAATTTTGGTTCTTCATGTTCATTTTAAAATGACCTTTTTCATGTTTGAAATGTACTAACTCGTTTTTTCCTCACAGAGGTCAACTTGTGTGTGGTTGCAACATTACGGTCCCATTGAGTACATTTTTGGAGAAAGGGGACACCAGTTGCACCACAGGGCGGGGGGAGGGTGCTGAGCACGATACATTTTTCTCTCTTCGGTAAGCTTTTTTTTGTGTTTTATACTTTTGGAATTTTGGTTCTTCATGTTCATTTTAAAATGACCTTTTTCATGTTTGAAATGTACTAACTCGTTTTTTCCTCACAGAGGTCAACTTGTGTGTGGTTGCAACATTACGGTCCCATTGAGGACATTTTTGGAGAAAGGGACACCAGTTGCACCACAGGGCGGGGGGAGGGTGCTGAGCACGATACATTTTTCTCTCTTCGGTAAGCTTTTTTTTGTGTTTTATACTTTTGGAATTTTGGTTCTTCATGTTCATTTTAAAATGACGTTTTCCATGTTTGAAATGTACTAACTCGTTTTTTCCTCACAGAGGTCAACTTGTGTGTGGTTGCAACATTACGGTCCCATTGAGTACATTTTTGGAGAAAGGGGACACCAGTTGCACCACAGGGCGGGGGGAGGGTGCTGAGCACGATACATTTTTCTCTCTTCGGTAAGCTTTTTTTTGTGTTTTATACTTTTGGAATTTTGGTTCTTCATGTTCATTTTAAAATGACCTTTTTCATGTTTGAAATGTACTAACTCGTTTTTTCCTCACAGAGGTCAACTTGTGTGTGGTTGCAACATTACGGTCCCATTGAGTACATTTTTGGAGAAAGGGGACACCAGTTGCACCACAGGGCGGGGGGAGGGTGCTGAGCACGATACATTTTTCTCTCTTCGGTAAGCTTTTTTTTGTGTTTTATACTTTTGGAATTTTGGTTCTTCATGTTCATTTTAAAATGACCTTTTTCATGTTTGAAATGTTCTAACTCGTTTTTTCCTCACAGAGGTCAACTTGTGTGTGGTTGCAACATTACGGTCCCATTGAGAACATTTTTGGAGAAAGGGGACACCAGTTGCACCACAGGGCGGGGGGAGGGTGCTGAGCACGATACATTTTTCTCTCTTCGGTAAGCTTTTTTTTGTGTTTTATACTTTTGGAATTTTGGTTCTTCATGTTCATTTTAAAATGACCTTTTTCATGTTTGAAATGTACTAACTCGTTTTTTCCTCACAGAGGTCAACTTGTGTGTGGTTGCAACATTACGGTCCCATTGAGTACATTTTTGGAGAAAGGGGACACCAGTTGCACCACAGGGCGGGGGGAGGGTGCTGAGCACGATACATTTTTCTCTCTTCGGTAAGCTTTTTTTTGTGTTTTATACTTTTGGAATTTTGGTTCTTCATGTTCATTTTAAAATGACCTTTTTCATGTTTGAAATGTACTAACTCGTTTTTTCCTCACAGAGGTCAACTTGTGTGTGGTTGCAACATTACGGTCCCATTGAGTACATTTTTGGAGAAAGGGGACACCAGTTGCACCACAGGGCGGGGGGAGGGTGCTGAGCACGATACATTTTTCTCTCTTCGGTAAGCTTTTTTTTGTGTTTTATACTTTTGGAATTTTGGTTCTTCATGTTCATTTTAAAATGACCTTTTTCATGTTTGAAATGTACTAACTCGTTTTTTCCTCACAGAGGTCAACTTGTGTGTGGTTGCAACATTACGGTCCCATTGAGTACATTTTTGGAGAAAGGGGACACCAGTTGCACCACAGGGCGGGGGGAGGGTGCTGAGCACGATACATTTTTCTCTCTTCGGTAAGCTTTTTTTTGTGTTTTATACTTTTGGAATTTTGGTTCTTCATGTTCATTTTAAAATGACCTTTTTCATGTTTGAAATGTACTAACTCGTTTTTTCCTCACAGAGGTCAACTTGTGTGTGGTTGCAACATTACGGTCCCATTGAGTACATTTTTGGAGAAAGGGGACACCAGTTGCACCACAGGGCGGGGGGAGGGTGCTGAGCACGATACATTTTTCTCTCTTCGGTAAGCTTTTTTTTGTGTTTTATACTTTTGGAATTTTGGTTCTTCATGTTCATTTTAAAATGACCTTTTTCATGTTTGAAATGTACTAACTCGTTTTTTCCTCACAGAGGTCAACTTGTGTCTGGTTGCAACATTACGGTCCCATTGAGTACATTTTTGGAGAAAGGGGACACCAGTTGCACCACAGGGCGGGGGGAGGGTGCTGAGCACGATACATTTTTCTCTCTTCGGTAAGCTTTTTTTTGTGTTTTATACTTTTGGAATTTTGGTTCTTCATGTTCATTTTAAAATGACCTTTTTCATGTTTGAAATGTACTAACTCGTTTTTTCCTCACAGAGGTCAACTTGTGTGTGGTTGCAACATTACGGTCCCATTGAGTACATTTTTGGAGAAAGGGGACACCAGTTGCACCACAGGGCGGGGGGAGGGTGCTGAGCACGATACATTTTTCTCTCTTCGGTAAGCTTTTTTTTGTGTTTTATACTTTTGGAATTTTGGTTCTTCATGTTCATTTTAAAATGACCTTTTTCATGTTTGAAATGTACTAACTCGTTTTTTCCTCACAGAGGTCAACTTGTGTGTGGTTGCAACATTACGGTCCCATTGAGGACATTTTTGGAGAAAGGGGACACCAGTTGCACCACAGGGCGGGGGGAGGGTGCTGAGCACGATACATTTTTCTCTCTTCGGTAAGTTTTTTTTTGTGTTTTATACTTTTGGAATTTTGGTTCTTCATGTTCATTTTAAAATGACCTTTTTCATGTTTGAAATGTACTAACTCGTTTTTTCCTCACAGAGGTCAACTTGTGTGTGGTTGCAACATTACGGTCCCATTGAGGACATTTTTGGAGAAAGGGACACCAGTTGCACCACAGGGCGGGGGGAGGGTGCTGAGCACGATACATTTTTCTCTCTTCGGTAAGCTTTTTTTTGTGTTTTATACTTTTGGAATTTTGGTTCTTCATGTTCATTTTAAAATGACGTTTTCCATGTTTGAAATGTACTAACTCGTTTTTTCCTCACAGAGGTCAACTTGTGTGTGGTTGCAACATTACGGTCCCATTGAGGACATTTTTGGAGAAAGGGACACCAGTTGCACCACAGGGCGGGGGGAGGGTGCTGAGCACGATACATTTTTCTCTGTTCGGTAAGCTTTTTTTTGTGTTTTATACTTTTGTAATTTTGGTTCTTCATGTTCATTTTAAAATGACCTTTTTCATGTTTGAAATGTACTAACTCGTTTTTTCCTCACAGAGGTCAACTTGTGTGTGGTTGCAACATTACGGTCCCATTGAGGACATTTTTGGAGAAAGGGACACCAGTTGGACCACAGGGTGGGGGGAGGGTGCAGAGCACGATACATTTTTCTCTCTTCGGTAAGCTTTTTTTTGTGTTTTATACTTTTGGAATTTTGGTTCTTCATGTTCATTTTAAAATGACGTTTTCCATGTTTGAAATGTACTAACTCGTTTTTTCCTCACAGAGGTCAACTTGTGTGTGGTTGCAACATTACGGTCCCATTGAGTACATTTTTGGAGAAAGGGGACACCAGTTGCACCACAGGGCGGGGGGAGGGTGCTGAGCACGATACATTTTTCTCTGTTCGGTAAGCTTTTTTTTGTGTTTTATACTTTTGGAATTTTGGTTCTTCATGTTCATTTTAAAATGACGTTTTCCATGTTTGAAATGTACTAACTCGTTTTTTCCTCACAGAGGTCAACTTGTGTGTGGTTGCAACATTACGGTCCCATTGAGGACATTTTTGGAGAAAGGGACACCAGTTGCACCACAGGGCGGGGGGAGGGTGCTGAGCACGATACATTTTTCTCTCTTCGGTAAGCTTTTTTTTGTGTTTTATACTTTTGGAATTTTGGTTCTTCATGTTCATTTTAAAATGACGTTTTCCATGTTTGAAATGTACTAACTCGTTTTTTCCTCACAGAGGTCAACTTGTGTGTGGTTGCAACATTACGGTCCCATTGAGGACATTTTTGGAGAAAGGGACACCAGTTGCACCACAGGGCGGGGGGAGGGTGCTGAGCACGATACATTTTTCTCTCTTCGGTAAGCTTTTTTTTGTGTTTTATACTTTTGGAATTTTGGTTCTTCATGTTCATTTTAAAATGACCTTTTTCATGTTTGAAATGTACTAACTCGTTTTTTCCTCACAGAGGTCAACTTGTGTGTGGTTGCAACATTACGGTCCCATTGAGGACATTTTTGGAGAAAGGGACACCAGTTGGACCACAGGGTGGGGGGAGGGTGCAGAGCACGATACATTTTTCTCTCTTCGGTAAGCTTTTTTTTGTGTTATATACTTTTGGAATTTTGGTTCTTCATGTTCATTTTAAAATGACGTTTTCCATGTTTGAAATGTACTAACTCGTTTTTTCCTCACAGAGGTCAACTTGTGTGTGGTTGCAACATTACGGTCCCATTGAGGACATTTTTGGAGAAAGGGACACCAGTTGCACCACAGGGCGGGGGGAGGGTGCAGAGCACGATACATTTTTCTCTCTTCGGTAAGCTTTTTTTTGTGTTATATACTTTTGGAATTTTGGTTCTTCATGTTCATTTTAAAATGACGTTTTCCATGTTTGAAATGTACTAACTCGTTTTTTCCTCACAGAGGTCAACTTGTGTGTGGTTGCAACATTACGGTCCCATTGAGGACATTTTTGGAGAAAGGGACACCAGTTGCACCACAGGGCGGGGGGAGGGTGCTGAGCACGATACATTTTTCTCTCTTCGGTAAGCTTTTTTTTGTGTTTTATACTTTTGGAATTTTGGTTCTTCATGTTCATTTTAAAATGACGTTTTCCATGTTTGAAATGTACTAACTCGTTTTTTCCTCACAGAGGTCAACTTGTGTGTGGTTGCAACATTACGGTCCCATTGAGGACATTTTTGGAGAAAGGGACACCAGTTGCACCACAGGGCGGGGGGAGGGTGCTGAGCACGATACATTTTTCTCTCTTCGGTAAGCTTTTTTTTGTGTTTTATACTTTTGGAATTTTGGTTTTTCATGTTGATTTTAAAATGACCTTTTTCATGTTTGAAATGTACTAACTCGTTTTTTCCTCACAGAGGTCAACTTGTGTGTGGTTGCAACATTACGGTCCCATTGAGTACATTTTTGGAGAAAGGGGACACCAGTTGCACCACAGGGCGGGGGGAGGGTGCTGAGCACGATACATTTTTCTCTCTTCGGTAAGCTTTTTTTTGTGTTATATACTTTTGGAATTTTGGTTCTTCATGTTCATTTTAAAATGACGTTTTCCATGTTTGAAATGTACTAACTCGTTTTTTCCTCACAGAGGTCAACTTGTGTGTGGTTGCAACATTACGGTCCCATTGAGTACATTTTTGGAGAAAGGGGACACCAGTTGCACCACAGGGCGGGGGGAGGGTGCTGAGCACGATACATTTTTCTCTCTTCGGTAAGCTTTTTTTTGTGTTTTATACTTTTGGAATTTTGGTTCTTCATGTTCATTTTAAAATGACCTTTTTCATGTTTGAAATGTACTAACTCGTTTTTTCCTCACAGAGGTCAACTTGTGTGTGGTTGCAACATTACGGTCCCATTGAGTACATTTTTGGAGAAAGGGGACACCAGTTGCACCACAGGGCGGGGGGAGGGTGCTGAGCACGATACATTTTTCTCTCTTCGGTAAGCTTTTTTTTGTGTTATATACTTTTGGAATTTTGGTTCTTCATGTTCATTTTAAAATGACGTTTTCCATGTTTGAAATGTACTAACTCGTTTTTTCCTCACAGAGGTCAACTTGTGTGTGGTTGCAACATTACGGTCCCATTGAGTACATTTTTGGAGAAAGGGGACACCAGTTGCACCACAGGGCGGGGGGAGGGTGCTGAGCACGATACATTTTTCTCTCTTCGGTAAGCTTTTTTTTGTGTTATATACTTTTGGAATTTTGGTTCTTCATGTTCATTTTAAAATGACGTTTTCCATGTTTGAAATGTACTAACTCGTTTTTTCCTCACAGAGGTCAACTTGTGTGTGGTTGCAACATTACGGTCCCATTGAGTACATTTTTGGAGAAAGGGGACACCAGTTGCACCACAGGGCGGGGGGAGGGTGCTGAGCACGATACATTTTTCTCTCTTCGGTAAGCTTTTTTTTGTGTTTTATACTTTTGGAATTTTGGTTCTTCATGTTCATTTTAAAATGACCTTTTTCATGTTTGAAATGTACTAACTCGTTTTTTCCTCACAGAGGTCAACTTGTGTGTGGTTGCAACATTACGGTCCCATTGAGTACATTTTTGGAGAAAGGGGACACCAGTTGCACCACAGGGCGGGGGGAGGGTGCTGAGCACGATACATTTTTCTCTCTTCGGTAAGCTTTTTTTTGTGTTTTATACTTTTGGAATTTTGGTTCTTCATGTTCATTTTAAAATGACCTTTTTCATGTTTGAAATGTACTAACTCGTTTTTTCCTCACAGAGGTCAACTTGTGTGTGGTTGCAACATTACGGTCCCATTGAGTACATTTTTGGAGAAAGGGGACACCAGTTGCACCACAGGGCGGGGGGAGGGTGCTGAGCACGATACATTTTTCTCTCTTCGGTAAGCTTTTTTTTGTGTTTTATACTTTTGGAATTTTGGTTCTTCATGTTCATTTTAAAATGACCTTTTTCATGTTTGAAATGTACTAACTCGTTTTTTCCTCACAGAGGTCAACTTGTGTGTGGTTGCAACATTACGGTCCCATTGAGTACATTTTTGGAGAAAGGGACACCAGTTGGACCACAGGGTGGGGGGAGGGTGCAGAGCACGATACATTTTTCTCTCTTCGGTAAGCTTTTTTTTGTGTTATATACTTTTGGAATTTTGGTTCTTCATGTTCATTTTAAAATGACGTTTTCCATGTTTGAAATGTACTAACTCGTTTTTTCCTCACAGAGGTCAACTTGTGTGTGGTTGCAACATTACGGTCCCATTGAGGACATTTTTGGAGAAAGGGACACCAGTTGCACCACAGGGCGGGGGGAGGGTGCTGAGCACGATACATTTTTCTCTCTTCGGTAAGCTTTTTTTTGTGTTTTATACTTTTGGAATTTTGGTTCTTCATGTTCATTTTAAAATGACCTTTTTCATGTTTGAAATGTACTAACTCGTTTTTTCCTCACAGAGGTCAACTTGTGTGTGGTTGCAACATTACGGTCCCATTGAGTACATTTTTGGAGAAAGGGACACCAGTTGGACCACAGGGTGGGGGGAGGGTGCAGAGCACGATACATTTTTCTCTCTTCGGTAAGCTTTTTTTTGTGTTATATACTTTTGGAATTTTGGTTCTTCATGTTCATTTTAAAATGACGTTTTCCATGTTTGAAATGTACTAACTCGTTTTTTCCTCACAGAGGTCAACTTGTGTGTGGTTGCAACATTACGGTCCCATTGAGTACATTTTTGGAGAAAGGGACACCAGTTGGACCACAGGGTGGGGGGAGGGTGCAGAGCACGATACATTTTTCTCTCTTCGGTAAGCTTTTTTTTGTGTTATATACTTTTGGAATTTTGGTTCTTCATGTTCATTTTAAAATGACGTTTTCCATGTTTGAAATGTACTAACTCGTTTTTTCCTCACAGAGGTCAACTTGTGTGTGGTTGCAACATTACGGTCCCATTGAGTACATTTTTGGAGAAAGGGACACCAGTTGGACCACAGGGTGGGGGGAGGGTGCAGAGCACGATACATTTTTCTCTCTTCGGTAAGCTTTTTTTTGTGTTATATACTTTTGGAATTTTGGTTCTTCATGTTCATTTTAAAATGACGTTTTCCATGTTTGAAATGTACTAACTCGTTTTTTCCTCACAGAGGTCAACTTGTGTGTGGTTGCAACATTACGGTCCCATTGAGGACATTTTTGGAGAAAGGGACACCAGTTGGACCACAGGGTGGGGGGAGGGTGCAGAGCACGATACATTTTTCTCTCTTCGGTAAGCTTTTTTTTGTGTTATATACTTTTGGAATTTTGGTTCTTCATGTTCATTTTAAAATGACGTTTTCCATGTTTGAAATGTACTAACTCGTTTTTTCCTCACAGAGGTCAACTTGTGTGTGGTTGCAACATTACGGTCCCATTGAGTACATTTTTGGAGAAAGGGACACCAGTTGCACCACAGGGTGGGGGGAGGGTGCAGAGCACGATACATTTTTCTCTCTTCGGTAAGCTTTTTTTTGTGTTTTATACTTTTGGAATTTTGGTTCTTCATGTTCATTTTAAAATGACCTTTTTCATGTTTGAAATGTACTAACTCGTTTTTTCCTCACAGAGGTCAACTTGTGTGTGGTTGCAACATTACGGTCCCATTGAGGACATTTTTGGAGAAAGGGACACCAGTTGGACCACAGGGTGGGGGGAGGGTGCAGAGCACGATACATTTTTCTCTCTTCGGTAAGCTTTTTTTTGTGTTTTATACTTTTGGAATTTTGGTTCTTCATGTTCATTTTAAAATGACCTTTTTCATGTTTGAAATGTACTAACTCGTTTTTTCCTCACAGAGGTCAACTTGTGTGTGGTTGCAACATTACGGTCCCATTGAGTACATTTTTGGAGAAAGGGACACCAGTTGGACCACAGGGTGGGGGGAGGGTGCAGAGCACGATACATTTTTCTCTCTTCGGTAAGCTTTTTTTTGTGTTATATACTTTTGGAATTTTGGTTCTTCATGTTCATTTTAAAATGACGTTTTCCATGTTTGAAATGTACTAACTCGTTTTTTCCTCACAGAGGTCAACTTGTGTGTGGTTGCAACATTACGGTCCCATTGAGGACATTTTTGGAGAAAGGGACACCAGTTGCACCACAGGGCGGGGGGAGGGTGCTGAGCACGATACATTTTTCTCTCTTCGGTAAGCTTTTTTTTGTGTTTTATACTTTTGGAATTTTGGTTCTTCATGTTCATTTTAAAATGACGTTTTCCATGTTTGAAATGTACTAACTCGTTTTTTCCTCACAGAGGTCAACTTGTGTGTGGTTGCAACATTACGGTCCCATTGAGGACATTTTTGGAGAAAGGGACACCAGTTGCACCACAGGGCGGGGGGAGGGTGCTGAGCACGATACATTTTTCTCTCTTCGGTAAGCTTTTTTTTGTGTTATATACTTTTGGAATTTTGGTTCTTCATGTTCATTTTAAAATGACGTTTTCCATGTTTGAAATGTACTAACTCGTTTTTTCCTCACAGAGGTCAACTTGTGTGTGGTTGCAACATTACGGTCCCATTGAGTACATTTTTGGAGAAAGGGACACCAGTTGGACCACTGGGTGGGGGGAGGGTGCAGAGCACGATACATTTTTCTCTCTTCGGTAAGCTTTTTTTTGTGTTATATACTTTTGGAATTTTGGTTCTTCATGTTCATTTTAAAATGACGTTTTCCATGTTTGAAATGTACTAACTCGTTTTTTCCTCACAGAGGTCAACTTGTGTGTGGTTGCAACATTACGGTCCCATTGAGTACATTTTTGGAGAAAGGGACACCAGTTGCACCACAGGGCGGGGGGAGGGTGCTGAGCACGATACATTTTTCTCTCTTCGGTAAGCTTTTTTTTGTGTTTTATACTTTTGGAATTTTGGTTCTTCATGTTCATTTTAAAATGACGTTTTCCATGTTTGAAATGTACTAACTCGTTTTTTCCTCACAGAGGTCAACTTGTGTGTGGTTGCAACATTACGGTCCCATTGAGGACATTTTTGGAGAAAGGGACACCAGTTGCACCACAGGGCGGGGGGAGGGTGCTGAGCACGATACATTTTTCTCTCTTCGGTAAGCTTTTTTTTGTGTTTTATACTTTTGGAATTTTGGTTCTTCATGTTCATTTTAAAATGACGTTTTCCATGTTTGAAATGTACTAACTCGTTTTTTCCTCACAGAGGTCAACTTGTGTGTGGTTGCAACATTACGGTCCCATTGAGGACATTTTTGGAGAAAGGGGACACCAGTTGCACCACAGGGCGGGGGGAGGGTGCTGAGCACGATACATTTTTCTCTCTTCGGTAAGCTTTTTTTTGTGTTTTATACTTTTGGAATTTTGGTTCTTCATGTTCATTTTAAAATGACCTTTTTCATGTTTGAAATGTACTAACTCGTTTTTTCCTCACAGAGGTCAACTTGTGTGTGGTTGCAACATTACGGTCCCATTGAGTACATTTTTGGAGAAAGGGGACACCAGTTGCACCACAGGGCGGGGGGAGGGTGCTGAGCACGATACATTTTTCTCTCTTCGGTAAGCTTTTTTTTGTGTTTTATACTTTTGGAATTTTGGTTCTTCATGTTCATTTTAAAATGACCTTTTTCATGTTTGAAATGTACTAACTCGTTTTTTCCTCACAGAGGTCAACTTGTGTGTGGTTGCAACATTACGGTCCCATTGAGTACATTTTTGGAGAAAGGGGACACCAGTTGCACCACAGGGCGGGGGGAGGGTGCTGAGCACGATACATTTTTCTCTGTTCGGTAAGCTTTTTTTTGTGTTTTATACTTTTGGAATTTTGGTTCTTCATGTTCATTTTAAAATGACCTTTTTCATGTTTGAAATGTACTAACTCGTTTTTTCCTCACAGAGGTCAACTTGTGTGTGGTTGCAACATTACGGTCCCATTGAGTACATTTTTGGAGAAAGGGACACCAGTTGGACCACAGGGTGGGGGGAGGGTGCAGAGCACGATACATTTTTCTCTCTTCGGTAAGCTTTTTTTTGTGTTATATACTTTTGGAATTTTGGTTCTTCATGTTCATTTTAAAATGACGTTTTCCATGTTTGAAATGTACTAACTCGTTTTTTCCTCACAGAGGTCAACTTGTGTGTGGTTGCAACATTACGGTCCCATTGAGGACATTTTTGGAGAAAGGGACACCAGTTGCACCACAGGGCGGGGGGAGGGTGCTGAGCACGATACATTTTTCTCTCTTCGGTAAGCTTTTTTTTGTGTTTTATACTTTTGGAATTTTGGTTCTTCATGTTCATTTTAAAATGACGTTTTCCATGTTTGAAATGTACTAACTCGTTTTTTCCTCACAGAGGTCAACTTGTGTTTGGTTGCAACATTACGGTCCCATTGAGGACATTTTTGGAGAAAGGGGACACCAGTTGCACCACAGGGCGGGGGGAGGGTGCTGAGCACGATACATTTTTCTCTCTTCGGTAAGCTTTTTTTTGTGTTTTATACTTTTGGAATTTTGGTTCTTCATGTTCATTTTAAAATGACCTTTTTCATGTTTGAAATGTACTAACTCGTTTTTTCCTCACAGAGGTCAACTTGTGTGTGGTTGCAACATTACGGTCCCATTGAGTACATTTTTGGAGAAAGGGGACACCAGTTGCACCACAGGGCGGGGGGAGGGTGCTGAGCACGATACATTTTTCTCTCTTCGGTAAGCTTTTTTTTGTGTTTTATACTTTTGGAATTTTGGTTCTTCATGTTCATTTTAAAATGACGTTTTCCATGTTTGAAATGTACTAACTCGTTTTTTCCTCACAGAGGTCAACTTGTGTGTGGTTGCAACATTACGGTCCCATTGAGGACATTTTTGGAGAAAGGGACACCAGTTGCACCACAGGGCGGGGGGAGGGTGCTGAGCACGATACATTTTTCTCTCTTCGGTAAGCTTTTTTTTGTGTTTTATACTTTTGGAATTTTGGTTCTTCATGTTCATTTTAAAATGACCTTTTTCATGTTTGAAATGTACTAACTCGTTTTTTCCTCACAGAGGTCAACTTGTGTGTGGTTGCAACATTACGGTCCCATTGAGTACATTTTTGGAGAAAGGGACACCAGTTGGACCACAGGGTGGGGGGAGGGTGCAGAGCACGATACATTTTTCTCTCTTCGGTAAGCTTTTTTTTGTGTTTTATACTTTTGGAATTTTGGTTCTTCATGTTCATTTTAAAATGACGTTTTCCATGTTTGAAATGTACTAACTCGTTTTTTCCTCACAGAGGTCAACTTGTGTGTGGTTGCAACATTACGGTCCCATTGAGGACATTTTTGGAGAAAGGGACACCAGTTGCACCACAGGGCGGGGGGAGGGTGCTGAGCACGATACATTTTTCTCTCTTCGGTAAGCTTTTTTTTGTGTTTTATACTTTTGGAATTTTGGTTCTTCATGTTCATTTTAAAATGACGTTTTCCATGTTTGAAATGTACTAACTCGTTTTTTCCTCACAGAGGTCAACTTGTGTGTGGTTGCAACATTACGGTCCCATTGAGGACATTTTTGGAGAAAGGGGACACCAGTTGCACCACAGGGCGGGGGGAGGGTGCTGAGCACGATACATTTTTCTCTCTTCGGTAAGCTTTTTTTTGTGTTTTATACTTTTGGAATTTTGGTTCTTCATGTTCATTTTAAAATGACCTTTTTCATGTTTGAAATGTACTAACTCGTTTTTTCCTCACAGAGGTCAACTTGTGTGTGGTTGCAACATTACGGTCCCATTGAGTACATTTTTGGAGAAAGGGGACACCAGTTGCACCACAGGGCGGGGGGAGGGTGCTGAGCACGATACATTTTTCTCTCTTCGGTAAGCTTTTTTTTGTGTTTTATACTTTTGGAATTTTGGTTCTTCATGTTCATTTTAAAATGACCTTTTTCATGTTTGAAATGTACTAACTCGTTTTTTCCTCACAGAGGTCAACTTGTGTGTGGTTGCAACATTACGGTCCCATTGAGTACATTTTTGGAGAAAGGGGACACCAGTTGCACCACAGGGCGGGGGGAGGGTGCTGAGCACGATACATTTTTCTCTGTTCGGTAAGCTTTTTTTTGTGTTTTATACTTTTGGAATTTTGGTTCTTCATGTTCATTTTAAAATGACCTTTTTCATGTTTGAAATGTACTAACTCGTTTTTTCCTCACAGAGGTCAACTTGTGTGTGGTTGCAACATTACGGTCCCATTGAGTACATTTTTGGAGAAAGGGACACCAGTTGGACCACAGGGTGGGGGGAGGGTGCAGAGCACGATACATTTTTCTCTCTTCGGTAAGCTTTTTTTTGTGTTATATACTTTTGGAATTTTGGTTCTTCATGTTCATTTTAAAATGACGTTTTCCATGTTTGAAATGTACTAACTCGTTTTTTCCTCACAGAGGTCAACTTGTGTGTGGTTGCAACATTACGGTCCCATTGAGGACATTTTTGGAGAAAGGGACACCAGTTGCACCACAGGGCGGGGGGAGGGTGCTGAGCACGATACATTTTTCTCTCTTCGGTAAGCTTTTTTTTGTGTTTTATACTTTTGGAATTTTGGTTCTTCATGTTCATTTTAAAATGACGTTTTCCATGTTTGAAATGTACTAACTCGTTTTTTCCTCACAGAGGTCAACTTGTGTGTGGTTGCAACATTACGGTCCCATTGAGGACATTTTTGGAGAAAGGGACACCAGTTGCACCACAGGGCGGGGGGAGGGTGCTGAGCACGATACATTTTTCTCTCTTCGGTAAGCTTTTTTTTGTGTTTTATACTTTTGGAATTTTGGTTCTTCATGTTCATTTTAAAATGACGTTTTCCATGTTTGAAATGTACTAACTCGTTTTTTCCTCACAGAGGTCAACTTGTGTGTGGTTGCAACATTACGGTCCCATTGAGGACATTTTTGGAGAAAGGGACACCAGTTGGACCACAGGGTGGGGGGAGGGTGCAGAGCACGATACATTTTTCTCTCTTCGGTAAGCTTTTTTTTGTGTTATATACTTTTGGAATTTTGGTTTTTCATGTTGATTTTAAAATGACCTTTTTCATGTTTGAAATGTACTAACTCGTTTTTTCCTCACAGAGGTCAACTTGTGTGTGGTTGCAACATTACGGTCCCATTGAGTACATTTTTGGAGAAAGGGGACACCAGTTGCACCACAGGGCGGGGGGAGGGTGCTGAGCACGATACATTTTTCTCTGTTCGGTAAGCTTTTTTTTGTGTTTTATACTTTTGGAATTTTGGTTCTTCATGTTCATTTTAAAATGACCTTTTTCATGTTTGAAATGTACTAACTCGTTTTTTCCTCACAGAGGTCAACTTGTGTGTGGTTGCAACATTACGGTCCCATTGAGTACATTTTTGGAGAAAGGGGACACCAGTTGCACCACAGGGCGGGGGGAGGGTGCTGAGCACGATACATTTTTCTCTGTTCGGTAAGCTTTTTTTTGTGTTTTATACTTTTGGAATTTTGGTTCTTCATGTTCATTTTAAAATGACCTTTTTCATGTTTGAAATGTACTAACTCGTTTTTTCCTCACAGAGGTCAACTTGTGTGTGGTTGCAACATTACGGTCCCATTGAGGACATTTTTGGAGAAAGGGACACCAGTTGGACCACAGGGTGGGGGGAGGGTGCAGAGCACGATACATTTTTCTCTCTTCGGTAAGCTTTTTTTTGTGTTATATACTTTTGGAATTTTGGTTTTTCATGTTGATTTTAAAATGACCTTTTTCATGTTTGAAATGTACTAACTCGTTTTTTCCTCACAGAGGTCAACTTGTGTGTGGTTGCAACATTACGGTCCCATTGAGTACATTTTTGGAGAAAGGGGACACCAGTTGCACCACAGGGCGGGGGGAGGGTGCTGAGCACGATACATTTTTCTCTGTTCGGTAAGCTTTTTTTTGTGTTTTATACTTTTGGAATTTTGGTTCTTCATGTTCATTTTAAAATGACGTTTTTCATGTTTGAAATGTACTAACTCGTTTTTTCCTCACAGAGGTCAACTTGTGTGTGGTTGCAACATTACGGTCCCATTGAGGACATTTTTGGAGAAAGGGACACCAGTTGGACCACAGGGTGGGGGGAGGGTGCAGAGCACGATACATTTTTCTCTCTTCGGTAAGCTTTTTTTTGTGTTATATACTTTTGGAATTTTGGTTTTTCATGTTGATTTTAAAATGACCTTTTTCATGTTTGAAATGTACTAACTCGTTTTTTCCTCACAGAGGTCAACTTGTGTGTGGTTGCAACATTACGGTCCCATTGAGTACATTTTTGGAGAAAGGGGACACCAGTTGCACCACAGGGCGGGGGGAGGGTGCTGAGCACGATACATTTTTCTCTGTTCGGTAAGCTTTTTTTTGTGTTTTATACTTTTGGAATTTTGGTTCTTCATGTTCATTTTAAAATGACCTTTTTCATGTTTGAAATGTACTAACTCGTTTTTTCCTCACAGAGGTCAACTTGTGTGTGGTTGCAACATTACGGTCCCATTGAGGACATTTTTGGAGAAAGGGACACCAGTTGGACCACAGGGTGGGGGGAGGGTGCAGAGCACGATACATTTTTCTCTCTTCGGTAAGCTTTTTTTTGTGTTATATACTTTTGGAATTTTGGTTTTTCATGTTGATTTTAAAATGACCTTTTTCATGTTTGAAATGTACTAACTCGTTTTTTCCTCACAGAGGTCAACTTGTGTGTGGTTGCAACATTACGGTCCCATTGAGTACATTTTTGGAGAAAGGGGACACCAGTTGCACCACAGGGCGGGGGGAGGGTGCTGAGCACGATACATTTTTCTCTGTTCGGTAAGCTTTTTTTTGTGTTTTATACTTTTGGAATTTTGGTTCTTCATGTTCATTTTAAAATGACCTTTTTCATGTTTGAAATGTACTAACTCGTTTTTTCCTCACAGAGGTCAACTTGTGTGTGGTTGCAACATTACGGTCCCATTGAGGACATTTTTGGAGAAAGGGACACCAGTTGGACCACAGGGTGGGGGGAGGGTGCAGAGCACGATACATTTTTCTCTCTTCGGTAAGCTTTTTTTTGTGTTATATACTTTTGGAATTTTGGTTTTTCATGTTGATTTTAAAATGACCTTTTTCATGTTTGAAATGTACTAACTCGTTTTTTCCTCACAGAGGTCAACTTGTGTGTGGTTGCAACATTACGGTCCCATTGAGTACATTTTTGGAGAAAGGGGACACCAGTTGCACCACAGGGCGGGGGGAGGGTGCTGAGCACGATACATTTTTCTCTGTTCGGTAAGCTTTTTTTTGTGTTTTATACTTTTGGAATTTTGGTTCTTCATGTTCATTTTAAAATGACGTTTTTCATGTTTGAAATGTACTAACTCGTTTTTTCCTCACAGAGGTCAACTTGTGTGTGGTTGCAACATTACGGTCCCATTGAGTACATTTTTGGAGAAAGGGACACCAGTTGCACCACAGGGCGGGGGGAGGGTGCTGAGCACGATACATTTTTCTCTCTTCGGTAAGCTTTTTTTTGTGTTTTATACTTTTGGAATTTTGGTTCTTCATGTTCATTTTAAAATGACGTTTTCCATGTTTGAAATGTACTAACTCGTTTTTTCCTCACAGAGGTCAACTTGTGTGTGGTTGCAACATTACGGTCCCATTGAGGACATTTTTGGAGAAAGGGACACCAGTTGGACCACAGGGTGGGGGGAGGGTGCAGAGCACGATACATTTTTCTCTCTTCGGTAAGCTTTTTTTTGTGTTATATACTTTTGGAATTTTGGTTTTTCATGTTGATTTTAAAATGACCTTTTTCATGTTTGAAATGTACTAACTCGTTTTTTCCTCACAGAGGTCAACTTGTGTGTGGTTGCAACATTACGGTCCCATTGAGTACATTTTTGGAGAAAGGGGACACCAGTTGCACCACAGGGCGGGGGGAGGGTGCTGAGCACGATACATTTTTCTCTGTTCGGTAAGCTTTTTTTTGTGTTTTATACTTTTGGAATTTTGGTTCTTCATGTTCATTTTAAAATGACCTTTTTCATGTTTGAAATGTACTAACTCGTTTTTTCCTCACAGAGGTCAACTTGTGTGTGGTTGCAACATTACGGTCCCATTGAGTACATTTTTGGAGAAAGGGGACACCAGTTGCACCACAGGGCGGGGGGAGGGTGCTGAGCACGATACATTTTTCTCTGTTCGGTAAGCTTTTTTTTGTGTTTTATACTTTTGGAATTTTGGTTCTTCATGTTCATTTTAAAATGACCTTTTTCATGTTTGAAATGTACTAACTCGTTTTTTCCTCACAGAGGTCAACTTGTGTGTGGTTGCAACATTACGGTCCCATTGAGGTCATTTTTGGAGAAAGGGACACCAGTTGGACCACAGGGTGGGGGGAGGGTGCAGAGCACGATACATTTTTCTCTCTTCGGTAAGCTTTTTTTTGTGTTATATACTTTTGGAATTTTGGTTTTTCATGTTGATTTTAAAATGACCTTTTTCATGTTTGAAATGTACTAACTCGTTTTTTCCTCACAGAGGTCAACTTGTGTGTGGTTGCAACATTACGGTCCCATTGAGTACATTTTTGGAGAAAGGGGACACCAGTTGCACCACAGGGCGGGGGGAGGGTGCTGAGCACGATACATTTTTCTCTGTTCGGTAAGCTTTTTTTTGTGTTTTATACTTTTGAATTTTGGTTCTTCATGTTCATTTTAAAATGACGTTTTCCATGTTTGAAATGTACTAACTCGTTTTTTCCTCACAGAGGTCAACTTGTGTGTGGTTGCAACATTACGGTCCCATTGAGTACATTTTTGGAGAAAGGGACACCAGTTGCACCACAGGGCGGGGGGAGGGTGCTGAGCACGATACATTTTTCTCTCTTCGGTAAGCTTTTTTTTGTGTTTTATACTTTTGGAATTTTGGTTCTTCATGTTCATTTTAAAATGACGTTTTCCATGTTTGAAATGTACTAACTCGTTTTTTCCTCACAGAGGTCAACTTGTGTGTGGTTGCAACATTACGGTCCCATTGAGTACATTTTTGGAGAAAGGGACACCAGTTGCACCACAGGGCGGGGGGAGGGTGCTGAGCACGATACATTTTTCTCTGTTCGGTAAGCTTTTTTTTGAGTTATATACTTTTGGAATTTTGGTTTTTCATGTTGATTTTATAATGACCTTTTTCATGTTTGAAATGTACTAACTCGTTTTTTCCTCACAGAGGTCAACTTGTGTGTGGTTGCAACATTACGGTCCCATTGAGGACATTTTTGGAGAAAGGGACACCAGTTGGACCACAGGGTGGGGGGAGGGTGCAGAGCACGATACATTTTTCTCTCTTCGGTAAGCTTTTTTTTGTGTTATATACTTTTGGAATTTTGGTTTTTCATGTTGATTTTAAAATGACCTTTTTCATGTTTGAAATGTACTAACTCGTTTTTTCCTCACAGAGGTCAACTTGTGTGTGGTTGCAACATTACGGTCCCATTGAGTACATTTTTGGAGAAAGGGGACACCAGTTGCACCACAGGGCGGGGGGAGGGTGCTGAGCACGATACATTTTTCTCTGTTCGGTAAGCTTTTTTTTGTGTTTTATACTTTTGGAATTTTGGTTCTTCATGTTCATTTTAAAATGACCTTTTTCATGTTTGAAATGTACTAACTCGTTTTTTCCTCACAGAGGTCAACTTGTGTGTGGTTGCAACATTACGGTCCCATTGAGGACATTTTTGGAGAAAGGGACACCAGTTGGACCACAGGGTGGGGGGAGGGTGCAGAGCACGATACATTTTTCTCTCTTCGGTAAGCTTTTTTTTGTGTTATATACTTTTGGAATTTTGGTTTTTCATGTTGATTTTAAAATGACCTTTTTCATGTTTGAAATGTACTAACTCGTTTTTTCCTCACAGAGGTCAACTTGTGTGTGGTTGCAACATTACGGTCCCATTGAGTACATTTTTGGAGAAAGGGGACACCAGTTGCACCACAGGGCGGGGGGAGGGTGCTGAGCACGATACATTTTTCTCTGTTCGGTAAGCTTTTTTTTGTGTTTTATACTTTTGGAATTTTGGTTCTTCATGTTCATTTTAAAATGACCTTTTTCATGTTTGAAATGTACTAACTCGTTTTTTCCTCTCAGAGGTCAACTTGTGTGTGGTTGCAACATTACGGTCCCATTGAGTACATTTTTGGAGAAAGGGGACACCAGTTGCACCACAGGGCGGGGGGAGGGTGCTGAGCACGATACATTTTTCTCTGTTCGGTAAGCTTTTTTTTGTGTTTTATACTTTTGGAATTTTGGTTCTTCATGTTCATTTTAAAATGACGTTTTCCATGTTTGAAATGTACTAACTCGTTTTTTCCTCACAGAGGTCAACTTGTGTGTGGTTGCAACATTACGGTCCCATTGAGTACATTTTTGGAGAAAGGGACACCAGTTGCACCACAGGGCGGGGGGAGGGTGCTGAGCACGATACATTTTTCTCTCTTCGGTAAGCTTTTTTTTGTGTTTTATACTTTTGGAATTTTGGTTCTTCATGTTCATTTTAAAATGACCTTTTTCATGTTTGAAATGTACTAACTCGTTTTTTCCTCACAGAGGTCAACTTGTGTGTGGTTGCAACATTACGGTCCCATTGAGGACATTTTTGGAGAAAGGGACACCAGTTGGACCACAGGGTGGGGGGAGGGTGCAGAGCACGATACATTTTTCTCTCTTCGGTAAGCTTTTTTTTGTGTTATATACTTTTGGAATTTTGGTTTTTCATGTTGATTTTAAAATGACCTTTTTCATGTTTGAAATGTACTAACTCGTTTTTTCCTCACAGAGGTCAACTTGTGTGTGGTTGCAACATTACGGTCCCATTGAGTACATTTTTGGAGAAAGGGGACACCAGTTGCACCACAGGGCGGGGGGAGGGTGCTGAGCACGATACATTTTTCTCTCTTCGGTAAGCTTTTTTTTGTGTTTTATTCTTTTGGAATTTTGGTTTTTCATGTTGATTTTAAAATGACCTTTTTCATGTTTGAAATGTACTAACTCGTTTTTTCCTCACAGAGGTCAACTTGTGTGTGGTTGCAACATTACGGTCCCATTGAGGACATTTTTGGAGAAAGGGACACCAGTTGGACCACAGGGTGGGGGGAGGGTGCAGAGCACGATACATTTTTCTCTCTTCGGTAAGCTTTTTTTTGTGTTATATACTTTTGGAATTTTGGTTTTTCATGTTGATTTTAAAATGACCTTTTTCATGTTTGAAATGTACTAACTCGTTTTTTCCTCACAGAGGTCAACTTGTGTGTGGTTGCAACATTACGGTCCCATTGAGTACATTTTTGGAGAAAGGGGACACCAGTTGCACCACAGGGCGGGGGGAGGGTGCTGAGCACGATACATTTTTCTCTGTTCGGTAAGCTTTTTTTTGTGTTTTATACTTTTGGAATTTTGGTTCTTCATGTTCATTTTAAAATGACCTTTTTCATGTTTGAAATGTACTAACTCGTTTTTTCCTCACAGAGGTCAACTAGTGTGTGGTTGCAACATTACGGTCCCATTGAGGACATTTTTGGAGAAAGGGACACCAGTTGGACCACAGGGTGGGGGGAGGGTGCAGAGCACGATACATTTTTCTCTCTTCGGTAAGCTTTTTTTTGTGTTATATACTTTTGGAATTTTGGTTTTTCATGTTGATTTTAAAATGACCTTTTTCATGTTTGAAATGTACTAACTCGTTTTTTCCTCACAGAGGTCAACTTGTGTGTGGTTGCAACATTACGGTCCCATTGAGTACATTTTTGGAGAAAGGGGACACCAGTTGCACCACAGGGCGGGGGGAGGGTGCTGAGCACGATACATTTTTCTCTGTTCGGTAAGCTTTTTTTTGTGTTTTATACTTTTGGAATTTTGGTTCTTCATGTTCATTTTAAAATGACCTTTTTCATGTTTGAAATGTACTAACTCGTTTTTTCCTCACAGAGGTCAACTTGTGTGTGGTTGCAACATTACGGTCCCATTGAGTACATTTTTGGAGAAAGGGGACACCAGTTGCACCACAGGGCGGGGGGAGGGTGCTGAGCACGATACATTTTTCTCTGTTCGGTAAGCTTTTTTTTGTGTTTTATACTTTTGGAATTTTGGTTCTTCATGTTCATTTTAAAATGACCTTTTTCATGTTTGAAATGTACTAACTCGTTTTTTCCTCACAGAGGTCAACTTGTGTGTGGTTGCAACATTACGGTCCCATTGAGGTCATTTTTGGAGAAAGGGACACCAGTTGGACCACAGGGTGGGGGGAGGGTGCAGAGCACGATACATTTTTCTCTCTTCGGTAAGCTTTTTTTTGTGTTATATACTTTTGGAATTTTAGTTTTTCATGTTGATTTTAAAATGACCTTTTTCATGTTTGAAATGTACTAACTCGTTTTTTCCTCACAGAGGTCAACTTGTGTGTGGTTGCAACATTACGGTCCCATTGAGTACATTTTTGGAGAAAGGGGACACCAGTTGCACCACAGGGCGGGGGGAGGGTGCTGAGCACGATACATTTTTCTCTGTTCGGTAAGCTTTTTTTTGTGTTTTATACTTTTGGAATTTTGGTTCTTCATGTTCATTTTAAAATGACGTTTTCCATGTTTGAAATGTACTAACTCGTTTTTTCCTCACAGAGGTCAACTTGTGTGTGGTTGCAACATTACGGTCCCATTGAGTACATTTTTGGAGAAAGGGACACCAGTTGCACCACAGGGCGGGGGGAGGGTGCTGAGCACGATACATTTTTCTCTCTTCGGTAAGCTTTTTTTTGTGTTTTATACTTTTGGAATTTTGGTTCTTCATGTTCATTTTAAAATGACGTTTTCCATGTTTGAAATGTACTAACTCGTTTTTTCCTCACAGCAGGTCAACTTGTGTGTGGTTGCAACATTACGGTCCCATTGAGGACATTTTTGGAGAAAGGGACACCAGTTGGACCACAGGGTGGGGGGAGGGTGCAGAGCACGATACATTTTTCTCTCTTCGGTAAGCTTTTTTTTGAGTTATATACTTTTGGAATTTTGGTTTTTCATGTTGATTTTATAATGACCTTTTTCATGTTTGAAATGTACTAACTCGTTTTTTCCTCACAGAGGTCAACTTGTGTGTGGTTGCAACATTACGGTCCCATTGAGTACATTTTTGGAGAAAGGGACACCAGTTGCACCACAGGGCGGGGGGAGGGTGCTGAGCACGATACATTTTTCTCTGTTCGGTAAGCTTTTTTTTGAGTTATATACTTTTGGAATTTTGGTTTTTCATGTTGATTTTATAATGACCTTTTTCATGTTTGAAATGTACTAACTCGTTTTTTCCTCACAGAGGTCAACTTGTGTGTGGTTGCAACATTACGGTCCCATTGAGTACATTTTTGGTGAAAGGGACACCAGTTGCACCACAGGGTGGGGGGAGGGTGCAGAGCACGATACATTTTTCTCTCTTCGGTAAGCTTTTTTTTGTGTTTTATACTTTTGGAATTTTGGTATTTCATGTTGATTTTAAAATGACCTTTTTCATGATTGAAATGTACTAACTCGTTTTTTCCTCACAGCAGGTCAACTAGTGTGTGGTTGCAACATTACGGTCCCATTGAGTACATTTTTGGAGAAAGGGGACACCAGTTGCACCACAGGGCGGGGGGAGGGTGCTGAGCACGATACATTTTTCTCTCTTCGGTAAGCTTTTTTTTGTGTTTTATTCTTTTGGAATTTTGGTTCTTCATGTTCATTTTAAAATGACGTTTTCCATGTTTGAAATGTACTAACTCGTTTTTTCCTCACAGAGGTCAACTTGTGTGTGGTTGCAACATTACGGTCCCATTGAGTACATTTTTGGAGAAAGGGACACCAGTTGCACCACAGGGCGGGGGGAGGGTGCAGAGCACGATACATTTTTCTCTCTTCGGTAAGCTTTTTTTTGTGTTTTATACTTTTGGAATTTTGGTTTTTCATGTTGATTTTAAAATGACCTTTTTCATGTTAGAAATGTACTAACTCGTTAATTCCTCACAGCAGGTTAACTTGTGTGTGGTTGGAAAATTACGGTCCCATTGAGTACATTTTTGGAGAAAGGGGACACAAGTTGCACCACAGGGCGGGGGGAGGGTGCAGAGCACGATACATTTTTCTCTCTTCGGTAAGCTTTTTTTTGTGTTTTATACTTTTGGAATTTTGGTATTTCATGTTGATTTTAAAATGACCTTTTTCATGATTGAAATGTACTAACTCGTTTTTTCCTCACAGCAGGTCAACTAGTGTGTGGTTGCAACATTACGGTCCCATTGAGTACATTTTTGGAGAAAGGGGACACCAGTTGCACCACAGGGCGGGGGGAGGGTGCTGAGCACGATACATTTTTCTCTCTTCGGTAAGCTTTTTTTTGTGTTTTATTCTTTTGGAATTTTGGTTCTTCATGTTCATTTTAAAATGACGTTTTCCATGTTTGAAATGTACTAACTCGTTTTTTCCTCACAGAGGTCAACTTGTGTGTGGTTGCAACATTACGGTCCCATTGAGTACATTTTTGGAGAAAGGGACACCAGTTGCACCACAGGGCGGGGGGAGGGTGCAGAGCACGATACATTTTTCTCTCTTCGGTAAGCTTTTTTTTGTGTTTTATACTTTTGGAATTTTGGTTTTTCATGTTGATTTTAAAATGACCTTTTTCATGTTAGAAATGTACTAACTCGTTAATTCCTCACAGCAGGTTAACTTGTGTGTGGTTGGAAAATTACGGTCCCATTGAGTACATTTTTGGAGAAAGGGGACACCAGTTGCACCACAGGGCGGGGGGAGGGTGCTGAGCACGATACATTTTTCTCTCTTCGGTAAGCTTTTTTTTGTGTTTTATTCTTTTGGAATTTTGGTATTTCATGTTGATTTTAAAATGACCTTTTTCATGATTGAAATGTACTAACTCGTTTTTTCCTCACAGCAGGTCAACTAGTGTGTGGTTGCAACATTACGGTCCCATTGAGTACATTTTTGGAGAAAGGGGACACCAGTTGCACCACAGGGCGGGGGGAGGGTGCTGAGCACGATACATTTTTCTCTCTTCGGTAAGCTTTTTTTTGTGTTTTATACTTTTGGAATTTTGGTTTTTCATGTTGATTTTAAAATGACCTTTTTCATGTTTGAAATGTACTAACTCGTTTTTTCCTCACAGCAGGTCAACTTGTGTGTGGTTGCAACATTACGGTCCCATTGAGGACATTTTTGGAGAAAGGGACACCAGTTGGACCACAGGGTGGGGGGAGGGTGCAGAGCACGATACATTTTTCTCTCTTCGGTAAGCTTTTTTTTGTGTTTTATTCTTTTGGAATTTTGGTTCTTCATGTTCATTTTAAAATGACGTTTTCCATGTTTGAAATGTACTAACTCGTTTTTTCCTCACAGCAGGTCAACTAGTGTGTGGTTGCAACATTACGGTCCCATTGAGTACATTTTTGGAGAAAGGGGACACCAGTTGCACCACAGGGCGGGGGGAGGGTGCTGAGCACGATACATTTTTCTCTCTTCGGTAAGCTTTTTTTTGTGTTTTATTCTTTTGGAATTTTGGTTCTTCATGTTCATTTTAAAATGACGTTTTCCATGTTTGAAATGTACTAACTCGTTTTTTCCTCACAGCAGGTCAACTTGTGTGTGGTTGCAACATTACGGTCCCATTGAGGACATTTTTGGAGAAAGGGACACCAGTTGGACCACAGGGTGGGGGGAGGGTGCAGAGCACGATACATTTTTCTCTCTTCGGTAAGCTTTTTTTTGTGTTTTATTCTTTTGGAATTTTGGTATTTCATGTTGATTTTAAAATGACCTTTTTCATGATTGAAATGTACTAACTCGTTTTTTCCTCACAGAGGTCAACTTGTGTGTGGTTGCAACATTACGGTCCCATTGAGTACATTTTTGGAGAAAGGGGACACCAGTTGCACCACAGGGCGGGGGGAGGGTGCTGAGCACGATACATTTTTCTCTCTTCGGTAAGCTTTTTTTTGTGTTTTATTCTTTTGGAATTTTGGTTTTTCATGTTGATTTTAAAATGACCTTTTTCATGTTTGAAATGTACTAACTCGTTTTTTCCTCACAGAGGTCAACTTGTGTGTGGTTGCAACATTACGGTCCCATTGAGTACATTTTTGGAGAAAGGGGACACCAGTTGCACCACAGGGCGGGGGGAGGGTGCTGAGCACGATACATTTTTCTCTCTTCGGTAAGCTTTTTTTTGTGTTTTATTCTTTTGGAATTTTGGTTTTTCATGTTGATTTTAAAATGACCTTTTTCATGTTTGAAATGTACTAACTCGTTTTTTCCTCACAGAGGTCAACTTGTGTGTGGTTGCAACATTACGGTCCCATTGAGTACATTTTTGGAGAAAGGGGACACCAGTTGCACCACAGGGCGGGGGGAGGGTGCTGAGCACGATACATTTTTCTCTCTTCGGTAAGCTTTTTTTTGTGTTTTATTCTTTTGGAATTTTGGTTTTTCATGTTGATTTTAAAATGACCTTTTTCATGTTTGAAATGTACTAACTCGTTTTTTCCTCACAGAGGTCAACTTGTGTGTGGTTGCAACATTACGGTCCCATTGAGTACATTTTTGGAGAAAGGGGACACCAGTTGCACCACAGGGCGGGGGGAGGGTGCTGAGCACGATACATTTTTCTCTCTTCGGTAAGCTTTTTTTTGTGTTTTATTCTTTTGGAATTTTGGTTTTTCATGTTGATTTTAAAATGACCTTTTTCATGTTTGAAATGTACTAACTCGTTTTTTCCTCACAGAGGTCAACTTGTGTGTGGTTGCAACATTACGGTCCCATTGAGTACATTTTTGGAGAAAGGGGACACCAGTTGCACCACAGGGCGGGGGGAGGGTGCTGAGCACGATACATTTTTCTCTCTTCGGTAAGCTTTTTTTTGTGTTTTATTCTTTTGGAATTTTGGTTTTTCATGTTGATTTTAAAATGACCTTTTTCATGTTTGAAATGTACTAACTCGTTTTTTCCTCACAGAGGTCAACTTGTGTGTGGTTGCAACATTACGGTCCCATTGAGTACATTTTTGGAGAAAGGGGACACCAGTTGCACCACAGGGCGGGGGGAGGGTGCTGAGCACGATACATTTTTCTCTCTTCGGTAAGCTTTTTTTTGTGTTTTATTCTTTTGGAATTTTGGTTTTTCATGTTGATTTTAAAATGACCTTTTTCATGTTTGAAATGTACTAACTCGTTTTTTCCTCACAGAGGTCAACTTGTGTGTGGTTGCAACATTACGGTCCCATTGAGTACATTTTTGGAGAAAGGGGACACCAGTTGCACCACAGGGCGGGGGGAGGGTGCTGAGCACGATACATTTTTCTCTCTTCGGTAAGCTTTTTTTTGTGTTTTATTCTTTTGGAATTTTGGTTTTTCATGTTGATTTTAAAATGACCTTTTTCATGTTTGAAATGTACTAACTCGTTTTTTCCTCACAGAGGTCAACTTGTGTGTGGTTGCAACATTACGGTCCCATTGAGTACATTTTTGGAGAAAGGGACACCAGTTGGACCACAGGGTGGGGGGAGGGTGCTGAGCACGATACATTTTTCTCTCTTCGGTAAGCTTTTTTTTGTGTTTTATTCTTTTGGAATTTTGGTTTTTCATGTTGATTTTAAAATGACCTTTTTCATGTTTGAAATGTACTAACTCGTTTTTTCCTCACAGAGGTCAACTTGTGTGTGGTTGCAACATTACGGTCCCATTGAGTACATTTTTGGAGAAAGGGGACACCAGTTGCACCACAGGGCGGGGGGAGGGTGCTGAGCACGATACATTTTTCTCTCTTCGGTAAGCTTTTTTTTGTGTTTTATTCTTTTGGAATTTTGGTTTTTCATGTTGATTTTAAAATGACCTTTTTCATGTTTGAAATGTACTAACTCGTTTTTTCCTCACAGAGGTCAACTTGTGTGTGGTTGCAACATTACGGTCCCATTGAGTACATTTTTGGAGAAAGGGGACACCAGTTGCACCACAGGGCGGGGGGAGGGTGCTGAGCACGATACATTTTTCTCTCTTCGGTAAGCTTTTTTTTGTGTTTTATTCTTTTGGAATTTTGGTTTTTCATGTTGATTTTAAAATGACCTTTTTCATGTTTGAAATGTACTAACTCGTTTTTTCCTCACAGAGGTCAACTTGTGTGTGGTTGCAACATTACGGTCCCATTGAGTACATTTTTGGAGAAAGGGACACCAGTTGGACCACAGGGTGGGGGGAGGGTGCTGAGCACGATACATTTTTCTCTCTTCGGTAAGCTTTTTTTTGTGTTTTATTCTTTTGGAATTTTGGTTTTTCATGTTGATTTTAAAATGACCTTTTTCATGTTTGAAATGTACTAACTCGTTTTTTCCTCACAGAGGTCAACTTGTGTGTGGTTGCAACATTACGGTCCCATTGAGTACATTTTTGGAGAAAGGGACACCAGTTGGACCACAGGGTGGGGGGAGGGTGCTGAGCACGATACATTTTTCTCTCTTCGGTAAGCTTTTTTTTGTGTTTTATTCTTTTGGAATTTTGGTTTTTCATGTTGATTTTAAAATGACCTTTTTCATGTTTGAAATGTACTAACTCGTTTTTTCCTCACAGAGGTCAACTTGTGTGTGGTTGCAACATTACGGTCCCATTGAGTACATTTTTGGAGAAAGGGGACACCAGTTGCACCACAGGGCGGGGGGAGGGTGCTGAGCACGATACATTTTTCTCTCTTCGGTAAGCTTTTTTTTGTGTTTTATTCTTTTGGAATTTTGGTTTTTCATGTTGATTTTAAAATGACCTTTTTCATGTTTGAAATGTACTAACTCGTTTTTTCCTCACAGAGGTCAACTTGTGTGTGGTTGCAACATTACGGTCCCATTGAGTACATTTTTGGAGAAAGGGGACACCAGTTGCACCACAGGGCGGGGGGAGGGTGCTGAGCACGATACATTTTTCTCTCTTCGGTAAGCTTTTTTTTGTGTTTTATTCTTTTGGAATTTTGGTTTTTCATGTTGATTTTAAAATGACCTTTTTCATGTTTGAAATGTACTAACTCGTTTTTTCCTCACAGCAGGTCAACTTGTGTGTGGTTGCAACATTACGGTCCCATTGAGTACATTTTTGGAGAAAGGGGACACCAGTTGCACCACAGGGCGGGGGGAGGGTGCTGAGCACGATACATTTTTCTCTCTTCGGTAAGCTTTTTTTTGTGTTTTATTCTTTTGGAATTTTGGTATTTCATGTTGATTTTAAAATGACCTTTTTCATGATTGAAATGTACTAACTCGTTTTTTCCTCACAGCAGGTCAACTAGTGTGTGGTTGCAACATTACGGTCCCATTGAGTACATTTTTGGAGAAAGGGGACACCAGTTGCACCACAGGGCGGGGGGAGGGTGCTGAGCACGATACATTATTCTCTCTTCGGTAAGCTTTTTTTTGTGTTTTATTCTTTTGGAATTTTGGTATTTCATGTTGATTTTAAAATGACCTTTTTCATGATTGAAATGTACTAACTCGTTTTTTCCTCACAGCAGGTCAACTAGTGTGTGGTTGCAACATTACGGTCCCATTGAGTACATTTTTGGAGAAAGGGGACACCAGTTGCACCACAGGGCGGGGGGAGGGTGCTGAGCACGATACATTTTTCTCTCTTCGGTAAGCTTTTTTTTGTGTTTTATACTTTTGGAATTTTGGTTTTTCATGTTGATTTTAAAATGACCTTTTTCATGTTTGAAATGTACTAACTCGTTTTTTCCTCACAGAGGTCAACTTGTGTGTGGTTGCAACATTACGGTCCCATTGAGTACATTTTTGGAGAAAGGGGACACCAGTTGCACCACAGGGCGGGGGGAGGGTGCTGAGCACGATACATTTTTCTCTCTTCGGTAAGCTTTTTTTTGTGTTTTATTCTTTTGGAATTTTGGTTTTTCATGTTGATTTTAAAATGACCTTTTTCATGTTTGAAATGTACTAACTCGTTTTTTCCTCACAGAGGTCAACTTGTGTGTGGTTGCAACATTACGGTCCCATTGAGGACATTTTTGGAGAAAGGGACACCAGTTGGACCACAGGGTGGGGGGAGGGTGCAGAGCACGATACATTTTTCTCTCTTCGGTAAGCTTTTTTTTGTGTTTTATACTTTTGGAATTTTGGTATTTCATGTTGATTTTAAAATGACCTTTTTCATGATTGAAATGTACTAACTCGTTTTTTCCTCACAGCAGGTCAACTAGTGTGTGGTTGCAACATTACGGTCCCATTGAGTACATTTTTGGAGAAAGGGGACACCAGTTGCACCACAGGGCGGGGGGAGGGTGCTGAGCACGATACATTTTTCTCTCTTCGGTAAGCTTTTTTTTGTGTTTTATTCTTTTGGAATTTTGGTATTTCATGTTGATTTTAAAATGACCTTTTTCATGATTGAAATGTACTAACTCGTTTTTTCCTCACAGCAGGTCAACTAGTGTGTGGTTGCAACATTACGGTCCCATTGAGTACATTTTTGGAGAAAGGGGACACCAGTTGCACCACAGGGCGGGGGGAGGGTGCTGAGCACGATACATTTTTCTCTCTTCGGTAAGCTTTTTTTTGTGTTTTATACTTTTGGAATTTTGGTTTTTCATGTTGATTTTAAAATGACCTTTTTCATGTTTGAAATGTACTAACTCGTTTTTTCCTCACAGCAGGTCAACCAGTGTGTGGTTGCAACATTACGGTCCCATTGAGTACATTTTTGGAGAAAGGGGACACCAGTTGCACCACAGGGCGGGGGGAGGGTGCTGAGCACGATACATTTTTCTCTCTTCGGTAAGCTTTTTTTTGTGTTTTATTCTTTTGGAATTTTGGTATTTCATGTTGATTTTAAAATGACCTTTTTCATGATTGAAATGTACTAACTCGTTTTTTCCTCACAGCAGGTCAACTAGTGTGTGGTTGCAACATTACGGTCCCATTGAGTACATTTTTGGAGAAAGGGGACACCAGTTGCACCACAGGGCGGGGGGAGGGTGCTGAGCACGATACATTTTTCTCTCTTCGGTAAGCTTTTTTTTGTGTTTTATTCTTTTGGAATTTTGGTATTTCATGTTGATTTTAAAATGACCTTTTTCATGATTGAAATGTACTAACTCGTTTTTTCCTCACAGCAGGTCAACTAGTGTGTGGTTGCAACATTACGGTCCCATTGAGTACATTTTTGGAGAAAGGGGACACCAGTTGCACCACAGGGCGGGGGGAGGGTGCTGAGCACGATACATTTTTCTCTCTTCGGTAAGCTTTTTTTTGTGTTTTATTCTTTTGGAATTTTGGTTTTTCATGTTGATTTTAAAATGACCTTTTTCATGATTGAAATGTACTAACTCGTTTTTTCCTCACAGCAGGTCAACCAGTGTGTGGTTGCAACATTACGGTCCCATTGAGTACATTTTTGGAGAAAGGGGACACCAGTTGCACCACAGGGCGGGGGGAGGGTGCTGAGCACGATACATTTTTCTCTCTTCGGTAAGCTTTTTTTTGTGTTTTATTCTTTTGGAATTTTGGTATTTCATGTTGATTTTAAAATGACCTTTTTCATGATTGAAATGTACTAACTCGTTTTTTCCTCACAGCAGGTCAACTAGTGTGTGGTTGCAACATTACGGTCCCATTGAGTACATTTTTGGAGAAAGGGGACACCAGTTGCACCACAGGGCGGGGGGAGGGTGCTGAGCACGATACATTTTTCTCTCTTCGGTAAGCTTTTTTTTGTGTTTTATTCTTTTGGAATTTTGGTTTTTCATGTTGATTTTAAAATGACCTTTTTCATGATTGAAATGTACTAACTCGTTTTTTCCTCACAGCAGGTCAACCAGTGTGTGGTTGCAACATTACGGTCCCATTGAGTACATTTTTGGAGAAAGGGGACACCAGTTGCACCACAGGGCGGGGGGAGGGTGCTGAGCACGATACATTTTTCTCTCTTCGGTAAGCTTTTTTTTGTGTTTTATTCTTTTGGAATTTTGGTATTTCATGTTGATTTTAAAATGACCTTTTTCATGATTGAAATGTACTAACTCGTTTTTTCCTCACAGCAGGTCAACTAGTGTGTGGTTGCAACATTACGGTCCCATTGAGGACATTTTTGGAGAAAGGGGACACCAGTTGCACCACAGGGCGGGGGGAGGGTGCTGAGCACGATACATTTTTCTCTCTTCGGTAAGCTTTTTTTTGTGTTTTATTCTTTTGGAATTTTGGTATTTCATGTTGATTTTAAAATGACCTTTTTCATGATTGAAATGTACTAACTCGTTTTTTCCTCACAGCAGGTCAACCAGTGTGTGGTTGCAACATTACGGTCCCATTGAGTACATTTTTGGAGAAAGGGGACACCAGTTGCACCACAGGGCGGGGGGAGGGTGCTGAGCACGATACATTTTTCTCTCTTCGGTAAGCTTTTTTTTGTGTTTTATTCTTTTGGAATTTTGGTATTTCATGTTGATTTTAAAATGACGTTTTCCATGTTTGAAATGTACTAACTCGTTTTTTCCTCACAGCAGGTCAACTAGTGTGTGGTTGCAACATTACGGTCCCATTGAGTACATTTTTGGAGAAAGGGGACACCAGTTGCACCACAGGGCGGGGGGAGGGTGCTGAGCACGATACATTTTTCTCTCTTCGGTAAGCTTTTTTTTGTGTTTTATACTTTTGGAATTTTGGTTTTTCATGTTGATTTTAAATTGACCTTTTTCATGTTTGAAATGTACTAACTCGTTTTTTCCTCACAGCAGGTCAACTAGTGTGTGGTTGCAACATTACGGTCCCATTGAGGACATTTTTGGAGAAAGGGGACACCAGTTGCACCACAGGGCGGGGGGAGGGTGCTGAGCACGATACATTTTTCTCTCTTCGGTAAGCTTTTTTTTGTGTTTTATACTTTTGGAATTTTGGTATTTCATGTTGATTTTAAAATGACGTTTTCCATGTTTGAAATGTACTAACTCGTTTTTTCCTCACAGCAGGTCAACTAGTGTGTGGTTGCAACATTACGGTCCCATTGAGTACATTTTTGGAGAAAGGGGACACCAGTTGCACCACAGGGCGGGGGGAGGGTGCTGAGCACGATACATTTTTCTCTCTTCGGTAAGCTTTTTTTTGTGTTTTATACTTTTGGAATTTTGGTTTTTCATGTTGATTTTAAAATGACCTTTTTCATGTTTGAAATGTACTAACTCGTTTTTTCCTCACAGCAGGTCAACTAGTGTGTGGTTGCAACATTACGGTCCCATTGAGTACATTTTTGGAGAAAGGGGACACCAGTTGCACCACAGGGCGGGGGGAGGGTGCTGCGCACGATACATTTTTCTCTCTTCGGTAAGCTTTTTTTTGTGTTTTATACTTTTGGAATTTTGGTATTTCATGTTGATTTTAAAATGACGTTTTCCATGTTTGAAATGTACTAACTCGTTTTTTCCTCACAGCAGGTCAACTAGTGTGTGGTTGCAACATTACGGTCCCATTGAGGACATTTTTGGAGAAAGGGGACACCAGTTGCACCACAGGGCGGGGGGAGGGTGCTGAGCACGATACATTTTTCTCTCTTCGGTAAGCTTTTTTTTGTGTTTTATTCTTTTGGAATTTTGGTATTTCATGTTGATTTTAAAATGACGTTTTCCATGTTTGAAATGTACTAACTCGTTTTTTCCTCACAGCAGGTCAACTAGTGTGTGGTTGCAACATTACGGTCCCATTGAGTACATTTTTGGAGAAAGGGGACACCAGTTGCACCACAGGGCGGGGGGAGGGTGCTGAGCACGATACATTTTTCTCTCTTCGGTAAGCTTTTTTTTGTGTTTTATACTTTTGGAATTTTGGTTTTTCATGTTGATTTTAAAATGACCTTTTTCATGTTTGAAATGTACTAACTCGTTTTTTCCTCACAGCAGGTCAACTAGTGTGTGGTTGCAACATTACGGTCCCATTGAGTACATTTTTGGAGAAAGGGGACACCAGTTGCACCACAGGGCGGGGGGAGGGTGCTGAGCACGATACATTTTTCTCTCTTCGGTAAGCTTTTTTTTGTGTTTTATTCTTTTGGAATTTTGGTATTTCATGTTGATTTTAAAATGACGTTTTCCATGTTTGAAATGTACTAACTCGTTTTTTCCTCACAGCAGGTCAACTTGTGTGTGGTTGCAACATTACGGTCCCATTGAGGACATTTTTGGAGAAAGGGGACACCAGTTGCACCACAGGGTGGGGGGAGGGTGCAGAGCACGATACATTTTTCTCTCTTCGGTAAGCTTTTTTTTGTGTTTTATTCTTTTGGAATTTTGGTTCTTCATGTTCATTTTAAAATGACGTTTTCCATGTTTGAAATGTACTAACTCGTTTTTTCCTCACAGCAGGTCAACTAGTGTGTGGTTGCAACATTACGGTCCCATTGAGTACATTTTTGGAGAAAGGGGACACCAGTTGCACCACAGGGCGGGGGGAGGGTGCTGAGCACGATACATTTTTCTCTCTTCGGTAAGCTTTTTTTTGTGTTTTATACTTTTGGAATTTTGGTTTTTCATGTTGATTTTAAAATGACCTTTTTCATGTTTGAAATGTACTAACTCGTTTTTTCCTCACAGCAGGTCAACTTGTGTGTGGTTGCAACATTACGGTCCCATTGAGGACATTTTTGGAGAAAGGGGACACCAGTTGCACCACAGGGTGGGGGGAGGGTGCAGAGCACGATACATTTTTCTCTCTTCGGTAAGCTTTTTTTTGTGTTTTATTCTTTTGGAATTTTGGTTCTTCATGTTCATTTTAAAATGACGTTTTCCATGTTTGAAATGTACTAACTCGTTTTTTCCTCACAGCAGGTCAACTAGTGTGTGGTTGCAACATTACGGTCCCATTGAGGACATTTTTGGAGAAAGGGGACACCAGTTGCACCACAGGGCGGGGGGAGGGTGCTGAGCACGATACATTTTTCTCTCTTCGGTAAGCTTTTTTTTGTGTTTTATACTTTTGGAATTTTGGTATTTCATGTTGATTTTAAAATGACGTTTTCCATGTTTGAAATGTACTAACTCGTTTTTTCCTCACAGCAGGTCAACTAGTGTGTGGTTGCAACATTACGGTCCCATTGAGTACATTTTTGGAGAAAGGGGACACCAGTTGCACCACAGGGCGGGGGGAGGGTGCAGAGCACGATACATTTTTCTCTCTTCGGTAAGCTTTTTTTTGTGTTTTATACTTTTGGAATTTTGGTATTTCATGTTGATTTTAAAATGACGTTTTCCATGTTTGAAATGTACTAACTCGTTTTTTCCTCACAGCAGGTCAACTAGTGTGTGGTTGCAACATTACGGTCCCATTGAGGACATTTTTGGAGAAAGGGGACACCAGTTGCACCACAGGGTGGGGGGAGGGTGCAGAGCACGATACATTTTTCTCTCTTCGGTAAGCTTTTTTTTGTGTTTTATTCTTTTGGAATTTTGGTATTTCATGTTGATTTTAAAATGACGTTTTCCATGTTTGAAATGTACTAACTCGTTTTTTCCTCACAGCAGGTCAACTAGTGTGTGGTTGCAACATTACGGTCCCATTGAGTACATTTTTGGAGAAAGGGGACACCAGTTGCACCACAGGGCGGGGGGAGGGTGCAGAGCACGATACATTTTTCTCTCTTCGGTAAGCTTTTTTTTGTGTTTTATTCTTTTGGAATTTTGGTATTTCATGTTGATTTTAAAATGACGTTTTCCATGTTTGAAATGTACTAACTCGTTTTTTCCTCACAGCAGGTCAACTTGTGTGTGGTTGCAACATTACGGTCCCATTGAGGACATTTTTGGAGAAAGGGGACACCAGTTGCACCACAGGGTGGGGGGAGGGTGCAGAGCACGATACATTTTTCTCTCTTCGGTAAGCTTTTTTTTGTGTTTTATTCTTTTGGAATTTTGGTTCTTCATGTTCATTTTAAAATGACGTTTTCCATGTTTGAAATGTACTAACTCGTTTTTTCCTCACAGCAGGTCAACTAGTGTGTGGTTGCAACATTACGGTCCCATTGAGTACATTTTTGGAGAAAGGGGACACCAGTTGCACCACAGGGCGGGGGGAGGGTGCTGAGCACGATACATTTTTCTCTCTTCGGTAAGCTTTTTTTTGTGTTTTATACTTTTGGAATTTTGGTTTTTCATGTTGATTTTAAAATGACCTTTTTCATGTTTGAAATGTACTAACTCGTTTTTTCCTCACAGCAGGTCAACTTGTGTGTGGTTGCAACATTACGGTCCCATTGAGGACATTTTTGGAGAAAGGGGACACCAGTTGCACCACAGGGTGGGGGGAGGGTGCAGAGCACGATACATTTTTCTCTCTTCGGTAAGCTTTTTTTTGTGTTTTATTCTTTTGGAATTTTGGTTCTTCATGTTCATTTTAAAATGACGTTTTCCATGTTTGAAATGTACTAACTCGTTTTTTCCTCACAGCAGGTCAACTAGTGTGTGGTTGCAACATTACGGTCCCATTGAGTACATTTTTGGAGAAAGGGGACACCAGTTGCACCACAGGGCGGGGGGAGGGTGCTGAGCACGATACATTTTTCTCTCTTCGGTAAGCTTTTTTTTGTGTTTTATACTTTTGGAATTTTGGTTTTTCATGTTGATTTTAAAATGACCTTTTTCATGTTTGAAATGTACTAACTCGTTTTTTCCTCACAGCAGGTCAACTAGTGTGTGGTTGCAACATTACGGTCCCATTGAGTACATTTTTGGAGAAAGGGGACACCAGTTGCACCACAGGGCGGGGGGAGGGTGCTGAGCACGATACATTTTTCTCTCTTCGGTAAGCTTTTTTTTGTGTTTTATACTTTTGGAATTTTGGTTCTTCATGTTCATTTTAAAATGACCTTTTCCATGTTTGAAATGTACTAACTCGTTTTTTCCTCACAGCAGGTCAACTTGTGTGTGGTTGCAACATTACGGTCCCATTGAGTACATTTTTGGAGAAAGGGGACACCAGTTGCACCACAGGGTGGGGGGAGGGTGCAGAGCACGATACATTTTTCTCTCTTCGGTAAGCTTTTTTTTGTGTTTTATTCTTTTGGAATTTTGGTTCTTCATGTTCATTTTAAAATGACGTTTTCCATGTTTGAAATGTACTAACTCGTTTTTTCCTCACAGCAGGTCAACTTGTGTGTGGTTGCAACATTACGGTCCCATTGAGTACATTTTTGGAGAAAGGGGACACCAGTTGCACCACAGGGTGGGGGGAGGGTGCTGAGCACGATACATTTTTCTCTCTTCGGTAAGCTTTTTTTTGTGTTTTATTCTTTTGGAATTTTGGTTCTTCATGTTCATTTTAAAATGACCTTTTCCATGTTTGAAATGTACTAACTCGTTTTTTCCTCACAGCAGGTCAACTTGTGTGTGGTTGCAACATTACGGTCCCATTGAGTACATTTTTGGAGAAAGGGGACACCAGTTGCACCACAGGGTGGGGGGAGGGTGCTGAGCACGATACATTTTTCTCTCTTCGGTAAGCTTTTTTTTGTGTTTTATACTTTTGGAATTTTGGTTCTTCATGTTCATTTTAAAATGACCTTTTCCATGTTTGAAATGTACTAACTCGTTTTTTCCTCACAGCAGGTCAACTTGTGTGTGGTTGCAACATTACGGTCCCATTGAGTACATTTTTGGAGAAAGGGGACACCAGTTGCACCACAGGGTGGGGGGAGGGTGCAGAGCACGATACATTTTTCTCTCTTCGGTAAGCTTTTTTTTGTGTTTTATTCTTTTGGAATTTTGGTTCTTCATGTTCATTTTAAAATGACCTTTTCCATGTTTGAAATGTACTAACTCGTTTTTTCCTCACAGAGGTCAACTTGTGTGTGGTTGCAACATTACGGTCCCATTGAGGACATTTTTGGAGAAAGGGGACACCAGTTGCACCACAGGGTGGGGGGAGGGTGCAGAGCACGATACATTTTTCTCTCTTCGGTAAGCTTTTTTTTGTGTTTTATACTTTTGGAATTTTGGTATTTCATGTTGATTTTAAAATGACGTTTTCCATGTTTGAAATGTACTAACTCGTTTTTTCCTCACAGCAGGTCAACTTGTGTGTGGTTGCAACATTACGGTCCCATTGAGGACATTTTTGGAGAAAGGGGACACCAGTTGCACCACAGGGTGGGGGGAGGGTGCAGAGCACGATACATTTTTCTCTCTTCGGTAAGCTTTTTTTTGTGTTTTATTCTTTTGGAATTTTGGTTCTTCATGTTCATTTTAAAATGACGTTTTCCATGTTTGAAATGTACTAACTCGTTTTTTCCTCACAGCAGGTCAACTTGTGTGTGGTTGCAACATTACGGTCCCATTGAGGACATTTTTGGAGAAAGGGGACACCAGTTGCACCACAGGGCGGGGGGAGGGTGCTGAGCACGATACATTTTTCTCTCTTCGGTAAGCTTTTTTTTGTGTTTTATACTTTTGGAATTTTGGTATTTCATGTTGATTTTAAAATGACGTTTTCCATGTTTGAAATGTACTAACTCGTTTTTTCCTCACAGCAGGTCAACTTGTGTGTGGTTGCAACATTACGGTCCCATTGAGGACATTTTTGGAGAAAGGGGACACCAGTTGCACCACAGGGTGGGGGGAGGGTGCAGAGCACGATACATTTTTCTCTCTTCGGTAAGCTTTTTTTTGTGTTTTATTCTTTTGGAATTTTGGTTCTTCATGTTCATTTTAAAATGACGTTTTCCATGTTTGAAATGTACTAACTCGTTTTTTTCCTCACAGCAGGTCAACTAGTGTGTGGTTGCAACATTACGGTCCCATTGAGTACATTTTTGGAGAAAGGGGACACCAGTTGCACCACAGGGCGGGGGGAGGGTGCTGAGCACGATACATTTTTCTCTCTTCGGTAAGCTTTTTTTTGTGTTTTATACTTTTGGAATTTTGGTTTTTCATGTTGATTTTAAAATGACCTTTTTCATGTTTGAAATGTACTAACTCGTTTTTTCCTCACAGCAGGTCAACTTGTGTGTGGTTGCAACATTACGGTCCCATTGAGTACATTTTTGGAGAAAGGGGACACCAGTTGCACCACAGGGCGGGGGGAGGGTGCAGAGCACGATACATTTCTCTCTCTTCGGTAAGCTTTTTTTTGTGTTTTATTCTTTTGGAATTTTGGTTCTTCATGTTCATTTTAAAATGACGTTTTCCATGTTTGAAATGTACTAACTCGTTTTTTCCTCACAGCAGGTCAACTAGTGTGTGGTTGCAACATTACGGTCCCATTGAGTACATTTTTGGAGAAAGGGGACACCAGTTGCACCACAGGGCGGGGGGAGGGTGCTGAGCACGATACATTTTTCTCTCTTCGGTAAGCTTTTTTTTGTGTTTTATTCTTTTGGAATTTTGGTTCTTCATGTTCATTTTAAAATGACGTTTTCCATGTTTGAAATGTACTAACTCGTTTTTTCCTCACAGCAGGTCAACTTGTGTGTGGTTGCAACATTACGGTCCCATTGAGGACATTTTTGGAGAAAGGGGACACCAGTTGCACCACAGGGCGGGGGGAGGGTGCTGAGCACGATACATTTTTCTCTCTTCGGTAAGCTTTTTTTTGTGTTTTATACTTTTGGAATTTTGGTTTTTCATGTTGATTTTAAAATGACCTTTTTCATGTTTGAAATGTACTAACTCGTTTTTTCCTCACAGCAGGTCAACTTGTGTGTGGTTGCAACATTACGGTCCCATTGAGTACATTTTTGGAGAAAGGGGACACCAGTTGCACCACAGGGTGGGGGGAGGGTGCAGAGCACGATACATTTTTCTCTCTTCGGTAAGCTTTTTTTTGTGTTTTATACTTCTGGAATTTTGGTATTTCATGTTGATTTTAAAATGACCTTTTTCATGATTGAAATGTACTAACTCGTTTTTTCCTCACAGCAGGTCAACTAGTGTGTGGTTGCAACATTACGGTCCCATTGAGTACATTTTTGGAAAAAGGGGACACCAGTTGTACCACAGGGTGGGGGGAGGGTGCAGAGCACGATACATTTTTCTCTCTTCGGTAAGCTTTTTTTTGTGTTTTATACTTTTGGAATTTTGGTATTTCATGTTGATTTTAAAATGACCTTTTTCATGATTGAAATGTACTAACTCGTTTTTTCCCCACAGCAGGTCAACTAGTGTGTGGTTGCAACATTACGGTCCCATTGAGTACATTTTTGGAGAAAGGGGACACCAGTTGCACCACAGGGCGGGGGGAGGGTGCTGAGCACGATACATTTTTCTCTCTTCGGTAAGCTTTTTTTTGTGTTTTATTCTTTTGGAATTTTGGTTCTTCATGTTCATTTTAAAATGACGTTTTCCATGTTTGAAATGTACTAACTCGTTTTTTCCTCACAGCAGGTCAACTTGTGTGTGGTTGCAACATTACGGTCCCATTGAGTACATTTTTGGAGAAAGGGACACCAGTTGCACCACAGGGCGGGGGGAGGGTGCAGAGCACGATACATTTTTCTCTCTTCGGTAAGCTTTTTTTTTGTGTTTTATACTTTTGGAATTTTGGTTTTTCATGTTGATTTTAAAATGACCTTTTTCATGTTAGAAATGTACTAACTCGTTAATTCCTCACAGCAGGTTAACTTGTGTGTGGTTGGAAAATTACGGTCCCATTGAGTACATTTTTGGAGAAAGGGGACACCAGTTGCACCACAGGGCGGGGGGAGGGTGCTGAGCACGATACATTTTTCTCTCTTCGGTAAGCTTTTTTTTGAGTTATATACTTTTGGAATTTTGGTTTTTCATGTTGATTTTAAAATGACCTTTTTCATGTTTGAAATGTACTAACTCGTTTTTTCCTCACAGAGGTCAACTTGTGTGTGGTTGCAACATTACGGTCCCATTGAGGACATTTTTGGAGAAAGGGACACCAGTTGGACCACAGGGTGGGGGGAGGGTGCAGAGCACGATACATTTTTCTCTCTTCGGTAAGCTTTTTTTTGTGTTTTATACTTTTGGAATTTTGGTATTTCATGTTGATTTTAAAATGACCTTTTTCATGATTGAAATGTACTAACTCGTTTTTTCCTCACAGCAGGTCAACTAGTGTGTGGTTGCAACATTACGGTCCCATTGAGTACATTTTTGGAGAAAGGGGACACCAGTTGCACCACAGGGCGGGGGGAGGGTGCTGAGCACGATACATTTTTCTCTCTTCGGTAAGCTTTTTTTTGTGTTTTATTCTTTTGGAATTTTGGTTCTTCATGTTCATTTTAAAATGACGATTTCCATGTTTGAAATGTACTAACTCGTTTTTTCCTCACAGCAGGTCAACTTGTGTGTGGTTGCAACATTACGGTCCCATTGAGTACATTTTTGGAGAAAGGGACACCAGTTGCACCACAGGGCGGGGGGAGGGTGCAGAGCACGATACATTTTTCTCTCTTCGGTAAGCTTTTTTTTGTGTTTTATACTTTTGGAATTTTGGTTTTTCATGTTGACTTTAACATGACCTTTTTCATGATTGAAATGTACTAACTCGTTTTTTCCTCACAGCAGGTCATTTTGTGTGTGGTTGCAACATTACGGTCCCATTGAGTACATTTTTGGAGAAAGGGGACACCAGTTGAACCACAGGGCGGGGGGAGGGTGCTGAGCACGATACATTTTTCTCTCTTCGGTAAGCTTTTTTTTGTGTTTTATTCTTTTGGAATTTTGGTTTTTCATGTTGATTTTAAAATGACCTTTTTCATGTTTGAAATGTACGAACTCGTATTTTCCTCACAGCAGGTCAACTTGTGTGTGGTTGCAACATTACGGTCCCATTGAGTACATTTTTGGAGAAAGGGACACCAGTTGCACCACAGGGCGGGGGGAGGGTGCTGACCACGATACATTTTTCTCTCTTTGGTAAGCTTTTTTTTGTGTTTTATACTTTTGGAATTTTGGTTTTTCATGTTGATTTTAAAATGACCTTTTTCATGTTTGAAATGTACGAACTCGTTTTTTCCTCACAGCAGGTGAACTTGTGTGTGTTTGCAACATTACGGTCCCATTGAGTACATTTTTGGAGAAAGGGACACCAGTTGCACCACAGGGCGGGGGGAGGGTGCAGAGCATGATACATTTTTCTCTCTTCGGTAAGCTTTTTTTTGTGTTTTATACTTTTGGAATTTTGGTTTTTCATGTTGATTTTATAATGACCTTTTTCATGATTGAAATGTACTAACTCGTTTTTTCCACACAGCAGGTCATTTTGTGTGTGGTTGCAACATTACGGTCCCATTGAGTACATTTTTGGAGAAAGGGACACCAGTTGCACCACATGGCGGGGGGAGGGGTGCAGAGCACGATACATTTTTCTCTCTTCGGTAAGCTTTTTTTTGTGTTTTATACTTTTGGAATTTTGGTATTTCATGTTGATTTTAAAATGACCTTTTTCATGATTGAAATGTACTAACTCGTTTTTTCCTCACAGCAGGTCAACTAGTGTGTGGTTGCAACATTACGGTCCCATTGAGTACATTTTTGGAGAAAGGGGACACCAGTTGCACCACAGGGCGGGGGGAGGGTGCTGAGCACGATACATTTTTCTCTCTTCGGTAAGCTTTTTTTTGTGTTTTATTCTTTTGGAATTTTGGTTCTTCATGTTCATTTTAAAATGACGTTTTCCATGTTTGAAATGTACTAACTCGTTTTTTCCTCACAGCAGGTCAACTTGTGTGTGGTTGCAACATTACGGTCCCATTGAGTACATTTTTGGAGAAAGGGACACCAGTTGCACCACAGGGCGGGGGGAGGGTGCAGAGCACGATACATTTTTCTCTCTTCGGTAAGCTTTTTTTTGTGTTTTATACTTTTGGAATTTTGGTTTTTCATGTTGACTTTAACATGACCTTTTTCATGATTGAAATGTACTAACTCGTTTTTTCCTCACAGCAGGTCATTTTGTGTGTGGTTGCAACATTACGGTCCCATTGAGTACATTTTTGGAGAAAGGGGACACCAGTTGAACCACAGGGCGGGGGGAGGGTGCTGAGCACGATACATTTTTCTCTCTTCGGTAAGCTTTTTTTTGTGTTTTATTCTTTTGGAATTTTGGTTTTTCATGTTGATTTTAAAATGACCTTTTTCATGTTTGAAATGTACGAACTCGTATTTTCCTCACAGCAGGTCAACTTGTGTGTGGTTGCAACATTACGGTCCCATTGAGTACATTTTTGGAGAAAGGGACACCAGTTGCACCACAGGGCGGGGGGAGGGTGCTGACCACGATACATTTTTCTCTCTTTGGTAAGCTTTTTTTTGTGTTTTATACTTTTGGAATTTTGGTTTTTCATGTTGATTTTAAAATGACCTTTTTCATGTTTGAAATGTACGAACTCGTTTTTTCCTCACAGCAGGTGAACTTGTGTGTGGTTGCAACATTACGGTCCCATTGAGTACATTTTTGGAGAAAGGGACACCAGTTGCACCACAGGGCGGGGGGAGGGTGCAGAGCATGATACATTTTTCTCTCTTCGGTAAGCTTTTTTTTGTGTTTTATACTTTTGGAATTTTGGTTTTTCATGTTGATTTTATAATGACCTTTTTCATGATTGAAATGTACTAACTCGTTTTTTCCACACAGCAGGTCATTTTGTGTGTGGTTGCAACATTACGGTCCCATTGAGTACATTTTTGGAGAAAGGGACACCAGTTGCACCACATGGCGGGGGGAGGGTGCTGAGCACGATACATTTTTCTCTCTTCGGTAAGGTTTTTTTTGTGTTATATACTTTTGGAATTTTGGTTTTTCATGTTGATTTTAAAATGACCTTTTTCATGTTAGAAATGTACTAACTCGTTAATTCCTCACAGCAGGTTAACTTGTGTGTGGTTGGAAAATTACGGTCCCATTGAGTACATTTTTGGAGAAAGGGACACCAGTTGCACCACAGGGGGGGGGGGGGGGGGGGGGGGAGGGTGCAGAGCACGATACATTTTTCTCTGTTCGGTAACCTTTTTTTTGTGTTTTATACTTTTGGAATTTTGGTTTTTCATGTTGATTTTAAAATGACCTTTTTCATGTTTGAAATGTACTAACTCGTTTTTTCCTCACAGCAGGTTAACTTGTGTGTGGTTGCAAAATTACGGTCCCATTGAGTACATTTTTGGAGAAAGGGACACCAGTTGCACCACAGGGCGGGGGGAGGGTGCTGAGCACGATACATTTTTCTCTGTTCGGTAAGCTTTTTTTTGTGTTATATACTTTTGGAATTTTGGTTTTTCATGTTGATTTTAAAATGACCTTTTTCATGTTTGAAATGTACTAACTCGTTTTTTCCTCACAGCAGGTTAACTTGTGTGTGGTTGCAAAATTACGGTCCCATTGAGTACATTTTTGGAGAAAGGGACACCAGTTGCACCACAGGGCGGGGGGAGGGTGCAGAGCACGATACATTTTTCTCTCTTCGGTAAGCTTTTTTTTGTGTTTTATACTTTTGGAATTTTGGTTTTTCATGTTGGTTTTATAATGACCTTTATCATGTTTGAAATGTACTAACTCGTTTTTTCCTCACAGCAGGTCATTTTGTGTGTGGTTGCAACATTACGGTCCCATTGAGTACATTTTTGGAGAAAGGGACACCAGTTGCACCACAGGGCGGGGGGAGGGTGCTGAGCACGATACATTTTTCTCTCTTCGGTAAGCTTTTTTTTTGTGTTTTATACTTTTGGAATTTTGGTTTTTCATGTTGATTTTAAAATGACCTTTTTCATGTTTGAAATGTACTAACTCGTTTTTTCCTCACAGCAGGTGAACTTGTGTGTGGTTGCAACATTACAGTCCCATTGAGTACATTTTTGGAGAAAGGGACACCAGTTGCACCACAGGGCGGGGGGAGGGTGCAGAGCACGATACATTTTTCTCTCTTCGGTAAGCTTTCTTTTGTGTTTTATACTTTTGGAATTTTGGTTTTTCTTGTTGATTTAAAAATGATTTTTTTCATGTTTCAAATGTACGAACTCGTTTTTTCCTCTCAGCAGGTCAACTTGTGTGTGGTTGCAACATTACGGTCCCATTGAGTACATTTTTGGAGAAAGGGACACCAGTTGCACCACAGGGCGGGGGGAGGGTCCTGAGCACGATACATTTTTCTCTCTTCGGTAAGCTTTTTTTTGTGTTTTATACTTTTGGAATTTTGGTTTTTCATGTTGATTTTAAAATGACCTTTTTCATGTTTGAAATGTACTAATTCGTTTTTTCCTCACAGCAGGTCAACTTGTGTGTGGTTGCAACATTACGGTCCCATTGAGTACATTTTTGGAGAAAGGGACACCAGTTGCACCACAGGGCAGGTGGAGGGTGCTGAGCACGATACATTTTTCTCTGTTTGGTAAGCTTTTTTTTGTGTTTTATACTTTTGGAATTTTGGTTTTTCATGTTGATTTTAAAGTGACCTTCTTCATGTTTGAAATGTACTAACTCGTTTTTTCCTCACAGCAGGTCAACTTGTGTGTGGTTGCAACATTACGGTCCCATTGAGTACATTTTTGGAGAAAGGGAAACATCAGTTGCACCACAGGGCGGGACGAGGGTGCAGAGCACGATACATTTTTCTCTCTTCGGTAAGCTTTTTTTTGTGTTTTATACTTTTGGAATTTTGGTTTTTCATCTTGATTTTAAAATGAATTTTTTCATGATTGAAATGTACTAACTCGTTTTTTCCTCACAGCAGGACATTTTGTGTGTGGTTGCAACATTACGGTCCCATTGAGTACTTTTTTGGAGAAAGGGGCACCAGTTGCACCACAGGGCGGGGGGAGGGTGCTGAGCACGATACATTTTTCTCTCTTCGGTAAGCTTTTTTTTGTGTTTTATTCTTTTGGAATTTTGGTTTTTCATGTTGATTTTAAAATGACCTTTTTCATGTTTGAAATGTACGAACTCGTATTTTCCTCACAGCAGGTCAACTTGTGTGTGGTTGCAACATTACGGTCCCATTGAGTACATTTTTGGAGAAAGGGACACCAGTTGCACCACAGGGCGGGGGGAGGGTGCTGACCACGATACATTTTTCTCTCTTTGGTAAGCTTTTTTTTGTGTTTTATACTTTTGGAATTTTGGTTTTTCATGTTGATTTTAAAATGACCTTTTTCATGTTTGAAATGTACGAACTCGTTTTTTCCTCACAGCAGGTGAACTTGTGTGTGGTTGCAACATTACGGTCCCATTGAGTACATTTTTGGAGAAAGGGACACCAGTTGCACCACAGGGCGGGGGGAGGGTGCAGAGCACGATACATTTTTCTCTCTTCGGTAAGCTTTTTTTTGTGTTTTATACTTTTGGAATTTTGGTTTTTCATGTTGATTTTATAATGACCTTTTTCATGATTGAAATGTACTAACTCGTTTTTTCCACACAGCAGGTCATTTTGTGTGTGGTTGCAACATTACGGTCCCATTGAGTACATTTTTGGAGAAAGGGACACCAGTTGCACCACATGGCGGGGGGAGGGTGCTGAGCACGATACATTTTTCTCTCTTCGGTAAGGTTTTTTTTTGTGTTATATACTTTTGGAATTTTGGTTTTTCATGTTGATTTTAAAATGACCTTTTTCATGTTAGAAATGTACTAACTCGTTAATTCCTCACAGCAGGTTAACTTGTGTGTGGTTGCAAAATTACGGTCCCATTGAGTACATTTTTGGAGAAAGGGACACCAGTTGCACCACAGGGGGGGGGGGGGGGGGGGGGAGGGTGCAGAGCACGATACATTTTTCTCTGTTCGGTAACCTTTTTTTTGTGTTTTATACTTTTGGAATTTTGGTTTTTCATGTTGATTTTAAAATGACCTTTTTCATGTTTGAAATGTACTAACTCGTTTTTTCCTCACAGCAGGTTAACTTGTGTGTGGTTGCAAAATTACGGTCCCATTGAGTACATTTTTGGAGAAAGGGACACCAGTTGCACCACAGGGCGGGGGGAGGGTGCTGAGCACGATACATTTTTCTCTGTTCGGTAAGCTTTTTTTTGTGTTATATACTTTTGGAATTTTGGTTTTTCATGTTGATTTTAAAATGACCTTTTTCATGTTTGAAATGTACTAACTCGTTTTTTCCTCACAGCAGGTTAACTTGTGTGTGGTTGCAAAATTACGGTCCCATTGAGTACATTTTTGGAGAAAGGGACACCAGTTGCACCACAGGGCGGGGGGAGGGTGCAGAGCACGATACATTTTTCTCTCTTCGGTAAGCTTTTTTTTGTGTTTTATACTTTTGGAATTTTGGTTTTTCATGTTGGTTTTATAATGACCTTTATCATGTTTGAAATGTACTAACTCGTTTTTTCCTCACAGCAGGTCATTTTGTGTGTGGTTGCAACATTACGGTCCCATTGAGTACATTTTTGGAGAAAGGGACACCAGTTGCACCACAGGGCGGGGGGAGGGTGCTGAGCACGATACATTTTTCTCTCTTCGGTAAGCTTTTTTTTTGTGTTTTATACTTTTGGAATTTTGGTTTTTCATGTTGATTTTAAAATGACCTTTTTCATGTTTGAAATGTACTAACTCGTTTTTTCCTCACAGCAGGTGAACTTGTGTGTGGTTGCAACATTACAGTCCCATTGAGTACATTTTTGGAGAAAGGGACACCAGTTGCACCACAGGGCGGGGGGAGGGTGCAGAGCACGATACATTTTTCTCTCTTCGGTAAGCTTTCTTTTGTGTTTTATACTTTTGGAATTTTGGTTTTTCTTGTTGATTTAAAAATGATTTTTTTCATGTTTCAAATGTACGAACTCGTTTTTTCCTCTCAGCAGGTCAACTTGTGTGTGGTTGCAACATTACGGTCCCATTGAGTACATTTTTGGAGAAAGGGACACCAGTTGCACCACAGGGCGGGGGGAGGGTCCTGAGCACGATACATTTTTCTCTCTTCGGTAAGCTTTTTTTTGTGTTTTATACTTTTGGAATTTTGGTTTTTCATGTTGATTTTAAAATGACCTTTTTCATGTTTGAAATGTACTAATTCGTTTTTTCCTCACAGCAGGTCAACTTGTGTGTGGTTGCAACATTACGGTCCCATTGAGTACATTTTTGGAGAAAGGGACACCAGTTGCACCACAGGGCAGGTGGAGGGTGCTGAGCACGATACATTTTTCTCTGTTTGGTAAGCTTTTTTTTGTGTTTTATACTTTTGGAATTTTGGTTTTTCATGTTGATTTTAAAGTGACCTTCTTCATGTTTGAAATGTACTAACTCGTTTTTTCCTCACAGCAGGTCAACTTGTGTGTGGTTGCAACATTACGGTCCCATTGAGTACATTTTTGGAGAAAGGGAAACATCAGTTGCACCACAGGGCGGGACGAGGGTGCAGAGCACGATACATTTTTCTCTCTTCGGTAAGCTTTTTTTTGTGTTTTATACTTTTGGAATTTTGGTTTTTCATCTTGATTTTAAAATGAATTTTTTCATGATTGAAATGTACTAACTCGTTTTTTCCTCACAGCAGGACATTTTGTGTGTGGTTGCAACATTACGGTCCCATTGAGTACTTTTTTGGAGAAAGGGGCACCAGTTGCACAACAGGGCGGGGGGAGGGTGCAGAGCACGATACATTTTTCTCTCTTCGGTAAGCTTTTTTTTGTGTTTTATACTATTGGAATTTTGGGTTTCATGTTGAATTTTAAAATGACCTTTTTCATGATTGAAATGTACTAACTCGTTTTTTCCTCACAGCAGGTCATTTTGTGTGTGGTTGCAACATTACGGTCCCATTGAGTACATTTTTGGAGAAAGGGGACACCAGTTGCACCACAGGGCGGGGGGAGGGTGCTGAGCACGATACATTTTTCTCTCTTCGGTAAGCTTTTTTTTGTGTTTTATACTTTTGGAATTTTGGTTTTTCATGTTGATTTTAAAATGACCATTTTCATGTTTGAAATGTACTAACTCGTTTTTTCTCACAGCAGGTGAACTTGTGTGTGGTTGCAACATTACGGTCCCATTGAGTACATTTTTGGAGAAAGGGACACCAGTTGCACCACAGGGCGGGGGGAGGGTGCTGAGCACGATACATTTTTCTCTCTTCGGTAAGCTTTTTTTTGTGTTTTATACTTTTGGAATTTTGGTTTTTCATGTTGATTTTAAAATGACCTTTTTCATGTTTGAAATGTACTAACTCGTTTTTTCCTCACAGCAGGTGAACTTGTGTGTGGTTGCAACATTACGGTCCCATTGAGTACATTTTTGGAGAAAGGGACACCAGTTGCACCACAGGGCGGGGGGAGGGTGCAGAGCACGATACATTTTTCTCTCTTCGGTAAGCTTTTTTTTGTGTTTTATACTTTTGGAATTTTGCTTTTTCATGTTGATTTTATAATGACCTTTTTCATGATTGAAATGTACTAACTCGTTTTTTCCTCACAGCAGGTCATTTTGTGTGTGGTTGCAACATTACGGTCCCATTGAGTACATTTTTGGAGAAATGGACACCAGTTGCACCACAGGGCGGGGGGAGGGTGCAGAGCACGATACATTTTTCTCTCTTCGGTAAGCTTTTTTTTGTGTTTTATACTTTTGGAATTTTGGTTTTTCATCTTGATTTTAAAATGACCTTTTTCATGTTTGAAATGTACTAACTCGTTTTTTCCTCACAGCAGGTGAACTTGTGTGTGGTTGCAACATTACGGTCCCATTGAGTACATTTTTGGAGAAAGGGACACCAGTTGCACCACAGGGCGGGGGGAGGGTGCTGAGCACGATACATTTTTCTCTCTTCGGTAAGCTTTTTTTTGTGTTATATACTTTTGGAATTTTGGTTTTTCATGTTGATTTTAAAATGACCTTTTTCATGTTTGAAATGTACTAACTCGTTTTTTCCTCACAGAGGTCAACTTGTGTGTGGTTGCAACATTACGGTCCCATTGAGTACATTTTTGGAGAAAGGGACACCAGTTGCACCACAGGGCGGGGGGAGGGTGCTGAGCACGATACATTTTTCTCTGTTCGGTAAGCTTTTTTTTGTGTTATATACTTTTGGAATTTTGGTTTTTCATGTTGATTTTAAAATGACCTTTTTCATGTTTGAAATGTACTAACTCGTTTTTTCCTCACAGAGGTCAACTTGTGTGTGGTTGCAACATTACGGTCCCATTGAGTACATTTTTGGAGAAAGGGACACCAGTTGCACCACAGGGCGGGGGGAGGGTGCAGAGCACGATACATTTTTCTCTCTTCGGTAAGCTTTTTTTTGTGTTTTATACTTTTGGAATTTTGGTTTATCATCTTGATTTTAAAATGAATTTTTTCATGATTGAAATGTACTAACTCGTTTTTTCCTCACAGCAGGACTTTTTGTGTGTGGTTGCAACATTACGGTCCCATTGAGTACTTTTTTGGAGAAAGGGGCACCAGTTGCACCACAGGGCGGGGGGAGGGTGCAGAGCACGATACATTTTTCTCTCTTCGGTAAGCTTTTTTTTGTGTTTTATACTTTTGGAATTTTGGGTTTCATGTTGAATTATAAATGACCTTTTTCATGATTGAAATGTACTAACTCGTTCTTTCCTCACAGCAGGTCATATTGCGTGTGGTTGCAACATTACGGTCCCATTGAGTACATATTTGGAGAAAGGGGACACCAGTTGCACCACGGGGCGGGGGGAGGGTGCTGAGCACGATACATTTTTCTCTCTTCGGTAAGCTTTTTTTTGTGTTTTATACTTTTGGAATTTTGGTTTTTCATGTTGATTTTAAAATGACCTTTTTCATGTTTGAAATGTACGAACTCGTTTTTTCCTCACAGCAATTGAACTTGTGTGTGGTTGCAACATTACGGTCCCATTGAGTACATTTTTGGACAAAGGGACACCAGTTGCACCACAGCGCGGGGGGAGGGTGCAGAGCACGGTACATTTTTCTCTCTTCGGTAAGCTTTTTTTTGTGTTTTATACTTTTGGAATTTTGGTTTTTCATGTTGATTTTATAATGACCTTTTTCATGATTGAAATGTACTAACTCGTTTTTTCCTCACAGCAGGTCATTTTGTGTGTGGTTGCAACATTACGGTCCCATTGAGTACATTTTTGGAGAAAGGGACACCAGTTGCACCACAGGGCGGGGGGAGGGTGCTGAGCACGATACATTTTTTTCTCTTCGGTAAGCATATTTTTGTGTTTTATACTTTTGGAATTTTGGTTTTTCATGTTGATTTTAAAATGACCTTTTTCATGTTTGAAATGTACTAACTCGTTTTTTCCTCACAGCAGGTCAACTTGTGTGTGGTTGCAACATTACGGTCCCATTGAGTACATTTTTGGAGAAAGGGACACCAGTTGCACCACAGGAAGGGGGGAGGGTGCAGAGCACGATACATTTTTCTCTCTTCGGTAAGCTTTTTTTTGTGTTTTATACTTTTGGAATTTTGCTTTTTCATGTTGATTTTATAATGACCTTTTTCATGATTGAAATGTACTAACTCGTTTTTTCCTCACAGCAGGTCATTTTGTGTGTGGTTGCAACATTACGGTCCCATTGAGTACATTTTTGGAGAAATGGACACCAGTTGCACCACAGGGCGGGGGAAGGGTGCAGAGCACGATACATTTTTCTCTCTTCGGTAAGCTTTTTTTTGTGTTTTATACTTTTGGAATTTTGGTTTTTCATCTTGATTTTAAAATGACCTTTTTCATGTTTGAAATGTACTAACTCGTTTTTTCCTCACAGCAGGTGAACTTGTGTGTGGTTGCAACATTACGGTCCCATTGAGTACATTTTTGGAGAAAGGGACACCAGTTGCACCACAGGGCGGGGGGAGGGTGCTGAGCACGATACATTTTTCTCTCTTCGGTAAGCTTTTTTTTGTGTTATATACTTTTGGAATTTTGGTTTTTCATGTTGATTTTAAAATGACCTTTTTCATGTTTGAAATGTACTAACTCATTTTTTCCTCACAGAGGTCAACTTGTGTGTGGTTGCAACATTACGGTCCCATTGAGTACATTTTTGGAGAAAGGGACACCAGTTGCACCACAGGGCGGGGGGAGGGTGCTGAGCACGATACATTTTTCTCTGTTCGGTAAGCTTTTTTTTGTGTTATATACTTTTGGAATTTTGGTTTTTCATGTTGATTTTAAAATGACCTTTTTCATGTTTGAAATGTACTAACTCGTTTTTTCCTCACAGAGGTCAACTTGTGTGTGGTTGCAACATTACGGTCCCATTGAGTACATTTTTGGAGAAAGGGACACCAGTTGCACCACAGGGCGGGGGGAGGGTGCAGAGCACGATACATTTTTCTCTCTTCGGTAAGCTTTTTTTTGTGTTTTATACTTTTGGAATTTTGGTTTATCATCTTGATTTTAAAATGAATTTTTTCATGATTGAAATGTACTAACTCGTTTTTTCCTCACAGCAGGACTTTTTGTGTGTGGTTGCAACATTACGGTCCCATTGAGTACTTTTTTGGAGAAAGGGGCACCAGTTGCACCACAGGGCGGGGGGAGGGTGCAGAGCACGATACATTTTTCTCTCTTCGGTAAGCTTTTTTTTGTGTTTTATACTTTTGGAATTTTGGGTTTCATGTTGAATTATAAATGACCTTTTTCATGATTGAAATGTACTAACTCGTTCTTTCCTCACAGCAGGTCATATTGCGTGTGGTTGCAACATTACGGTCCCATTGAGTACATATTTGGAGAAAGGGGACACCAGTTGCACCACAGGGCGGGGGGAGGGTGCTGAGCACGATACATTTTTCTCTCTTCAGTAAGCTTTTTTTTGTGTTTTATACTTTTGGAATTTTGGTTTTTCATGTTGATTTTAAAATGACCTTTTTCATGTTTGAAATGTACTAACTCGTTTTTTCTCACAGCAGGTGAACTTGTGTGTGGTTGCAACATTACGGTCCCATTGAGTACATTTTTGGAGAAAGGGACACCAGTTGCACCACAGGGCGGGGGGAGGGTGCAGAGCACGATACATTTTTCTCTCTTCGGTAAGCTTTTTTTTGTGTTTTATACTTTTGGAATTTTGGTTTTTCATGTTGATTTTATAATGACCTTTTTCATGATTGAAATGTACTAACTTGTTTTTTCCTCACAGAGGTCAACTTGTGTGTGGTTGCAACATTACGGTCCCATTGAGTACATTTTTGGAGAAAGGGACACCAGTTGCACCACAGGGCGGGGGGAGGGTGCTGAGCACGATACATTTTTCTCTGTTCGGTAAGCTTTTTTTTTGTTATATACTTTTGGAATTTTGGTTTTTCATGTTGATTTTAAAATGACCTTTTTCATGTTTGAAATGTACTAACTCGTTTTTTCCTCACAGAGGTCAACTTGTGTGTGGTTGCAACATTACGGTCCCATTGAGTACATTTTTGGAGAAAGGGACACCAGTTGCACCACAGGGCGGGGGGAGGGTGCTGAGCACGATACATTTTTCTCTGTTCGGTAAGCTTTTTTTTGAGTTATATACTTTTGGAATTTTGGTTTTTCATGTTGATTTTATAATGACCTTTTTCATGTTTGAAATGTACTAACTCGTTTTTTCCTCACAGAGGTCAACTTGTGTGTGGTTGCAACATTACGGTCCCATTGAGTACATTTTTGGAGAAAGGGACACCAGTTGGACCACAGGGTGGGGGGAGGGTGCAGAGCACGATACATTTTTCTCTCTTCGGTAAGCTTTTTTTTGTGTTTTATACTTTTGGAATTTTGGTATTTCATGTTGATTTTAAAATGACCTTTTTAATGATTGAAATGTACTAACTCGTTTTTTCCTCACAGCAGGTCAACTTGTGTGTGGTTGCAACATTACGGTCCCATTGAGTACATTTTTGGAGAAAGGGACACCAGTTGCACCACAGGGCGGGGGGAAGGTGCTGAGCACGATACATTTTTCTCTCTTCGGTAAGCTTTTTTTTGTGTTTTATTCTTTTGGAATTGTGGTTTTTCATGTTGATTTTAAAATGACGTTTTTCATGTTTGAAATGTACTATCTCGTTTTTTCCTCACAGCAGGTCAACTTGTGTGTGGTTGCAACATTACGGTCCCATTGAGTACATTTTTGGAGAAAGGGACACCAGTTGCACCACAGGGCGGGGGGAGGGTGCAGAGCACGATACATTTTTCTCTCTTCGGTAAGCTTTTTTTTGTGTTATATACTTTTGGAATTTTGGTTTTTCATGTTGAATTTAAAATGACCTTTTTCATGTTTGAAATGTACTAACTCGTTTTTTCCTCACAGCAGGTCAACTTGTGTGTGGTTGCAACATTACGGTCCCATTGAGTACATTTTTGGAGAAAGGGACACCAGTTGCACCACAGGGCGGAGGGAGGGTGCAGAGCACAATACATTTTTCTCTCTTCGGTAAGCTTTTTTTGTGTTTTATACTTTTGGAATTTTGGTTTTTCATGTTGATTTTAAAATGACCTTTTTCATGATTGAAATGTACTAACTCGTTTTTTCCTCACAGCAGGTCATTTTGTGTGTGGTTGCAACATTACGGTCCCATTGAGTACATTTTAGGAGAAAGGGGACACCAGTTGCACCACAGGGCGGGGGGAGGGTGCTGAGCACGATACATTTTTCTCTCTTCGGTAAGCTTTTTTTTGTGTTTTATTCTTTTGGAATTTTGGGTTTTTCATGTTGATTTTAAAATTACCTTTTTCATGTTTGAAATGTACTTACTCGTTTTTTCCTCACAGCATGTCAACTTGTGTGTGGTTGCAACATTACGGTCCCATTGAGTACATTTTTGGAGAAAGGGACACCAGTTGCACCACAGGAAGGGGGGAGGGTGCAGAGCACGATACATTTTTCTCTCTTCGGTAAGCTTTTTTTTGTGTTTTATACTTTTGGAATTTTGGTTTTTCATGTTGACTTTAAATTACCTTTTTCATGATTGAAATGTACTAACTCGTTTTTTCCTCACAGCAGGTCATTTTGCGTGTGGTTGCAACATTACGGTCCCATTGAGTACATTTTTGGAGAAAGGGGACACCAGTTGCACCACAGGGCGGGGGGAGGGTGCTGAGCACGATACATTTTTCTCTGTTCGGTAAGCTTTTTTTTGAGTTATATACTTCTGGAATTTTGGTTTTTCACGTTGATTTTATAATGACCTTTTTCATGTTTGAAATGTACTAACTCGTTTTTTCCTCACAGAGGTCAACTTGTGTGTGGTTGCAACATTACGGTCCCATTGAGTACATTTTTGGAGAAAGGGACACCAGTTGGACCACAGGGTGGGGGGAGGGTGCAGAGCACGATACATTTTTCTCTCTTCGGTAAGCTTTTTTTTGTGTTTTATACTTTTGGAATTTTGGTATTACATGTTGATTTTAAAATGACCTTTTTCATGATTGAAATGTACTAACTCGTTTTTTCCTCACAGCAGGTCAACTTGTGTGTGGTTGCAACATTACGGTCCCATTGAGTACATTTTTGGAGAAAGGGACACCAGTTGCACCACAGGGCGGGGGGAAGGTGCTGAGCACGATACATTTTTCTCTCTTCGGTAAGCTTTTTCTTGTAATTTATTCTTTTGGAATTGTGGTTTTTCATGTTGATTTTATAATGACGTTTTTCATGTTTGAAATGTACTAACTCGTTTTTTCCTCACAGCAGGTCAACTTGTGTGTGGTTGCAACATTACGGTCCCATTGAGTACATTTTTGGAGAAAGGGACTCCAGTTGCACCACAGGGCGGGGGGAAGGGTGCAGAGCACGATACATTTTTCTCTCTTCGGTAAGTTTTTTTTTGTGTTTTATACTTTTGGAATTTTGGTTTTTCATGTTGATTTTAAAATGACCTTTTTCATGTTTGAAATGTACTAACTCGTTTTTTCCTCACAGCAGGTCATTTTGTGTGTGGTTGCAACATTACGGTCCCATTGAGTACATTTTTGGAGAAAGGGGACACCAGTTGCACCACAGGGCGGGGGGAGGGTGCTGAGCACGATACATTTTTCTCTCTTCGGTAAGCTTTTTTTTGTGTTATATACTTTTGGAATTTTGGTTTTTCATGTTGAATTTAAAATGACCTTTTTCATGTTTGAAATGTACTAACTCGTTTTTTCCTCACAGCAGGTCAACTTGTGTGTGGTTGCAACATTACGGTCCCATTGAGTACATTTTTGGAGAAAGGGACACCAGTTGCACCACAGGGCGGGGGGAGGGTGCAGAGCACAATACATTTTTCTCTCTTCGGTAAGCTTTTTTTTGTGTTTTATACTTTTGGAATTTTGGTTTTTCATCTTGATTTTAAAATGACCTTTTTCATGTTTGAAATGTACTAACTCGTTTTTTCCTCACAGCAGGTGAACTTGTGTGTGGTTGCAACATTACGGTCCCATTGAGTACATTTTTGGAGAAAGGGACACCAGTTGCACCACAGGGCGGGGGGAGGGTGCTGAGCACGATACATTTTTCTCTCTTCGGTAAGCTTTTTCTTGTGTTTTATTCTTTTGGAATTTTGGTTTTTCATGTTGATTTTAAAATGACCTTTTTCATGTTTGAAATGTACTAACTCGTTTTTTCCTCACAGCATGTCAACTTGTGTGTGGTTGCAACATTACGGTCCCATTGAGTACATTTTTGGAGAAAGGGACACCAGTTGCACCACAGGGCGGGGGGAGGGTGCAGAGCACGATAAATTTTTCTCTCTTCGGTAAGCTTTTTTTTGTGTTTTATACTTTTGGAATTTTGGTTTTTCATGTTGACTTTAAATTGATCTTTTTCATGATTGAAATGTACTAACTCGTTTTTTCCTCACAGCAGGTCATTTTGTGTGTGGTTGCAACATTACGGTCCCATTGAGTACATTTTTGGAGAAAGGGGACACCAGTTGCACCACAGGGCGGGGGGAGGGTGCTGAGCACGATACATTTTTCTCTCTTCGGTAAGCTTTATTTTGTGTTTTATTCTTTTGGAATTTTGGTTTTTCATGTTGATTTTAAAATGACCTTTTTCATGTTTGAAATGTACGAACTCGTTTTTTCCTCACAGCAGGTCAACTTGTGTGTGGTTGCAACATTACGGTCCCATTGAGTACATTTTTGGAGAAAGGGACACCAGTTGCACCACAGGGCGGGGGGAGGGTGCTGAGCACGATACATTTTTCTCTCTTTGGTAAGCTTTTTTTTGTGTTTTATACTTTTGGAATTTTGGATTTTCATGTTGATTTTAAAATGACCTTTTTCATGTTTGAAATGTACGAACTCGTTTTTTCCTCACAGCAATTGAACTTGTGTGTGGTTGCAACATTACGGTCCCATTGAGTACATTTTTGGACAAAGGGACACCAGTTGCACCACAGCGCGGGGGGAGGGTGCAGAGCACGGTACATTTTTCTCTCTTCGGTAAGCTTTTTTTTGTGTTTTATACTTTTGGAATTTTGGTTTTTCATGTTGATTTTATAATGACCTTTTTCATGATTGAAATGTACTAACTCGTTTTTTCCTCACAGCAGGTCATTTTGTGTGTGGTTGCAACATTACGGTCCCATTGAGTACATTTTTGGAGAAAGGGACACCAGTTGCACCACAGGGCGGGGAGAGGGTGCTGAGCACGATACATTTTTCTCTCTTCAGTAAGCTTTTTTTCGTGTTATATACTTTTGGAATTTTGGTTTTTCATGTTGATTTTATAATGACCTTTTTCATGTTTGAAATGTACTAACTCGTTTTTTCCTCACAGCAGGTCAACTTGTGTGTGGTTGCAACATTACGGTCCCATTGAGTACATTTTTGGAGAAAGGGACACCAGTTGCACCACAGGGCGGGGGGAGGGTGCTGAGCACGATACATTTTTCTCTGTTCGGTAAGCTTTTTTTTGTGTTTTATACTTTTGGAATTTTGGTTTTTCATGTTGATTTTAAAATGACCTTTTTCATGTTTGAAATGTACTAACTCGTTTTTTCCTCACAGCAGGTCAACTTGTGTGTGGTTGCAACATTACGGTCCCATTGAGTACATTTTTGGAGAAAGAGACACCAGTTGCACCACAGGGCGGGGGGAGGGTGCAGAGCACGATACAATTTTCTCTCTTCGGTAAGCTTTTTTTTGTGTTTTATACTTTTGGAATTTTGGTTTTTCATGTTGACTTTAAAATGACCTTTTTCATGATTGAAATGTACTAACTCGTTTTTTCCTCACAGCAGGTCATTTTGTGTGTGGTTGCAACATTACGGTCCCATTGAGTACATTTTTGGAGAAAGGGACACCAGTTGCACCACAGGGCGGGGGGAGGGTGCTGAGCACGATACATTTTTCTCTGTTTGGTAAGCCTTTTTTTGTGTTTTATTCTTTTGGAATTTTGGTTTTTCATGTTGATTTTAAAATGACCTATTTCATGTTTGAAATGTACTAACTCGTTTTTTCCTCACAGCAGGTGAACTTGTGTGTGGTTGCAACATTACGGTCCCATTGAGTACATTTTTGTAGAAAGGGACACCAGTTGCACCACAGGGCGGGGGGAGTGTGCTGAGCACGATACATTTTTCTCTCTTCGGTAAGCTTTTTTTTGTGTTTTATACTTTTGGAATTTTGGTTTTTCATGTTGATTTTAAAATGACCTTTTTCATGTTTGAAATGTACGAACTCGTTTTTTCCTCACAGCAGGTGAACTTGTGTGTTGTTGCAACATTACGGTCCCATTGAGTACATTTTTGGAGAAAGGGACACCAGTTGCACCACAGGGCGGGGGGAGGGTGCAGAGCACGATACATTTTTCTCTCTTCGGTAAGCTTTTTTTTGTGTTTTATACTTTTGGAATTTTGGTTTTTCATGTTGATTTTAAAATGACCTTTTTCATGTTTGAAATGTACTAACTCGTTTTTTCCTCACAGCAGGTCATTTTGTGTGTGGTTGCAACATTACGGTCCCATTGAGTACATTTTTGGAGAAAGGGACACCAGTTGCACCACATGGCGGGGGGAGGGTCTTGAGCACGATACATTTTTCTCTCTTCGGTAAGGTTTTTTTTGTGTTATATACTTTTGGAATTTTGGTTTTTCATGTTGATTTTAAAATGACCTTTTTCATGTTTGAAATGTACTAACTCGTTTTTTCCTCACAGCAGGTTAACTTGTGTGTGGTTGGAAAATTACGGTCCCATTGAGTACATTTTTGGAGAAATGGACACCAGTTGCACCACAGGGGGGGGGGGGGGGGGGGGGAGGGTGCAGAGCACGATACATTTTTCTCTGTTCGGTAACCTTTTTTTTGTGTTTTATACTTTTGGAATTTTGGTTTTTCATGTTGATTTTAAAATGACCTTTTTCATGTTTGAAATGTACTAACTCGTTTTTTCCTCACAGCAGGTCAACTTGTGTGTGGTTGCAACATTACGGTCCCATTGAGTACATTTTTGGAGAAAGGGACACCAGTTGCACCACAGGGCGGGGGGAGGGTGCTGAGCACGATACATTTTTCTCTCTTCGGTAAGCTTTTTTTTGTGTTATATACTTTTGGAATTTTGGTTTTTCATGTTGATTTTAAAATGACCTTTTTCATGTTTGAAATGTACTAACTCGTTTTTTCCTCACAGCAGGTTAACTTGTGTGTGGTTGCAAAATTACGGTCCCATTGAGTACATTTTTGGAGAAAGGGACACCAGTTGCACCACAGGGGGGGGGGGGAGGGTGCAGAGCACGATACATTTTTCTCTGTTCGGTAAGCTTTTTTTTGTGTTTTATACTTTTGGAATTTTGGTTTTTCATGTTGATTTTAAAATGACCTTTTTCATGTTTGAAATGTACTAACTCGTTTATTCCTCACAGCAGGTCAACTTGTGTGTGGTTGCAACATTACGGTCCCATTGAGTACATTTTTGGAGCAAGGGACACCAGTTGCACCACAGGGCGGGGGGAGGGTGCTGAGCACGATACATTTTTCTCTCTTCGGTAAGGTTTTTTTTGTGTTATATACTTTTGAAATTTTGGTTTTTCATGTTGATTTTAAAATGACCTTTTTCATGTTTGAAATGTACTAACTCGTTTTTTCCTCACAGCAGGTTAACTTGTGTGTGGGTGCAAAATTACGGTCCCATTGAGTACATTTTTGGAGAAAGGGACACCAGTTGCACCACAGGGGGAGGGGGGGGGGGGGAGGGTGCAGAGCACGATACATATTTCTCTGTTCGGTAAGCTTTTTTTTGTGTTTTATACTTTTGGAATTTTGGTTTTTCATGTTGATTTTAAAATGACCTTTTTCATGTTTGAAATGTACTAATTCGTTTTTTCCTCACAGCAGGTCAACTTGTGTGTGGTTGCAACATTACGGTCCCATTGAGTACATTTTTGGAGAAAGGGACACCAGTTGCACCACAGGGGGGGGGGGGAGGGTGCAGAGCACGATACATTTCTCTCTGTTCGGTAAGCTTTTTTTTGTGTTTTATACTTTTGGAATTTTGGTTTTTCATGTTGATTTTAAAATGACCTTTTTCATGTTTGAAATGTACTAACTCGTTTTTTCCTCACAGCAGGTTAACTTGTGTGTGGTTGCAACATTACGGTCCCATTGAGTACATTTTTGGAGAAAGGGACACCAGTTGCACCACAGGGCGGGGGGAGGGTGCTGAGCACGATACATTTTTCTCTCTTCGGTAAGCTTTTTTTTGTGTTTTATTCTTTTGGAATTGTGGTTTTTCATGTTGATTTTATAATGACGTTTTTCATGTTTGAAATGTACTAACTCGTTTTTTCCTCACAGCAGGTCAACTTGTGTGTGGTTGCAACATTACGGTCCCATTGAGTACATTTTTGGAGAAAGGGACTCCAGTTGCACCACAGGGCGGGGGGAAGGGTGCAGAGCACGATACATTTTTCTCTCTTCGGTAAGTTTTTTTTTGTGTTTCATACTTTTGGAATTTTGGTTTTTCATGTTGATTTTAAAATGACCTTTTTCATGTTTGAAATGTACTAACTCGTTTTTTCCTCACAGCAGGTCATTTTGTGTGTGGTTCCAACATTACGGTCCCATTGAGTACATTTTTGGAGAAAGGGGACACCAGTTGCACCACAGGGCGGGGGGAGGGTGCTGAGCACGATACATTTTTCTCTCTTCGGTAAGCTTTTTTTTGTGTTATATACTTTTGGAATTTTGGTTTTTCATGTTGAATTTAAAATGACCTTTTTCATGTTTGAAATGTGTTAACTCGTTTTTTCCTCACAGCAGGTCAACTTGTGTGTGGTTGCAACATTACGGTCCCATTGAGTACATTTTTGGAGAAAGGGACACCAGTTGCACCACAGGGCGGGGGGAGGGTGCAGAGCACAATACATTTTTCTCTCTTCGGTAAGCTTTTTTTTGTGTTTTATACTTTTGGAATTTTGGTTTTTCATCTTGATTTTAAAATGGCCTTTTTCATGTTTGAAATGTACTAACTCGTTTTTTCCTCACAGCAGGTGAACTTGTGTGTGGTTGCAACATTACGGTCCCATTGAGTACATTTTTGGAGAAAGGGACACCAGTTGCACCACAGGGCGGGGGGAGGGTGCTGAGCACGATACATTTTTCTCTCTTCGGTAAGCTTTTTTTTGTGTTTTATTCTTTTGGAATTTTGGTTTTTCATGTTGATTTTAAAATGACCTTTTTCATGTTTGAAATGTACTAACTCGTTTTTTCCTCACAGCATGTCAACTTGTGTGTGGTTGCAACATTACGGTCCCATTGAGTACATTTTTGGAGAAAGGGACACCAGTTGCACCACAGGGCGGGGGGAGGGTGCTGAGCACGATACATTTTTCTCTCTTCGGTAAGCTTTTTTTTGTGTTTTATACTTTTGGAATTTTCGATTTTCATGTTGATTTTAAAATGACCTTTTTCATGTTTGAAATGTACGAACTCGGTTTTTCCTCACAGCAATTGAACTTGTGTGTGGTTGCAACATTACGGTCCCATTGAGTACATTTTTGGACAAAGGGACACCAGTTGCACCACAGCGCGGGGGGGGGTGCAGAGCACGTTACATTTTTCTCTCTTCGGTAAGCTTTTTTTTGTGTTTTATACTTTTGGAATTTTGGTTTTTCATGTTGATTTTATAATGACCTTTTTCATGATTGAAATGTACTAACTCGTTTTTTCCTCACAGCAGGTCATTTTGTGTGTGGTTGCAACATTACGGTCCCATTGAGTACATTTTTGGAGAAAGGGACACCAGTTGCACCACAGGGCGGGGGGAGGGTGCTGAGCACGATACATTTTTCTCTCTTCGGTAAGCTTTTTTTTGTGTTATATACTTTTGGAATTTTGGTTTTTCATGTTGATTTTATAATGACCTTTTTCATGTTTGAAATGTACTAACTCGTTTTTTCCTCACAGCAGGTCAACTTGTGTGTGGTTGCAACATTACGGTCCCATTGAGTACATTTTTGGAGAAAGGGACACCAGTTGCACCACAGGGCGGGGGGAGGGTGCTGAGCACGATACATTTTTCTCTCTTCGGTAAGCTTTTTTTTGTGTTTTATACTTTTGGAATTTTGGTTTTTCATGTTGATTTTAAAATGACCTTTTTCATGTTTGAAATGTACTAACTCGTTTTTTCCTCACAGCAGGTCAACTTGTGTGTGGTTGCAACATTACGGTCCCATTGAGTACATTTTTGGAGAAAGGGACACCAGTTGCACCACAGGGCGGGGGGAGGGTGCAGAGCACGATACATTTTTCTCTCATCGGTAAGCTTTTTTTTGTGTTTTATACTTTTGGAATTTTGGTTTTTCATGTTGACTTTAAAATGACCTTTTTCATGATTGAAATGTACTAACTCGTTTTTTCATCACAGCAGGTCATTTTGTGTGTGGTTGCAACATTACGGTCCCATTGAGTACATTTTTGGAGAAAGGGACACCAGTTGCACCACAGGGCGGGGGGAGGGTGCTGAGCACGATACATTTTTCTCTGTTTGGTAAGCCTTTTTTTGTGTTTTATTCTTTTGGAATTTTGGTTTTTCATGTTGATTTTAAAATGACCTATTTCATGTTTGAAATGTACTAACTCGTTTTTTCCTCACAGCAGGTGAACTTGTGTGTGGTTGCAACATTACGGTCCCATTGAGTACATTTTTGGAGAAAGGGACACCAGTTGCACCACAGGGCGGGGGGAGTGTGCTGAGCACGATACATTTTTCTCTCTTCGGTAAGCTTTTTTTTGTGTTTTATACTTTTGGAATTTTGGTTTTTCATGTTGATTTTAAAATGACCTTTTTCATGTTTGAAATGTACGAACTCATTTTTTCCTCACAGCAGGTGAACTTGTGTGTTGTTGCAACATTACGGTCCCATTGAGTACATTTTTGGAGAAAGGGACACCAGTTGCACCACAGGGCGGGGGGAGGGTGCAGAGCACGATACATTTTTCTCTCTTCGGTAAGCTTTTTTTTGTGTTATATACTTTTGGAATTTTGGTTTTTCATGTTGATTTTAAAATGACCTTTTTCATGTTTGAAATGTACTAACTCGTTTTTTCCTCACAGCAGGTTAACTTGTGTGTGGTTGCAAAATTACGGTCCCATTGAGTACATTTTTGGAGAAAGGGACACCAATTGCACCACAGGGGGGGGGGGGGGGGGGGAGGGTGCAGAGCACGATACATTTTTCTCTGTTCGGTAAGCTTTTTTTTGTGTTTTATACTTTTGGAATTTTGGTTTTTCATGTTGATTTTAAAATGACCTTTTTCATGTTTGAAATGTACTAACTCGTTTATTCCTCACAGCAGGTCAACTTGTGTGTGGTTGCAACATTACGGTCCCATTGAGTACATTTTTGGAGCAAGGGACACCAGTTGCACCACAGGGCGGGGGGAGGGTGCTGAGCACGATACATTTTTCTCTCTTCGGTAAGGTTTTTTTTGTGTTATATACTTTTGAAATTTTGGTTTTTCATCTTGATTTTAAAATGACCTTTTTCATGTTTGAAATGTACTAACTCGTTTTTTCCTCACAGCAGGTTAACTTGTGTGTGGTTGCAAAATTACGGTCCCATTGAGTACATTTTTGGAGAAAGGGACACCAGTTGCACCACAGGGGGAGGGGGGGGGGGGGAGGGTGCAGAGCACGATACATTTTTCTCTGTTCGGTAAGCTTTTTTTTGTGTTTTATACTTTTGGAATTTTGGTTTTTCATGTTGATTTTAAAATGACCTTTTTCATGTTTGAAATGTACTAACTCGTTTCTTCCTCACAGCAGGTTAACTTGTGTGTGGTAGCAAAATTACGGTCCCATTGAGTACATTTTTGGAGAAAGGGACACCAGTTGCACCACAGGGGGGGGGGGGGGGGAGGGTGCAGAGCACGATACATATTTCTCTGTTCGGTAAGCTTTTTTTTGTGTTTTATACTTTTGGAATTTTGGTTTTTCATGTTGATTTTAAAATGACCTTTTTCATGTTTGAAATGTACTAATTCGTTTTTTCCTCACAGCAGGTCAACTTGTGTGTGGTTGCAACATTACGGTCCCATTGAGTACATTTTTGGAGAAAGGGACACCAGTTGCACCACAGGGGGGGGGGGGGGGGGAGGGTGCAGAGCACGATACATTTTTCTCTGTTCGGTAAGTTTTTTTTGTGTTTTATACTTTTGGAATTTTGGTTTTTCATGTTGATTTTAAAATGACCTTTTTCATGTTTGAAATGTACTAACTCGTTTTTTCCTCACAGCAGGTCATTTTGTGTGTTGTTGCAACATTACGGTCCCATTGAGTACATTTTTGGAGAAAGGGACACCAGTTGCAGCACAGGGCGGGGGGAGGGTGCAGAGCACGATACATTTTTCTCTGTTCGGTAAGCTTTTTCTTGTGTTTTATACATTTGGAATTTTGGTTTTTCATGTTGATTTTAAAAAGACCTTTTTCATGTTTGAAATGTACTAACTCGTTTTTTCCTCACAGCAGGTTAACTTGTGTGTGGTTGCAAAATTACGGTCCCATTGAGTACATTTTTGGAGAAAGGGACACCAGTTGCACCACAGGGCGGGGGGAGGGTGCAGAGCACGATACATTTTTCTCTCTTCGGTAAGCATTTTCTTGTGTTTTATAATTTTGGAATTTCGGTCTTTCATGTTTATTTTAAAATGACCTTTCTCATGTTTGAAATGTACTAACTCGTTTTTTCCTCACAGCAGGTCAACTTGTGTGTGGCTGCAACATTACGGTCCCATTGAGTACATTTTTCGAGAAAGGGAAACATCAGTTGCACCACAGGGCGGGACGAGGGTGCAGAGCACGATACATTTTCTCTTTTCGGGAAGCATTTTTTTGTGTTTTGTACTTTTGGAATTTTGGTTTTTCATGTTGATTTTAAAATGACCTTTATCATGTTTGAAATGTACTAACTCGTTTTTTCCTCACAGCAGGTCAGCTTGTGTGTGGCTGCAACATTACAGTCCCATTGAGTACATTTTTCGAGAAAGGGAAACATCAGTTGCACCACAGGGCGGGACGAGGGTGCTGAGCACGATACATTTCTCTCTCTTCGGTAAGCTTTTTTTGTGTTTTATACTTTTGGAATTTTGGTTTTTCATGGAGATTTTAAAATGACCTTTTTCATGTTTGAAATGTACTAACTCGTTTTTTCCTCACAGCAGGTCAACTTGTGTGTGGTTGCAACATTACGATCTCATTGAGTACATTTTTGGAGAAAGGGACACCAGTTGCACCACAGGGCGGGGGGAGGGTGCTGAGCACGATACATTTTTCTCTCTTCGGTAAGCTTTTTTTTGTGATTTATACTTTTGGAATTTTGGTTTTTCATGCTGATTTTAAAATGACCTTTTTCACGTTTGAAATGTACTAACTCGTTTTTTCCTCACAGCGGGTCAACTTGTGTGTGGTTGCAACATTACGGTCCCACTGAGTACATTTTTGGAGAAAGGGACATCTGTTGCACCACCAGGCATGGAGGAAGGTGCAGTGCACGATACATTTTCTTTTTTTTTGGTAAGTATTCTTTTGTGTTTTATACTTTTGGAATTTTGGTTTTTCACGTTGATTTTAAAATGACCTTTATCATGTTTGAAATGTACTAACTCGTTTTTTCCTCACAGCAGGTCAACTTGTGTGTGGTTGCAACATTACGGTCCCATTGAGTACATTTTTGGAGAAAGGGACACCAGTTGCACCACAGGGCGGGGGTAGGGTGCAGAACACGATACATTTTTCTCTCTTCGGTAAGCTTTCTTTTGTGTTTTATACTTTTGGAATTTTGGTTTTTCATGTTGATTTTAAAATGATTTTTTTCATGTTTGAAATGTACGAACTCGTTTTTTCCTCTCAGCAGGTCAACTAGTGTGTGGTCGCAACATTACGGACCCATTGAGTCCGTTTTTGGAGGAAGGGACATCAGTTGCACCACAGGGCGGGAGGAGGGTGCTGAGCACGATACATTTTCTCTCTTCGGTAAGAATTTTTTTGTGTTTTATACTTTTGGAATTTTGGTTTTTCATGTTGATTTTATAATGACCTTTTCCATGTTTGAAATGTACTAACTCGTTTTTTCCTCACAGCAGGTCAACTTGTGTGTGGTTGCAACATTACGGTCCCATTGAGTACATTTTTGGAGAAAGGGACATCAGTTGCACCACAGGGCAGGGGGAGGGTGCAGAGCACGATACATTTTTCTCTCTTCGGTAAGCTTTCTTTTGTGTTTTATACTTTTGGAATTTTGGTTTTTCATGTTGATTTTAAAATGATTTTTTTCATGTTTGAAATGTACGAACTCGTTTTTTCCTCTCAGCAGGTCAACTAGCGTGTGGGCGCAACATTACGGACCCATTGAGTCCGTTTTTGGAGGAAGGGACATCAGTTGCACCACAGGGCGGGAGGAGGGTGCTGAGCACGATACATTTTCTCTCTTCGGTAAGCATTTTTTTGTGTTTTATACTTTTGGAATTTTGGTTTTTCATGTTGATTTTATAATGACGTTTTTCACGTTTGAAATGTACTAACTCGTTTTTTCCTCACAGCAGGTCAACTTGTGTGTGGTTGCAACATTACGGTCCCATTGAGTACATTTTTGGAGAAAGGGAAACATCAGTTGCACCACAGGGCGGGACGAGGGTGCAGAGCACGATACATTTTCTCTCTTCGGTAAGCATTTTTTTGTGTTTTATACTTTTGGAATTTTGGTTTTTCATGTTGATTTTAAAATGATCTGTTTCATGTTTGAAATGTACTAACTCGTTTTTTCCTCACAGCAGGTCAACTTGTGTGTGGTTGCAACATTACGGTCCCATTGAGTACATTTATGGAGAAAGGGACATCTGTTGCACCACCAGGCATGGAGGAAGGTGCAGTGCACGATACATTTTCTTTTTTTTTGGTAAGCATTCTTTTGTGTTTTATACATTTGGAATTTTGGTTTTTCATGTTGATTTTAAAATGACCTTTATCATGTTTGAAATGTACTAACTCGTTTTTTCCTCACAGCAGGTCAACTTGTGTGTGGTTGCAACATTACAGTCCCATTGAGTACATTTTTGGAGAAAGGGACATCAGTTGCACCACAGGGCGGGGGGAGGGTGCAGAGCACGATACATTTTTCTCTCTTCGGTAAGCTTTCTTTTGTGTTTTATACTTTTGGAATTTTGGTTTTTCATGTTGATTTTCAAATGATTTTTTTCATGTTTGAAATGTACGAACTCGTTTTTTCCTCTCAGCAGGTGAATTAGTGTGTGGTCGCAACATTACGGACCCATTGAGTCCGTTTTTGGAGGAAGGGACATCAGTTGCACCACAGGGCGGGAGGAGGGTGCTGAGCACGATACATTTTCTCTCTTTGGTAAGCTTTCTTTTGTGTTTTATACTTTTGGAATTTTGGTTTTTCATGTTGATTTTAAAATGATTTTTTTCATGTTTGAAATGTACGAACTCGTTTTTTCCTCTCAGCAGGTCAACTAGTGTGTGGGCGCAACATTACGACCCATTGAGTATGTTTTTGGAGGAAGGGACATCAGATGCACCACAGGGCGGGAGGAGGGTGCTGAGCACGATACATTTTCTCTCTTCGGTAAGCATTTTTTTGTGTTTTATACTTTTGGAATTTTGGTTTTTCATGTTGATTTTATAATGACGTTTTTCATGTTTGAAATGTACTAACTCGTTTTTTCCTCACAGCAGGTCAACTTGTGTGTGGTTGCAACATTACGGTCCCATTGAGTACATTTTTGGAGAAAGGGAAACATCAGTTGCACCACAGGGCGGGACGAGGGTGCAGAGCACGATACATTTTCTCTTTTCGGTAAGCATTTTTTTGTGTTTTGTACTTTTGGAATTTTGGTTTTTCATGTTGATTTTAAAATGATCTTTTTCATGTTTGAAATGTACTAACTCGTTTTTTCCTCACAGCGGGTCAACTTGTGTGTGGTTGCAACATTACGGTCCCATTGAGTACATTTTTGGAGAAACGGACATCTGTTGCACCACCAGGCATGGAGGAAGGTGCAGTGCACGATACATTTTCTTTTTTTTTGGTAAGCATTCGTTTGTGTTTTATACTTTTGGAATTTTGGTTTTTCATGTTGATTTTAAAATGACCTTTATCATGTTTGAAATGTACTAACTCGTTATTTCCTCACAACAGGTCAACTTGTGTGTGGTTGCAACATTACGGTCCCATTGAGTACATTTTTGGAGAAAGGGACACCAGTTGCACCACAGGGCGGGGGGAGGGTGCTGAGCACGATACATTTTTTTCTCTTCGGTAAGCATTTTTTTGTGTTTTATACTTTTGGAATTTTGGTTTTTCATGTTGATTTTAAAATGATCTTTTCCATGTTTGAAATGTACGAACACGTTTTTTCCTCACAGCAGGTCAACTTGTATGTGTGGTTGCAACATTACGCTCCCACTGAGTACATTTATGGAGAAAGGAACATCTGTTGCACCACCAGGCAGGGAGGAATGTGCAGTGCACGATACATTTTCTTTCTTTGGGAAGCATTTTTCTCTGTTTTAATATTTTTGAATCTTGGATTTTTATGTTGATTTTATAATGACCTTTTTCATGTTTGAAATGTACTAACTCGTTTTTTCCTCACAGCAGTTCAACTTGTGTGTGGTTGCAACATTACGGTCCCATTGAGTACATTTTTGGAGAAACGGACATCTGTTGCACCACCAGGCATGGAGGAAGGTGCAGTGCACGATACATTTTCTTTTTTTTTGGTAAGCATTCTTTTGTGTTTTATACATTTGGAATTTTGGTTTTTCATGTTGATTTTAAAATGACCTTTCTCATGTTTGAAATGTACAAACTCGTTTTTTCCTCTCAGCAGGTGAATTAGTGTGTGGTCGCAACATTACGGACCCATTGAGTACATTTTTGGAGAAAGGGACATCAGTTGCACCACAGGGCGGGGGGAGGGTGCAGAGCACGATACATTTTTCTCTCTTCGGTAAGCTTTCTTTTGTGTTTTATACTTTTGGAATTTTGGTTTTTCATGTTGATTTTCAAATGATTTTTTTCATGTTTGAAATGTACGAACTCGTTTTTTCCTCTCAGCAGGTGAATTAGTGTGTGGTCGCAACATTACGGACCCATTGAGTCCGTTTTTGGAGGAAGGAACATCAGTTGCACCACAGGGCGGGAGGAGGGTGCTGAGCACGATACATTTTCTCTCTTTGGTAAGCTTTCTTTTGTGTTTTATACTTTTGGAATTTTGGTTTTTCATGTTGAATTTAAAATGAGCTTTTTCATGTTTGAAATGAACTAACTCGTTTTTTCCTCTCAGCAGGTCAACTTGTGTGTGGTTGCAACATTACGGTCCCATTGAGTACATTTTTGGAGAAAGGGACATCAGTTGCACCACAGGGCGGGACGAGGGTGCAGAGCACGATACATTTTCTCTCTTCGGTAAGCATTTTTTTGTGTTTTATACTTTTGGAATCTTGGTTTATCATGTTGTTTTTAAAATGACCTTTATCATGTTTGAAATGTACTAACTCGTTTTTTCTTCACAGCAGGTCATCTTGTGTGTGGTTGCAACATTACGGTCCCATTGAGTACATTTTTGGAGAAAGGGACACCAGTTGCACCACAGGGCGGGGGGAGGGTGCTGAGCACGATACATTTTTTTCTCTTCGGTAAGCATATTTTTGTGTTTTATACTTTTGGAATTTTGGTTTTTCATGTTGATTTTAAAATGACCTTTTTCATGTTTGAAATGTACGAACTCGTTTTTTCCTCACAGCAGGTCAACTTGTGTGTGGTTGCAACATTACGTTCCCATTGAGTACTTTTTTGGAGAAAGGGACATCAGTTGCACCACAGGGCGGGACGAGGGTGCGGAGCACGATACATTTTCTCCCTTCGGTAAGCATTTTTTTGTGTTTTATACTTTTGCAATCTTGATATTTCATGTTGATTTTAAATTGACCTTTTTCATGTTTGAAATGTACTAACTCGTTTTTTCCTCACAGCAGGTCAACTTGTGTGTAGTTGCATTATTACGGTCCCATTGAGTACATTTTTGGAGAAAGGGACATCAGTTGCACCACAGAGTGGGACGAGGGTGCAGAGCACGATACATTTTCTCTCTTCGGTAAGCATTTTTCTGTGTTTGATACTTTTGGAATTTTGGTATTTCATGTTGATTTTAAAATGACTTTTCTCATGTTTGAAATGTACTAACTCGTTTTTTCCTCACAGCAGGTCAACTTGTGTGTGGTTGCAACATTACGGTCCCATTCAGTACATTTTTGGAGAAAGGGACATCTGTTGCACCACCAGGCATGGAGGAAGGTGCAGTGCACGATACATTTTCTTTTTTTTTGGTAAGCATTCTTTTGTGTTTTTTACTTTTGGAATTTTGGTTTTTCATGTTGATTTTAAAATGACCTCTATCATGTTTGAAATGTACTAACTCGTTTTTTCCTCACAGCAGGTCAACTTGTGTGTGGCTGCAACATTACGGTCCCATTGAGTACATTTTTCGAGAAAGGGAAACATCAGTTGCACCACAGGGCGGGACGAGGGTGCTGAGCACGATACATTTCTCTCTCTTCGGTAAGCTTTTTTTGTGTTTTATACTTTTGGAATTTTGGTTTTTCATGGAGATTTTAAAATGACCTTTTTCATGTTTGAAATGTACTAACTCGTTTTTTCCTCACAGCAGGTCAACTTGTGTGTGGTTGCAACATTACGGTCTCATTGAGTACATTTTTGGAGAAAGGGACACCAGTTGCACCACAGGGCGGGGGGAGGGTGCTGAGCACAATACATTTTTCTCTCTTCGGTAAGCTTTTTTTTGTGTTTTATACTTTTGGAATTTTGGTTTTTCATGTTGATTTTAAAATGACCTTTTTCATGTTTGAAATGTACTAACTCGTTTTTTCCTCACAGCGGGTCAAGTTGTGTGTGGTTGCAACATTACGGTCCCACTGAGTACATTTTTGGAGAAAGGGACATCTGTTGCACCACCAGGCATGGAGGAAGGTGCAGTGCACGATACATTTTCTTTTTTTTTGGTAAGTATTCTTTTGTGTTTTATACTTTTGGAATTTTGGTTTTTCACGTTGATTTTAAAATGACCTTTATCATGTTTGAAATGTAGTAACTCGTTTCTTCCTCACAGCAGGTCAACTTGTGTGTGGTTGCAACTTTACGGTCCCATTGAGTACACTTTTGGAGAAAGGGAAACAACAGTTGCACCACAGGGCGGGACGAGGGTGCAGAGCACGATGCATTTTCTCTCTTCGGTAAGCATTTTTTTGTGTTTTATACTTTTGGAATTTTGGTTTTTCATGTTGATTTTAAAATGACCTTTTTCATGTTTGAAATGTACTAACTCGTTTTTTCCTCACAGCAGGTCAACTTGTGTGTGGTTGCAACATTACGGTCCCATTGAGTACATTTTTGGAGAAAGGGACATCTGTTGCACCACCAGGCATGGAGGAAGGTGCAGTGCACGATACATTTTTTTTTTTTTTGGTAAGCATTATTTTGTGTTTTATACATTTGGAATTTTGGTTTTTCATGTTGATTTTAAAATGACCTTTATCATGTTTGAAATGTACTAACTCGTTTTTTCCTCACAGCAGGTCAACTTGTGTGTGGTTGCAACATTACGGTCCCATTGAGTACATTTTTGGAGAAAGGGACATCAGTTGCACCACAGGGCGGGGGGAGGGTGCAGAGCACGATACATTTTTCTCTCTTCGGTAAGCTTTCTTTTGTGTTTTATACTTTTGGAATTTTGGTTTTTCATGTTGATTTTCAAATGATTTTTTTCATGTTTGAAATGTACTAACTCGTTTTTTCCTCTCAGCAGGTCAACTAGTGTGTGGGCGCAACATTACGGACCCATTGAGTCCGTTTTTGGAGGAAGGGACATCAGTTGCACCACAGGGCGGGAGGAGGGTGCTGAGCACGATACATTTTCTCTCTTCGGTAAGCATTTTTTTGTGTTTTATACTTTTGGAATTTTGGTTTTTCATGTTGATTTTATAATGACGTTTTTCATGTTTGAAATGTACTAACTCGTTTTTTCCTCACAGCAGGTCAACTTGTGTGTGGTTGCAACATTACGGTCCCATTGAGTACATTTTTGGAGAAACGGAAACATCAGTTGCACCACAGGGCGGGACGAGGGTGCAGAGCACGATACATTTTCTCTTTTCGGTAAGCATTTTTTTGTGTTTTGTACTTTTGGAATTTTGGTTTTTCATGTTGATTTTAAAATGATCTTTTTCATGTTTGAAATGTACTAACTCGTTTTTTCCTCACAGCAGGTCAACTTGTGTGTGGTTGCAACATTACGGTCCCATTGAGTACATTTTTGGAGAAGCGGACATCTGTTGCACCACCAGGCATGGAGGAAGGTGCAGTGCACGATACATTTTCTTTTTTTTTGGTAAGCATTCTTTTGTGTTTTATACTTTTGGAATTTTGGTTTTTCATGTTGACTTTAAAATGACCTTTATCATGTTTGAAATGTACTAACTCGTTTTTTCCTCACAGCAGGTCAACTTGTGTGTGGTTGCAACATTACGGTCCCATTGAGTACATTTTTGGAGAAACGGACATCTGTTGCACCACCAGGCATGGAGGAAGGTGCAGTGCACGATACATTTTCTTTTTTTCTGGTAAGCATTCGTTTGTGTTTTATACTTTTGGAATTTTGGTTTTTCATGTTGATTTTAAAATGACCTTTATCATGTTTGAAATGTACTAACTCGTTATTTCCTCACAACAGGTCAACTTGTGTGTGGTTGCAACATTACGGTCCCATTGAGTACATTTTTGGAGAAAGGGACACCAGTTGCACCACAGGGCGGGGGGAGGGTGCTGAGCACGATACATTTTTTTCTCTTCGGTAAGCATTTTTTTGTGTTTTATACTTTTGGAATTTTGGTTTTTCATGTTGATTTTAAAATGATCTTTTCCATGTTTGAAATGTACGAACACGTTTTTACCTCACAGCAGGTCAACTTGTATGTGTGGTTGCAACATTACGCTCCCACTGAGTACATTTTTTAGAAAGGAACATCTGTTGCACCACCAGGCAGGGAGGAAGGTGCAGTGCACGATACATTTTCTTTCTTTGGGAAGCATTTTTCTCTGTTTTATAATTTTGGAATCTTGGTTTTTTATGTTGATTTTATAATGACCTTTTTCATGTTTGAAATGTACTAACTCGTTTTTTCCTCACAGCAGGTCAACTTGTGTGTGGTTGCAACATTACGGTCCCATTGAGTACATTTTTGGAGAAAGGGAAACATCAGTTGCACCACAGGGCGGGACGAGGGTGCAGAGCACGATACATTTTCTCTCTTTGGTAAGCATTTTTTTGTGTTTTATACTTTTGGAATTTTGGTTTTTCATGTTGATTTTAAAATGATCTTTTTCATGTTTGAAATGTACTAACTCGTTTTTTCCTCACAGCAGGTCAACTTGTGTGTGGTTGCAACATTACGGTCCCATTGAGTACATTTTTGGAGAAAGGGACATCAGTTGCACCACAGGGCGGGACGAGGTTGCAGAGCACGATACATTTTCTCTCTTCGGTAAGCATTTTTTTGTGTTTTATACTTTTGGAATTTTGGTTTTTCATGTTGATTTTAAAATGACCTTTTTCATGTTTGAAATGTTCGAACTCGTTTTCTCCTCACAGCAGGTCAACTTGTGTGTGGTTGCAACATTACGGTCCCATTGAGTACATTTTTGGAGAAACGGACATCTGTTGCACCACCAGGCATGTTGGAAGGTGCAGTGCACGATACATTTTCTTTTTTTTTGGTAAGCATTCTTTTGTGTTTTATACTTTTGGAATTTTTGTTTTTCATGTTGATTTTAAAATGACCTTTATCATGTTTGAAATGTACTAACTCGTTTTTTTCTCACAGCAGGTCAACTTGTGTGTGGTTGCAACATTACGGTCCCATTGAGTACATTTTTGGAGAAAGGGACACCAGTTGCACCACAGGGCTCTCTCTTCGGTAAGCTTTCTTTTGTGTTTTATACTTTTGGAATCTTGGTTTATCATGTTGATGTTAAAATGACCTTTTTCATGATTGAAATGTACTAACTCGTTTTTTCCTCACAGCAGGTCAACTTGTATGTGTGGTTGCAACATTACGCTCCCACTGAGTACATTTTTAAAGAAAGGAACATCTGTTGCACCACCAGGCAGGGAGGAAGGTGCAGTGCACGATACATTTTCTTTCTTTGGGAAGCATTTTTCTCTGTTTTATACTTCTGGAATCTTGGTTTATCATGTTGATATTAAAATGACCTTTTTCATGATTGAAATGAACTAACTCGTTTTTTCCTCACAGCAGGTCAACTTGTGTGTGGTTGCAACATTACGGTCCCATTGAGTACATTTATGGAGAAAGGGACATCAGTTGCACCACAGGGCGGGACGAGGGTGCAGAGCACGATACATTTTCTCTCTTCGGTTAGCATTTTTTGTGTTTTATACTTTTGCAATCTTGATATTTCATGTTCATTCTAAAATGACCTTTTTCATGTTTGAAATGTACTAACTCGTTTTTTCCTCACAGCAGTTCAACTTATGTGTGGTTGCAACATTACGGTCCCATTGAGTACATTTTTGGAGAAGGGGACAACTGTTACACCACAGGGCAGGGAGGAGGGTGCGGACCACGATACATTTCCTTTCTTTGGTAAGAATTATTTCTGTTTTATAATTTTGGAATCTTGGTTTTTCATGGTGATTTTAAGAATGATTTTTTTCATGTTTGAAATCTACTACCTCGTTTTTTCCTCACAGCAGGTCAACTTGTGTGTGGGTGCAACATTACGCTCCCATTGAGTACATTTTTGGAGAAAGGGACATCAGTTGCACCACAGGGCAGGAGGAGGGTGCTGAGCACGATACATTTTCTCTCTTCGGTAAGCATTTTTCTGTGTTTGATACTTTTGGAATTTTGGTTTTTCATGTTGATTTTAAAATGACCTTTTTCATGTTTGAAATGTACTAACTCGTTTTTTCCTCACAGCAGGTCAACTTGTATGTGTGGTTGCTACATTACGCTCCCACTGAGTACATTTTTGGAGAAAGGGACATCTGTTGCACCACCAGGCAGGGAGGAAGGTGCAGTGCACGATACATTTTCTTTCTTTGGGAAGCATTTTTCTCTGTTTTATACTTCTGGAATCTTGGTTCATCATGTTGATATTAAAATGACCTTTTTCATGATTGAAATGTACTAACTCGTTTTTTCCTCACAGCAGGTCAACTTGTGTGTGGTTGCAACATTACGCTCCCACTGAGTACATTTTTGGAGAAAGGGACATCTGTTGCACCACCAGGCAGGGAGGAAGGTGCAGTGCACGATACATTTTCTTTTTTCTTGGTAAGCATTCTTTTGTGTTTTTTACTTTTGGAATTTTGGTTTTTCATGTTGATTTTAAAATGACCTTTATCATGTTTGAAATGTACTAACTCGTTTTTTCCTCACAGCGGGTCATCTTGTGTGTGGTTGCAACATTACGGTCCCATTGAGTACATTTTTGGAGAAAGGGACACCAGTTGCACCACAGGGCGGGGGGAGGGTGCTGAGCACGATACATTTTTTTCTCTTCGGTAAGCATATTTTTGTGTTTTATACTTTTGGAATTTTGGTTTTTCATGTTGATTTTAAAATGACCTTTTTCATGTTTGAAATGTACGAACTCGTTTTTTCCTCACAGCAGGTCAACTTGTGTGTGGTTGCAACATTACGGTCCCATTGAGTACATTTTTGGAGAAAGGGACATCAGTTGCACCACAGGGCGTGACGAGGGTGCGGAGCACGATACATTTTCTCCCTTCGGTAAGCATTTTTTTGTGTTTTATACTTTTGCAATCTTGATATTTCATGTTGATTTTAAATTGACCTTTTTCATGTTTGAAATGTACTAACTCGTTTTTTCCTCACAGCAGGTCAACTTGTGTGTAGTTGCATTATTACGGTCCCATTGAGTACATTTTTGGAGAAAGGGACATCAGTTGCACCACAGGGTGGGACGAGGGTGCAGAGCACGATACGTTTTCTCTCTTCGGTAAGCATTTTTCTGTGTTTGATACTTTTGGAATTTTGGTTTTTCATGTTGATTTTAAAATGACTTTTTTCATGTTTGAAATGTACTAACTCGTTTTTTCCTCACAGCGGGTCAACTTGTGTGTGGTTGCAACATTACGCTCCCATTGAGTACATTTTTGGAGAAAGGGACATCAGTTGCAGCACAGGGTGGGAGGAGGGTGCTGAGCACGATACATTTTCTTTCTTTGGTAAGAATTATTTCTGTTTTATAATTTTGGAATCTTGGTTTTTCATGTTGATTTTAAAATGACTTTTTTCATGTTTGAAATGTACTAACTCGTTTTTTCCACACAGCGGGTCAACTTGTGTGTAGTTGCAACATTACGCTCCCATTGAGTACATTTTTGGAGGAAGGGACATCAGTTGCACCACAGGGCGGGAGGAGGGTGCTGAGCACGATACATTTTCTTTCTTTGGTAAGAATTATTTCTGTTTTATAATTTTGGAATCTTGGTTTTGCATGTTGATTTTAAAATGACCTTTTTCATGATTGAAATGTACTAACTCGTTTTTTCCTCACAGCAGGTCAAATTGTGTGTGGTTGCAACATTATGGTCCCATTGAGTACATTTTTGGAGAAAGCGACATCAGTTGCACCACAGGGCGGGAGGAGGGTGCTGAGCACGATACATTTTCTCTCTTCGGTAAGCATTTTTTTGTGTTTGATACTTTTGGAATCTTGATATTTCATGTTGATTCTAAAATGACCTTTTTCATGTTTGAAATGTACTAACTCGTTTTTTCCTCACAGCAGTTCAACTTATGTGTGGTTGCAACATTACGGTCCCATTGAGTACATTTTTGGAGAAAGGGACATCAGTTGCACCACAGGGCAGGAGGAGGGTGCTGAGCACGATACGTTTTCTCTCTTTGGTAAGCATTTTTCTGTGTTTGATACTTTTGGAATTTTGGTTTTTCATGTTGATTTTAAAATGACTTTTTTCATGTTTGAGATGTACTAACTCGTTTTTTCCTCACCGCAGGTCAACTTGTGTGTGGTTGCAACATTACGCTCCCATTGAGTACATTTTTGGAGAAAGGGACATCAGTTGCACCACAGAGCGGGACGAGGGTGCAGAGCACGATACATTTTCTCTCTTCGGTAAGCATTTTTTTGTGTTTTATACTCTTGCAATCTTGATATTTCATGTTGATTTTAAATTGACCTTTTTCATGTTTGAAATGTACTAACTCGTTTTTTCCTCACAGCAAGTCAACTTGTGTGTGGTTGCAACATTACGGTCCCATTGAGTACATTTTTGGAGAAAGGGACATCAGTTGCACCACAGGGCGGGACGAGGGTGCAGAGCACGATACATTTTCTCTCTTCGGTAAGCATTTTTCTGTGTTTGATACTTTTGGAATTTTGGTTTTTCATGTTGATTTTAAAATGACTTTTCTCATGTTTGAAATGTACTAACTCGTTTTTTCCTCACAGCGGGTCAACTTGTGTGTGGTTGCAACATTACGCTCCCATTGAGTACATTTTTGGAGAAAGGGACATCAGTTGCACCACAGGGCGGGAGGAGGGTGCTGAGCACGATACATTTCCTTTCTTTGGTAAGAATTATTTCTGTTTTACAATTTTGGAATCTTGGTTTTTCATGTTGATTTTAAAATGACTTTTTTCATGTTTGAAATGTACTAACTCGTTTTTTCCTCACAGCGGGTCAACTTGTGTGTGGTTGCAACATTACGCTCCCATTGAGTACATTTTTGGAGAAAGGGACATCAGTTGCACCACAGGGCGGGAGGAGGGTGCTGAGCACGATACAGTTTCTTTCTTTGGTAAGAATTATTTCTGTTTTATAATTTTGGAATCTTGGTTTTGCATGTTGATTTTAAAATGACCTTTTTCATGTTTGAAATGTACTAACTCGTTTTTTCCTCACAGCAGGTCAACTTGTGTGTGGTTGCAACATTACGGTCCCATTGAGTACATTTTTGGAGAAAGCGACAACGGTTGCACCACAGGGCGGGAGGAGGGTGCTGAGCACGATACATTTTCTCTCTTCGGTAAGCATTTTTTTGTGTTTGATACTTTTGGAGTCTTGATATTTCATGTTGATTCTAAAATGAGCTTTTTCATGTTTGAAATGTACTAACTCGTTTTTTCCTCACAGCAGTTCAACTTATGTGTGGTTGCAATATTACGGTCCCATTGAGTACATTTTTGGAGAAAGGGACATCAGGTGCACCACAGGGCAGGAGGAGGGTGCTGAGCACGATACATTTTCTCTCTTTGGTAAGCATTTTTCTGTGTTCGATACTTTTGGAATTTTGGTTTTTCATGTTGATTTTAAAATGACTTTTTTCATGTTTGAAATGTACTAACTCGTTTTTTCCTCACAGCAGGTCAACTTGTGTGTGGTTGCAACATTACGCTCCCATTGAGTACATTTTTGGAGAAAGGGACATCAGTTGCACCACAGGGCGGGACGAGGGTGCAGAGCACGATGCATTTTCTCTTCGGTAAGCATCTTTTTGTGTTTTATACTTTTGGAATCTTGATATTTCATGTTGATTCTAAAATGACCTTTTTCATGTTTGAAATGTACTAACTCGTTTTTTCCTCACAGCAGGTCAACTTGTGTGTGGGTGCAACATTACGCTCCCATTGAGTACATTTTTGGAGAAAGGGACATCAGTTGCACCATAGGGCAGGAGGAGGGTGCTGAGCACGATACATTTTCTCTCTTCGGTAAGCATTTTTCTGTGTTTGATACTTTTGCAATTTTGGTTTTTCATGTTGATTTTAAAATGACTTTTTTCATGTTTGAAATGTACTAACTCGTTTTTTCCTCACAGCAGGTCAACTTGTGTGTGGTTGCAACATTACGCTCCCACTGAGTACATTTCTGGAGAAAGGGCCATCAGTTGCACCACAGGGCAAGGAGGAGGGTGCGAAGCACATTACATTTTCTTTCTTTGGTAATAATTATTTCTGTTTTATAATTTTGGAATCTTGGTTTTGCATGTTGATTTTAAAATGACCTTTTTCATGTTTGAAATGTACTAACTGGTTTTTTCCTCACAGCAGGTCAACTTGTGTGTGGGTGCAACATTACGCTCCCATTGAGTACATTTTTGGAGAAAGGGACATCAGTTGCACCATAGGGCGGGAGGAGGGTGCTGAGCACGATACATTTTCTCTCTTCCGTAAGCATTTTTCTGTGTTTGATACTTTTGCAATTTTGGTTTTTCATGTTGATTTTAAAATGACTTTTTTCATGTTTGATATGTACTAACTCGTTTTTTCCTCACAGCAGGTCAACTTGTGTGTGGTTGGAACATTACGCTCCCACTGAGTACATTTTTGGAGAAAGGGACATCAGTTGCACCACAGGGCAAGGAGGAGGGTGCGAAGCACGATACATTTCTTTCTTTGGTAAGAATTATTTCTGTTTTATAATTTTGGAATCTTGGTTTTGCATGTTGATTTTAAAATGACCTTTTTCATGTTTGAAATGTACTAACTCGTTTTTTCCTCACAGCAGGTCAACTTGTGTGTGGTTGCAACATTACGGTCCCATTGAGTACATTTTTGGAGAAAGGGACATCAGTTGCACCACAGGGCTGGAGGAGGGTGCTGAGCACGATACATTTTCTCTCTTCAGTAAGCATTTTTTTGTGTTTGATACTTTTGGAATTTTGGTTTTTCATGTTGATTTTGAAAAGACCTTTTTCATGTTTGAAATGTACTAACTCATTTATTCCTCACTGCAAGTCAACTTGTGTGTGGTTGTACCATTACAGTCCCATTGAGTACTTTTTTGGAGAAAGGGACATCAGTTGCACCACAGGGCGGAAGGAGGGTGCTGAGCACGATACATTTCCTTTCTTTGGTAAGAATTATTTATGTTTTATAATTTTGGAATCTTGGTTTTTCATGGTGATTTTAAGAATGACCTTTTTTATGTTTGAAATCTACTAACTCATTTTTTCCTCACAGCAGGTCAACTTGTGTGTGGGTGCAACATTACGCTCCCATTGAGTACATTTTTGGAGAAAGGGACATCAGTTGCACCACAGGGCGGGAGGAGGGTGCTGAGCACGATACATTTTCTCTCTTCGGTAAGCATTTTTCTGTGTTTGATACTTTTGGAATTTTGGTTTTTCATGTTGATTTTAAAATGACTTTTTTCATGTTTGAAATGTACTAACTCGTTTTTTCCTCACAGCAGGTCAACTTGTGTGTGGTTGCAACATTACGGTCCCATTGAGTACATTTTTGGAGAAAGGGACATCAGTTGCACCACAGGGCGGGACGTGGGTGCAGACCACGATACATTTTCTCTCTTCGGTAAGCATTTTTTTGTGTTTTATACTTTTGGAATCTTGATATTTCATGTTGATTCTAAAATGACCTTTTTCATGTTTGAAATGTACTAACTCGTTTCTTCCTCACAGCAGTTCAACTTATGTGTGGTTGCAACATTACCTCCCATTGAGTACATTTTTGGAGAAGGGGACAACTGTTACACCACAGGGCAGGGAGGAGGGTGCGGACCACGATACATTTCCTTTCTTTGGTAAGAATTATTTCTGTTTTATAGTTTTGGAGTCTTGGTTTTTCATGGTGATTTTAAGAATGACCTTTTTCATGTTTGAAATCTACTACCTCGTTTTTTCCTCACAGCAGGTCAACTTGTGTGTGGGTGCAACATTACGCTCCCATTGAGTACATTTTTGGAGAAAGGGACATCAGTTGCACCACAGGGCGGGAGGAGGGTGCTGAGCACGATAGATTTTCTCTCTTCGGTAAGCATTTTTCTGTGTTTGATACTTTTGGAATTTTGGTTTTTCACAGTGATTTTAAAATGACTTTTTTCATGTTTGAAATGTACTAACTCGTTTTTTCCTCACACCAGGTCAACTTGTATGTGTGGTTGCAACATTACGCTCCCACTGAGTACATTTTTGGAGAAAGGGACATCTGTTGCACCACCAGGCAGGGAGGAAGGTGCAGTGCACGATACATTTTCTTTCTTTGGGAAGCATTTTTCTCTGTTTTATAGTTCTGGAATCTTGGTTGATCATGTTGATATTAAAATGACCTTTTTCGTGATTGAAATGTACTAACTCGTTTTTTCCTCACAGCAGGTCAACATGTATGTGTGGTTGCAACATTACGCTCCCACTGAGTACATTTTTGGAGAAAGGGACATCTGTTGCACAACCAGGCAGGGAGGAAGGTGCAGTGCACGATACATTTTCTTTCTTTGGGAAGCATTTTTCTCTGTTTTATACTTCTGGAATCTTGGTTTATCATGTTGATATTAAAATGACCTTTTTCATGATTGAAATGTACTAACTCGTTTCTTCCTCACAGCAGTTCAACTTATGTGTGGTTGCAACATTACCTCCCATTGAGTACATTTTTGGAGAAGGGGACAACTGTTACACCACAGGGCAGGGAGGAGGGTGCGGCCCACGATACATTTCCTTTCTTTGGTAAGAATTATTTCTGTTTTATAATTTTGGAATCTTGGTTTTTCATGGTGATTTTAAGAATGACCTTTTTCATGTTTGAAATCTACTAACTTGTTTTTTCCTCACAGGAGGTCAACTTGTGTGTGGGTGCAACATTACGCTCCCATTGAGTACATTTTTGGAGAAAGGGACATCAGTTGCACCACAGGGCGGGAGGAGGGTGCTGAGCACGATACATTTTCTCACTTCGGTAAGCATTTTTCTGTGTTTGATACTTTTGGAATTTTGATTTTTCATGTTGATTTTAAAATGACTTTTTTCATGTTTGAAATGTACTAACTCGTTTTTTCCTCACAGGAGGTCAACTTGTATGTGTGGTTGCAACATTACGCTCCCACTGAGTACATTTTTGGAGAAAGGGACATCTGTTGCACCACCAGGCAGGGAGGAAGGTGCAGTGCACGATACATTTTCTTTCTTTGGGAAACATTTTTCTCTGTTTTATACTTCTGGAATCTTGGTTTATCATGTTGATATTAAAATGACCTTTTTCATGATTGAAATGTACTAACTCGTTTTTTCCTCACAGCAGGTCAACTTGTATGTGTGGTTGCAACATTACGCTCCCACTGAGTACATTTTTGGAGAAAGGGACATCTGTTGCACCACCAGGCAGGGAGGAAGGTGCAGTGCACGATACATTTTCTTTCTTTGGGAAGCATTTTTCTCTGTTTTATACTTCTGGAATCTTGGTTTATCATGTTGATATTAAAATGACCTTTTCCATGATTGAAATGTACTAACTCGTTTTTTCCTCACAGCAGGTCAACTTGTATGTGTGGTTGCAACATTACGCTCCCACTGAGTACATTTTTGGAGAAAGGGACATCTGTTGCACCGCCAGGCAGGGAGGAAGGTGCAGTGCACGATACATTTTCTTTCTTTGGGAAGCATTTTTCTCTGTTTTATACTTGTGGAATCTTGGTTTATCATGTTGATATTAAAATGACCTTTTTCATGATTGAAATGTACTAACTCGTTTTTTCCTCACAGCAGGTCAACTTGTGTGTGGTTGCAACATTACGCTCCCACTGAGTACATTTTTGGAGAAAGGGACATCTGTTGCACCACAGGGCGGGGGGAGGGTGCAGAGCACGATACATTTTTCTCTCTTCGGTAAGCTTTCTTTTGTGTTTTATACTTTTGGAATCTTGGTTTATCATGTTGATATTAAAATAACCTTTTTCATGGTTGAAATGTACTAACTCGTTTTTTCCTCACAGCAGGTCAACTTGTATTTGTGGTTGCAACATTACGCTCCCACTGAGTACATTTTTGGAGAAAGGGACATCTGTTGCACCACCAGGCAGGGAGGAAGGTGCAGTGCACGATACATTTTCTTTTTTTGGTAAGCATTTTTCTCTGTTTTATACTTCTGGAATCTTGGTTTATCATGTTGATATTAAAATGACCTTTTTCATGATTGAAATGTACTAACTCGTTTTTTCTCACAGCAGGTCAACTTGTGTGTGGTTGCAACATTACGGTCCCATTGAGTACATTTTTGGAGAAAGGGACATCAGTTGCACCACAGGGCGGGGGGAGGGTGCAGAGCACGATACATTTTCTCTCTTCGGTAAGCATTTTTTTGTGTTTTATACTTTTGGAATCTTGATATTTCATGTTGATTCTAAAATGACCTTTTTCATGTTTGAAATGTACTAACTCGTTTTTTCCTCACAGCAGTTCAACTTATGTGTGGTTGCAACATTACGGTCCCATAGAGTACATTTTTGGAGAAGGGGACAACTGTTACACCACAGGGCAGAGAGGAGGGTGCGGACCACGATACATTTGCTTTCTTTGGTAAGAATTATTTCTGTTTTATAATTTTGGAATCTTGGTTTTTCATGGTGATTTTAAGAATGACCTTTTTCATGTTTGAAATGTACTAACTCGTTTTTTCCTCACAGCAGGTCAACTTGTGTGTGGTTGCAACATTACGCTCCCACTGAGTACATTTTTGGAGAAAGGGACATCTGTTGCACCACCAGGCAGGGAGGAAGGTACAGTGCACGATACATTTTCTTTCTTTGGGAAGCATTTTTCTCTGTTTTATACTTCTGGAATCTTGGTGTATCATGTTGATATTAAAATGACCTTTTTCATGATTGAAATGTACTAACTCGTTTTTTCCTCACAGCAGGTCAACTTGTGTATGGTTGCAACATTACGGTCCCATTGAGTACATTTTTGGAGAAAGGGACATCAGTTGCACCACAGGGCGGGACGAGGGTGCAAAGCACGATACATTTTCTCTCTTCGGTAAGCATTTTTTTGTGTTTTATACTTTTGGAATTTTGGTTTTTCATGTTGATTTTAAAATGACCTTCTTCATGTTTGAAATGTACTAACTCGTTTTTTCCTCACAGCAGGTCAACTTGTGTGTGGTTGCAACATTACGCTCCCACTGAGTACATTTTTGGAGAAACGGACATCTGTTGCACCACCAGGCAGGGAGAAAGGTGCAGTGCATGATACATTTTCTTTCTTTGGGAAGCATTTTTCTTTGTATTATGCTTCTGGAATCTTGGTTTATCATGTTGATATTAAAAAGACCTTTTTCATGATTGAAATGTACTAATTCGTTTTTTCCTCACAGCAGGTCAACTTGTGTGTGGTTGCAACATTACGGTCCCATTGAGTACATTTTTGGAGAAAGGGACATCAGTTGCACCACAGGGCGGGACGAGGGTGCAGATCACGATACATTTTCTCTCTTCGGTAAGCATTTTTTTGTGTTTTATACTTTTGGAATTTTGGTTTTTCATGTTGATTTTAAAATGACCTTCTTCATGTTTGAAATGTACTAATTCGTTTTTTCCTCACAGCAGGTCAACTTGTGTGTGGTTGCAACATTACGCTCCCACTGAGTACATTTTTGGAGAAAGGGACATCTGTTGCACCACCAGGCAGGGAGGAAGGTGCAGTGCACGATACATTTTCTTTCTTTGGGAAGCATTTTTCTCTGTTTTATACTTCTGGAATCTTGGCGTATCATGTTGATATTAAAATGACCTTTTTCATGATTGAAATGTACTAACTCGTTTTTTCCTCACAGCAGGTCAACTTGTATGTGTGGTTGCAACATTACACTCCCACTGAGTACATTTTTGGAGAAAGGGACATCTGTTGCACCACCAGGCAGGGAGGAAGGTGCAGTGCACGATACATTTTCTTTTTTTTTGGTAAGCATTCTTTTGTGTTTTATACTTTTTGAATTTTGGTTTTTCATGCTGATTTTAAAATGACCTTTTTCATGTTTGAAATGAACTAATTCGTTTTTTCCTCACAGCAGGTCAACTTGTGTGTGGTTGCAACATTACGGTCCCATTGAGTACATTTTTGGAGAAAGGGACATCAGTTGCACCACATGGCGGGACGAGGGTGCAGAGCACGATACATTTTCTCTCTTCGGTAAGCATTTTTTTGTGTTTTATACTTTTGGAATTTTGGTTTTTCATGTTGATTTTAAAATGACCTTTTTCATGTTTGAAATGTACTAATTCGTTTTTTCCTCACAGCAGGTCAACTTGTGTGTGGTTGCAACATTACGGTCCCATTGAGTACATTTTTGGAGAAAGGGACACCATTTGCACCACAGGGCGGAGGGAGGGTGCAGAGCACGATACATTTTTCTCTCTTCGGTAAGCTTTCTTTTGTGTTTTATACTTTTGGAATTTTGGTTTATCATGTTGATTTTAAAATGACTTTTTTCATGTTTGAAATGTACGAACTCGTTTTTTCCTCTCAGCAGGTCAACTTGTGTGTGGTCGCAACATTACGGACCCATTGAGTACGTTTTTGGAGATAGGGACATCAGTTGCACCACAGGGTGGGAGGAGGGTGCTGAGCATGATACATTTTCTCTCTTCGGTAAGCATTTTTTTGTGTTTTATACTTTTGGAATTTTGGTTTTTCATGTTGATTTTAAAATGACCTTTTTCATGTTTGAAATGTACTAACTCGTTTTTTCCTCACAGCAGGTCAACTTGTGTGTGGTTGCAACATTACGGTCCCATTGAGTACATTTTTGGAGAAAGGGACATCAGTTGCACCACAGGGCGGGAGGAGGGTGCTGAGCACGATACATTTTTTCTCTTCGGTAAGCATTTTTTTGTGTTTTATACTTTTGGAATTTTGGTTTTTCATGTTGATTTTAAAATGACCTTTTTCATGTTTGAAATGTACTAACTCGTTTTTTCCTCACAGCAGGTCAACTTGTGTGTGGTTGCAACATTACGGTCCCATTGAGTACATTTTTGGAGAAAGGGACACCAGTTGCACCACAGGGCGGGGGGAGGGTGCAGAGCACGATACATTTTTCTCTCTTCGGTAAGCTTTCTTTTGTGTTTTATACTTTTGGAATTTTGGTTTATCATGTTGATTTTAAAATGACTTTTTTCATGTTTGAAATGTACTAACTCGTTTTTTCCTCTCAGCAGGTCAACTTGTGTGTGGTCGCAACATTACGGACCCATTGAGTACGTTTTTGGAGAAAGGGACATCTGTTGCACCACCAGGCAGGGAGGAAGGTGCAGTGCACGATACATTTTCTTTCTTTGGGAAGCATTTTTCTCTGTTTTATATTTCTGGAATCTTGGTTCATCATGTTGATATTAAAATGACCTTTTTCATGATTGAAATGTACTAACTCGTTTTTTCCTCACAGCAGGTCGACTTGTATGTGTGGTTGCAACATTACGCTCCCACTGAGTACATTTTTGGAGACAGGGACATCTGTTGCACCACCAGGCAGGGAGGAAGGTGCAGTGCACGATACATTTTCTTTTTTTTTGGTAAGCATTCTTTTGTGTTTTATACTTTTTGAATTTTGGTTTTTCATGTTGATTTTAAAATGAACTTTTTCATGTTTGAAATGAACTAATTCGTTTTTTCCTCACAGCAGGTCAACTTGTGTGTGGTTGCAACATTACGGTCCCATTGAGTACATTTTTGGAGAAAGGGACATCTGTTGCACCACCAGGCAGGGAGGAAGGTGCAGTGCACGATACATTTTCTCTCTTCGGTAAGCATTTTTTTGTGTTTTATACTTTTGGAATTTTGGTTTTTCATGTTGATTTTAAAATGACCTTTCTCATGTTTGAAATGTACTAACTCGTTTTTTCCTCACAGCAGGTCAACTTGTGTGTGGTTGCAACATTACGGTCCCATTGAGTACATTTTTGGAGAAAGGGACACCAGTTGCACCACAGGGCGGGGGGAGGGTGCAGAGCACGATACATTTTTCTCTCTTCAGTAAGCTTTCTTTTGTGTTATATACTTTTGGAATTTTGGTTTATCATGTTGATTTTAAAATGACTTTTTTCATGTTTGAAATGTACTAACTCGTTTTTTCCTCTCAGCAGGTCAACTTGTGTGTGGTCGCAACATTACGGACCCATTGAGTACGTTTTTGGAGAAAGGGACATCAGTTGCACCACAGGGTGGGAGGAGGGTGCTGAGCACGATACATTTTCTCTCTTCGGTAAGCATTTTTTTGTGTTTTATACTTTTGGAATTTTGGTTTTTCATGTTGATTTTAAAATGACCTTTTTCATGTTTGAAATGTACTAACTCGTTTTTTCCTCACAGCAGGTCAACTTGTGTGTGGTTGCAACATTACGGTCCCATTGAGTACATTTTTGGAGAAAGGGACACCAGTTGCACCACAGGGCGGGGCGAGGGTGCAGAGCACGATACATTTTTCTCTCTTCGGTAAGCTTTCTTTTGTGTTTTATACTTTTGGAATTTTGGTTTATCATGTTGTTTTTAAAATGACTTTTTTCATGTTTGAAATGTACTAACTCATTTTTTCCTCTCAGCAGGTCAACTTGTGTGTGGTCGCAACATTACGGACCTATTGAGTACGTTTTTGGAGAAAGGGACATCAGTTGCACCACAGGGTGGGAGGAGGGTGCTGAGCACGATACATTTTCTCTCTTCGGTAAGCATTTTTTTGTGTTTGATACTTTTGGAATTTTGGTTTTTCATGTTGATTTTAAAATGACCTTTTTCATGTTTGAAATGTACTAACTCGTTTTTTCCTCACAGCAGGTCAACTTGTGTGTGGTTGCAACATTACGGTCCCATTGAGTACATTTTTGGAGAAAGGGACATCAGTTGCACCACAGGGCGGGAGGAGGGTGCTGAGCACGAAACATTTTTTCTCTTCGGTAAGCATTTTTTTGTGTTTGATACTTTTGGAATTTTGGTTTTTCATGTTGATTTTAAAATGACTTTTTTCATGTTTGAAATGTACGAACTCGTATTTTCCTCTCAGCAGGTCAACTTGTGTGTGGTCGCAACATTACGGACCCATTGAGTACGTTTTTGGAGAAAGGGACATCAGTTGCACCACAGGGTGGGAGGAGGGTGCTGAGCACGATACATTTTCTCTCTTCGGTAAGCATTTTTTTGTGTTTTATACTTTTGGAATTTTGGTTTTTCATGTTGATTTTAAAATGACCTTTTTCATGTTTGAAATGTACTAACTCGTTTTTTCCTCACAGCAGGTCAACTTGTGTGTGGTTGCAACATTACGGTCCCATTGAGTACATTTTTGGAGAAAGGGACATCAGTTGCAACGCAGGGCGGGAGGAGGGTGCTGAGCACGATACATTTTTTCTCTTCGGTAAGCATTTTTTTGTGTTTTATACTTTTGGAATTTTGGTTTTTCATGTTGATTTTAAAATGACCTTTTTCATGTTTGAAATTTACTAACTCGTTTTTTCCTCACAGCAGGTCAACTTGTGTGTGGTTGCAACATTACGGTCCGATTGAGTACATTTTTGGAGAAAGGGACACCAGTTGCACCACAGGGCGGGGGGAGGGTGCAGAGCACGATACATTTTTCTCTCTTCGGTAAGCTTTCTTTTGTGTTTTATACTTTTGGAATTTTGGTTTTTCATGTTGATTTTAGAGTGACTTTTTTCATGTTTGAAATGTACTAACTCGTTTTTTCCTCTGAGCAGGTCAACTTGTGTGTGGTCGCAACATTACGGACCCATTGAGTACGTTTTTGGAGAAAGGGACATCTGTTGCACCACCAGGCAGGGAGGAAGGTGCAGTGCACGATACATTTTCTTTCTTTGGGAAGCATTTTTCTCTGTTTTATACTTCTGGAATCTTGGTGTATCATGTTGATATTAAAATGACCTTTTTCATGATTGAAATGTACTAACTCGTTTTTTCCTCACAGCAGGTCAACTTGTATGTGTGGTTGCAACATTACGCTCCCACTGAGTACATTTTTGGAGAAAGGGACATCTGTTGCACCACCAGGCAGGGAGGAAGGTGCAGTGCACAATACATTTTCTTTTTTTTTGGTAAGCATTCTTTTGTGTTTTATACTTTTTGAATTTTGGTTTTTCATGTTGATTTTAAAATGACCTTTTTCATGTTTGAAATGAACTAATTCGTTTTTTCCTCACAGCAGGTCAACTTGTGTGTGGTTGCAGCATTACGGTCCCATTGAGTACATTTTTGGAGAAAGGGACACCATTTGCACCACAGGGCGGAGGGAGGGTGCAGAGCACGATACATTTTTCTCTCTTCGGTAAGCTTTCTTTTGTGTTTTATACTTTTGGAATTTTGGTTTATCATGTTGATTTTAAAATGACTTTTTTCATGTTTGAAATGTACGAACTCGTTTTTTCCTCTCAGCAGGTCAACTTGTGTGTGGTCGCAACATTACGGACCCATTGAGTACGTTTTTGGAGAAAGGGACATCAGTTGCACCACAGGGTGGGAGGAGGGTGCTGAGCACGATACATTTTCTCTCTTCGGTAAGCATTTTTTTGTGTTTTATACTTTTGGAATTTTGGTTTTTCATGTTGATTTTAAAATGACCTTTTTCATGTTTGAAATGTACTAACTCGTTTTTTCCTCACAGCAGGTCAACTTGTGTGTGGTTGCAACATTACGGTCCCATTGAGTACATTTTTGGAGAAAGGGACATCAGTTGCACCACAGGGCGGGAGGAGGGTGCTGAGCACGATACATTTTTTCTCTTCGGTAAGCATTTTTTTGTGTTTGATACTTTTGGAATTTTGGTTTTTCATGTTGATTTTAAAATGACTTTTTTCATGTTTGAAATGTACGAACTCGTTTTTTCCTCTCAGCAGGTCAACTTGTGTGTGGTCGCAACATTACGGACCCATTGAGTACGTTTTTGGAGAAAGGGACATCAGTTGCACCACAGGGTGGGAGGAGGGTGCTGAGCACGATACATTTTCTCTCTTCGGTAAGCATTTTTTTGTGTTTTATACTTTTGGAATTTTGGTTTTTCATGTTGATTTTAAAATGACCTTTTTCATGTTTGAAATGTACTAACTCGTTTTTTCCTCACAGCAGGTCAACTTGTGTGTGATTGCAACATTACGGTCCCATTGAGTACATTTTTGGAGAAAGGGACATCAGTTGCACCACAGGGCGGGAGGAGGGTGCTGAGCACGATACATTTTTTCTCTTCGGTAAGCATTTTTTTGTTTTTGATACTTTTGGAATTTTGGTTTTTCATGTTGATTTTAAAATGACCTTTTTCATGCTTGAAATGTAATTTTACAGGCAACCATCAGAGTAAGCACCTGCTTCTCCATCATGACATTAACTTGCCTCTGGGAGTAGTTGATGCCTAATAAGATAGTTCCTTCACAGGCATACAAACAGAGACACTACACACCCTAGTTTAATAACAACGAGTTTAACATTACCAGCTTGAAAAATATTAAATGCTTCTTTTGAGCAAAAATATAGTACCGGGCAGAGAAAATCCCCAACCTGGCCAAGAATTGAACCCATGACCCTGTGATAGACAGGTAGGAATGCTAGCTACGAAAGATAGCTATTCAATCAGGACCAGCATCATGGTGCCAGAAATGAGGGAGCCTGATGATACTGCACTTAATGACTGCACACGCAGAAATCATTCCAAACTCCTTGCCAATCATGTAGTAAACAAGTAATACACGAAATGGATCCAAATAACACAAATATGGCTTTATTCACAAACCACTAAAGAATAATGGAAATATGCCTCTTGTGACTACACATGTAACAAGGCAAAACAATCATACAGAAAAGGCAACATATGCAACACAAAGAATATCTGATGTGAACGGCACAAACTAAAAGAACACAGTGGGTACGAGTCAGTGCTGCTTTACAAGCATATAGGCGCAAGTTGCCAGGAGATGGCACGGGAGAGTCTGTACCGTGTACTCGCTTCCTTCAGGCTGCCTCTAATGGCTGCCCATGCTGATACAGTTGGCGGCTGATTTAAGCACGTACACACAGTGACATTACACTTGGCACACTCACTCTCACTCACACTAATAGCAGGATATAGCACCCAACTCTCCATCTAGTGTTATCCCACATGTAAGTGCAACAGTGTTTGTGAAATATTTGAAAATTATGTAACTGGGGTGGCTGTGGATACTAGCCCAGTATTCACCTAGTCCGATGTGGTAAAGTGCCTAAAAACCACGCACAACTGGGGCACACCAGCTGTCATCATTACACTGCTAGGTGGATTTGATCTGGGGCTGAAGTGCCTCCCTGAATCCTGGAAGAAGGATACTAAAGCACATTGGAATCCAGGCAGTTTGCTGAGAAACAGCTGAAATCATCAACATTAAACAAAGCACTACTGCCCAGTCAAATCCCTGTCATAATCTATAAAGAAGTTTTCAACTGAAATTTTGCGAAATTTTTGAGTAGATTTTCTGGATTTCGTGTCAGACACAATGAGGCATGTTATCTTGGATGAAGAGTCACTGACAAATTTAAAGTAATTTAAGGCAGAAAATATTAATAGTAGCCTCAGACTTTTTGCATATGATGCAGTCATTTACAATGAAAAACTATATCTGAAAAAAGCTGCTCACACACCCATTCGGGTCTTGATAAAGTTTCAGAACGATACAAGATCGGCAACTTGCTTCTGATGTTCAGAAATGTAAAATTACGCACTTGGAACAATCACAGAGGCTCAGCTCTAGGAAAAGTAGGTGGCCAACATAAGTTCATTGGTAGGATACCGGGAAAATTCAGTCTCTCTACAAAAGAGATTGGTTATTGAACAGTTGTGTGATCAATCCTAGAATATTGCTCAAGTGGTTTGTACCCAAATCACATAGGACCATCAGGGCTATTAAACATGCACAAAAAGGGCAGCACGACTAGATACAGGTTTCTATGATCACAGGGGAGTGTCATGGAAACATTGAAAAATCTAAGCTGGCACATGCACGAGGATAGACATCAATTATCTCATGAAAGTCTACTCACAAATGGTGTTTATCGGTAGATAAGAATAAATACAACTAGCAACCTGCCCCAGCTTTGCACCAGTTGTAAATGTCTACAGCCAGATGACTTGAGTGGTGCATTGGTAACTTTGCTTATTGGCCATTGCAAAGAGTTATGATTATAATTCAGGGACCAACATTAGGTAACTTAATATCATGACTTTCATATAAATTAAGAGATTTAAGCAGTGCACACGAGGAAAATTTTCAGGAAGCACAAATGGTAATTGTTCCATTATTTAATTGGCAGTCAGAGTGACATCTCATGGCAATGAGGGGAGTTGTGAGCTACACCACACTGCCCTGTCTGCCCACGTGCAGTGCCAGTTCTGTGCAACCTATGGGCACTTGCTGGCTGCCCAAACCCAGTGCCCATTCGGGGTGAGCTACATTTTCTGTTTCTGGTTAAATGGCCAACAAAAGAAAACTGAAAGCTCCAGGGAGGAATTAATAAATGCTAGACGATCAACCGATAAAAAAATTATAAGGGTCAAAAGGCAATTTCATAAGAATTTGTTAAAATCTATCAACGATGTTTTTAATCACCACAAGACAAGAGATTACTATCAGACATTCAAACAGTACCAGTCGAAATACACTCCACATACTCTTATGATGAAGGATACAAATGGAAAGATAGCACATGACAATTATGACAATTCAATGATATTAGCTAAATATTTCAAACAGTTACTAAATAGTGCAGAACCTGAAAATCATTTGGAACTTGACCCCTATCCAAGAAACAAAACGCATTTAGAAAAAGTTATACCACCACATCCAGATGAAATACAAGCAGTGATTAACTCACTTCAGAATTATAAAGCAGCAGGTAAGAACCAACTAGTGGCAGAACTTTGGAAATATGCAAATCTACAAATTATCCTGAACTTACAAAATCATCTTACTGACATTTGTAATACTGAGAAGTTCCATAGGAATGGAATGTTGCAATAATTCATCCACTATACAAAAAAGGAGATAGATTGGATCCAAACAATTATAGGGTTATATCCCTGCTCGATATTAGGTATAAAATTTTTTCCAAGGTTATGTATTTCAGAATTCACGAACAGCTTGATGGTGAACTAGGCGAATATCATGGAGGCTTTCATCCAGGATGAAGCTGTCCTCATCAAATTATTAGTCTCAAATGGATAATGAAACATCAAAGGGTCAGGGACAGGAAACTAGTGATCATATTTGACAATTTTAAAAAAGCCTATGATAGTATCCATCGTGAGCCTATACTGTCAATTCTGAAAGAATTTGGTTTACATCAGAAACTTGTCAACCTTGTTGCAGTCATGCTTCGAAATACTAAAGCTAGTGTAAGGTTCAGAAATGAATTCTCTGAACCTTTTGAGATTCATACAGGCCTTCGACAAGGTGATGAATTGTCTCCACTATTGTTCAACTGTATGCTGGAGAAAATCATGCATGAATGGAACAAGATACGCCTACCATGTGTTAAGATTGGAAGAAAGATTCGACTTAACTGCCTTGCATTTGCAGATGATTTTGCGCTGTTAGCAAACAATATTGATGACGCAAAGGCTCAGATAGAACAACTAGAATGATTAGTGGCAAAGGTCAGATTGCAAATTTCGTTTGAGAAAACAGAAATGATGCCCAGCTTCCCAGTTGACACATCCCATACCATACTCCATAATGATCAAAAAATTAAAGTAGTAAAAAATTTTAAATATCTTGGTGAGATTATTACTTGGAATGTTAATGAAAGAGCATCAATAGATAGTAGAACATTCAAACCTCAGCAAGTGCAGAGAACCATGTGGCCAACCAACAAAAAATAATCTTTGTCAATAAAAGCTAAATTTCAACATTACTCCTCCATCATTAAACTGGAAGCAACATATGCAAGTGAAACACTATTCAGTTAAATGTTCAAGCAATAACTGACAAATTGCAGAAAGTTGATAGAAGAATACGCTGAACAATTATCAGTAAGAAACACTAAGTTAATGGGCAGTGGAGACTTTTGCCCAATTCAGTAGTGTATAAAGAAAGTGAATCCATTATTGATACAATGCAGAAAACAAGGATTGCATTTTTCGGTCACATATCTCACCTACCAAATACTAGAATCCTGAAGCAACTTTTTGACTACTTCTGGAACAATAAAACCAAAAACATCTGGTTTAAAGAAGTACAAAGTGATCCGGATGAACTGAACATCACCACACACCAAATTCAACACAGAGAAGAGAAACTGCTTCTGAATAACAAATACACATGGCTGACATTCAAACCATCAGAACAGAAGTAGTATGTCATATCTGTAGAAGAACGAGCAGCCAGATCACAGCGAATGAAGAACTTTTGGGAAACGAAGAAATTGCTGACTGCTAAGACCTAAACTTAATCATCGTAGACTTTGTTGTATTATGTTTGATTTTGGTGCTCCAATGTGGGTGTAAACTATGTAAATAAATAAATAAATAAACAATAAAAAAAGAAATGTTTAGAAAGAAAACTCATCAAATGTTTTGTGAAATCATTTGCCTAAGGGTAAGAAATAGAACAGATTACAGAAACATATGAAAAGCCTTTGAATGATGTTCGAAATCATGTACAGCAAATGAGGTGCTAATTGAGAACTTGAAGTTCAATGTTTAACTAATAATCTTAGAATTTTAACGAGTGCTGGAGGACATTTGTCTGGTGGATTACATAAAATGTGCATTCTCCTGTTGTGTGACGCTGACATATTTTGATCATCTATGGCTGAAGGCATAAAAAAGTTCCAATTTTTCAGTGTCAAAAATATTTCAATAGGGAGCACTTCAAATATCAGAAAAGAGAATGTATGTTTATCAATTGAAGACCTAAAGCCTGAAAATGAGTCCTTTATCATATTTTGGCACTTTATTTCACAGGTCTGTCTTGATCACACAAACTATTACACTACACTATTACTGGTTTCAGCTCCTGCCATCTTTAGATCTGTTACAGACAGAAAAGATTTCAGGAGCCATCCACCTGCAGCCATGGTCAGTGATCATAACCTGGCCCAGATGAAAAGTTCACTGAGATTCAAACATTTGAAGAAGAATCCAGTAAAACATAAATGGGAACTAGAAAAACTGAAAACTGAGGGACTGGCATAGCCCTATGCTCATGAAACAGACAACCTAGCTAAAAAATTTCAACATGGTGGAGTAAATAAAGACTGGGATCAAATTAAATCTGGTATATACAAAGCAGCAGAAAAGTTGGAAGAGCTAAACCCAAAAACAAGAGAAAATGGATTACAGCAGATGTTATTGAGCTTATAGAAATCAGAAGATTATACAAAAATGCAACTGATGAACAAGGAAAAGCTGAATACAGAAGACTAAGGAATTTAGTTAATAGAGAAGCTAGGAAAGCAAAAGAAAATTTTCTTGAAGAAATGTGCAGGGAAGTGGAAGAAAATATTCAAAACGGAAGAACTGATTTAGCCTACTGAACAGCAAATCAATTTTTTAACAAACTTAAAACAACACTCTCAGGCACAATAGAAAATAAATAGGGGAATATGCTGTTTGGTGAAGACATGGTGAAGAGATGGACAGAATACATAGAAGAGTTGTATGCCAGAACACCTCTTTTGGAAGAAGTAATAGGAAGAGAAGAACAAGTAGATGAAGATGACAAGGGAGATGACATTCTGCAAGAATAATTTGACAGAGCTCTAAAAGAACTAAGGGACAACAAAGTAATGGATATTGATGACATCCCTGCAGAACTAATAAAGAATGCTGGTGACAGCATGAAAACGATGCTGCTTAAACTTATTAGGTCCATCTATAACACAGGAGAAATACCAACAGACTTCCAGAAATGCCTCATTGTCCCTATACCAAAGAAGGCAGCAGTTAGAAAATGTGAACAGTACTGAACTCTAAGCCTAATATCATATGCATCAAAAATTCTCATAAAAGTAGTTCTGAAGAGAATTGAAGAGAAGGTGGAGGATATGCTGAGTGAAGATCAGTTTGGTTTCAGAAGGGAATTGGAAACAAGAGAGGTGATTCTGGCACTGAGACTCGTTATCGAAAAGCAATTACAGAAAAATAAACCACTTAAATTGCCTTTGTAGACATGTAAAAGGCATTTGATAATGTTATCTGACAAGAGATGTTCAGAGTGCTGACGAAAAGTGGAATGAAGTACAAAGACATCCGTGTGATACTCAGTTTCTGTCAGAATGAGGTAGCAGTGATAATGAACTGTAACCAGGAACAAGAAGCAAATATCAGGAAAGGGGTAAGACAAGGATGTGCTCTCTCTCCTCTTATATTCAATGCTTACATCCAGGAAGCTATAGACTAAGTTCAAGAAACTACTGAGGTGGGGATCAAAATTAATAAGCAGAAGTTAGACATGCTACTTATGCAGATGATATTGCTATAATCACAGAGACAAAAGAAGATCTAGAGGAAGTCCTCAGAACAACGGAAAAAATTCTATGCAACCAGTATGGAATGAGAGTAAACAAGAAAAAGATTAAAGTGATGGTATGCAGTACAGGAGCAGAATATGAGAATGAGAATTGGAAGAGAGGAGCTGGAAGTCATAGAGAAATTTACTTACCTGGGAAGCAAAATCACAAGGGATGGTAGAAGCCAGAAAGAAATTGCGAGCAGAATACAAAAGTCCAAAATTGTATTTAATTGGAGAGGGAACTTACTCACCAGCAACAATGTCAGTCTGAAAATAAGGAAATTTATCACGAAATGTTTTGTTTGGAGTGTGGCCCTATACAGATGTGAAACTTGGACAGTTGGAAGAGGAGAGAGAAGATGGCTAGAGGCCCTGGAGATGTGGTGCTATAGAAGAATGATTACGATCAGCTGGAGAGACAAAGTAACAAATGAAGAGGTGCTGAGAGACAAACTTGTAGGGCACATCCTACGACACAACAACATCATTGGAACAATAGCAGGAGTTATTGAGGGAAGGAATCGGTGGGGGCGACCAAGGATATCATACATGCAACAGATCATGAATGATGTTGTATGTAACACATACATGGAAATGAAGAGGAAGGAAGACAGAAGAGAGGAATGGCACTCTGCTGCAAACCAACCTCAGGGTTGAACTTTGAAGGAAGAACAGACAGAAACAGGGTGCAACCAACTAAGTTCAGTTTGCTGATGCTAAGTCTATAAAAGCCTGGTGCTACATAAGAAAGACAAAAAGTGTACAAGATTAACAGCCTTGTGTACACAACATAAAATTTTCAGATGTAATATCAATGTCAAACTAAACATGTAGGTACATAGTAAGTGCTGCTGATGATAAAAATGCATCTGGTATTTATACAAAAAACTAAGGCAAGCAGAGGATACTATAGCTAGGGTACATGATTAACCGCTATTGCAAATGTAATGGTTAAAATGTGATATGCATTGTCATTAATTAAAATTACTTCACATGGCAAAAGGAACATCTGACAATAAAACATGTGCTGACATGCTATATGTCAAATTACATCCATATTTAAAATCGACATAAAAAGTGCTAATACTAAAAATTTGAAGCTCCTAGCCTGGCAGAGTAAAACATAAAATTGTGTAAAAGCCAGTATAAAAAGCTTTAGAATAAAATCACATCTATAAAACAAATTCTTCCGGCATGACAAAACCATTAACATAACCATAAGTGTAAAGTAATTAATGAAACAGTGATTATTAATTAAGAAATTAAGAAATCAATAGTTGATAATACATCCAGAGTGGAACCTCAATGGCAGTGCGTCATGGCTTCTCTATGTGACATTCTTGTTTTCCTGCGGTGGCACTCACGAAGGAAGGCCCAGCCTCCTCGTCGCACAAGACCGCACACCAAGCCGCTGTACAATGGTGTATTTTCTGACAAAATTGCACAGGCTTACAGAAAAATGAAAGTAAAAATTGGATTTCAGATGAAAAGTACAATTTGTTGTAGGCTATGCCACAAAGTTGGCAACAACAGTAACAAATATTTGGAATCAGTTGTCTATAGCACCAACTGCCAAGCCTTCGACAAGTTTTATATAGGTCAGACAGGAAGGAATTTCAAGACTCATTTTAGGGAGCATATGTATAACCAAAATAAGAGTGCTTTTGTTATGCATTTGGACAGAGGAAAGCACTTGGCAGGAAATATAAAGAATAATATGAAAGTGTTGCACAGGGCAGCAAATGGGCAGTGACCAAACTTACTGGAGGAAATGGAAATTTGTGTACACAGAAAATGGCAACTGGAACTACTGCTGAATGAACAGAATTAATTTAACTTGAATGCTTATTTTGATGTATTCAGAGACCTACATTTGAGCAGCGTCGAGTGCCCCAGCAGCTTGGCATGTAGTCGTGTACAAAGGCTGCTGGCAATAAGAAGACTGGGCCTTCCTTCATGGGTGCCGCCACAGGAAAACAAGTATGTCATACAGAGAAGTCGTGACGCGCCACCATTGAGATCCCACTCTGGATGTTTTATCGACTATCAATATCTTAATTTTTTAATTAATAATCACTGTTTCATTAAATACTTTACACTTATGATTATGGTAATTGTTTTGTCAAGACGGAAGAATTTGTTTTATACATGTGATTTTATTCTTAAGCTTTTTATACTGGTTTTTACAAAATTTTATGTTTTACTTTATCAGGTTAGATTTCTAGTATTTTCACTTTTTATGTCAATTTTTAGTATGGACCTAATTCCAAATACAGTACGTCAGTACATTTTATTGTCAGGTGCTTCCCTTGCCATGTGAAGTAATTGTAACTAATGACTATGCATACCGCTTTATAATACTGGTTAACCGTGTACCATAGCTATAGCGCCCTTTGCTGCCCTCAGTTATTTTGTATATATACCAGATGCATTCTAATCATCACCAGCACTTAATATGTACCTACATCATTAGTTTGACTTCATATTATGTCAGCATATTTTATGGTTCATATGGCTGGCATACGTGGCTGTTAATCATGTAAACACTTTTTGTCTTTCTTATGTAGCACTAGGCTTTTATAGATTTAGTGTCAGCAAACTGAACTTAGTTGGTTATGCCCTGTTTCTGTCTGTAACAGATCTGAAGATGGCAGTAGCCGAAACTGATAATAATGAAGTGCAAAAGTTTGTGTGAAGAAGCTGGACATGTAAAATGTATTGCATCAGTTACAATTGCTGCTGTCATCATTGCTCTTGGTCATTCACTTTTCCCAGTAAGAAAAGTAAATGATTTCAAGCATCATATTTTTCTGATTTGTTTTATTTTTTACCTTTAGACAAATGATTCAACAAAACATTTGAATTGCTTTTTTTCAATTTTTTTTCAGACAGCATGAAATCTATTAAAATATCAATCATAATTCTATTAATATAGAGTATATAAAGTAACAGAAAGCAAATGAGATGTCGATTGAGAATTTAAAGCATATCAGTCTGATGATTTTCTTGATTACCCTGAGTACTGTGAAGAAGTTAAATCTTTTCTAGAATGAATTTTCACTCTGCAGTGGAGTGTATGCTGATTTGAAACTCCCTGGCAGATTTCTGGACAGAGACTCAAACCTGTGATCTGTGCCATTCGTAGGTAAGTGCTCTACCGACTGAGCTATCCGAGCCCAGCTCATCACCTGCCATCATAGCTTTAGTCCTGTCAATACCCCACATCTCCTACCCGCTGAACTTACAACCTTTCTTCCAGGAGAGCTACCCCCAAGATATGCAGGAGAACTGTGAAGTTTGAAAGGTAGAATATGAGATACTGGTGGAAGTAAAGCTGTGACGGAGGGTTGTGAGTCATGCTTCGATAGCTCAGTCAGATGAGCACTTACTCACAAAAAGCAAAGGTCTCAGGTTCTAGTCACAGTCTGCCAGGAACTTTCAATTAAACCACCTTTTGAAAAACTAGACCTCATGCTCATCAATTTGATACAATGTTTGTCCATTTACAACTGTTTGGCTATTAAAATTAGGACAAAAAGCCACTGAGCAATTCACAGGGAGTCACTGTTATCAGTCCTCTAGAGCATTTGACCAATTACAAGGAGAGAGACTGCCTGACCAATCATACCTTCAGGAGGTGAAATGCATTCTCTGAATAGATATGCTTAAAGGTAGGAAAACTATGCCCTGTTTTCAGATCTGTCAGTTGCTTCTCACAGAGGAAATGTTTATCTATTGGGGAATCTTGGAAAGGAATGATTGCACCATAGTATGCTTCATGACATGAGGTAGGCTGAGTGAGTAAAGCACCTAACTCTACCTTTTTGCTGTCAGCCAAATAGCATGCTAATAAACTCGCCTCTTGTATGGACTAACCTCGATAAAGCATTTCATCCCACTGACATATGGGCCAGAGTCCTACAACATCTACCCACTTGTCATTTAAAAAAAGTAAAAGCATGTGATGCACTCTTCTCATCACACAGGTGAAGAAGGGAAAACAAGTAACTTCTCTAGGGAAGGCTTTTTTCATCAGCTGGCCAGTCAGAAAAGATTTATCTTTTGAAAGGAAACGCTACTTACTTTGAAGCACTGTGGCATCAGAAAACAATACAAAAAACTTCTCCAGTTACAATGGTGCCTGGCCCCAAAGTAAAAGTAGCCAAATGTTGGTCCTGTCATGCAGGTGTTACACATTATTTTTCAAGTTGCAAAATTTCACCAAATGTTAGAGCACTTTAGAACATACTGTTATTTATCACAACTCAGTGAATTAGTACTACAGTCAGGAAGATGCATACATGAAGTGCTGGCATGTCAAAAACTTACTTGTGAGGTGAGGCAAGTTGTGAAGCTATGCAGCCACTTTTAACGCTGATAAATGGCATTTCATCAGTTGCTGGAATCTGCCAACACTGGGCTGCCCTCAGCATAATACAGCATGACATATCACAAAAGAGTATGGGAGATTCTCTGGAAATTTTGAAGTGATTACCTCCAGAATATCTAACTCAGCTGTGTTGTTATGTTTATCGAGCATTCATACACAGACTACTGCCAAACATCCTGTCACAATGTCCTCTAATAGAAAATAGAATGTGCCCCTACTTACAGCAACAACCTCTATCTAGAATATACCTTTTCCTGTGAGTACCTAATGATTTTAATAAATCTAATTTCTTCACCTTGCAATTCTCCTTCCTTCCAAGTAGTGAGGATACAGAATTATTATTAAAAATTAACTTTAGGACATTCTTGTAAGTGCTAGAGGTGCAGTGTGCTCACCGTCATATATAAATGAGCAAGTGTGTCTCTAATTAATGTTACTGTAAAAGTTATCAGTTTTAAATAATATACTGGTGCATCATTTTAATATATAGGATGTTTTGTGTCAGTGCAAATATTTGTTTTGTATTGCATTTTTATTTGAGGTTGTATTGTTACAAATATTTGCTAAAATGTGAAATACTGAAAAAGTTTCTTGAAATTATATAAATTATATTTTGTTGTAAAGTAATTAGATGAACTCATAAATGCCTATAAATTTGTATGAAAATTGTAGTATACAAGTTGGATGGTGGTCAGAAGTAAGGCAGCTACATTGACTCCAGTGGTGGTCATGTGACCTACTTTATAAGTAAGCAAGCTCAGCAGAACATGAGGTCTTTGGTCACTGGTCCTCAGTTTGGTAAGTTATCTTTTGGGTGCCGTGTGTGCCACAAATTTAACACATTTTGGATTATGATTTTGTTAACTTAGAGATATGGTTAACAAGAGGACTTGGGTAGTTTTTCAGACTTTCAATATTGACATGATTTCAATGATATTGTGCCATAAATAATTGCAATTTTAATGAACATTACTGCTAAGAAGTCAAGAGTGTTGCTAAAAACTATCTTTTAATATGTATGAGACCACCATGCAAAACTCTGTGCTGTGCTGATATAATTCAGTGGACATGTTATCATTCACTAACTTGTCTCTCTACCTACACAAGGTAACATGAATTCTTCACATTGTGGAATAATACGGGCTTTAGAGTGTTGGTGTGTACCCGGCCCCTTTTGATCGAGCAACACAATTTGTTAACGGCTGCACATTGGCCTTACTTGCTGAGGTGCGCTACACGGAAACTCAGAGTAGCGAATAGTACACACCCAGGTCTTGTGTAATCCCCAGAGGGACTATCAAAATCTTACAGGACAAGACTCACCACTGAAGTAACAAATGACAGTGGATAACATTGTTACTGATAAACTTTGCACGATTTGAATAAGTATGATTTAAGTCTCCTCTCAAAATGCATACCTCTAATTGGTTATGTATTAAATGTTTGTGATTACATGAACTACTTGGAATTCATTCAATTAGTAACTAATGTACCAAGATTAAAGCTATATCAAGATTTTTTATGGTGTTGTCACCCAGGATGCTCTCAAACTCTACAAGGGGGAGTTGTAAGAAATATAAAAGTTACACACTATTTTTCGTCTTTCCACCACACAGGTAAATAGATCTTGTCCTCACTAGTAAACTTCAAAATATCCTAAGAAATCTGTAGAAGTATTAGTGTGCCAATACCCTGGAAGATTCCAGAGGCAAAACCCAGTAATTTGCAAGAATCAGTGCACATTGAAGTTGCAGACATTTGACTCTGTTGAGTCTCGAAGAGGGAAATACAAATATTGTTTTATACTTTGACATTGTTTTATACTTTGACAGTGGAATGTCAGCTGCAAAGAGTAAAGTATCATGCAACAAATGTACATGTATCATGTGATTGGGTTCTCTTACATAGAGGGGGTCAATACCACATTTGAGTGATACAATGAAAGGCTTGGAAATTTGTTGGGAGTATGGATTGCTTCCAAAGTTGTGATGTATGAAACTGTGTGTGCAGTCATGCCACAAATTCAGGTACCCTGTGCAAGAAAGAAGTCAAAGTTTAGAATCCTTATTAGATCAAGTGCAAAATATGCAGGAGGTAAGTGCCAAAATAAGCATTCAGCATAGAATCATAGAATCACATTGGATAAGAAACTGTATTTTGGAGGAGACTGTGGTGGCAGTCACATTACTCTCAAACTCCGGCTTGACTCAAAGTGAAGTGAATTCATTTCTTGTGCACTACACTAAGCACTTTTTTTGAAGGATAATTATACTTTCTGTCATCATTACTATAAAATCTAACAATTGAAAATCCAGAATGGAATGTAACAATATTGTAAAAAGGAAAGTTGCTACTCACCATATAGCAGAGATACTGAGTTGCAGATAGGCACAACAAAAAAACTGTCAAAAATATAGCTTTTGGCCAGTATGGCCTTCATCAGAATTTGACAGGAAACACACACATACACACTCACGCAAACGAAACGCCAACTCATGTACGCATTGTGTGGGTGAATTGCATTTGCATGAGTGCGTATGTGTGTGTTTGCCGTCTAATTCTAACGAAGGCCTTCCTGGCTGAAAGCTATATTTGTGACAGTCTTTTTGTCATGTCTATCTGCGACTCAGCATTTCCACTATATGGTGGGTAGCAACTTTCCTTTTCACAATTTTGTTGTTATAAAATCTGTAATCTATCACAGAACTAAATTAAATACGAAAAATATACCTTCAAGCTTGTACTTTTTTAGTGTGTATTACCTATTAAGATATATCAAACAATGGAAAATCCAGGATGGAATGTAACTTATTAGAGGCAGAAAGTTGCTAATCACCATACAGCAGAGATGCTGAGTTCCATATAGGCACAAGAAAGATGGAAGACTCAAAAAAGGCATATTCGATGGCCGAGATCAAGAAGATCGCGCCAAATTATAGAAGGAAGCGAGAAAACTTCTATCTTGCAAAGGCAGGAGTGAAGCAACCCACAAAACCTTGTGGCCCAGCGACTGAAGAGGTACCAAAACCATCCCCGACCCAGCCACAGAAACCAACACTGCAACGTAATGAGAGCATCATATCTCAACCGATCTTTGGTGTAGATGTGAGTGTTGTTGCCACTGGTCCAAAACAAAACTTTGCTACTAATTTAAACAAATTGCCTATCATTGCAGCTGAAACATATGACAACTATCTATCTGACGTCAAGCAAATTGACTGTAAGATAACTTGCGAAGAGGTATCTTACTATGCAACAGGGTTAGCATGTCTGAAGATGGTTGACGTCAAGGCTAAGCAAGGTAGACCAGCTTTGACTAGTGCAGAGAAGGATATTCAGAAAGCGACACAGGACATTGAATGGAATGTGCCTCACCCGATCCATGCTGACATCTCCCAAATAGGGAATGTGAATGATGTGATGGGAAAGGAGACAGGGTTGGATCTTCCAGCACTGCCAACCACAGTAGTGCAAAACATGGGAGGATACCACATCACCACAACCTGTTTGAAGAGATACCATCACTAGGAATAGCAGCACATGTGGTGATGGCAGTTGCATCACCGGATGACGATCCAGTGCCAAACTTTAGAGTAGGAATACCTGCACATACTCATGTTAACGAGAATTTGTGTGGAAGATTCCCTCTGATTGGGGCAAGGAGAATTGAAACCAGGCACAGACTCAACAGCCATGGAATCACAGCATTCTCACAATTTGCGGCTGGAACTCAATTCCTCCTCAAATATGTGCAATCATTTTGTTGTTCCTATCTGTGACTCAGCATCTCCACTATGTGGTGAGTAGCTATTAAGATATATCTAACATAAATGTACCAGTAATAAATAATGGCAGTAAGTGGCTGGTTTTCTGGGCTCAAAATTTTTCGAGTGTGACAGTTTTTCCAAGTGTGGAAAAAAAAAAAAAAAAAAAAAAAAAAATGCAACAACACAGGGTACAATTCATGCATACTAGGGGTTAGTGATTCATTTGTCACAGTCATCAGCAATCAGAAGAGATTCAGGAGGCCTGCCCATGCAAGCATCTATTTTGACACAGCAGGCAGCAACTGTGCCGAATTTAGAGCTGAATAGCGTTTGCAACATTCACTTTACTGTACAACCGTGCCCCACAACCGAATACATACTACTGTCGAACAGCTTCAGCCATGTCTATAGTGTTGTACTGTGGGCCTGTGGGATGCCAGAGGGACATATTGACAGATTCCCTCATGTGTCGGTCACAACGTATCAGTGGTTTGTCACAATTTTCAGAAGTGGTCTGCAGAATATTCTCACACCTGTACACCAGGTTTTGGACATCTACTCAGTACAGATGCGAGTCAAGATTGACACACAACACGAGCCACAGTGGCTGACCGAATCTCATGGAGGGACAGAATCTGTGCTCATGTCGGACTTGCTCTGTGCTGAAGTCGGATTGTGATCATGTGTGCCACTGTCACCGCGACATCACCAAACATGGCTACCCCGGGAATAGTCAGCTGGAGAGTGGAATGCCACTCTGTCATCACCAGTGATAAGAGTGGGTGCCATCTGTATGCTGCGGACCTGATGAGCTATCTATCCCACAGCACGTTTGCCAGTGACACACAACTACCCTCCCTGGCTTTACAGTGTGGGGAGCCACTAGTTACAACTCATGGTCATTTTGGGTATTTCTGCAAAGTAAAGTAACTAGTGCGCACTATATTGCCCAGGCTGTTATCACTGTACTACTGCCATTTTTTTGGCAGGAAGGTGATGTCCTTTTTCAGCAGGACAGCACACATCCACATACGACTATTGTGATGCAAAGTGCTCTTCGTGGTGTACGACAACTGCCCCGGCCAGCTGGATCACCAGATATCTCACCAATTGAACATGTGTGGCACATTATGAAGCTGGAATTTACTCATTCTCTGGAGCCAACAAGAACTATTGCCAAATTGCAACAGAAGGCACAAGACACTCAGGAGAATATATTGCAGGATGCCATTTGGCATCTTTGTGAGACTGCACATCTGCACTGCTACCCTTGTGGGGTACAATGTGTAATGATGTGTCTGTTTGGGCAATGTTTACTGTGACATACATGCTTCATTTGGTCTGAATTTCTTTTAATTTACTCCTACAATGATGAACTACCTGTGTACATCTAAATCTATATTCTGCAAACCACCGTGAGGTGCATGCCAGAGGGTACATCCCACTGTACCACTCATTAGGATTTCTTCTCGTTCCATTCAAGTACAAAGTCCGGGAAGAATAATTGATTGAATGCCTCTGTGCATGCAGTAATTATTCTAATGTTATTCTCATGATCCCTTTGTAGTAAATTCCTAGAATCATCATTTAAAACCGATTCTCGAAACTTTGTCAATAGACTTTATCGAGACAGTTTGCATCTATCTTCGGAAGTCTTCCAGTTTGGTTCCTTCACTACCTCTACGACACTCTCCCACAGATTAAATAAACCTGTGACTATTCACTCTGCCCTTCTCTGTATACATTCAATATCTCGTTTTATTCCTATTTGGTATGGGCCCCACACACTTGAGCAATATTCTAGGATGAGTCACCTGAGTGATTTGTAAGCAATCTACTTCGTAGACAGATTGCACTTCCCCAGTATTCTACCAAATAACCAAAGTCTACTACCTGCCTTGGCCACGACTGAGCCTACGTGAATGTTCCATTTTGTATCCCTATAAAGTGTCAGACCCGAGTATTCCGATCAGTTGGTTGATTCTAACACACAATGTGAACAGCAAAGGTCCCAACAACTCACTTCCCTAGGGCACAACCAAAGTTACTTCCACATCTGACGACGGCTCTCCGTCTGAGATAATGTGCTGTGTCCTCCCTAGCAAAAACACCTCAATCTGGTCACACATTTCACTCAACACCCCATACGACCGTACTTTTGACAATAAGCATAGGTGTGGTATGGAGATTGCTTTTTGGAAATGGAGAAATACTGCATCTACCTGACTGTCTCGATCCAAAGATTTCAGTATGTCACGTGAGAAAAGTGTGAACTGGGTTTTGTACGATCTACGTTTTTGAAAACCGTGCCAGTTGACATCAAGGCGGGCATTCTGTTTGAGACACCTCATAATACTTGAGCTCAGAATATGTTCTAATATTGTATAACAAATCAATATCAAGGATATTAGATGGCAATTTTATGGATCACTTCTACTACTCTTCTTGTAGACAGATGTAACCTGTGCCTTTTTCCGAGAACTGGGTAAGGTTTTTTGTTCAAGGGATCTACGACAGATTATAGTTAGAAGAGGGGCTCACTCAGGCACAAATTCACTATAGAATCGGGCAGGAATTTCATTGCGGCCTTGAGCTTGTTCATTTTTTAATGATTTCAGCTATTTCTCAATACTACTGATACTGACAATAATACTTATTTCATTCATTTTTTTCAATGGAACGAGGATTAAACTGGTGCAATTCTCCTGCGATTTCCTATGGAAAGGGCATTTGAAAACAGAATGCATTTCAGCTTTTGCTTTGTTATCCTCAATTTCAATCCATGTCTAGGGGCTGGACACTAACTTCGGTGCCATTAACAGCTTTTACATACAACCAGAATTTCTTTGGTTTATGTGAAAGATCATTTGACAATATTCTGCTACAGAAGTCACCGAAGGCATCATGTACTGCTCTCTTGAGAGCCAAATGCGTTTCATTCAGCATCTCTCTATTTATAGCCCTATGCTCTGTTTCTTTAGAAGTTTCTTTACAATGGCCACCAAACATGGAGATTCCCTCCCTTTTACTGGCTGTTGTACTGGGTACATATCTATCCAGCAAGTGGTCAACAGTCCTTTTAAACCTGAGCCGTAGTTCTTTTACATACTGCTGCTATGAGCTGAGAGTTTCAAGTTCCTCATTGCAATACGATACTAAAGGGTTTTTATCTAGATTATCGAACTTGTATATCTTTCTGCTGTTTTAGTTGTGCTTTGTAATTTGGTAAACATTGTTGCCACAGCTGGGTCACGGTCACTGATACCAGTTTCGATGTGGACATTCTCAAAGAGGCTGGGACTATCACTTCAGTTGTCAGCAAAAGACCTTGTTGTTCTGGAGGGTGTTGCATTTTTTTTCAAGTAGTGTATAATGTAGATACAAAGTTTATCAATTAGTTACGTGACCCATACACTATATAGTATTACTATTTATTCCAACATTACAAATGCAAAAACTGAATAAATACTCTAGCACGTTTGCCTTCTGGAGTGAGCATCCATGCTGAAACCACCACCGATGATGCGTGGCTTGCCACGGGCCTGGTTGTTAATAGCATGTGGTAGTACAGTAATTGTCTCTGTGACCTCAGAAACCACTTGTGTCTGTGTGACCCCCACCTTCATGTGGAAACCTGTCTTCTTTTCATAAGCCATCTGTTCTTTCCTCTTCATCTCCTTCTGTTTCTGTAAAAGGCACAATTATTATAACACCAAAGCCACTAAGCCAAAGGGAAATAACCAATTACTGAACAGTTTCAATGGTTGTATAATTATCAAAATTGAACATAAATACATCATATCATCACTCTCACTGGTATATTCGGAGATTTTAATGTCGACGTTTGATTGCGTGTGCCACCTAGTAAAAATGTGTCTGTTACAACTCCTCACAATACGGAACATCTTCCTGTGGAAGACATGAGAGTGTGACCTGCCCTGTACACCTACCTGGTAGATCCTATTACAGTCTTTTTGCAGGCATGTCCTACCCTATCAGAGACAGGATTATCTGTGAATGCAGTCATATCACAAGTTAACAGTATCATAACTTCTGAACCGAATTTTATGGAGACATAACCACTAACTAGCTGTTCTACTGAACGAATGTCCAATGAAAAATTGTAGCTGAGAGCTAAAGTGATCTTCTGTCGGCAAAACGTGCCGCTAAGAGCAAAAATTTCAATGGCTGCTTCACAATCTGTGCCATTTGGTTCTTTCTTCCCTATACACACTTCTCTAAATTACATACAATACCTGACAATAGCCTGAAGCACCCAGAAAGGAGGAAGAAAAAGAAATGAAACTTTACAGCTCAACACGGTAGCTAATGTTATTTCAGCAATTACAAAACACTGCCAAGTTTACAAAGAACTTGGTAGTACAAATCCACTTATTAGTATGAAGTTGCACCATCTCTGCCCTGGAAGCATACTTAGTTTACCTGGGACGATGTCATAAGGTGATTTTATCCTCTCTCGAGGTAAGCTGGCCCACAACTGTTGTGAGTTGTCCTCGATATCTCGGATATCAACTGGGACATAGTTGATATCTGGAACGATACCAGATGTGTTCTATTGGGGACAGATCTGGAGATCTTGCTACCCACGAGAACGCAACAACATTGTGCAGACAGTTCGTGAGGTACGTGCCGTGTGCAGGTGAGCATTATCCTGTTGAAGAATGGCATCACAATACTGTCACACGAGAGGTGACACACGAGGATGCAGGACGTCCATGACATACGTTTGTGTTGTCAAATTTCCCTCGATCATTCCTGCTGTGACCTAGAGTCGTACCCAATGGCTCCCGGCACCGTCACACCGACACTGCTGTGCTGCACCAAAATGTTAGGAGAGTGAGACTTCTCCTCAGGTCCCTGCCATACTAACTGGTGACAAGTCTTCTCGAGTAGTGCACCACCTCAATTTATACCGAACATAATGTGACACCATTTCATTAGCAACTCGTGCTTCCCTGCAATGGAACCTTTCCCGCACAGATATTTGTGTCGAGTTGTTAACAGCAGTCTACACTCGAGACTGTAATTCCCTAGTCCAGCTGCTGCTAATTTCTGACCAACGGTGCACGACAACACAAAACATAGTGAGGAGCCTATTACTCCTCCTCAGATGGCAGGTGCTCAGTGGACAACATACTGGCCCCCCTCCGTGTCAGTCAGACGAGGTCGACCGGAACCTCGACAATGAGTACCCCTACCCTCACGTTCCCAGCAGTCTGATATCGGGCCACTGTAATGCCTGAATGCCCAACAAATGTCAATAGTGCACAAATTGACCAGTCAGCCATATGGAAACCCAGAATGAGGTCTCTTTTGAAGTCTGTCAGGTGCCGACAATGCTGTCTCTCATAGATATGCGGCACCTCACTGTCGTCACTCGTCATACGACAATCCTCGTGCTCCTTATGTGCCCGACCAGGCCCAGTAACGACACAAAAAGTGAACAACACTAGTCTACCTGTCACGGAGAATAGCAATTCTAATTGACATCCGACCGTGTCTTTTGTATGTGTCACACTTCAGGCAGTGTAGTGCTAAAAAGCACAGTAATAGTTTATGATTAATACAAAGTATGTGTTCTATTTGTATGTGTTGCCTGTCATTTGCAAGTGTATACCTCAACTCGCTCCGTATCCCTTAAAACTCTCTTTCTCGATAGAATCTACAGAACACAGTGAGTGAACGAATGACTGTAGACACCATTCTCCGAATCCACAAATGTGTATAGATAACCTGCAGATCCCCTTATACTGCTATTTTCAATGATACGATAATACCCACAGACCATTAGGTTGTCCACTATAGCATGGCACATGCTGCCATTACCATCACAACACAAAAATAGCTACATCTGGAGTGATGCTGCAACCAGGAAGAGTGGACTGATGATGAAAGGCATCATATTGAGTTGAGCAATGAATTGCAATTCTGCACTACTCTGGACGATCATCATCGGGGCACGTGACAGTGACCTGGGGAGAGGCCCCATTCTTCCAATGTGTCGGAGAGTCGAAGCAGTGTTACTCTCGGTTTCGTAATGTCGGGAGTCGTCGGGCACAACTTCAGGTCACAGCTGGCAGTGACTGTGGTCACTCCGATTTCACAACAGTACATAACGGACATCCCGCATCCTCACGTGTTACCACTCGTGTGACAGTACAGTGGTGCCATTTTTCGACAGACACAGTGCTTGTCGACATGTGGCAGAACTGTCTGCACAAAGTAGAGGTACTTCCATGACCAGAAGGTTCCCCAGTTTGGCACACGTGGGACCAGCTCGGATATCAACACTACCCCAGTGCCAGTATACAGGATATGAAGGACCAGTTACAACAGTTGTGGGCCAGCTCACCTCTGATACACCCATTTAATACCTTTCCCGACCAGTCAGTACGTGCATCCTGCGCAGACCGAGTGCAATGTCATACTGATAAATTCCTTGTTAAGTTTTACTCCATTCTGTAATCACTGAAAGAACATCAGATACCCTCTCGATCCATGAAGTTTCAATTCGTTTCCTTCTGACTTCCCTTCCTAGGTGTTTCACGTTTTTGTCAGGTGGTCTACTTGTACTAATGTCAGCTTAATGTAACACAGTAAATTAACGATGAAACAACCCTGAAAAAAGCTACTGGTGTTTATCTTCCATTAAAAACTTAATATTTACTTTATTAGTTCGGTATTTTTCAAAGAAATAGTAACCAACACCTGTAAACACTCAGGCTTGTCGATAGTGTTCACTGCTTGTGATGCGGCTTACATTGATTGTTGCTCTGTGCTGTGTAGCTAGCAGAATGTTTCAGTCTCTGAATGTAGATATTCAGCTGACATGTAGAAAAAATGGAAATGAGGTACATTTTTAGTTTTCTTTCATATTGGTTGTGATTCCTAATTTCTTACTTTATGTTGGATGGGACCTTGTTGAACACCTTTGTATCAATATAACTTCAAGCAGGCAAACTCTACACGAATGTTATTTTTATGTCTTTTACTGTAATAGAGCAAATCACAGTTCAGCAGAAAATGATTTTTATCGTGAGCAACAAAACGCATTACACAGCAAATGTAGTGGGTAGTGAACGTAATAATTCCAAGATCCTTATAGAGCCCTTTGTAAGAAGTCCTATTATCTTCTTTACACAGTTTGCTTAGTGCTTGCATCTGCTGCATAAGTGCAGGGTGTTCAGGTTAAACATGTAATATTATCAAATGTAATAACTTGAAAAGTAATTGAGATATTTAATGATGGTATGTTTCTACAAGTATGGTAACCCAAAAAAAATTTTTTTACACATCTAACACACCTCGAAAAGCACACCATTAATGGGTGAAAGACATCTAATGTATATACCCCTTCACTCCAAGCATTTTTCAGTATTGCACATGTAACATTTGCGATAGCAGCACAACTGCAATGGCACGTGTCTGATAGATCACCTTGCACCTTCTGCTGTGGAATCCACATGGCTACTGATGCACGTTTACAAGATTAAATTAGTTACACACAGACTGCTGAAAACAAACACTGAAAATATTCTGACTTAACAAACATTTAGATAAAAACCACCAATAAACATCTCAATTACGTTTCAAGTTAATTTAGATTATTATTGAAGATGTCCAACGCAGGTGAAATGCATTGTTAATCAAATACAGCTAAGACTTGCTTTTAATTCAAATATTCTACATACAATTACTGTACCAGATGGCCAACTGGCATGAAAGATATTTTATGTCACAAGCAGAATTTGGGGAACAGACCAAACATGAAATGTTGTATGCTAATAATGTGCAATCAAATCTATTTCTAAAATTCTTCAGTTACTCAGAAGTGTATGTTGGAGTTAGTTGGTTCATGCCTAGTGTGCAGTAATCATTTAATTACATTACTCTTTTACAAAAACCAGTAAGCTATTAATTATTTATATAATAATTTGAACTTGTACTTTTATAATGGATGTGTAATTTTTAAGTAATTTTTAAGTTTAAATTTTTTCCATTCATATTAGCAATATCTAAATAGTTTTCTCGAATGAGCATTCTGGGACTGACTATTAACAATTTACATGCAAGAGAATAAATCTATACTTGATTATAATTTTTTTTAAAAAACTTGGGTGTGTTATATCATATCAATGGATAAGAGAAAGAAAAAATATAGAACTGAACAGTAACATTTTTATTACTTTAGAGAAACCAGTAGAATCCCAGATGCCACCATAAATTGATGGTGACATACTAACACTGCCATCCAATTTTGTTGACCTAACCACGGTTGGGCAACTGCATTCAATCTGGTCTGCAGAAGAAATTTCAGATGAACATAAAATGAATAAACTCTTAAAAACACATGTTTTGAGGCATAATTTGTTGGTGTGATATCTTGGGAAGGAGATGCCTTTGATATTGTTGCATTACCCATTCAACATTAATTTCACAGATGCTATAGTTTTGACTTCTATGGTTCACCAAAGCATGTGGGTCACCAAAGATTACCCATGCCATATTTAAGGGATGAAGGAGCACTTGATGATGAAAAGACTGTATTTCAACAGTATTTGTTGCAGCATCTTGACCATGAGGTATTTCAAAGACGTCTGGCTGAAAACAAAAAGATGGGAGTTTTGAATTTCAATCCAGTGAACAGCCTTGAAAGAAAATAAAGAGATATGCTCCAGTATGGTCTAATGATGTACCATCCTGCTTTTACGAACTAACAGACAAGAAAATAAATCAAAATTTATAGGTACCGAAGCAAAAAAATTTTTACTCTAAAGTCGCTGAAACTTTTGAACAGTTTTTCACAGATGATGTTAATAAAATGATTTGTGAAGAAACAGTTTGTTATGCAACCGAATCAAGCAAAATGCTCATTTACCATAATGCCCGATAACATAAGAATTTTCATTGAGTTTCTAGTTTTGAGTGGCTGTCAAACTTTACAGAGTCAGAAATATTATTGGGCAGATGATGGAGACTTAGGAATATCATTGGGTAAAACTGCTGTGAGTAGGAGCAGGTATTTTGGATCAATTTCAAGACAAGAAAGCAAAACTAGAGCACACATGACAAATTCTTCAAAATCAGGTTGTTATTCGATAAGATAAATGAAAATTTAAAAGAATGGGAAACATTTCATGCTGCGTTATCTACAGAAAAAATTACAGTAAGGTATTATAGGCATCACAGCCTAAAGTAATTCATAAAACGAAAGCATATATGATTTGAGTATAATCTTTGGGCACCAAGCGGAAGTGACTGTGGAAAAAAATCTTCCTCTTGCTTCATAAGCTATTCCTTTAGGTGAATGAGTTGTGCTCAATACATTAGCTAACTTTAATTCTCCACACATCAATGATTTCTTTACAATATTGCTTAAAGTATTGAAAGAGAGGTGTTTCAGAGCCAGCGTAAAAGTAAGGGAGAGGAGAACTGGAGTGTCCTTTGAAGCCATGCAAGGAAATACAAAAGAAAGAAAGGGGCTATCATGACAATAAATTTGACAAGAAGAATGAAATAGCGGTTGCCAAGTGGAATGACAACAGATGTGTTTCAATGCGCACAAATTTTGACAACATTCAGTATATAGCAAAAGTTAAAAGGATTCTGCACGAAAAAGAAGGAAGTGATTCAGATTGAGCAGCCAGCATGTCTTCATATCTACACATGAAAGGCAATGTGCTGACTGACAGACTGACTTATCACCACCCAGCCCAAACCGCATAAAGGACAGAAACTTTAAATTTGAACAATGTGTGGAACTTATACCATAGGTGTCATTTAAGAATTGATTTTTCAAAATTCCAACTCTGAGGGAGGCTGAAGGCTATTTTTAAAATGTCACTATTAAGGCAATTTTGAAGCCAGGCATACGAAAATTTGTGTTTGGTCTCTCGGTCAGAAATAAAGAAATACATTTTCCAGCATTTTTGGAAATTTAACCCTATGTGATTGAAAGGTTTTTTTGAAAATATATCATTATTAAAGAACTATACAATATTTTTAAAACCACATTTATGAACACTGGTATTTGGCTCTTCAGTGAAAAAAAAAGTGTTTCAGTATTCTGCAAATTGAATCCTACAGGGGGCGAAACAGGGATGAGATTTTTTTATGAAAATATTGTCTAATGAAAGCATTTTAAAGCTAAATGAACGAAAATTTAAATTTTGCTCCACAATTAGAAATTAAAGTAATATGTTTCATTGTTTTTGAAAGTTCAAACCCTACGGGTGTGAAATAGGTAATGAGATTTTTTTATGAAAATATTTTATTATGATAGCATTTTTAAAGCTAAATTTACAAAAATTTAAATTTGACTTCTGACTTAGAAATTTAAAAAAATTTTTTGCTGTTTTTGGAAATTCAACCCCTATGGGGTGCAATGAGGGATAACGTTTTTACGGAAATATTTTGTTGTGCAAGCATTTTTGAAGCTATATCTATGAAAAGTTGTATTTGAATCAAACAGTGGAAAATCCAGTACAGAATGCAACAATATTATGAGAAACAAACAATGGAAAATCAAGGATGGAATGTAACAATATTAGAGATTGAAAGTTACTACTCATCATATAGCGGAGATGCTGAGTCGCGATATGCACAACAAAAAGAGTCACACAATTACAGCTTTCAGCCATTAAGGCCTTTGTTAGTAATAGACACACATACACACAGGCACGCAAATGCAACTAGCACACACATCTGCAGTCTCAGACAACTGAAACCACACTGCGAGCAGCAGCACCAGTGCATGATGGGAGTGGCAAGTGGGTGGGGGAAAGGAGGACGCTGGGGCGGAGAGGGTGAGGGATGGTATGGTGGGGGTGGCAGACAGTGGTGCAGTTTAGACAGAGGGCAGGAAAAAAGGTGGGGAGGTGGGGCGGAGGGGGTAAGTAGCAGAAAGGAGAGAAATAAAAAGAACTTAAAAGTCTGGCTGTGGTGGTGAAATGACGGCTGTGTAGTCCTGGAATGAGAACAGGGAGGGGGCTGGATGGGTGAGGACAGTGACTAACAAAGCTTGAGACCAGGAGGGTTACGGGAATGTGGGATGTATTGCAAGGAAAGTTCCCACCTGCACAATTCACAAAAGCTGGTGTTGGTGGGAAGGATCCATATGGCACAAGTTGTGAAGCAGTCATTGAGATGAGGAATATCATGTTTGGCAGCATGTTTTGCAATGGAGTGATCCACTTGTTTTTAGGCCACAGTTTGTCGATGGCCATTCATGTGGACAGACAGCTTGTTGGTTGTCATGCCTACATAGAATGCAGCACAGTGGTTGCAGCTTAACTTGTATATCAAATATGACTGGTTTCACAGGTAGCCCTGCCTTTGATGGGATAGGTGATGTTAGTGACCAGACTGGAGTAGGTGGGAGTGGGAGTATGTACGAGACAGGTCTTGCATCTAGCTCTATTACAGGGGTACGAGCCATGAGGTAAGGGATTGGGAGCAGGGTTTGTGTACGGATGGACGAGTATACTGTGTAGGTTGGAGTGGGTGGGGGAATACCACTGTGAAAGAGGTGGAGGGATTGTGGGCAGGACATTTCTCATTTCAGTGCACGACAAGAGGTAGTTGAAACAATGGCAGAGAATGTGATTCAGTTGCTCCAGTCATAGGTGGCACTGAGTTATGAGGGGAATAGGAGAATGCGCCTCTGTGGCTGGACAGTGAGACTTTGGGAGGTGGTGGATGACTGGAAAGATAAGGCACGGGAGATTTGTTTTTGTACAGTGTTGGGAGGATAATTGCGATCTGTAAAGGACTCAGTGAGAACCTCAGTATATTTCAAGAGGGACCACTCGTCACTACAGATGCAATAACCATGAGTGGCTAGGCTGTATGGAAGGGACTTCTTGGTATGGAATTGGTGGCAGCTGTCAAATTGGAGGTATTGCTGGTGATTAGTATGTTTAATATGGATGGAGGTACTGCTGTAGCCATCTTTAAGGTGGAGTTCAATATCTAGAATGGTGGCTTGTTGGGTTGAGTAAGACCATGTGAAGGGAATGGGGGAGAAGCTGTTGCGGTTCTGGAGGAATGTGAATAGGGTGTCCTCACCCTCTGTCCAGATTGTAACTAAACAGGTTAGGGGTTTAGGATTCTGGGTGTTTGTGAGGGATTCCTCTAGATTGCCCATGAATAGGTTGGTTTAGGATGGTACCATGTGGGTGCCCATAGCCATACGCTGGATTTGTCTGTAGGTCATGACTTCAAAGGAGAAGTAATTACAGGTGAGGATATATTTGGTCATGGTGACCAGGAAGGCGGTTTTTGGCTTATAATCTACCAGGCATTGGGAAAGGTAGTGTTGAATAGTGGTAAGACACAGGTGATGTTAGTGTAAAAAGAGGCAGCGTCAATAGTGATGAGCAGGCACTGCGTGGTAAAGGACAGGAACTGTGAAGAGTTGGTGGAGGGAATGGTTGGTATCTTTTATATGGAGGCTATGTTCCGGGTAATAGGCTGCTGCAGGTGTTGGTCTAGGAGATATCTTTGCGATCTGGATCGAGGGTGAGGACACCCTATCCACATTCCTCCGGAACCTCAACAGCTTCTCTGACATTCACTTCACCTGGTCCTACTCAAATCAACAAACCACTTTGCTAGATGTTGACCTCCACCTCAAAGATGGCTACATCCAGGCGCGGCTCGTAATTAAAGGCTCTGAGGCGGAGCCGCCCCAAAATATATGTTAAAGTAAATTTCACAAGAGCATATTACAAAATTTAAATTATCAGGAAGAATTTCGCACATTTCCCACTCCGATTAAAATAACGACGGTCAACGTTTTTGGAACTGTTTGTATCGATAGATGTTTTCGGAACGGTTAGTAGTGTTTAGGCTACGCCTTGGAACGTCCGTAAGCTGCATGTAGTAGCGGTTTGGGGGCGTGGCTTCTACATAGTACCGCTGTTTATGGGCGACCCGAAGGCTCAGGGCTTGCAGCCTAAGGGTGTCATACCAACCACCACACGTTTTTCACGTTCCACTATCTATGTAATAAAGGAATGCAGAGTGGCCGAAACTTCGCTATCCAATCTCTGTCTCTGCACATCTCTACTACGCTTCGATGCGTCATTAATCGACGTTTTGTATTATTGTTTTGATAATGTTTTACATTGTTGTTTTGTTTCTACCATTGGCTATTTTATCCACATTTAGAATAAGTTTGCAAATATCCCGCCAGAGTGCACTAGACTACCGTAACTACAGGCTCTCTAACCGTAACAACAGTACTGCCATCTAGCGAGAGTTTCATAAGTGATTAGAGGACAAAGCGCGCGAAATTTGTCCCGTGACTTTACTTTTCTTGCTTGCTGATGCTGACTGGTTTTGTTGATATCGTGTGATATTAGCAAGTTTCTTTTTCGGAGTGTATTTTGCAAGATTTTAGTGAGTTTTACTTGCTTGTGAAACCAGCGCAATATGAATTCAGTGTGCAATTCAATAGGTAAAAACTTGGAACACGGCCATAGGATGCAAGTGAAAGAATTTTGTGCACCCAGACCCGATCTAACGATCAATCAAGAACAGAAACAGTGCAAATCTAGGCAAGGATACAACCGCAGTTTTAATAGAGCAATGTACGATGCAGCCGAGTGGTTGTGTGGTTGTGAAGTGAAAAATGCATTTTTCTGTTTCACCTGTCTTTGTACAAATAGTACTGACAGTGCCTGGACTGAAACTGGTATCACTGACTTAAAGAATTTTCACGCAAAGGTGAAAAAACATAATTCCAGCGAAAAACATTTAACTTTGAGCTTTGGAGGTAAACTACAATAAACGCCTTAAATTTAGAACTGAAAACACCAAAAATATTAAGCAGCCACAAAGTTAGCATTCATCGCATTAAAGATCTCTCCGAAACGCGTCTTTTCATATGATTTGCTGCAAAGTGTCAGAAAATGTAATGATGACGTATAAAAACACTAACCAAAGATTTTAACTCGAAGTTAGCCTCTAATGATATTTAATAAATACCTGATTATAGAAGGCACAGTACGTAAAATTATGGGTAGAGAGTGATCTGCCCACCCCCCTCCCCCTGAATTCTTAGTTGTTTATGTCAGACTAATCTGTAACGTAACCAGAGGTCTATATTGGCTCCGATTGATAAATGCCGCAGCCTTCCCCAGTATAGAAACCACGAGCCGTGCCTGGCTACATCACTACCTCTGTCCGTATCAAACTTGGTGTGGTCGTCACATCTGCAGTGATGAGCGATCCCTCTCGAAATATACAGAATATTTCAGAGTGGCCTTTACAGGTCATAATTATCCTCCCAACTTCATACCATAAAGAAATCTTCCATTCTTTATCTTTCCAGTCACCCACCACCTCCAGAAGTCTCACCGTACGGCCACAGAAGAGCATCCCCTTTATAATTGAGTTTCAGCATTGGAGCAACTGAATTACACTCTCTGCCAGGGTTTTGACTACCTCTCATAATGCCCTGAAATGAGAAATGTCCTGTCCACTATCCTTCCACCCCTCTCACACCATATTTTGCTGTCCACTGAACCTACATGGTTTACTCATCCATACCTATACAACCCCTGCTCCCAACCCCTTACCTCATGGATCATATCCCTGTAATAGACCTATGCAAGACCTGTCCCATACAGCCTTCCACTACCTCCTATTACAGTCCAGTCACAAATCTCACCTACCCCAACAATGACAGGGTTATCTGTGAACCAGTCAAATGATCTACAAGCTAAGCTGCAAACCACTGTGCTGCATTCTATGTTGGCATGACAACCAACAAGTTGTCTGTCCTCATCAATGGCCACTGACAATTTGTGGTCAAGAAACAACATGATCATCCTGTTGCTGAACACACTATCAAATTTGATATCCTTCATTTCAATGACTGCTTCAAAGCCTGTGCCATATGGATCCTTCCCATCAACACCATCTTTTCTGATTTGTCAGATGGGAACTCTCCCTGAAATATATCCTACGTTCCTGTAATCCTCCTGGCCTCAACCTTTGTTAGTCATTGTTCTCATTCTCACCCATCACCCCTTCACTGTTCCCATTCCAGCACTTTTTACTTCTCTCCTTTTCTGCCCCTCCACAACCACCATCTCTCCACCACACTCTGTCTAACCTCCCAGCTGCTACTAGCTGCCCTACCCTCTCTCCACCTTGTCCCTGCATGCTCCCCAACATTACTTCACTGTCCCCCACCCTACTCTTCTCTCCCTCCCCCTCCCCGGCCCAGCCTCCTCTTTACGCATACCCAGTTACCTCTCCCATCATGTACTGCTGCTGCTGCTGTTCGTAGAGTGGCTTCAGCTGCCACACACACACACACACACACACACACACACACACAGAGGGAGAGGGAGAGAGAGAGAGAGAGAGAGAGAGAGAGAGAGAGAGAGAGAGAGAGAGAGAGAGAGAGAGTGTGTGTGTGTGTGTGTGTGTGTGTGTGTGTGTGTGTGTGTGTGTGTGTGTGTGTCTATTTGCCTTGTTGGCCGGAAGCTTATTTTGCGACAGTCTTTTTGTTGTGTCTATCTGGGACTAAAAACATGTATTTTGCATCTCTGTTAGAAATGAAACATACACATGTCAATTTTTTGGAAATTCAACCTGTAAGTGGTGTGAAATGTTTTACAAAAATATTTCATTGCAAATACTTTTTTGAAGCAAAGTCTTCGAAAACAGGTGGTTGGCTTCTCAGTTAGAGATGAAAAAACATGTTCTTCATTGTTTTTGGAAATTCAAACCCGCAAGGGGCTGAAATAGGGTCACAGTGATTCACTGACACATCGCTGTCCAGGCCAAAGTGCAAAGGATAGAAACTTGAAATTTGAGGAGCGTGTGTATCTTATACTGTAGGCATCATTTAAGAAGGGACTGTCCGAAATTCCACTACTACGGTGCTGAAATAGGGGATAAAAGACTATTTGAACAATGTGACTTTAAGGGAAATTTGAAACTAGAACTGAAAAAACGTATTTGGTTTCTCTGACAGAAAAGAAAAAATAAGTGTTTCAGCGTTTTTGGAAATCCAATCACTAAGGGGGTAAAACAGTGGGTAAAGATTTTTGAAAGTAAATAATCACTAAAGAGCTACCAAACGATTTTTAAGGCTGCATCTGTGACAACTGGTATCTGACTTTTTAGGTAGAAATAAAAAAAAATACTTGTTTCAGTGTTTCGGGAATTCTACTCCTAAGGAAGAGTAATAGGGCATGATAATTTTTAAGAAAATATTTTTACATTAAAAAAGTTTTACAGCTAAATTTATGCAAACTAAAATTTTACTTCTCAGTTAGATATAAAGAAGTATTTGTTAGAGGATGAAGTTGCTAAGGAAATATCTCCACATGAAGTATGATTAACAAAAACTTTTGAGGAACAGCTACCAGAATCATTTTTTGTCAGAAGTACATTTGAAAAAGACCATGCTTACATGGCCTTAATTTGCATGAAAAGCTTAGGAGGTGTTGTAATTTGTGAACAATATAAAAATTCAATTTAATAATAAAGAAAAAAAATTCTGCACGCCGTACGGTCTACATGAGTGAAGCAGCAGGCACTAAGCTAGTAATAATAATAACTGTATGGGAGTGTCAATCATCATGGCTGGCTCCTAGAAAAACATTTCATTAGCATAAAGGGAAAGAAGTGGCACTGACATTTGTTTAGCCGAGCTAAGCATGGCTGTTGTGGATTCACAGTCTTTGTAACATGATTCATGGGAAAAATTCTGTAACTATGAAAGACTGGAGAAGACAGAATGCCATTACATATTTGAAGAAAGGACTTTATGACCAAAGAGCACCAGGGAGACCTTCAACAACTATTGACTGCATCTCGTATGAACATACCTCCAATTGTAAAGTACGATGGAAGGAGACACCTTATATCCAAGTGAAATAAACAAAGAAGATGCCAAACAAAATGTGCACAGCTACACCATAAGTATATTGCAGTAAATGCGATATCACTTTAGATGTTAAATGGCTCTGAGCACTATGGGACTTGACTGCTAAGGTCATCAGTCCCCTAGAAGTCAGAACTACTTAAACCTAACTAACCTAAGGACATCACACACATCTATTCCCAAGGCAGGTTTCAAGCCTGCGACCATAGCAGCCGCGCGGTTCCAGACTGTAGCGCCTAGAACTGCTTGGCCACCCCGGCCGACTTAGATGTTAAATGTCTGAGAATATTCCATACCAAAAAGTAGACTAATTTTGCCTTTGAATGTAACATTTCTGTCAGTGAAATTATTTCAGTTGCAATTCATTTGGAAAGTCTTGTTTGGAATATTAAAATGCCTACACTCTCAACAATATTTGAAATAAGAGTTGAATAAAATGTTGAGCCAGTGAGAAGTTGAATATCTTCTAAATCTGAAATTTCTCAAATTTTAATCTGAGAGGAGAAATCAAATAAATGTGATGAAAACTTGTTAAAACGGTTAAGAAATGATTTTGACTAATTTGCAGCTCAAAATTAAAGTGTAAAATAATTTAGAATGTAATGGGTTAAATTGTTATCTAGCTGCCCCGAAGGAATTTATTGTATTACCATTAATGACTGCCTTTGGTACTACCAGATCCTTTTTGCTTGCTTGACCTTAAATAATATCAGTATATCTGAGATTAAGAGAGTAAGAAGATCAATGAGAGAATGTCTGAAAGTAAAAAATTTTGTCAACCAATCTGACTGAAAACCCTAAGAGATTTTGGTCTTACTTAAAATCAGTAAGTGGGTCAAAATTATCTATTCCAGCACTCAGTAACCATATAGCCACTGAAACAGGAGATAACTGAGAGAAGGCCGAATTACTGAATTCAGTCTTCTGAAACTGTTTCATTGCGGAAGACTGTAATATGGTCCCTCCTTTCAATCACTGTACAAATGTCGAAATAGCAGATATTGAGATAGCCAGTCGCAGGACAGAAACGTAACTGAAAATTGCTTAGTAGAGGTATGGCATCACAACTAGATGAGATACATGTAAGGTTTTCCAAAGGTTATGCACAAGAAATTATTCTCTTTCTAGCAGCAGGTTATTGCAGTTCGCTGGAGCAACTGGAATATTGCAGGTCATTCCCATTTCCAAGGTGGATCATAGGACAGATGCACATAATTGTAGGCCTATATCGTTGACATCAATCTCTTGTAGAATTACAGAACATGTTTACAATCAAGAATTATGATGTTTTTGGAGAATAAAAATCTCCTCTATAAAAATCAATGTGGATTCTGCAAACAGAGATCTTGCAAAACTCAGTTCATTCTGTTCTTCTGTGAGCTCCACAACGTTGCAGACATCAGTGCTTATGTTGATGCCATGTTCCTTGACTCGAGAAAGGCATTTGACACCATCCCGCAGTGCCTTTTAATGAAAAAAATATGAGCTTACTGAGAATTGGACCAGATTTGCAACTGGGTTCAGGACTTCCTTGTAGCAACATCTCACTCTTAACAGAACAAGAACTATAGATTTTCCTGAGGACCCCAATGAAGTGTCATAGGACTGTTAATGTATACAATGTATATAAATGACCTAGGAAAAAGCACTGGAAGCTCTTTAAGACTGCTTGCAGACGATGTGGTTGTCTATAAGAAAGTAGCAACACCTAAAGTCAGTATCGATTTGCAAAATGATCTACAGAAGATTGATGAATGGTGCAGTCTCTGGCAATTGGCCCTGAATGTGAATAATGCAACATATTGTGCATACATAGGAAAAGAAATCTACTACTGTACAACTACACCATTGATGACATATTGCTATAAACAGTATATAGCATAAGATATCTAGGTCAGATTGAGATTCACAGGAAGAATCTTAAGGAAATGTAACTCATCCATGAAAGAAGTGGCCTACAAGACACTTGTTTGACCAATTCTTGAGTACTGTTCATCAATCTGGGACCCTTATATGGTAGGACTGATAGGAGGGGGGAAGAGAGAGAGAGAGAGAGAGAGAGAGAGAGAGAGAGAGAGAGAGAGAGAGAGAGACAAGATCCAATTAAGAGTGGAGCATTTCATCAAGGGATTGGTTACTCAGACACTACAAGACAGGCATTGTGGATCATGGGGAGGTTTACAATTGAAATTTCAAGAGAGTACTCTCTGGGAAGATTTGGACAACATATTACTTTCTCACACCTCTCATAAAAGGCCACAATGAAAAAATTTAGGAAATTAGAGCTAGTACAGAGTTTTATTGACAAACACCCTTCCTGTGCACCATTCATATTTGGAACATGCACGGGAACAAGTTAGTGGTACCAGAAGTACCTTCCACCACACATCATCAGGTGGGTTGCAGAGTATGATATAGATGATGATGAAACGTAAGACTTAAATTGTTAGCTGTGAAGAACTAATAGTCCTGTTCACCTATAATTTGAGCTGTGTCTCCTAAGGTAGAATTTTAATCCTTGATTAGTACATTTGGGTCATCGCAGAATTTACACTTTTCTTTTACTGAGCACACTGGACTCGCTTTCAGGAGGATGACAGTTCAAGCCCATGTCCGGCCATTCCGCTTTAGGTTTTCTGTGATTTGACTAAATCACTTCAGGGAAATGCCCAGATGGTTCCTTTGAAAGCATGCAGCTGATTTCCTTCCCCATTCTCCCCTACTCTGATGGAACCACTGACCTTACTGTTTGGCCCCCTCCCCCAAATTAACTGATCGACCGACCTTCTTTAATCACTCTTTAAAATCTTTGGAGGATCTTTTGTATAGGTAGGAAGAAAAGTAGGTCCAGTACTGACCCTTACAGAATTCCACAAGTTATGTTACTCCATTCTGAGATTAGTTTCATGTCTATAACACAGTCTGTCACTGAGACGCTCTTCTTTCTGTTGTGAAGATAAGACTCCGTTCATGCTAGAGGGATGTGATTAATCTCATAATACTTTAGTTTGCCAAGTATAATTATGTGAAGCATACAACAAAAGGTCTTTATTAGGTCACAAAATATAAAAACTGGATAATTTTCCTGGTTTACTTCTGTCAGGACTTCTTTTCTGATTTCTTGTGTTGCTTACTTGAAGAGAGTCCTTAATGAAAGCTAAACAGAGGCAATTAACAGCTTCTGTTCAGTTACATGGGTCAGTGTTCTATCATAGCCGACTTTTTGAGACAATTTTGAAATGATTGGTAAGACTCAAGTAAGTCTGTAATTAGAGGAGGCTTGCTTATCTACAATTTTAAAGATGACTGTTACTATAGCACATTTAAGTCTGTTAGGATATATACCCTAAGTGATTGATTTCAAAGATACTTAAGGGTAATCATACCAAGTTAGCACAAGATTTTTAAATTATGCTAGGAATGCATATCATGCGTACTTTCATTCTCATCTTAGATATGGGGTCACCTTCTGGGGAAACTCTAAAACAGCTAATAGCACTTTTAAACTACAAAAAAGGGCCATTAGAATCTTGTTTGTGTGCAAGCCTAGAGACACTTGTAAACCCCTGTTTAAGAAATCTAGTATTCCTCCATTACCATGTGTATACATTATGGAAACCCTTTTGTTCTTTAAATTAAATGTAATAGGCAAGGACCGGAGACTACAAAAAAACTGTGATATACATGAGCACTTTACCAGACAAAACAGAAACTTACATATGACTCAAATCAGCACAGCACTGTGCCAAAAAGGTACTTTTCACATGGGAGTTAAGCTTTATAACAAACTTCCTGAAAACATAAAAGCTATACATTTGGAAAATCTCTAAAGTCATATTTACAGCATCACTGCTTTTACTCCATTGAAGAATATTTAAATTTATGAAATGAGTTATATAAATACTTACGTGTAAAGTGTATTATTGTAAGCTTAAATATGTATGCCTTGAAATGACTTTCAGCCTGTATATTTATAACTTGACTTGTCCAATGTCTTATGCATAAGCTGCTATGTAGACAACAGGACCAATAAAATACAATCTACAAACACTACCACAGCCAGCATTATTACTACTTTTTAATAATCTGATATTTTTAATACTCTTTAATCCCACAAATTATCCATCATTTATCCTGATGTTCAATTCTGCCCTTACTATTTTAGAGGGTACCAAGACTCACAGTGCTACACTGATATCTTTTCTCAAAGTGCTATAGTAATATCTTTAAGAAAGAGTTACATTTTCTGTCATCACTGCCTGCTTTATAAATTTTTCTCTGTAGTTCCTCCCATAATTTCATCCACTGTATATTTTACTGTAAATCTTGTACCATTATACTCAAATATATTATTAACTAAATAATGTAACTGAAAAATATATCTATAAAACAAAGATGATGGGACTTACCAAACGAAAGTGCTGGCAGGTCGATAGACACACAAAAAAAACACAAACATACACACAAGATTCTAGCTTTCGCAACCAACGGCTGCGTCGTCAGGAAAGAGGGAAGGAGAGGGAAAGATGAAAGGATGTGGGTTTTAAGGGAGAGGGTAAGGAGTCATTCCAATCCCGGGAGCGGAAAGACTTGCCTTAGGGGGAAAAAAGGACGGGTATACACTCGCACACACACACATATCCATCCACACATATACAGACACAAGCAGACATATTAAAAGGCAAAAGGTTTGGGCAGAGATGTCAGTCAAGGCGGAAGTGCAGAGGTGAAGATGTTGTTGAATGACAGGTGAGGTATGAGTGGCGGCAACTTGAAATTAGCGGAGATCGAGACCTGGTGGATAACGGGAAGAGAGGATATATTGAAGGGCAAGTTCCCATCTCCGGAGTTCGGATAGGTTGGTGTTAGTGGGAAGTATCCAGATAACCCGGACGGCGTAACACTGTGCCAAGATGTGCTGGCCAAGCACCAAGGCATGTTTAGCCACAGGGTGATCCTCATTACCAACAAACACTGTCTGCCTGTATCCATTCATGCAAATGGACAGTTTGTTGCTGGTCATTCCCACATAGAATGCGTCACAGTGTAGGCAGGTCAGTTGGTAAATGACGTGGGTGCTTTCACACGTGGCTCTGCCTTTGATCGTGTACACCTTCCGGGTTACAGGACTGGAGTAAGTGGTGGTGGGAGGGTGCATGGGACAGGTTTTACACCGGGGGCGGTTACAAGGGTAGGAGCCAGAGGGTAGGGAAGGTGGTTAGGGGATTTCATAGGGATGAACTAAGAGGTTACGAAGGTTAGGTGGATGGCGGAAAGACACTCTTGGTGGAGTGGGGAGGATTTCATGAAGGATGGATCTCATTTCAGGGCAGGATTTGAGGAAGTTGTATCCCTGCTGGAGAGCCACATTCAGAGTCTGATCCAGTCCCGGAAAGTATCCTGTCACAAGTGGGGCACTTTTGTGGTTCTTCTGTGGGAGGTTCTGGGTTTGAGGGGGTGAGGAAGTGGTTCTGGTTATTTGCTTCTGTACCAGGTTGGGAGGGTAGTTGCGGGATGCAAAAGCTGTTTTCAGGTTGTTGGTGTAATGGTTCAGGGATTCCGGACTGGAGCAGATTCGTTTGCCACGAAGACCTAGGCTGTAGGGAAGGGACCGTTTGATGTGGAATGGATGGCAGCTATCATAATGGAGGTACTGTTGCTTGTTGGTGGGTTTGATTTGGACGGACGTGTGAAGCTGGCCATTGGACAGATGGAGGTCAACGTCAAGGAAAGTGGCATGGGATTTGGAGTAGGACCAGGTGAATCTGATGGAACCAAAGGAGTTGAGGTTGGAGAGGAAATTCTGGAGTTCTTCTTCACTGTGAGTCCAGATCATGAAGATGTCATCAATAAATCTGTACCAAACTTTGGGTTGGCAGGTCTGGGTAACCAAGAAGGCTTCCTCTAAGCGACCCATGAATAGGTTGGTGTATGAGGGGGCCATCCTGGTACCCATGGCTGTTCCCTTTAATTGTTGGTATGTCTGGCCTTCAAAAGTGAAGAAGTTGTGGGTCAGGATGAAGCTGGCTAAGGTAATGAGGAAAGAGGTTTTAGGTAGGGTGGCAGGTGGTAGGCGTGAAAGGAAGTGCTCCATCGCAGCGAGGCCCTGGACATGCTGAATATTTGTGTATAAGGAAGTGGCATCAATGGTTACAAGGATGGTTTCCGGGGGTAACAGATTGGGTAAGGATTCCAGGCGTTCGAGAAAGTGGTTGGTGTCTTTGATGAAGGATGGGAGACTGCATGTAATGGGTTGAAGGTGTTGATCTACATAGGCAGAGATACGTTCTGTGGGGGCTTGGTAACCAGCTACAATGGGGCGGCCGGGATGATTGGGTTTGTGAATTTTAGGAAGAAGGTAGATGGTAGCGGTGTGGGGTGTCGGTGGGGTCAGGAGGATGATGGAGTCAGGTGAAAGGTTTTGTAGGGGGCCTAAGGTTCTGAGGATTCCTTGAAGCTCTGCCTGGACATCAGGAATGGGATTACCTTGGCAAACTTTGTATGTGGTGTTGTCTGAAAGCTGACGCAGTCCCTCAGCCACATACTCCCGACGATCAAGTACCACGGTCGTGGAACCCTTGTCCGCCGGAAGAATGACGATGGATCGGTCAGCCTTTAGATCACGGATAGCCTGGGCTTCAGCAGTGGTGATGTTGGGAGTAGGATTAAGGTTTTTTAAGAAAGTTTGAGAGGCAAAGCTGGAAGTCAGAAATTCCTGGAAGAAGCAAATAACCAGAGCCACTTCCTCACCCCCTCAAACCCAGAACCTCCCACAGAAGAACCACAAAAGTGCCCCACTTGTGACAGGATACTTTCCGGGACTGGATCAGACTCTGAATGTGGCTCTCCAGCAGGGATACGACTTCCTCAAATCCTGCCCTGAAATGAGATCCATCCTTCATGAAATCCTTCCCACTTCACCAAGAGTGTCTTTCCGCCGCCCACCTAACCTTTGTAACCTGTTAGTTCATCCCTATGAAATCCCCAAACCACCTTCCCTACCCTCTGGCTCCTATCCTTGTAACCGCCCCCGGTGTTAAACCTGTCCCATGCACCCTCCCACCACCACTTACTGCAGTCCTGTAACCCGGAAGGTGTACACGATCAAAGGCAGAGCCACGTGTGAAAGCACCCACGTCATTTACCAACTGACCTGCCTACACTGTGAAGCTTTCTATGTGGGAATGACCAGCAACAAACTGTCCATTCACATGAATGGACACAGGCAGACAGTGTTTGTTGGTAATGAGGATCACCCTGTGGCTAAACATGCCTTGGTGCACGGCCAGCACATCTTGGCACAGTGTTATGCTGTCCGGGTTATCTGGATACTCCCCACTAACACCAACCTATCCGAACTCCGGAGATGGGAACTTGCCCTTCAATATATCCTCTCTTCCCGTTATCCAAGAGGTCTCGATCTCCGCTAATTTCAAATTGCCGCCACTCATACCTCACCTGTCATTCAACAACATCTTTGCCTCTGCACTTCCACCTCGACTGACATCTCTGCCCAAACTCTTTGCCTTTTAATATGTCTGCTTGTGTCTGTATATGTGTGGATGGATATGTGTGTGTGTGCGAGTGTATACCCGTCCTTTTTTCCCCCTAAGGCAAGTCTTTCCGCTCCCGGGATTGGAATGACTCCTTACCCTCTCCCTTAAAACCCACATCCTTTCATCTTTCCCTCTCCTTCCCTCTTTCCTGACGAAGCAGCCGTTGGTTGCGAAAGCTAGAATTTTGTGAGTATGTTTGTGTTTGTTTGTGTGTCTATCAACCTGCCAGCGCTTTTGTTTGGTAAGTCTCATCATCTTTGTTTTTAAATAATGTAACTGGATAGATAAAATATCTATTCACCAAACGACAGCAGAACATGCACATAAAAGAAGGTTATAATTAGGCAAGCATTTGGAGCAAGTGGCTCCTTCTTTAGACAGAAGGGTTGAAGGGGAAGGAAGAGGGGTGAAGGAAAAGGACTGGAGAAGTCTAGGAAAAGGGGTAGATTTTGCAAATGTCTTCTAAAACCATAGGTCACATGGGACTCACCAGACAGTATGAGAAAATAAGAGTCTTTGCTTCTCATCCCATCTGGCAAGTCTGTATGGCCTACAGTTCTGGATATGACTTTCTCAAAATCTACCCCTTCACCTAAACCTCTCCAGTTCTTTTCCTTCATCCCTCTTCCTTCCCCTTCACCCCGTCTGCCTCAAGAAGGAGCCACTGGCTCCAAAAACTTGGCTAATTATAACCTTCTTTTACGTGTTCTGCCGCTGCTTGGTGATGATTTTTTATCTATACAAATACATCATTTTCTAAAAAGGGATTGTTTTCGTTGTTTAATTATTAACTAATGTTTTTACAGCTAAACCACTGCAGGCTGTTGGATCTGAAAACAAATTGTCATTACCTATTCCATTATGTCCAATCTCTGTAGGTAACACACAGCTGTAGGTCAACAAATCCAGTTGCCATCAGTTAGCACTATCTAACAGAAAATAAAAACCAATGTCCTATAAACAATGGTTCTGCAGTGATGTTTGCATAACCTTATTTAAAATTATCTCAAGTGGCTTTCTGATGCGATAGAAATCTTCTGCTGGTGGCCTGTGAACTGTCAGTACTACAAGTTTATCTTTATTTTCTGACTGACCAAGGTGGCACAGCACTGGAAGAGCTATTTAGCACAACATTTGTTAAACTGAGGAGCCTGGGACTGAACTTCCATTTTGACAAATATAGCCATTCCCCCTTTTATTTTTACTGTTTTAACAACAGTATAACATTAACTTGCTTTGTTGTAGGCCAACATGAGTCACAACATACTTATTTAGAAGCTCACACTCGGATCAGAGGTGATGCAGGATCTGAGGTCATCTATTTCTTTGTACACAAGTGTCTGCTTACAGAAGTAAAATGGCAATGGGGTCAAGATTTTTCAGGTCTTTGTGGTTGATGACAGTACAGAATGACTTGGATGTTAGGCTAGGGGAAATGAGACTCTGGGTTTGCTTACTGGTCCGATTCTTATTGCTTCTTCGTGTATTTGCAATGAACATGAAGAAGAGCACAGACAGTAGTTTATAACTTTATAGATAAGGCTTACTAGATTCTCCAATCATTTACCAGGAAAGACAGCCACCCCAACCTATAACTTCCTTACGATTTGGTTATATAAGGTAATGTGTGGTACCACAGAACATGAAGCATGGATGTGCCAGATTCTATTGTTATAACTGAACCTTTACATTCAAGCAATCATCACATACCGCCATAGGTATATGTAGACAAATGTACAATGGAAATCAATACCCAAGTCCAAAGGCATGTACAAACATACTTTTGCAACTCCTTAGTGTACAAGCTTAACTCACATAGTATCTGCTGTAGGCTTGTTCATATGAAGCTAGTGGAGCTCTTCTGCTCACTGGAACCCATCTGCTTGGGCTGTTTGCTTGCAGATGAGATATGACTGCATCACTTCATGCCTCCAATTCGCAGTCAGTGAGTGCGAAATCAGTGGTTATGCATTTGACCTCTTAATGAGCTGATGAAAGCAGCTTGCACTGTTTGTCTAAGTTACAAGAATTACAGTTAATATTCAGATTTTGTGACTTTTCAGTTATTACAGCTTTCACCAGGATCAATCTGTTCAATTTCAGTGATTCTTTGATATGTACAAATCTGCTGACAATCCATTTCTCCTTTAATTTTTCTGACATGTATGAGAAGTTCATCCTTTTTATTACTGAGGTAAAATGTAAATGTTGTGCACCTACAGCCTCCCATTGGGTAGACCGTTCGCTGGGTGCAAGTCTTTCAATTTGATGTCACTTCAGCGACTTGCACGTCGATGGGGATGAAATGATGATGATTAGGACAACACAATACAATACCCAGTCCCTGAGCGGAGAAAATCTCTGACCCAGGCGGGAATCGAACCCAGGCCCTTAGGATTGACATTCTGTCACGCTGACCACTCAGATACAGGGGGTGGACATTACTCAGGTGTGTGAGCTTTTGATTGGAGATACTAAACCCATTTGCTTTCAAATTCATGGTTTTTCTCAAGGTACAGTATTTTGTTTCACTATTAAATGTTTCTGTCTTTCTGATGCAATTACCCTGAAAATGAGTTGTAGTTCTCATCCTCATTCATTCTGTGTTGCTTTTTATGACGTTGAGTTTAGACCTTTAATTAGTATCCTTGCATCATCAGCAAATATTACATTTCCAAGTAGCACGGGGAGATGGCCTTTACACAAAGCTAAGGAGGACAGTATGAATTAAGTGCCACATTTTAAAAACAGGTGGTGAGAGTTCATTAAGTATGGACTGGTGACATCACTGTAAGTAGTCCTTGGGGAAATTAAAGAGTTACACATGCAATTATTAACAGAGGCAAATGATAATGTGTGAAAGATCACTGACTTAGTACAGCAGATCAGCTCACCACTGAAATAATGTAGAGGGCAACCAAACTTAAATTCATCGAATTTAGCAACATATAGGGCTCAAAAGCTGAGAGACTGTATCTTCATCTGTTCCATTTGTCTGTTATTTACACGTTTAACTCGGAAATCATCTAGTGCTACATATTCCTCCACATCTGCTATCGTATCCCCTTCCCACGAATCGTGAACATCATCCTGTCGAGTAAAGTCACATACAATTATAACAGTACGTTTATGCAGCAACCTCACTGGTCATTTGTCACCTCATGCTGCTGAGCTTCACCCCTACCAGTTGCCTAGATCCACACCGACTGAGGATTAAGCTATTTTCAGTTCTTTTCCTCTAGTGTCATGTTATTGCGTAAATATTTCACTGTACACATCTCAGTGGTTGTGTGGAAGCTCTGCAGACAGTGTGTCCCAAATAATGCTGGTCAGGCTCACATGTTTCTCATGAAGTCACTTACAGTGCACGTCATCTTGAAAGGCACTTCTGCTCAGAGACGCAGTGACAGAGGAGCCTAGACTTGAAGGAAGAGATGGGGCAAAGACATTGCATAATGCCAATCATTACAATGTATTGCTGCACACAAGAACAAATAATACTGTTTCACAAGTGAAGTGTGCCCACAATTCAGTCTGTAGGAGATCACTTAATCACTGCCCAAAACTATTCACAGCAAGACATCCTGAGGAAGACTCAGTGACAATTGAATAAACATCACTCGCTGAAGATCAATAGTGACCCATACTAAGAAAATGAGCCCAGTTCAGAAAATTTGCTATGCTGTGTAACACTAGGCATAGATCAACTGAGTGAGGCTCAGTGTCGGTCCTCATTTTGCACAAGATATGCTCAGCAACAGCACCAAATCAGCTACCGACACGATTATCATGCTTTGACTACAAATATTAATTCTACGTTATTCGTTACTGCATGTTTTGTGCTTTAAAGACAGAGGAAAATAAATGGAAAAAACTTCTCAAACTTCAAGAAAACTTTTCCACAACTGAAAAACAACAAATTAATGAGATATCCACAAATTTCATGAAAAGAAACAATGTGGTTCTCTGCTTAAAACTTGTGAATACAGAATGCTGCCCACCTCAGTGGCCCAGGTGCCTGGGAAAATAGCAAAGCGTATTCAGGCAGTACGGTTTCAGAACACTGAATTGTCATAATTATCTTTAAAACCAATAGTGTAGAGGATACACGGTTTGTCTGAAGCGAGGCAAATACGAGTCACTCCAGCAGGAGGGTTAGTCGTAAGTTCGTGTCTGCACGATCGTTTTGCAACTAAGTTGTTAAGCCGTACTCGGTCGTGCATCTCACTTCCATCTGCTGTCAGTTTCCTCCATTTGCTGCGATTGTCAGCGAGTTGCTCCCACTTGTCACCGTCAATATTAAATGTGCACATACCGTGCTCGACACAATCCCTAAAGCATAGCAAAGGTCTTCCACGAGGTCTCTTTGCTCCTGCTATTTCACCGAGTTATGTGTGCTAGGGCAGACGGGAGTGGTCCGTACGATGCAGATGTTGCAGGCAATGTTGCTCGAGTGTGGCAGTGCTACTCTGTCGTTTTGCAGTTTTCAGAACCATATAATTTGTCACACGATCCTTCCACGATACTCCCAAGATGCTCCATAAGGACCTCAGGTGAAAGGCGTCGAGCTTTTGTTACTGTTTGGCATACGACGTCCGAGTCTCAGCTCCGTACAGGAGAGTACTCAGTACATACAATTGATACACAAGTATTTTTGTTGACAGTGTGAGACGTTTGTTGTCCCGTGCTCACGTGCAGAACTTTCCTATTCGAGCATTTATCTCGTCATCCGAGGAGATATCTTCTGCCATTACTGAACCGCGATAACAGAATTTATTGACTACCTCCAGCAAGGAGCTGTCCAGTTTGATGACAGGCGAATCTGTGTATCCTTGTGCCATGACAACTGTCTTCTTACTGTTTATATACACGGAGAAGAGCTTGCATGCAGTAGAGAATTTGTCCACAAGCTCTTGCGGATCGGCTCGAGTATGCGCTAAAAATGCAGCATCGTCAGCAAGTAAAAGCCTATTTGCAAGCAAGTCTTCTCGGAAGCGCTTCGATCTGAGTAGAGAAATGATGCAGAGCTTCCCATTAGCTCTGGTATGTAGATGAATGCCCAAGTTAGTTTCACCAAAAGCAACTTTGAGGAGTGCTGAGGAAAAAATATTGAACAAAATGTGAGCCAATACACAGCCTCAACAAACCCCTCTTTTTGCAGCAAATGGGTCAGATGTGATTCTGTCAAAGACCACAGCACCTTGCATATTTTTGTGAAAAGCCGTGATCATCTTTAAGAGCTTTGGAGGACACCCTATCTTGAAAGTACTGCATACATTCCTTCTCTGCTGACTGTGTCAAAAGCCTCATTTAGATCAATAAAGGCAATGAACAGAGGAGTTTCCTGCTCGCGGCACTTCTCCTGGATTTCCCAGAGTGTGAAGATCATACCAACTGTAGATCGTTGGGGACGAAATCCACGTTATTCCTCAGGGTATATGCACTGGGCAAGTCTGCCCAAAACCACACAGGCAAATGTTTTTCCAAGTATACTCAGAAGTCAGATTCCGTGGTTACAGTTGCATAAAATATATGTAAATGTGGCACTGTTTCACATCTGTGCACAGCATGATGAATACCTATGTATATTATGGATCACTGGCCATGAATCTCAAGATGTTTTTGTGTGAACAAAAGTTTAAATAATTTGCAGGCATTTAAGCTGTTATTTGACACTAAAGAAACTATCAATACAGAAAGGAGTCAAAGTATACATTTACACAATTTGGTCATGTAGAGATCTAACCAAAATGATGATTCATTTGACTACTATCTTCTTGTTGTGGTCTTCAGTCCGAAGATTGGTTTGATGCAGTTCTCCGTGCTACTCTGTCCTGCACAAGTCTCTCCTTGTCTGTGTAACTACTGCACCTTACACCCTTCTGAATCTGCTGACTGTATTCATCTCTTGGTCTCCTTCTACAATTTTACCTTCCACACTCCCCTTCAATACTAAACTGGTGATTCCCTGATGTCTCAGAATATGCCCTATAAACTGATCCCTTTCGCTAGTCAGGTTGTGCCACAAATTTCTTATCTCACCAATTCTGTAAACCACCACCTTATTACTTCCATGAACTACCCTCCTGGTCTTCAGCATTCTTCTATAGCACCACATTTCAAAAGCCTCTGTTCTCTTCTTGTCTAAACTGTTTATCACCCAAGTTTCACTTCCATGTATGTCTACACTCCATAAAATATTAACACTTAAATCTATATCTCAGGTTAACAAATTTCTCTCCTTCAGAAACAGTAATGCTTTTCTCGCCACTGCCGATTTACATTTTTGATCCTCTATATTTCGGCAATCATCAGCTATTTTGATGACAAAAAAGGAGGGCAGTGGGTGTTGTGAAGTGACAGTTACAGTTGAACTTGAATTGATCTGTGAAATTTTGCCAGTCCAAGGTGATCCTTGTTCACAGTGAAATAGTCTGAGATTAATGTTAATATTTAAACAATGGAAAATCCTGGATGGAATGTAACAACATTATGAAAAGGGTAGTCCCCCACCCCCCATCCCCACCCCCACGCCCACACAGTGGATATGCTAAGACACAGATAGGCACATTTGTTGTTTGTTACAAAATAAGCTTTTGGCCGAGAATGCGTTCATCAAAAATAGACCTCACACACACACTCACACACACACACACACACACACACACACACACACACACACACAACCACAGTGTCTCTGATGGCAGAAGCCAGTCCGAAGTCTGGCTTCAGCTGCTAGAGACTGTGGTTGTATGCGTGCGTGTGTGTGTGTGTGTGTGTGTGTGTGTCAAATGCCTTGTTGGCCAAAAGCTTATTTTGTGACAACTCAACAAACATGCCTCTCTGTGACTCCACATATCTGCTATATAGTGAGTAACCTCTTCATAATAGTGGAACATTCATATTTCATAGATTTCTGAGTTCAGTTAGATTTGAATTCATTTTTTCATACTAATCTAAGATCAACCACTTTATACAATCAGCCCTAGATCTCATTGGTTTTCACCATTAACGAAGGTGGATCTGCAAAAAGATTCGAAACTGAGGCTTGTTCAAATCTAGTGCACACTGTAGCAGCTGTGTATATGCTGCAGACAGCAGTTCACCTAAATCTACTCCTACGTATACAAATATATTCTGCAAACCACTGTGAAGTGTAAGGCAGGAGGTATTTCTCATTCTATCACATGTTAGGGTTTCTTCACGTACCAGTTGTATATGGAAGCCATAATTAGCCTAATTTTGTCTTCATGGTCCCTCCAAGCTTCTGCTTACAAGCTTATTTTCTTAATAGTGTTTGGTGTTATGTGTATGAAATACCTTTTTAACACTTACCAATTCATAGTACAGTTTTTTGAATTCGTTGACTTCTTCCTTTGTCAGCTCAAGTTTGTGCTTGTACTCCTTTGCCTCTGCTTTGTACATGATTACTTCTGCTTCTAGGCACTGTGGGAAGAAATCAGATATTATAATAGATATGAAAATTTACATTCCTAGCTTTCGGAACTTTGTTCCTTCATCAGGGAGGAGAGAGGGGAAAAAAGGGAAGAAGGGAAAGTGGATTCAGTTACTCACAACCCAGGTTATGAAGCAACAGGGAAAGGTAAACAGGGAGGGTAGCAAGGATGGAGGCATGGTTTTTCCCCTCTCTCCTCCCTGATGAAGGAACAAAGTTCCGAAAGCTAGGAATGTAAATTTTCAGTTCTGTTTTATGTGTATCTATCGGCTGTACTGAGCTGAGGTAAGTACTGGCCAGCCCATCTATCTCTTTGTTAGTATTTGTTTCACATCTTATATGAGATTTTCCATTAATCATTATAATAGATATTCTTGTTATGAACAGTAAATACCTGCACCAAATGTTCCCCACACTATTTTCAGACCTATTTGTAGAAACTGTAAATTACTATGAAGAATTACATGTAAATTTATATGCACATTAAAGACATGTAATGATAACAGTGATATTTACAATGATAACAATTATAGCCATAATACCAAAAAATGGCAACAATAGCAACAACAAACTGGAGGCTAAATTTTTACATATCAGTCTCAATCGCACTAAAGTAAGTATGGCAGGACAAGTTGTGGCACATTTGTACTGTCTTCTTGTAGCCTACTATGACACAGAACTTATATTACTACGAGGAAGCTAATGCACCTCTACAAGAGATATAGTTCCACGAAATGTGCAAAACAGCTAGGAACACAGCGGTATTACATCAAAATATATCACCTGTTTCCAGTTGTTGTTGGTCTGCGAAGTTATTGTTCACAGCTAAGTCACATTCTGACATCACGACATTAATGAACTGTTATACAGTACATTAGTAAATGGTGTTCTGGTTTATGGCTGCTCAATGATGTGGTTATCAGTGCTATATATCGGTAAAAATCACAAAACATGGTGGTGGAAAATCTAGGATGGAATGTAACAATCTTATGATAAGGATAGTTGCTACTCACCATAGAGCGGAGATGCTGAGTCACAGATAGGCACAACGATAAGACTGTCAGAAAGTGAGCTTTCAGCCAATAAGGCCTTCTTTGGAGATAGAACATACTCACAAACACTCACACAAATGTAACTCACACATACATGATCACTGTGGTCATGTACATGTTAGTTGGATTTGCATGCGTGTGCACGCAGGTTTTTGTGTGTGTGTGTGTGTGTGTGTGTGTGTGTGTGTGTGTGTGTGTGTGTCTGTTTTCTATCCCCAATGAAGGCCTTGTTGGTCAAAAGCTCATTTTCAACAGTCTTTTTGTCATGCCCCTCTTCAACTCACCATCTCCGCTGTATGGTGTAGCAACTATCCTTTTCATAATATTGTTACAAAACTCAGTGGATTACATGTCACGTAGTACTAGTAAGTCTGCACATTGAAAGATATGTGAATAGACTATGACTAAACAGGAAAAAATGCTGAATATTAATTATTTATAACGTATACTACTTTTTAAAGGATGTAATGTATGTAGTAGGGATTGCACAGCAGCAGTATATTGCTGAGGGAGTGAGGTTCTGGAATACCTGTGCCATAGAGATGTGTTTTTGTAGTGCCAGGTTTGTGAGGGACAAGGGACAGAGACTGGCAGAATCTGAAATGGTGAAGGTCACTCTGAAAGGAATGGTGAGATCCAGAGAAAGAAATTTTTATGGTCAGGCCATTGGGGTGGGTGTGGGGGTGCATGAGGGGTGGAGGGGGGATTCCATGGTTTAGGCAGCATTTAAGGAACAGGATGTGGCACTGGGTTTTAGCCAAGAAAAGGGATCCATTTCTGAACTGGTACAGAAAGATGGAGCAGAGTTCCACTATGGTATGAATGGCAGATGAAGGAAATGAGCAAATGAAGGCATTAGATGGTTGAGAGAGGAGCTGGATCTCAGAAAAAGACATGTAAAAATACGTACAGACACACAAAAATTGACACAAATGCAAACAAATACACAAAAATACATGAGAATAGGTAAAGATAAGCCCAAAGTAATATGTACAAAAACGTGGGAAAAAGGACAGAATGGACAAGGTATGCGTATGTTGGGGTAAGGGAAGAGAAAGAGGGAGAAGGGGAATGGGTTAGGTCGAGTTTCAATACAGCCTGATCTACAAATAAAAGCAGTTCATGTGAGTCGAGATGAGGCTGGGAACTGTGCTGTTGCTGGTTCCGAGCAACAGTTGCACTTTGCGCTCAAAGAAAGTGTGTACCCCACAAATTGGGTCTCTCACTTGCTTGTGTAGAATTTATAGCTTTTTATTCCATCTGTTGTGAGTTGTCATGGATGATGGTGGATCATCCATGAAAACTCACAACAGATGGAATAAAAATTCACTAAATAACTCACTACAATATGTTTAATGCTCACATCACGTACAACATTTACAGCAGAGCCCTCAGAACACTACTAAACACTTACTGGCTGTTGAAGAATGTGTGACGTGGGTGCGCAGAATCATGTTAAACTTGACTGCCGTCATTCGTGACTCCAATTATAGTGTGTGTGGCACAGGTATGTGTGGAAAATAATATGCAAAAATACACAAGAATAAGGGAGGAATAGTGGTCAACAGGAATAACTATAATTATCGACACAAAGATATCAGCTCCTCCCTGTTCACATCCCCTCACCATCATTGTATGCCGTGCTCTGCCAATGCACCTACCAGTCTATCCCCTCTGATCCTCTCCTTTTCCACTCCTCACTTACCCCTTCCCCCACAGCCTCTGGATACAGGCTCCAATAGCCTTGTCCTGACGTCTTCTAATCCCTCCACAATCTGTCACACAGCACTCTTCTCTCACCCCAACCAAACCCTGCTATCCTTGCCACTTTCCCACCCCATTCTGAATTGCTGTTTCAATTCAATGCGACACCTGCATTCTAGCTGCAGTGGCCAGAGATAGAGGCTCGTCTGCGTGAGGAGTGCCTGCTTGCGTGAATGTGTGTGTGAGTGCGTTTTCTTTTCTGAACAAGGCTTTGGCCAAAAGCACAATGTGTAACAGTATTTTTGTAGCTCCTCTCTGCAACTCATTATCATCTTTACACTGAATAACAATCTATCATCTCCATAACATCTGTTTCTTAACATTTTTATTATATTTATACTATTCTCTACATAAACGGCATTTAGGTTTAAACATTTATTAAAATCTGTTAACAAGCTGATTAGTTCTCTGTGTGTCAAATTCTGCCACTTCAGTGTATGACAATAGTCTTGAAGTACTTCATCAAAGATAAAGTCTGATGTTCATCAAGAGGTGGAAGGAAGGTAGCAGTGTAGCGTGGATATTCAAAACATGTCGTATTCAAAATGATGCAACAATTCTCATGTGTGCTGTGCACTGTGAAGCAGAGCACCGATGGGTAAAAATATGACACTGTTAGACAAAAGAACATGTTACTTTTTTCAATGGCTCTTCATAGTTTTTTGAAGCTTCACAGTGGGATTCAAAATTGACTGGCCCTTCAGTGCTCCACAAAATCCATAAATAAGATTCCTTTAGCATCAAGAATGCCCATACAATAGTGTTTAGGGGGACGGGAAAGGAGGGGCAGGGGGGCTATGCCTGGAGGAATGGTGTACTTTTTTAATATTTTGGAAGACAAACGGCAACTTATAAGTAACCATAAAAAAGTTCCACTTCTGGTCTATTAAAAACCTTTATAATACAGATCTTAAAACATTCACCTGAAAGAAAAACTCCATGCTACATAATACATTTTCCTTTCCTTGAGTACTAGGGGGAGGTAAGTGGGAGGGGCCAGGCACCCCCTAGCCTCAGGTATGGGTGCCCTTGTTTGTTATAATCTTTCTGCCTGTCAATGATTGGCATTCTCCTTTCATCTTCCAGGATGAGGCAATATGGCCAACAGACCACTGCTTACCATTTTGTCACCAGTAGCACCATGGTTTAGTAAACATACTCCTTTGATTTAGTTCTATATTTCTCATCCTCTTTATGTACTGGACATGAAATAAAGATTATAGTGTGAAAAAGCAATTGAAGACCAACAACAACAATAACATTATTAGAAGTACATTGCGTCTGACTTATATATATACAGCAGTATAGTGATCTGGGTCTCTTCAACAGAGCAGCAGCTATAATATGTTCTGGAACTAACCATCCTAGTCCAGATGAAATGAGATTTGGTTCAAATCACTGATAACAAAGTAAAATGAAGCTTCCCAGGTATCACTTTTGTAGTCCAGGTGCTAACCAATCAACTGCTGTTTATAACAGTACAGCTAGGCATTCGGATTCAGGGAAGACTGGGCTGACAGACAAATGGAGAGAATTTGACATTTCTGGCCAATTTCACTCAGAAACTCAAAGCTTTGTTGGAACACTGAACATATATTTGCCCTTTCAATAGAAAAATTACATGAACTAGAGATAATCTTGAAAGGTCAAAAATTTCAAATAGTAGCTCTACGAGAAACATGATTTATGGACTAAATACAAAGGATTTTCGAAACTACAGACATGCAAACCAAACTACATTTAGGATGTATTTTCACCATCAACAAAAACTTGGTGAATTCAGTAACAAATATGAACCCATGAGCAACAGATTAATGACAACCACCACACAATGTACAACCAAAATATGAGGACAGTTCTTAAATAAATAGCATTTTTATACTAAACCAAAGAGAGCATTCTTAAAAACAATTTTATTACTGAATGAAAGCTTTTTGCTTTTCATTACTTCTGAACACAATGTTTATAATAAACAACCAATTTCTGAATTCCATTTGCTTAAAAATCCATGAACCACTGCTGAAGGACAATTTTGATGTCCAAACTGATGTCACGGCACTGACTGCCATATTATATCCCCACCCTCCCCACTCATTAGAGTTCCATCACAAGTCCAGAAAGAGACTTTAACTCTTACATTTAATCATAGGAAAACTAGGTTTGCTGACTTCATTCCAAAATAAAGAATATATTACTTGCAATAAACTGGCACCAGAATACATGAAACAAAATATGATAAAATCAAATGAGTCCAGAAATCTAAGTACCTTGGTGCAATAATTCAGGAAATTGAACTGAGAAGAAAGGTACTAAATTGTTTCAGGAAAAAAACTGAAACAATGAAAAAATGAAAAAAGAGTAGTAGGCAGAAACAGCATTCCAACTAACATGAAATGTATACAAGAGTAGGAAATGCTCAAAATTAAAACACTAGAATTTCAGTGTTAAACAAGAAAGTCTGTATGCTACAAAATCATCAATTCAGGACAGGAAAGATGATATACTAAAAACACCGAAAAAGGAGAACAAAAAATTATACAGAAATCCTGGGTCCAAAAGACAATGAGTATAAGAATCTAGCAAAACGTCATGTGGAACACAAACATTCACAGTGACATTAGGAAACACAGAGTAAACTTTTACGGCCATATCAAAAGAATAAAATCTGTCAAATTTTCTGAAAACAGAAGTAAAACAAAAGCAGTTCCCATTTAATGGGTTGGTGAAAGAAAAAGAAGAAAAGAAAAGAAGAGTGGTAGATATTACATGAGATAATATAAACAACAGGAAAAGTTCTCAACCTGAAGTTGGACAATGGCAATTAATTAGCAGGAAAATGGATTAAGGCTTGGCAATGAGGTCTAAAGTGAGAAATCCACTACATAGCAAAAGAAAGAAAGAAACATTACTAAGTTGACAAATAAAGTTCTAAACTGGGCCATTTGCATAAAAAAGTTACCAGAAGACAAAGTAGTGCCAAATAATCAGAATAACAATAAAATTTGTAAATTTAGTACTTCTGATACAGCATTAGTCTCATTTGAAACACAAGGAGTAAGGGTGAATAAGAAGGATCAAATGTTAAGTTACAGGGACTGTTCCTTCATTCGTTCATTCACACCTAACGCAGAAGCAGTATACAAACAACAAATTATGACTAATGCTAATCTGCTCACACTAATACACTATGTGATCGAAATTATCCAGACACCTAGCTGAAAATGACTTAAAAGTTCGTGGTGCCCTCCATCAGTAATGCTGGAATTAAATATGGTGTTGGCCCACCCTTAGCCTTGATGACAGCTTCAACTCTCACAGGCATACATTCGATCAGGTGCTGGAAGGTTTCTTGGGGAATGACAGCCCATTCTTCATGGAGTGCTGCACTGAGGAGAGGTATTGATGTCGATGTGTTCTATAGGATTCAGGTCAGAACTCTGTGCAGGCCAGTCCATTACAGGGATGTTATTGTTGTGTAACCACTCCACCACAGGCCATGCATTATGAACAGGTGCTCTATCATGTTGAAAGATGCACTCGCCATCTTGCTCTTCAACAGTGGGAAGCAAGAAGGTGCTTAAAACATCAATGTAGGCCTGTGCTGTGATAGTGCCACGCAAAACAACAAGGGGTGCAAGGCTATGAAAAACACAACTGCACCATAACACCACCACCTCTGAATTTCACTGTTGGCACTACACACGCTGGCAGATGACGTTCTCTGGGCACTCGTCATACCCACACCCTGTCATTGAATTGCCACATTGTGTACTGTGATTCGTCATTCCACACAATGTTTTTCCACTGTTGAGTTGTCCAATGTTTATGCTCCTTATGTGGTGTCACCGCCAGACACCACACTTGCTAGGTGGTAGCCTTTAAATTGGCCGCGGTCCATTAGTATACGTCGGACCCGCGTGTTGCCACTGTCAGTAATTGCAGACCGAGCGCCACCACACGGCAGGTCTAGAGAGACGTACAAGCACTCGCCCCAGTTGTACAGCCGACTTTGCAAGGAACGGTTCACTGACAAATACACTCTCATTGGCCGAGACGATAGTTAGCGTAGCCTTCAGCTACATTTGCTACGACCTAGCAAGGTGCCGTATTCAATTGATATTGAGATTCTATTAATGTATCATCAAGAGCGATGTTCTACAAATGTGGATTAAAGTTAAGTATTCCAGAAGCTACATACTTTTCTTTATAGCATTCATTACGTATCCTGTTTCAGACCTCACGCCAGCCTGTGTGAGTTTAAGCGCGTGCCTTTCGGCTTCATCTCATTGTGTCTAGGCTGTCTTGTCTAGACACAACACCTTACACCAAGTGTGGTGTCGTTTGGCATTTGCCGCCATGATGTGTGACTTATGAGGAGCCACTCGACCATGAAATCCAAGTTTTATCACCTCCCACATAACTGTGATAGTACCTGCAGTGGATCCCGATGCAGTTTGGAATTCCTGTGTGATGGTCTGGATAAATGTCTGCCTATTACAAATTATGACCCTCTTCAGCTGTCAGCAGTCTCTGTCACTCAACAGATGCTTTTGTGCTGTACGTGTCCCTTCACATCTCCACTTCACAATAACATCAAAAACAGTGGACCTAGGGATGCTTAGGAGTGTGGAAATCTCGTGTACAGACATATAACACAAATGAATCCAATTACCTGACCACATTGGAAGTCCGTGAGTTCCACAGAGCACCCCATTCTGCTCTCTCATGATGTCTAATGACTACTGGGGTTGCTGATATGGAGTACCTGGCAGTAGGTGGGAGCATAATGCACCTAATATGAAAAACATGTGTTCTTGGGAGTGTCTGGATACTTTTGATCACATAGTGTAAGAACGGAAAATACTTTTACATGGAACCAAACCAGCTACTTTGAAAAAAAAGCCATTCAGTTCCTCGTACACTAAGAGAACTAAAAGGTCTACTAATTATTCATAGTTTCTACAGCATTAATAAATATTTGGATCACTGCTCAAACATGCAGATTCTGAGTCATAATCTCTCGATTTGGAAATTTATAATTATCAAATTAATTCTAGGTAAAACTAAACTCATTTTACTAATGTCCTCCAATTAATGTGAGTCTTTTGTGCGATACATATGCACCTAAAATTCTATTTTCTTGTACATATTTAACTAGAATATTACTCAGATAGTTTGCAAAATCAATCAAGATGTTTTAATAACTTTTCGGTTATGTGTATTTAGTTATTTATATTTTATTTATTTATTTATTTCTTGTTCCGGTGATCCATTTTGTGACAATATCACAGGATATGGAATGTGTCAGAAATCTATGGTAGCACATAAAAACAAAAACAAATTATTTCATATTACAGTAAACAATAAATTAGGTTCTACTACAGAAAAACAATTTTGAGAGATAAATAAATGTTACAAAGTAATAAGTGTTACATAAAATAAATATTGCAAAATATGTGTTTACAATAAAGAATAATCAGGATTACAAATGTAGATTTGGGTATATATCTGCAGTTAACAATACAAGAAATGCTAAACACTGCAGTTCAGGAACTCTTCTATTGTATAAAATGATCCTTGTAATAGGAACTGCTTTAAAGTTCTTTTAAACAAGAGCTCTTCTTCTACCAAACACTTAGTTCTTGAACAGATGGCATTAAAAATCTTAGAGCCAGTGAAATGGACTCCTTTCTGTACCATACTTAGGTTTGCCTGTTGATTGTGGATATCATGTTTTCTTCTCATCTCATGACTATGATGGTAGCTGAGGGTCAGTGTGACGGAATGTCATACCTAACGACCCATGCTCGATTCCTGGCTAGGTCGGAAATTTTCTCCACTCAGGAACTGGGTGTTGTGTTGTCCTTATCATCATCATTTCATCCCCATCGACACACAAGTCAGCGAAGTGGCGTCAATTCTAAGGACTTGCACTAGGAGAACGGTCTACCCGACGGGAGGCCCTAGCCACACGGAATTTCCATTTCCACTATGATACTCACTATTCAGTTTAAAAATGGATATTTCTTTCCTTATGAAGCACATCAGAGAGAATATATATTGCACAGTGGATGTAATGATTCCAAGTTTCCTAAAAAGATTCCTGCATGTGGCTCTACGATGGACTCCACAGATGATCCTTATGGCTTTTTTTTTTTTTTTGTGCACACAGTGCTTTTTTAGCCAGTGACTGATTTTGCCCAAAATATAATTCCACAGTTCATAATGGTGTGAAAATAACCATAATAGGTTGACTTCATGGTTTTCATATTTCTATAAGAAGATATAATGCATAATGCGGAAGTTGGTGAACTCAATCTTTTCATAGATGCAGGATGTGGTTTGACCAGTTCACTTTGCTGTCAATATGCAAGCCTAGTTATTTTCAGGTATCCAGCCTGGTTATCACCTACTCACCTATTTTTACTACTATTTCTTTATCTTTGAATGTTGCGTGGGACTGAACATAGTTTGTTTTAGTGTAATTTAAAGAAAGGCTATTAATGTTAAACCATTTCACTGTTTCACTTAAAATCTTATTTGTTGTTTCCTCAAGTTTATCTACTGAATTATCAATAAGTAGTGTAGTGTCACCAGCAAAATCGGTGAATCTACAATATTCTGTACAGAGAGGCAGATCATTATAAAGATTAAAAAAGTAGAGGGCTCCAGAGCTGGGCCTTCAGGCACTCCACATGTGATGGTACCCCACTCTGAAGATAATGGGACTCCATTTTGAATTACCGATACAACTTTGTCTCCTGTTTGACAGGTACGAGCCATCTTCCTGATGAACCACTTATACCGAGATGTGCAGCTTTTTGTAAGAGAATCTAGTGACTGACACAGTTAAACGCTTTTATTAGGTCACAAAAAATCCCAACCATCTTCAGTTTTTTGTTGATAGATTCCAAGACTTTGCCAGCAAATGTAAATATTGCATCTTCTGTTGACAAACCTCTCTGAAATTCAAACTGACTTTCGCTGAGGATATTTTGATCCCTGAGATGCTTAACTATCCTGGCATGCATTAGTTTCTCTAAAACCTTTGCAAAACTTGTCACTAGTGATATTGGCCAATAGTCAGCAGCACCCATCTTATCTCCCTTCTTTATACAGTGGTTTTACAACTGCATACTTAAACCTCTCAGGAAGTATTGCTTGCTTAAGTGATGCATAAAAAATGTGGCAAAGGGCTTTACTTACATGGCTGCAGCAGTATTTTAATAATTTCTTATAAATATTGTCAATTCCAGTAGGGTTTTTACTTTTCAGGGATTTAATAACTCTTTCAATTTCTTGAACAGTGACTGTTGTTACTTTCATATGTTGTACTGAGCTAGGTACTCTGGTTTTAAAAATATCGATGGCTTGGTTCATGGAGCCTTCTAAACCTATTTTTGTTCTGTCACTGTTAAAAAATGTTTGTTTAATGTGTCTGCAACTATTTCTGGATTGCTAACAAGATGACCCTCACTTTTTATTGGGATATTTCCACTACAAACTGCATTTTCCCTTGTTTCCTTCTTTGCAAAATTCCAAATAGTTTTTACTTTACTGCTCGAGTAATCAATATCTGCCTTCAAGCACATGTTCTTTGCTGCTTGTACGGACTTATTCAGAACTTTATTGTAGAGTTTATAGTGCATACTCCTACTGGGATCATTTTATCTCTTGGCTGCTGCATATAGTTCTCTTTTTGTTTTGCAGGAAATTTTGATGTCTTTACTAATCCAAGGCTTGTTTCCAGATTTTAACAGGTTTTCTCTCACTGACTTATTTGGAAAGATTTCTCTGAAAAGACTTGTAACTTCATTGATGTTGTTGTTGTTGTTGTTGTGGTCTTCAGTCTTGAGACTGGTTTGATGCAGCTCTCCATGCCACTCTATCCTGTGCAAGCTTCTTCATCTCCCAGTACTTACTGCAACCTACATCCTTCTATATCTGCTTAGTATATTCATCTCTTGGTCTCCCTCTATGATTTTTACCCTCCACGCTGCCCTCCAATGCTAAATTTGTGATCCCTTGATGCCTCAGAACATGTCCTACCAACCGATCCCTTCTTCTTGTCAAGTTGTGCCACAAACTCCTCTTCTTCCCAATTCTATTCAATACCTCCTCATTAGTTACATGATCTACCCATCTAATCTTCAGCATTCTTCTGTAGCACCACATTTCGAAAGCTTCTATTCTCCTCTTGTCTAAACTATTTATCGTCCATGTTTCACTTCCATACATGGCTACACTCCATACAAATACTTTCAGAAACAACTTCCTGACACTTAAATCAATACTCGATGTAAACAAATTTCTCTTCTTCAGAAACGCTTTCCTTGCCATTGCCAGTCTACATTTTATATCCTCACTACTTCGACCATCATCAGTTATTTTGCTCCCCAAATAGCAAAACTCCTTTACTACTTTAAGTGTCTCATTTCCTAATCTAATTCCCTCGGCATCACCTGACTTAATTTGACTACATTCCATTATCCTTGTTTTGCTTTTGTTGATGCTCATCTTATATCCTCTTTTCAAGACACTGTCCATTCCGTTCAGCTGCTCTTCCAGGTCCTTTGCTGTCTCTGACAGAATTACAATGTCATCGGCGAACCTCAAAGTTTTTATTTCTTCTCCATGGATTCATTAATAAATATTCATTGATAAATATATTAAATTTTGAGTTAACATCAATTGCAGCATACACAGGAGATCAGTCCTCTAGCTGTAAATACTGATTACAGTTTTCAATGGTGTGTTCGTTTATAATCCTAAAGTTTTTCCAAATGAAATTTTCTTTCCTTTGTACATTTACTTGGTTTAGAGTGAGTAATTGCTATTCATGATCAGAGAGGCCATCTATAATACTTCTCACAGTCAAATTATTGTATATATCTTTATCTACAAATACATTATCTATTAAAGTGCTAGAACCAGCTGTTACTCTAGTTTCAGTGCACACCACTGGTACTAAGTCTTAACAGCACATCAGGCGTTCAAAGCCCGTTTTGTTTTTATTTTCTGTTAAAAAATCCGCACTGAAGTCACCCATAACAATGTTTGATTTAGTTTTCTTACATAGGTGGGACAGAAGTGATTCTATTTGTCTCAGAAATACATTCAGATTTTCAGCAGGTGCCAGTACAATAACTGTTGCACTGTCTGCTGTTAACTCAAAGCCATGCACCTGAAAATGCTCTTCATCACAGTATTTGCTTGGATCTAGAGATTTATAATACACTACATTGTTTTTCTTTTTTTTTTACAAATATTGCTACTCCGTGGTTCATGGTGTGGGTTCCTGTAGTCATGTCCTAGTTCATGAACCACAGGCAACGTATGAGTGGCCAAGTAAGTGGTCCCGACAGTCGGGATACCAGTTACTTTGGAATAAGGCTGGGCATCTCGGACATATTCTGAGTCGTGGTCACCTTTGTGCTCATACAGCAAAGACTACCAAATCCACCGGTTAGTCCCTCAGCCATTAGGGGTAAAACCCAATGGGACTCGGGGCAAGTAAGGCTAGCAACCTGCTTCCCTGGTACTTTAAATATGATGCTGGCAACAATCAGAGCAAAATACCTCGGACCTTTGGAGGTGACGGAGTCCCACCTCTAACTGACAAACCAGGGACTCCTAAGATACGACTTGGCAAACAAATGGTAATGAGATGGGGAGCTATTAATATCAATGGGGGCTACTCTGGGAAGAAGGTAGAGCTGGCAGAGGCTGCAAGTAAGATGGGGCTGGACGTTTTAGCTGTTAGTGACATTCGGGTAAGGGGTGAGAAAGAAGAGGAAGTGGGAGAATACAAGGTCTACCTGTCAGGAGTCAAAGCAGGAATAGCACAATGGGGTGTAGGGCTTTACATCAGGAAAGAAATGGAACCCAGCGTAGTTGCAATAAGGTATGTAAACGAACGACTGATGTGGATAGATTTGACAGTGTCTGGCGAGAAAATTAGGATTGTGTCAGTATATTCGCATTGTGAAGGGACAGATCAGGATAAGATGGATAGTTTTTTTGAGGCACTCAGTGATTTAGTTGTTAGAGTAAAGGACAAGGACAGTGTTCTGCTCATGGGTGATTTTAACGCCAGGATTGGAAATCGAACAGAAGGGTATGAAAAGGTTATGGGTAAATTTGGAGAGGATATGGAGGCCAACAGGAACGGGAAACAACTCTTGGATTTCTGTGCCAGTATGGGCTTAGTAATCACAAACTCCTTTTTTAAACATAAGAACATTCACCGGTATACTTGGGAAGGCAGGGAAACCAGATCTGTCATTGACTATATAATAACAGATCAGGAATTCAGGAAAGCTGTGAGGGACACACGTGTATTCAGGGGATTCTTTGATGACACTGATCATTATTTAATCTGCAGTGAAATTGGGATTGTGAGGCCGAAAGTGCAGGAGGTCAGGTCCATATGTAGGAGGATAAGAGTGGAGAAACTTCAGGATAAGGAAATCAGGCACAAGTACTTAACAGCGATCTCAGAAAGGTACCAGTTAGTTGAATGTAGTCAATTACAGTCATTGGAAAAGGAATGGACAAGGTACAGGGACACAGTACTAGAAGTGGCTAAAGAATGTCTTGGAACAGTAGTGTGTAAAAGTAGGATGAAGCAAACAGCTTGGTGGAATGATACAGTCAAGGCAGCCTGTAAAAGGAAAAAGAAGGCGTATCAAAAATGGCTACATACCAGAACCCAGGTAGACAGAGAAAGTTATGTTGAAGAAAGAGACAAAGCCAGACAGATAATTGCAGCATCCAAGAAGAAATCGTGGGAAGACTTTGGAAACAGGTTGGAGACTATGGGTCAAGCTGCTGGAAAACCATTCTGGAGTGTAATTAGCAGTCTTCAAAAGGGAGGTAAGAAGGAAATGACAAGTATTTTGGACAGGTCAGGAAAACTGCTGGTGAATCCTGTGGATGCCTTGGGCAGATGGAGGGAATATTTTGAAGAGTTGCTCAATGTAGATGAAAATGCGATCAGTAATGTTTCAGATTTCGAGGTAGAATGGGATAGGAATGATGATGGAAATAGGATCACATTTGAGAAAGTGGAAAAAATGGTCAATAGATTGCAGTGCAATAAAGCGGCTGGGGTGGATGAAATTAAGTCGGAACTCATCAAATACAGTGGAATGTCAGGTCTTAAATGGCTACACAGGATAATTGAAATGGCCTGGGAGTCAGGACAGGTTCCATCAGACTGGACAAAAGCAGTAATCACACCAATCTTTAAACATGGTAACAGAAAAGATTGTAACAACTACAGAGGTATCTCTTTAATCAGCATTGTGGGTAAAATCTTCTCAGGTATTGTTGAAAGGAATGTGCGAGTATTAGTTGAGGACCAATTGGATGAAAATCAGTGTGGGTTTAGGCCTCTTAGAGGCTGTCAGGACCAGATCTTTAGCTTACGGCAAATAATGGAGAAGTGTTATGAGTGGAACAGGGAATTGTATCTATGCTTTATAGATCTAGAAAAGGCATATGACCGGGTTCCTAGGAGGAAGTTATTGTCTGTTCTACAAGACTATGGAATAGGAGGCAAACTTTTGCAAGCAATTAAAGGTCTTTAGATGGATAGTCAGGCAGCAGTTAGAGTTGACGGTAAATTGAGTTCATGGTTCAGAGTAGTTTCAGGGGTAAGACAAGGCTGCAACCTGTCTCCACTGTTATTCATATTATTTATGGATCAAATGTTGAAAACAATAGACTGGCTGGGTGAGATTAAGATATGTGAACACAAAGTAAGCAGTCTTGCATATGCGGATGACTTAGTTGTAATGGCAGATTCGATTGAAAGTTTGCAAAGTAATATTTCAGAGCTAGATCAGAAATGTAAGGACTATGGTATGAAGATTAGCATCTCCAAAACGAAAGTAATGTCAGTGGGAAAGAAATATAAACGGATTGAGTTCCAAATAGGAGGAACAAAGTTAGAATAGGTGGACGGTTTCAAGTACTTAGGATGCATATTCTCACAGGATGGCAACATAGTGAAAGAACTGGAAGCGAGGTGTAGCAAAGCTAATGCAGTGAGCGCTCAGCTACAATCTACTCTCTTCTGCAAGAAGGAAGTCAGTACCAAGACTAAGTTATCTGTGCACTGTTCAATCTTTCGACCAACTTTGTTGTACGGGAGTGAAAGCTGGGTGGATTCAGGTTACCTTATCAACAAGGTTGAGGTTACGGATATGAAAGTAGCTAGGATGATTGCAGGTACTAGTAGATGGGAACAATGGCAGGAGGGTGTCCACAATGAGGAAATCAAAGAAAAACTGGGAATGAACTCTATAGATGTAGCAGTCTGGGCGAACAGGCTTAGATGGTGGGGTCATGTTACACGCATGGGAGATGCAACGTTACCCAAGAGACTCATGGATTCAGCAGTAGTGGGTAGGAGGAGTCGGGGCAGACCGAGGAGAAGGTACCTGGATTCAGTTAAGAATGATTTTGAAGTAATCGGTTTAACATCAGAAGAGGCACCAATGTTAGCACTGAATCGGGGATCATGGAGGAACTGTATAAGGGGGGCTATGCTCCAGACTGAACGCTGAAAGGCATAATCAGTCTTAAATGATGATGATGATGATGATGATGATGTTGCTACTCCACCTTATCTCATGGTAGATGTACAAAATGTGCTGATAAATTAAAGTACTCAATTGGTAGCACGTGAATTCCACTCATAACATGATGTTCTGAGAAACCTAGTATATCAAGCTCACTTTCACACTGTCTTTTAAATTTATTAGCAACTGGTCTATTTTATTCTTGAGATGACATATTTTAGGTGGAATAAAGACAAAATTTGATTTTTGCCCACCCCTGCATCTGCATGCTGTTTGCTAGGAGTGGTTTTTTCCAGTACGCTGGTTGATAGTTTTGCTTGAGGTGTGGAAGACTCATATTGAACACACAAGAGAGATGTTTCGCACAACTTGTATTCTTTTTCTCTTGTGTTACTCACCATAAAAAACGCTGGGTTTGCTTTCTGTTGCATTTAGGATGGGCAGCAGTTTCTGCTGCATGTGTTGATGTTTCAACTGTTGGTCCTGTTACTGATGATTCTGCTGCTTTTGATGATGATGCTTCTTCACTGCTGGTGAGACTGGTTCTACACTGGTACACAGAATTTTGCTGTTTGTTCTCTCTCTGTTCACAATGATTTCATTTATCATTTTACACACAAAGTTTTTTCCTTCATAATTTAGATGCATTCTGTGTTTGGTCTGCTGTCATCTGTCCAATTTGCCTATATCGAGGAGGCTACCAAAGGGCACATTTGTTTTATTTTAATGTTAGTTTTTCGAATTTCTTTGTTGACAAACAAGTGACACATTAGATCGTATCTGTGTGTTAAGGTTGCAACTGTTGTATTTCATTGTTTATTGCATTCCAGGAACTTTTTTAGTTCCATTAGGCAGTTATTTGCTTGGTTTTTTGCAATATCATTTGCATCTGCTATATACATGACATAGTCATTTTCTCCTGATATTTTAAGTCGACACCGTTAATGTTTTTCGTACTTCCTCCTGGGTTCACAATACCTGTTGCGTCGTATTTTCTGTTTTCTTTGAAAAGTCTCATCACATTTTTGCTGTGATTGTCTGTTAAAAATAATACACTACGTTCATATTTTCGTTGATATTGTCTTTCTCATTCATCCCATTACTACATGCAGAAGATGACATGCTCAGTTTCTCACTGTCACTGTTTGCTTTAATGCTGACCTTAAGAGCTTGTACCACAATTCTGTTGATAAGGTTTGCTCAAAAGTTCATGTTCCCTTACCAACATTAGGCCTAAATCCGCCTCTTCACTCATGGAAAGAACATGAAATTTGTTTTTAACCACCAACTTTTTGGTTTTTCACTCCTTGGCAATTTTTTCATGTTTACATCTCTGTTTTTATATGGTATTTTCTTCCACTTGTTAATGTTATTTTGTGGAAGGGAAATGAACTTTCATTTGACTAATGGCTCACTTATTTCTTTTTGAAGTTTAGACATGTCACTATTCAATACATTTTTACCGACATTATTTTTGTTTTTTGCAAGACTAGTACACACATCTTCTCCACCATTTTTTGTGTTTGTAGGAATGTACATAAAATCCTAATTTCTTATACTTAATAAAGTAGACTACTGTTTACTTTATTACAAGATAAGAAAGCAAATAGTCTAGATGTACTTTCACAACTTGTATGTGCCTATACTTTGTACATGAATGTGAATACATATAATTCTATACTGTCTTGTACTTTGAGAAATCCTACATCATGAATCTGATAAAATGGGCATTAAATAAATAAATAAAACTAATTAGATTCACTACTTCATACTAAATACTTCTGAAACTTTACTGATTTCAGTGATGACTATTAGCAGTTTAAATTTTGGAAAAGTTAAAAACCTTTTACGAACAATAGCCTTAAATGGAATTTATTAGTTGACCACAATATTATTGCACACAGGAATGAGGGTACTTTGGTCAGCTTATCGTGAGTTTTTATCATGATATTTCATGAGGACATGCTGAAGCATTTGATGGTACATGCACAACTGTTACGAAATCTTTCACTGTGCAATGTGTTTTCCCTAGTCGCAGTTGCGCTTGTGTACTGGAAAGTCCCACATGTTTCCAATTATAACAACGCAAGGCCAAGTGCAATAATATCGCGGTTGGGTATGTACATCCATGAGTCCAATGGCCTAGTAAATTATAGAAGGAGTGGCTGATGATGGATGTTATTACTCAAATTACTAATGGGAATGCAGCCAGGGAACCAAAAGAAGATGATTGTCAAGTATGTATCCTGGATGAATTTCCTTCAGTTATTCCTACATCCAATATTCAGAGTAACTATATTGGCCTGCAAGTGTATTAATTCCAACACCCCAATGAGGCTTCTGCAAGGTGTTCAGTTATCAACTCTGCGTAATATTCTTTATGTTTCTGACCTTAGCTAAATTACCCTGAGAGGTTATGTGATAGCACAGCACTGAGTGTAGCAGTCCAACCTGTGAGTAAATACAATAAGAGCAATTTGTAAGTGCAATAAGAGCAACTTGGCTAGATCCACACACCTAGTTAATTTTCCATGTTGATGTCTAGGCATTTCAAACATAGAGTTTCATTTAAAGTGTGCTCATTATCTCTATTTCTGATAGCTGTAATTAATTTTAATTTGTTTGGAATGATCTTTATAAGGTGGGCGGTTAAGCTGTTTTGCTATGAAGAAGCTGTAAGACACTTACATCACTCTTCTGACTGTGCCTGGTATGGAAGTGTTTTGCTCTGTCAGTTTACTTTTGACTAAACGAGGTGGTGCACTGGTTAGCACACTGGACTTGTATTTGTGAGGATCCCTGTCCTACCACACATATATGTGTCTTCAGTCACACAAGGCAAATGCTGAGACATTTTCTTTGAAAGGGCACAATCAGTTTCCTATCCCAATCTCAGTTTGTGTTCTCTCTCTGGAATGTTATGTCATCAACCAACTTCATACACTACTGGCCATTAAAATTGCTACACCACGAAGATGATGTGTTTCAGACATGAAATTTAACTGATGGGAAGAAGAAGCTGTGATATGCAAATGATTAGCTTTTCAGAGCATTCACACTAGGTTGGCACTGGTGGCGACACCTACAATGTGCTGACTAGCGAAAGTTTCCAACCGATTTCTCATACACAAACAGCAGTTGACCAGCATTGCCTGGTGAAATGTTGTTGTGATGCCTCGTGTAAGGAGGAGAAATGAGTACCATCACGTTTACAACTTTGATAACAGTTGGATTGTAGCCTATTGCAATTGCGGTTTATCATATCGCGACATTGCTGCTTGCGTTAGTTGAGATCCAATAACTGTTAGCAAAATATGGAATCGGTGGGTTCAGGAGGGTAATACGGAACGCCGTGCTGGATCCCAACGGCCTGGCCTCGTATCACTAGCAGTTGAGATGACAGGCATCTTATCTGCATGGCTGTAATGGATCGTGCAGCCATGTCTCGATGCCTGAGTCAACAGAAGGGGAAGTTTGCAAGACAACAACCATCTGCATGAACAGTTCAATGACGTTTGCAGCAGCATGGACTATCAGCTTGGAGACCATGGTTGTGGTTGCCCTTGATGCTGCATCATAGACAGGAGCGCCTGCGATGGTGTACTCAATGACGAACCTGGGTGCACGAATGGCAAAACGTCATTTTTTCGGATGAATCCAGGTTCTGTTTACAGCATCATGATGGTCACATCCGTGTTTGGTAACATCGTGATGAACGCACATTGGAAGCGTGCATTTGTCATCGCCATACTGGCATATCACCCGGCATGATGGTAAGGGGTGCCACTGGTTACACGTCTCTTGTTTGCATTGACGGCACTTTGAACAGTGGACGTTACATTTCAGATGTGTTATGGCCTGTAGCTCTACCCTTCATTCGATCCCTGTGAAACCCTACATTTCAGCAGGATAATGCACGACCGCATGGTGCAGGTCCTGAATGGGCCTTTCTGGATACAGAAAATGTTCGACTGCTGCCCTGGCCAGCACATTCTCCAGATCTCTCGCCAATTGAAAACGTCTGGTCAATGGTGGCCGAGCAACTGGCTCATCACAATATGCCAGTCACTACTCTTGATGAACTGTGGTATCGTGTTCAAGCTGCATGGGCAGCGGTACCTGTACATGCCGTCCAAGCTCTGTTTGACTCAATGCCCAGGCGTATCAAGGCCGTTATTATGGCCAGAGGTGGTTGTTCTGGGTACTGATTTCTCAGGATCTATGCACCCAAATTGCATGAAAATGTAATCACATATCAGTTCTAGTATAATATATTTGTCCAATGAATACCCGTTTATCATCTGCATTTCTTCTTGGTGTAGCAATTTTAATGGCTAGTAGTGTAGTTTCTTGAGAGCTACCCAAAATCCCTGATTAATAATTTATGCTGGGCAGTTAACAAAAATTGGAAAGGATAGATTGTTACTGTACAAATGGTCCTCACTGACCAACACCTCTGACCAGTTGTCCACACTCTAGCTTCCGATGTCAAAGACACAAATCTCTTCCTTCACCAACTCTCCACTTTCCCCACTCCTTTACGTCATGGACCCCAACCTGTCACTGCAGATGCCTCTTCCCCATACACCAACAACTTTCATGCTCACGTTCTTGCTGCTATCATACACCACCTGTCCCAATGTCCTTCAGACTCCAGACCCACTACTCATTCCTCATACACCTTACTAACTTAATCCGTACACAGAACTACTTCTCCTTTGAAGGAAAAGAAAACAAACAAATCTACCACACAACTGTGGACACCCACATAGCACCCTCCCATGCCTATCTGTTTATGGGCCATCTAGAGGAAACCTTCCTAACCTTCCCAAACGCTAAACCCCTGGTCTGCTTCAGATTCAATGATGATACCTTCATGATCTATACTCAATGCCAAGACACCCTGTCCTCATTCCTTCACAACCTCAATGCCTTCTCTTCCATCTGCTTCATCTGATCCTCCCACTCTGAGCATGCCACCTTCCTGAATGTTGACCCCTACTTTCTGATGGTTCTGGCCACACCTCTGTCCATATTAAACCCACCAACCTCCATTTCGACCTCTGCCATCCCTTCCACATCAAAAAATCCCTCCCATACAGCCTGGATAGCTGGGACAGCGTATCTGCAGTGACAACCACTCCTTTGCCTCATTTGTTGAAGGTCTCACAAAGGCCTTCACAGACAAGCACTATACCTCAGACGCAGTTCACAAACAGATTTCTTGTGCTATTTCCCCACACACCCTCTCAATCCTCCCGCCATCCCAAAGAAGAAGCTACAAAGGATTACCCCTTCATTCTAATACCACCTCACATTGCAACAACTGAACCACATTCTTCATCATGGCCTAAAACCACATCCATGCTGGCCGACACATTGGCTAACCTGGCACGTTTCTTCTTTCTCATATTAACATTAGTAAATAATTCTTGTTCCTTGTGACATATCACAACAATGGAACTGTGGAACCTGAAGTTAATTTATAATGAATAAGCTGCAGTCAGTTACTTTTATAGGCACTTTGATGTTGCTTTGCCCTTAGAAAAGTAAAAATCTCTCTCAACTCTAATTCATGGTTAACTGCAGGAATTAAGAAATCTGCAGGTACTCCCAGAAATCTGGGTTAGCATTCAAAGAGTAATGCAGCATTAAAGCCATATCTATCTAAGAGGCTTCAGAAAAGTCTACAGAAAAGTTATTCATACAGAAAAAAAAACTGAACAATGATTTAATTATCAGAAAAGGCAGCAATAAAACTAAATCAGTTTGGAAGGTCATAAACCATAACATAGGTAAATCCAAAGTGACAAACAATAATCTTATGACAAAAAAGGAAGGAAAAGTTGAAGACCATCTATATGTTGCCTTACATGTTCAATGACTATGACATTAAAACTGCTCAAAATCTTATCAACAACTTGGTGAACTAAAAAGTTAGTAAGTGAAACGTTCTCAAAAATGAAGAGAGAAATGTTTTTGTACCCAGTTACACATTCATAAGTAACAAATGCAAATAATAAGCTGAAAAATAAAATGTCCTGTGGATGTGATGGTATTCCTGATAAGGTCACAAAACATAGTGCAAACAAAATAATAACCAAATTCATTGATATTATTAATATAGCATTTAAAATGTGAATTCCCTTCTGCACTTAAAAAATCAATAATAAAGCCACTTTATACAAAAGACTATCCATATACCATACAAAATTATAGACCATTGTCACAACTATCAGGTTTTTCTAAAGTTACTGAAAGGGTTATGTATGAGAGACTGTTGAGTTTTCTAAACAAATACAAAATTCTAACCAATGAAGAGAATAGGTTCAGGAAAAACAGGTCTACTGAAACAGCTGTATATCATTTCTTGAATCAGGTTTCAATTGCAATGGATAATGAGGACTTAAATTGTGGAATATTTTTAGATCCATCCAAGGCATCTGATCTCATCAACCATGATATTTTGCTAGAGAAACTGTATAGCTATGTAGTCCATGAAAAAGCATACAGCTAGTTTCAATCGTATCTGTGCAACAGATATCAAAGTGTTGAAATAATACATAATGGCACAAAATATTATTCTATATATCAGAAAGTCAACTGTGGTGTATCCCAGGGTTCTATTCTAGGCCCTCTGCTCTTCTTTGTTTTTATTAATGATTTTCCTAATCATCTAACAAGAGCAGAATCAGTACTTTTTGCAGACGATATGAGCCTTTTGGTCAAGGGAGTTAGTGAATCTGGCCTACAAGATAAAATAACTGCTACAACAAATGAGGCAGCTGAATGGTTCAATGACAATTACTTAATTATAAATGACAAAAGAACGCTTGGATGAATTTTAGGCACATAACAAACGAAGTAAAAAATAACATAACAGTAGAGATTGGGAAATGTCTAATAAATCAAACTTCTTTTACAAAAATTTTAGGTGTATGGTTGGACAATAACTTAAGATGGGAAAAATATGTTGTACTACTGAATAAAAACTTAGTAAATAGTGTTATATATTAAGAAAACTGCAATTTTGGAACAGTACTATGTGCCTATTACTCTCACATACATAGTCATCTAAGATATGGTATTATATTTTGGCGGAATACAGGTTTCACAAAAAGTTGTTCTATGCTCCAAAAGAGAGCTATTCCTATCCTGAAGGGTGTTGCCTGCAGAGACCCATGTAGAGGACTCTTTAAGGAATTAAAAATGTTGACCCGCTCTAATTTATTCATCTATGAATCAGTATGTTTCCTCAAGTCAAATTAAGAATTCTCTTATCTAAACAGGTCATAAACTATCAAACCAGAAACAGGTATGATTTCTCTAGAAACATACATTCAAAAGCCCTGTACCAAAATAATATTCAATGCCTTACCAAAAGAAATAAAAAAACAAAAAAAACTTACATATATTTAAAAAGGAATTAAATAGGCTACTATTAGATCAAACTTTCTATGATTTTGATGAATTTCTTTGCTATCTAAACAAATAGCGCTCTTTGTATAAAACTTTGTTTTTTCCATATTGCATGTAAAAAGAAGACAAATTATGTAAAGTGTAATTAAGAAAATGTTGAAGTGTAATTAAGAAAATGTTATTTCCCTTAATGGTTAAAAATATAAATTGTCTCTCTCTCTCTCTCTCTCTCTCTCTCTCTCTCTCTCTCTTTCCATATCACAATTCCTATATCAGGTATATGATAAAATGGATGATAATAAATTGAATTGAATTGAATTTAAAGATGCCTGGCATACCATCTTCACATGTTTAAATTTATCTACTTGCAGTGAACAGTGTTTCTTTACTAATGCTACTGCAGAATTTTGAAATGGACTGTTGAACATTATAAATGTTTCAAACTGGGCCGAGAAGATGCTGAAGATTAGTACTGGGTGAAGATTAGTAACTGGGCACCCTAGCACATCAAATACCGATGACGATGTGGAAGAAATAAAAAAATTGTTCTGGAAAATCACCAAATCACCATCAGAGAGGTTGCTGATGATGTCAGCGTATCCTCTGGATCATGCTAAGAAATTTTTTTGGATGCTTTGGACATCCAGTGAGTAAGAGCATAGTTTGTCCCGAAACTGTTGAATTTCCACCAAAAACGATGTAACTTAGACATTGCTCAGGAAATGCTGAATAAAATTAACAGTGATCTAGAACTTCTAAAGAAGGTTAAAACAGGTGATGAAACAGGGGAACTAAGTCAAAACCAAGACCCAGTCATCCCAATTTGAACTGCCTGAAGAACAGAGCCAAAAAAATTTGAAAAGTTTGATCACATGTGAAGGTTCTTCTCACTGTTATCTTCAATTACAATGGGATAAAGCATCACCAGTTCCTGTCTTATTCTTGTACAGTCAACATTGAATACTAACTGGAAGCTATGCATGGTTTGCACACAGCAATCTGAAGAAAATGACCAGAATTGTGGCACAGTCACTTGCGGAAATTGAATCACAATAATGCTCCCTCTCACGCCTCAATGCTTGTTCGTGTTTTTTGACAAAAAACAAAACCATTCCACAGCTAGTCATGGCTCCCTGCAATGTATTTCTATTCCTGAGGATGTCATTTTGCTGCCAGTGACAAATCAAAAAGAGAACCGCTGAAGGAGCTGAACACCCTAATAGAAAGTGGGTTTCCTAAGAGCTTCCAAGACTGGAAAAAGCACTGGCATAAATGTATTATATATGAGGAGGATCACTTCAAAGTGGACAAAGTGGATGTCAATGAAAAAATAAAGATTCCTTAAGAAAAACTAAAATTCCTGCTACTTTTTGACAACACCGTGTATTCCGTTCTGGGACGTACTGGGGCAACAGGAAGGGCATCTGGTCATCCCTTAAATTAATCATACCAAATCATAACCGTGTCAACCTTGTGCCAATAAGGGACAAAGGCACAAATAAAAGGAAAAAAAGAGACTCTTACAATTGAAATATTATCATCTCATCACTACTTCATCAGGCACGGAAAGTGAGCTACTGGTCCACCAGGTTAAGTCCTATCATACATTGCAGCACGAGTTCCCAAGATACACTTCATGATAAATGTGTGGGTACTCATTCGGGAACTATCAACTGTGGCCCAAACAGCAATTTACAGGTTGACGGTACAGAAAATTGACACTGACATGTCTGCATGCTGTCCTCGTGCTGCATGTTTTTTTTTGCTGGGTTTAGGCATCTCTCACCTTAACAGTTTGAGTCTTCTTCTCCAGAGTGTGCTTCACTTCAGTTAGTTTGTCTGCCAGTTCTTGTGCCGGCTTGCACTGCTTCTCTGTCTTTTCGACAAGTTCCTTATAGCGTCGCTCCATTTCCTTCATCTGCGTCTCGCGGTCTGTTGCCATCTTAGACATGTTCAGCACCCTCCTCTGTAGGTGTCGCACTTTCTGCACAAGGTCATACTTCTCTGGGTCTGCTCCCTGTGACAATTCACATGATTTCATCAGTGGCTGAAATTACTGAGTTTGAGGTAATTTCTAGAGGGACTGTTATTTAGCTGTTAACAGTCTTACATCTTGTCTGTCTGAGGAATTCTCATGTAATAATAAATAATATATCACATATTTAATTACTTATTGCGACTTAAGAGAACTGAAGTACATACTATTTTAACACGAAAAATCAATTTACGAGCAAGATAATTTATAGGATGACTCAAAAACATTGGGCAATACTTAAAAATTAGATTGTTCACATAAATACAAGCAAAACCAAGTATATCAATGTAGGTCTAGACAAGCTCAACCTTAAACTACTGTGTACTATATATGGACCTCCACTTCTTGATCCACAACTGAAAAGTTATCATGGTAAAGAGGCTAAGTAACGAAATGTACTTTCTGGCTCATTTAAAATAAACTTTATTCAGATCTCAGGGACATAAATATGGACTAACTCCACATTAACACTTGCTCACTGATTTTTAGGAAAGCAAGTTATTACTTGGTATGATCCAAAACACCATAACAAACAAATGCTGACTTTTAAAAATAAATTTGCAGTACTTATATTAACTTTATTTGTGTTAATAATCATATCAGTTGCTTGCTAAATGTCCATAAAATAACTGTCTCTCATCTGGACAACCTTAAATGGTTGATCATAGAATGAAGGCTTTGATGACCGGATGACATAGCTGCTGGTAAATCCTTTGGGATGTGAGGTTGTGATCCCAGAAACTCTTCTGTTCCTGATGTTTCATACAGGACTGTGCTGGACATCCTTAGAGGTGCTCCTCCTCTGAGTCTTGCCAACTGATCAGTTGGACGTCTGAGAGCAACGCAACTGTAGGGAAGGGGGTGTGGTCAAAGTAATACGTGATGACCAGAGATAATCTTTATCAGTGATTAAACTTAACTATTGATTGTTGTCTTGTCAAAGATAAAACTGTCTAGCGATTCTGCAGAGCTACTGTCCATATGTCGCTAAGTTTCGTTGCCTCCTCTTTCCTATTAAAACTATCCCAATGCTTATAAATTTCAATGGCTTCTCTACATAGTTGTGGACAATAATTTGACATTGTAGATAAAATTTCTGTTTCAGAAAATTTCACTTCATGGTTTCCTGCTTTAAGTGCATGCTCTGCTACAGCTGATTTCTCTATTTTTCCTTGTCAGTAAAGACTTTTGTGCTCTTTTAGCTGTGTACTTATGCTGCTCTTGGTAGTTCCAATATAAACTTTACCACAAGTACATGGAATTTTGTATACACCACATGTTGACAGAGGAGGATGTTTATCCTTCACAGATCGGAGTACTTGACTTATTTCCTTTGTTGGTCTAAAGACCGATCTGATGTCATGTTTTTGTAAAATCTTACCAATCTGAACTGTAACTTTTTTAATAAAAGGGACAGAAACTGTATTTTTCGATTGTTGTGGTTCATCCTTGTCCTGCGATCACTAATTTCCATATGGAGCAATTCCAACAATCGGCTCTGGACAAAGCACAGAAGAAACCATCTCACTGGCACCGGTTTGTAGATGACACATTGTGGTTTGGTCCCATGGTATAAAAGCTTTGGACGAATTCTTTGACCATCTAAATAAAATTAATCCAAAAATCCAGTTCACCATGGAAATGGAAAATGGTAAAGAATATCTTTCTCGGACGTTTTAGTTATGAGACAGTCCGATGGACGTTTGGAACAAAATTTTTTGGAAAGTAACACATACGGACATATATTTGCATAAAAACTCCAATCACCATTCACAACAAGGGAGAGGTGTCATTAAAAATCTTGTCAATAGATCCGAACAGGTATGCACATCAGAACACCTGGACATTGAAATAAAACATCTGAAGCAGGATTTCAAGAAAAATAGGTGCTCAGGGAAAGAGGTAAAGAGAATTTTGTGACCAAGGAACAGAAGTACCAAGGACAAGGATGAACCACAATGATGGAAAAATATAGTTTCTCTCCCTTTTATTAAAAAAGTAATTAATCAGACCAGTAAGATTTTACAGAAACATGACATCAGATCAGTCTTTAGACCAACAAAGAAAATAAGTCAAGTACGCTCCAATCCGTGAAGGATAAATGCCCTCCTCTGTTGACATGTGGTGTATACAAAATTCTGTGTACTTGTGGTAAAGTTTATATTGGAACTACCAAGAGGAGCATAAATAGATGGTTAAAAGAGCACAAAAGTCTTTACCGACAAGGAAAAATAGAGAAATCAGCTGTAGCAGAGCATGCTCTTCAATCAGGAAACCCCAAAGTGAAGTTTTCTGAAACAGAAATTTTATCTACAACATCAAATTATTATCCACGACTATATAGAGAAGCCATTGAAATTTATAAGCATCAGGATAATTTTAACAGGAAAGAGGAGGCAATGAAACTTAGCGATATATGGACAGTAGCTCTGCAGAATCGGTAGACAGGTTTAACTTTAACAAAATGACGATTGATAGTTAAGTTTAATCGCTGACAAAGATTATCTCTGTTCATCACCTGTTGCTTTGACCACTCCCCCTTCACTATAGTATTTATGTTGCTCTTGGACATCCAACTGGTCAGTCAGCAAGACTCAGCAGAGGAACATCTCTGAGGACGTCCAGCTTAGTCCTGGATGAAAAGTCAGGAACAGGAGAGTTTCTTCGACCATGACCTCACATCCCGAAAGGTTTAAATAGTTGGTACTGCAGGCTGTAGCTGTGGTGTTCATTACATCGTCAGGGACAAAATGCTTCCTCATCTTTGCCCACGCTTTCTTTTAGAGTCTGTACAGGATGGCAGCCAGTCAAGGAATATTTTAGGGTGTTGGTTTAAGAAATTTATTTCAAATGCCCCTTGGAATCTTTACAAGTTTTCTCCCAGAGTAATTCACGCCATGTCTATGTGACACAAGTCACTTGCCTTTCAAAACTGAGGCAGTTCTGTCCAGTTAAAGCTGCTGACAGGAGACACCCTGAGCCCTCTGCTGCAACTGCTAGCGAATTCACGCCATTGGTTTCAGCCAATAGCGTGCACGGGTTACTGATCATGTGAGTGGACGCTGGAGCATCCTGTGGAGCAGAACACACTTGCTTCTCTCTCTTGTAATCCAGACCTCGAGCAGAACAGATGCCTTTTTGGAAGGCACAGCCTCTGGCTCTGCCTTTGCCGACTGGCCACCGACATAAGTTAACGTGAACAACTTCCCCTTCTATTGCCCATTTTAATTATTTATTTGACCTCCTAGACTGGCCTAAAACAAACTAACTTCCAATCCTTGCCGTGCCATTTCATACTCCATATATTGAAATATATCCTGTTCATTGTACTTAATTTCCTGTTTTGTCATTTAACGGCAGCCCTGGATGCCCACTACCAAATCCTGACCGCTCGACCTCCTGCACACTGCCGCAACGAGGTATATTTAACAACCTTCTTCCCCCTTCCCTGCCAAGCTATACATTAACAGCAATTGCAGGAGTCTCTCATAAACTCCCCTAACTTTACAATTGGTGTCAGAAGTGGGATGTAACAATTATATCCCCCCTCCTGGCACGAACTCTTTTGCATTTGGTGTCAGAAGTGACATGTTAGCATCCGTATAATTTTACAATTGGTATCAGAATCGTGATTCGTTCCCACCATTCGGTCCACAGAGTGGCCGTTTATTCTGGTTCACGTTTGACGTTGTGTGGTCGGTCAATATTCGCCGCTGTCATTCCTCTACAAGCCGAGCCCGGGTGCCGCAGGGCGTCGGCTCGACGTCGCGCCAGATGCTGCGTCCGCACATACCGACACCCGGGGCAAACTCTGCCTACGTCTCGTTGAGTGCGGCACCAACATGTGCGCGCCGGACATCCGAGTTGCTGCCGTGCTGCAGCTGTTCACGGCCAGTGTGGCTCGCCTGCCACTGCCACCCACCTCCATCGCCCCTGATATCGCCAGTCCACTGAGATCCGCCACAAGACACACGTGCATATTGCGTGTGCTCCAGTCTCATTTCACACTCACAGCCAGCCCACATGTCTGTGTTGCAGGCCCCGCTGTTGTTGCCCAGCTGCACAGCCCACGCCACCCAGAGGCACTGCCCAACATTCGCTGCCCATCAACTTCCCGTTGCCGTCTCCATTTGGGTTCTGGCATCAATGCCCGGGGCATGTACTTTCAGTGCTGTGTAGCTACCCGGCTCACTGCCTGTGCCGCTGCTGTGCGAATACTGCATGTGTACGCCCCTCAGCCGCTACACCACTGTCTCTTCTGTACTATGAGTGTTGATATATACTGAAGCATTTGCAGCATTTGCTCTAGAGCAAATCCCCTTTATAGCATAAATTTTGCATCCATTATACAGTTACTGCCTGTGTATTTTAAACACATAACTCTGTTGTCAAAGAAGTATGTCATGCTTAGTTATTGTGATGAGAAGTGCTTTAAGATTTTTTTTGTATAGCTTTTAGTTAATCTCCAGGGATGTGCAGCTTGCACAATGTGTTTAGCAACCACAGAGGCTCCTAGCTGTTCACAGCATTTTCTTCCATTTCATTTTCATGTCACGATCAACTCTTTCTCTTTCATCTTTCCTATAAGCATAATGAAAGTAGGTTCCTTATCGTTGGCCCACAGACGTAAGCGCTTAAGGGCTCTGTAACACCCTGTGTCGTCATACCGCGTCCACAAGGTATCCGAAATTGTTGGCACCCTAAATTCTTGTCTCTCTTTACCTTTCATTAGTAAGGTTACAGATCGAACCGGCAAAAATTTTGCTGAAACATAAAGTGAAACCAGTATTCAAACCTACCAGAAAAATAGGACAAGTACTTCATTCTGTTAAAGATAGAAGGCCACCATTATCATCTAGCGATGTGTATAAAATTCCGTGTACTTGTGGTGAGATCTATATTGGTACTATGAAAAGAAGTGTGAATACGAGGGTAAAGGAGCATAAAGTCTTTGTCGACTGGGAAAAATAGATAAATCGGCCATTGCGGAACATGCACTTCAGTCAGTAGACCATGTAGTTAAGTTTTCTGAAACTACAGTTTTAAGTCCTACCACAAACTACACTCCTGGAAATTGAAATAAGAACACCGTGAATTCATTTGAATTCATTGTCCCAGGAAGGGGAAACCTTATTGACACATTCCTGGGGTCAGATACATCACATGATCACACTGACAGAACCACAGGCACATAGACACAGGCAACAGAGCATGCACAATGTCGGCACTAGTACAGTGTATATCCACCTTTCGCAGCAATGCAGGCTGCTATTCTCCCATGGAGACGATCGTAGAGATGCTGGATGTAGTCCTGTGGAACGGCTTGCCACGCCATTTCCACCTGGCGCCTCAGTTGGACCAGCGTTCGTGCTGGACGTGCAGACCGCGTGAGACGACGCTTCATCCAGTCCCAAACATGCTCAATGGGGGACAGATCCGGAGATCTTGCTGGCCAGGGTAGTTGACTTACACCTTCTAGAGCACGTTGGGTGGCACAGGATACATGCGGACGTGCATTGTCCTGTTGGAACAGCAAGTTCCCTTGCCGGTCTAGGAATGGTAGAACGATGGGTTCGATGACGGTTTGGATGTACCGTGCACTATTCAGTGTCCCCTCGACGATCACCAGTGGTGTACGGCCAGTGTAGGAGATCGCTCCCCACACCATGATGGCGGGTGTTGGCCCTGTGTGCCTCGGTCGTATGCAGTCCTGATTGTGGCGCTCACCTGCACGGCGCCAAACACGCATACGACCATCATTGGCACCAAGGCAGAAGCGACTCTCATCGCTGAAGACGACACGTCTCCATTCGTCCCTCCATTCACGCCTGTCGCGACACCACTGGAGGCGGGCTGCACGATGTTGGGGCGTGAGCGGAAGACGGCCTAACGGTGTGCGGGACCATAGCCCAGCTTCATGGAGACGGTTGCGAACGGTCCTCGCCGATACCCCAGGAGCAACAGTGTCCCTAATTTGCTGGGAAGTGGCGGTGCGGTCCCCTACGGCACTGCGTAGGATCCTACGGTCTTGGTGTGCATCCGTGCGTCGCTGCGGTACGGTCCCAGGTCGACGGGCACGTGCACCTTCCGCCGACCACTGGCGACAACATCGATGTACTGTGAAGACCCCACGCCCCATGTGTTGAGCAATTTGGCGGTACGTCCACCCGGCCTCCCGCATGCCCACTATATGCCCTCGCTCAAAGTCCGTCAACTGCACATATGGTTCACGTCCACGCTGTCGCGGCATGCTACCAGTGTTAAAGACTGCGATGGAGCTCCTTATGCCACGGCAAACTGGCTGACACTGACGGCGGCAGTGCACAAATGCTGCACAGCTAGCGCCATTCGACGGCCAACACCGCAGTTCCTGGTGTGTCCGCTGTGCCGTGCGTGTGATCATTGCTTGTACAGCCCTCTCGCAGTGTCCAGATCAAGTATGGTGGGTCTGACACACCGGTGTCAATGTGTTCTTTTTTCCATTTCCAGGAGTGTATTATCCACAACTGTATAGGGAGGCTATTGAAATTTATAAACATGAAGATAATTTTAATAGAAAAGAAGAGGCCTTGAAATTAAGCGAGATATGGACAGTGGCGTTACATAATCGTTAAGTGATTTTCATCTATGACGGACTGTTATCGATAGTTACATTTTATGTTTGACTAGTTTTCTCTCTGCTACTATGTGCGAGCTAGACCACACCCACTTTCCTCGGTATGCAGGCCGCTCTCTGATGCCCGACTCGTCAGTCTGCAGGACTCAGCAGGACCAGCCATACCTATGAAGATGTCCAGCATAGTATGGACCATGGCCATATAACCCGGAAGAATTATCAACAACAGAACCATTAACCATGATTCCCTTTACCATGAAGCGAGTTTCCAGTTGAGACCGTGTTTCTTTTTATTGTCATCTAAATTGCGGCCTAATTTCCCTGTGAACGTTTATTATAAGCAGAGACTGCATGGCACAACCATGTGGACTGGCACAGCTGTCGCCTTGCAATAAGCCAGTCATGCCCCGAATGTTCATCTTGCCTGTCATAATTAAGTCTAATCTTCATTTGATTTATAAGCCATTTATTGTATAAGTTTTTAGTGAGCATGTACGCAGAGTATTAAGTGTTTGAAGGTACCCTCTCCCAACTACTGTATAAGTATTTGTTATTTGATGATATAAGCTATTTGCATCATTCATCTTTGTTGGAGAATTTTTGTATTGTACTGTATTTCACATTTAGATCTCCTTTATTGACAATGATTTTGTTTTGCCTTTCAAAAGAATGCATCAAGTTTTCCCTACTAAAATTTTTCTACAATGTTACTTTTTACAAGCGTAGGTCATTGAACATTTTGTTTTGCTGTCAAACTTAGATTGTGGAACCCCTCCTTTTGTTGTCCATTCTATTTGTCTTTTCTTGTTCAATAGATTGTGATACTTCAAATTTTCATCTAACTTTTGCAACTAATACTCCACTGCTTTGCAGGTAAGCTAAGTCTACTGTCGTTTTATAAGCATTTATTTCCCTGTTTTCTTTCAAGCTGCCTAAGATTAAAAATGATTTCGAGTTTTTCACCCTCATGCCTGATAATCAGACTATAATTCCGAGTGGAATTTAGAAGCAAGCGACGACCAGCTGATGGAACACAAAACGGAAATGCATAGCCATAACAAAGCTGGCCATTATGGGGTGTCTTTCCATGCACCGCCATTTAGTTTGGTGGCGCTTTGCATTTCCAAGTCTCCTCCGAAGTGTAGTACCACCCTACCACCTTCCGTAAACCCTTACCATGCACACTATGATATGCATTTTTATGGAAATCCTTGCTAAATGAAGCACCCGAGTTATCTACACAATAGAGAGGAGATGAATGTATCCCTGAAGTTGAGAAGAAGGGCACTACCCTCTCATTGTAGAGCGGTAAGCGATATAGAGAGTTCACCCAGATGAACACAAGTTTCGTTATTATTCATCCTACTTCTTACAAAGTAATTTACTGATGAAGAGAAGAAGTTACGAGCGAGCACGGAAATTGACACTTTTACCATTGGGTACAGTGCCCCGTTATGTGTTTAGGAAATGAGAGACACCCGTTTGTTTATTCAAACAAACACACCCGTGATGTTACGAGATTGAAGCTCCAGCTGAAATTAACACTAATTTGTTGATGTTTAGCACCCATGATGTAATGTCATCACCCAAGCACAGAACACACTATTTTGTTGAAAATTTAGTTAGCAAGAGACTGCCAGCCAAATAAATAAAAAGTTTCATTGTACAATGTCGAAGTAATTCGTGCACCCCCTTTTTCCGTAGCTCACCCTGTTACTTCAGGGATTTTGGTAATTTTGTAGTAGTTAACCCCCACGAGATGTAATCGCACTATGTCTTCCTCGCCAATGCATTGCATTGGGTTACTACCATTGCTCTGACTCGCTCATCTACCTGAACTTGTTCCCAATTATACCCAATTCCTTATCATTTAAGGTTAGGACCCTTCCGGTTCGCTGCGGGTGTGCCGCTCTGCATAAATGGCCAATATGTCGGGCTACCCTGGCGTTGCAACCACGGACGGCTGTCCACTATTATACCCAGAACAAACCCTGCATTAAATACAACACGATTTTTCCCATTGGTCAAATCCCTTTTCTTCCTAAGCCCTAACATCCAGTGCTTAAGCGAATCACTTATGAAACCACTAAATTCCACCAGTACATGCCGACAGCTGTGCTGCATGCTGAAAGTGCCACTGCCAGACCCTTCCCCTTTACCCCTCTCACCATTCCTCATCCCTTGTGCTTACCTCCCTGCTTTCTCCCCTCCCACAAGACATGCTTTATGCCACAGATGATATCCCCTCCATCCCTGCTGGAGAGAACGGCCATTAAAGTCTGTCGACATCACACTTCCCTGCCGGCCAAGCCACATGCTCATCTCCTGTCAGTCAAAGTTTGTTTACAAACAGTGTGTGCATTTCTGTCATGCAGAACCACATTCTAGATGTGAACCTTTCCGTATTTTGTGAACTGCTTAAAAACTCACTGGGTTCTTTCCCTTCCTTTATATGAAGTTTTACGAATAGGACGAGAATATTGTTAGCTGTTTTGTCACTATGGACACACTTTTAATTACCTTTTCTAGAGTTTGGCTTGTGTGTTATCCATGCCTATTACTTTGTTTTACAAGCTTATTTTATGCCATTTGACAGTCCCCTCATTTCATCCTTAATTCCATTGTTTTGTCAGTATATGTTGTAGCCGCTGGAACTTTATATAACCATTACCTGTAACTAATACGTGGAGGATGTACTAAGATTTTACATTTGTTATCATTCTTCTTTAAATGTACTTAACCCAAGTGTAACCCATGCTAGGTGTTAATGATCTGCAGTAAGTCAATTTATTATCTTTTTTACCCAAATATTTTTATTACCATAGAATTAAGTATTTTGTTATAATAGCAGATTTTTCCCTCAAACTAATAGAAACCGTGATAGTTCATACCTATTTTGTGAAGCGTTATGGCGTCATTTAACTTCGTTTGTCTTAAGACTTGATTATATGGGTAGTGATGATTTCAACTATTACAAGAGATATTGTATTGTAATTTGAGCAAGTTAATATTATACTATTTTCTTACTCATGAAATTTGATAAACTTGACTGCATGTAAATCCCCTCCCATTTACATACACTAAACGAAATATTGTAACAGATCCCTCCCATAGTACTAAGGCCCCTACTATGGCAAACCGTTTTTCCGGGGAGTGACCGACACCCTTTTGTAAACAATGTTTGTCACACTTTTCTGGAAGGGGGAAGGAATGTACAGGATGGCAGCCAGTTAAGGAATATTTTAGGGAATTGGTTTAAGAAATTTATTTCAAAGGCCCAGTGGAATCTTTACAAGTTTTCTCCCAGAGTAATTCATGCCGTGTCTATGTGACACAAGTCACTTGCCTTTCAAAACTGAGGCAGTTCTGTCCAGTTAAAACTGCTGACAGGAGACGCCCTGAGCCCTCTGCTGCAACTGCTAGCGAATTCACGCCATTGGTTTCAGCCAATAGCGTGCACGGGTTACTGATCATGTGAGTGGACGCTGGAGCATCCTGTGGAGCAGAACACACTTGCTTCTCTCTCTTGTAATCCAGACCTCGAGCAGAACAGATGCCTTTTTGGAAGGCACAGCCTCTGGCTCTGCCTTTGCCGACTGGCCACCGACATAAGTTAACGTGAACAACTTCCCCTTCTATTGCCCATTTTAATTATTTATTTGACCTCCTAGACTGGCCTAAACCCACTAACTTCCAATCCTTGGCGTGCCATTTCATACTCCATATATTGAAATATATCCTGTTCATTGTACTTAATTTCCTGTTTTGTCATTTAACGGCAGCCCTGGATGCCCACTACCAAATCCTGACCGCTCGACCTCCTGCACACTGCCGCAACGAGGTATATTTAACAACCTTCTTCCCCCTTCCCTGCCAAGCTATACATTAACAGCAATTGCAGGAGTCTCTCATAAACTCCCCTAACTTTACAATTGGTGTCAGAAGTGGGATGTAACAATTATATCCCCCCTCCTGGCACGAACTCTTTTACATTTGGTGTCAGAAGTGGCATATTAGCGTCCGTATAATTTTACAAGTCACCAGTTTTTCTGTCACATCCCACTGCTGAATTATTTAGATTGTTTTCAGTATCCATTGCACTACCAATGAAGAAACACAAGAGACTGGCTACAAAATGAGAGGGGCAAGCGGAAGTGTATCATCTCTATGCCCCACAAGCCAACTTGTGTAACACTTTCTGTACTTACCCCGCTGAGCATGAACAAGTTATAGGAGTTACCTCTCATGTCATGCTGACTTTTGTAGCACCTGCATCAGTCATCATTGGAGATAGCCCTTTTATTATGAAAAACCCTGTTCGCATATCACTTATGAAGCAGAAAATACAATTTATGCAAAACTGACACTTAGCCACTTTAGCATGATAACCCTTCAACTATAGCCCAATAAGGTCGAGTGAGATTTGGCACAAATTTATGATCCAGCAATAAATTTTGCTCATTTCATTTGTCTCAGTGACATCATAGAGCCTTACAATTAATCTCTAGGTGATATTTACTTATGAGGTAGGTGAAACATGCAGAAAAAATGTCAACTTCATCAACACACTAAATTAAATAGACAAGGCTGCAACTAATTCACAACTCTAAACAATAACAGATAAAGCTGGACTGGAAAAAGTCAATGCTTGAGTCATTAAAATCCAATGTGTATAGATTGCTGGCCTTATAAGAAGTCTGACATAAGAATCTGATTGCAATACAATGTGTTTAAGCAAAATTCATACCCTACTATTATGCAATATTATGTTGCCTCATTAGTTCTCTGTAATGTCCAGTTCTGATGAATACTACCAATTCAAAAAGCTGTCAGTGACATTTCCTCACTCAAGAAATGACTAAGTTCGATCAAAATAAAGTACTGGCCCCAACTGCTGATAGAAAAAATGCAACTAAGTTACACACTTTACTCGCAAAAGTTTGAGTCCAGCAAAATGTTAAACTAATAGCAAATATTCTACATACCACCATCTCGTAAAAGTTACAATACATTCAAATGTTAAACACCCTGTGAAAACACAGACCACAAAATTTTATAAATACCATTACTGTAATGGCATGGCCTAATTGCCTGCCAGAAATACAAGTAGAGTCATAACTTGAGAGTGTGAACAGACATGAAGCCAAGAACTCATGTCACCCAACATCAACTGTGACTTTCTGAAATACTACATGACCTGACACTCTTATTTGTCAAATTTTGATGATGTACATTATACATGAATAGATATGTTGATCATTTAGAAACCTCTCACATCATTGTACATCTACTATTGTTGGCAAAGTGCTTGAGACAATAAAAACACACATCACGATAATACTATCTATTAGCATGTCATATGTATTTGTTACTGATATTTATACAATATGTCATGGTACTCTCTATACAATATGTCATGGTACTCTCGGAATTTACACAGTATATACCACTTTTGAATGACATAAGTCTTTATTTATTGCCATTTTTAACAAAAAAAATGCTCTTGCTACAAACAAGCTATTCCTAAACTTTTGGTAAGTGGGATAATAAAAATCACGTGTGAGTACACTGAGCTGTCTTCAGAATATGTGTGCATGTTGTAATTTGAGTATCCTGGCTTAATTTGTACACTGTTGATTAGTAAGTTCAGCCATCATAGTTAAATTACTTGTTTGATCAGCTCAGGAAATTTATGTGGCCTAATTTGCTCAGGCAGATTTGTTTGACACATTGGATGACCTTTCAGCATGATGCATTCACTTACATGAGTGACTTAATGTTTTTTATTGAAATCATACTATATTAAACAGCTGTAAATTCCATCAATTTAACTGTATTGATCATATGAAATTCTGATATCATTTGTTTTGGTTAAACATTTAGATTTGTGCACACAGTTTTTCTACAGCTACTATAGAATTTTCATTTAATACCAGGCAGCACTTCGTTCTTGGTGTGAGTGGAAGTAACAATTGTCTGTGGGCTGGTTTCATCATGTTATGAAAACCCACACTGGGCAGTCAGCCCCTGGTGGCCAGAGACAGTAGCCATTTGTATGAGAGTTGTGCTTGTACGAATTCGTGTGTTTTCTATTTCAGGAGATGGACTTTTTTGAGCAAAGCTTAAATGTTAAGCAGTCATCCCATTGCGCCTGTCTGTGACTCAATGCCTCTACTATGTGGTGAGCAGCAATCTATCCTTTTAATATCATTGCTGATCAAAATATAGAGTAGATAGCAGTTAACAGATGTCACTGAGTTAGATCACTGTAAAAAGAAAAGGATGGTTGAGAAGAGGAAAGAATCCAAGATGCTGAGCTTGCAATGAGAGGTCTACTCACAAGGGAAGTCACTTCTTCATGTTTGTCTACTTCAAATGTTGTGGTGCAACAGAACATTTTTATTTGCCAAAGAGAGCTGTGTTTCCTTCAGTTCCTTGTTTATTCAGTCCAGTATTTCACTGAATAATTGTCCTATGACTACTTCTCCTCTTCTTAAGTAGTATGACAATTTTCGATTCCCGAAAAGTCACAATCATAACTTTTCGGTCCAGTGTGTTCTTTTGAATTGATAACACTGGAAGCAACTGATTTGTTCTGAATGCTGCTCAGTTTCTGGGATGTAATGGTGAATCAAGATCTGAATGCAAAAAGTTCTTTTGATGTTGCTTAAATTTTTCTAAGCACAGATTCAAAGTTGCAAGCCACACCGGCTTGTGTCCACCATCAGCAACAGTGAAACCTGCTGCCCTACAATTTTTTCATCATCAGTCCATCACATAAAATATTAAATACCATGCCAGTATGTGGCTTCTGTTATTTTATAGACTTCCATTCGACAATCACTGAGAACTATGTCATAAACTGTTTAAATGATATCTTTGTCAACCACATCTGTGAGGCATCTTTGGCAATCCTCATCAAAACTGTATGTCTGACCACAATTGACTTTGTTAAACCTATATCTAGGTATTATTACTGATGGAGATGCCAAAAATAAACATCATCTAAGTTTACTTTTATCTTGCCAGATGGTTTCCCATCCAAAAGCAAAAAGTGAAACATTGAATAACACTGTGCTTTTCCCACCTCAGGATAAACTACAACATGGTCTCCAAAAGCTAGGGAAATACATTAATTAAAATTATTACATTTATCTACATCTTATTTTGCATCACCACCTTCAAAATAGGTGTCTTGGGAGTGAATGCCACATCTAAAATGCACCATGGGTGTCTTTCTTTGGGTTGGGTTGTTTGCGGAAGAGACCAAACATCGAGGTAATCGGTCCCATTGGAATTAGGGAAGGATGGGGAAGGAAGTTGGCTGTGCCCTTTCAAAGGAATCACTCTGGCATTTGCCTGGAGTGATTTAGGGAAATCACGGAAAACCTAATCAGAATGGCTGGACACAGAATTGAACCGTCTGTCTTTCTTTGTTAGGGTGTTTAGTACCAATTGCAATTCCTTGCACTGTATCTAATATTCACCCTTTCAAATTGATTGTAATCAAGGGAAAGAGGACAATGTCACACACAGAAAAGTCTGATGGGTAAGGAGGGTGGGAAACAAATGTTATTTGGTCATCGGTCTCATTGTAATTGGGGAAGGAAGTCGGCCGCGCCCTCTCAAAGGAATCACTCCGGCATTTGCCTGGAGTGATTTATGGTAATTATGGAAAACCTCATCAGAATGGCCAGACACAGGAGGGTATTTAGTACCAATTGCAATTCCTTTCACTGTATTTAATATTCACTCTTTCAAATTGGTTTTCATCAAGGGAAAGAGACAATGTCACACAGAGAAAAGTCTGGTGGGTGTGGAGGGTGGGAAACAAATGTTATTTGTTTTTAGTCAAAAGTCCTGAATAATGTAGGTGTATAAAGTCAATCATTGTCATAGTGGGGTACCCAGTCTTCCCTCAGATCTCTTAGCACATTGGAATAGAAAACTCAGGATGGAATATGACAATATTATGAAAAGGGTAATTGCTACTCACCATACAGTAAAGATGCTGAGTCACAGATAGGCACAACGAAAAGAATGTCAGAAAAATGTTTTGGCCAAACAGGCCTTCATTGGAATTACGCAATATACACACATGACTCAAGCAAATGCAGCTGACAAACACATGGCCACAGTCTCCGATTGCCGAGGCCAGACTGTGAGCTTTTGTATGAAGTCATTAATTCTGATGCAGTACTGTTTGGCTGAAAGCTTTGTCTAACAATCTTTTTGTTGTGCCTATCTGTGACACAGCATCTCCACTGTGTGGTGAGCAGCAACAATCATTTGCATAATATTTTCAACATTGCAATAGAATTCTTTACAAACAACATAAAAAATAACAATAATAATCAACACGGACTTGACATTACTCTTGATTTGTGGAGCTTTTTTGGCACAAGGTGGAGGAGGGTTTTTCCATTGTGACAATTGCTCCTTAGTTTCAGGGTCATATCCAGAAATCCAATATCCACCTCAAATGGAAGCCTTTGAAAGAATGTTTGGATCACCTCAAATCAGTTGCTTCATATCCCTTCAGACTTTCGTCTCTTGTCACTTATAATTGTCTTGAAGCAGTCGTGACACAAACTTTGCCACAGTCCTATTCTCGTGCAATTCTTTTGACAGAATATGTTCACATGAACCATAAGTTATTCCCAAAGAGTTGCAGATGTCTCGGATAGTCAGTGTATGATCTTTCACATTCAATTCTCTTGGTTTGTAAGCATTTTACGGTGTGATGCACATTTTATGGTGCGATGTCAGCTAACAAGCAACTGGGAATTGTCATCATCAATTGACACACACCCATTTTTGAAACTCTTTATATTTTATGTAACTTCATTAACCATCATAGTGTGTGGTAGGAATGTGGCCACACACAGTAAAAACAATAAATAAGTTATGGTGTTACGTTTTAATGCATAATCGGTTTTGAGACTTCATGCCTCATCCATAGATGCACCTTTGTACACATCTAATCAACAGTTGTTCGTAATTTCCCAGCTCATTCAGGTTGTCAACTGAAATACTGCTAACCACACTTTATGCTGTCATAATTGCCATCTGCTTCATCTGCTGCACAGTGAGCTACGTAAATTTAAGTATTAACTGTGTTTTCTTACTTGTCACTTCTTTTTCCATGTGTTTTTGCTTTTAGGAAGCTTTAATTTTCAAGTACTAGTAACAGTGTACCATAGATTTCGTGTTTGTTTTGAATACAGTCCAGAGACAGGTAGTGCTTATTTTCATTGTTGCCAACAAGAAGCGTCTAGTAACCACAGTTTAGTCAGCTATTAGCTGCCTTTAGTGAATTAGCAGTCTAGTTAAAAGTTGATTAACTATCTACAGTGAATTGTTGATTTCTTAGGACAGATAGGATATGTGACTGCTGTGTACAGGCGCAGGAGGAGCTGGCTACTGTTCGCGAACAGCTGAACGTGTTGATGGCCGCTGTCAACCGTCTTCAGTTTGCTGCCTCAGAGTGTAGCAGCAGTGGGGAGTCTCTGGTGTGTCACATGGTACACCACAGGTGTTACATGCTTCACCCACAGTCCTTGCTGTCGAGACATCTTTGTGGGTACTGGAGGCGGTTGGGCCACCCTCTCCCCAAGGGGAGTGGCGGGTTCAGCGGCGTTCACGTCAACCGAGGCGGAGGGTCAATGTGGAGGCTGGCCGTGTGGCATCACCCGCTCTGCCTTCAGCAAGGTCCGAGCAGGCACACGGGGGGAGGGGTTTATTAGTTATTGGGAGTTCCAACGTTAGGCGGGTGATGGAGCCCCTTAGGGAAATAGCCAAAAGGTCGGGGAAGAAGGCCAGTGTTCACTCTGTCTGCTTGCTGGGGGGTCTCATCCGAGATGTGGAGGAGGCCCTGCCAGCGGCGATAGAGAGCACTGGGTGCACCCGACTACAAATTGTTGCTCATGTCAGCACCAATGACTCCTGCCGTCTGAGTTCAGAGGTCATCCTCAGTTCGTACAGGCGGTTGGCGGAGTTGGTGAAGGCGGAAAGCCTCACTTGCAGGGTGGAATCTGAGCTAACTATTTGTAGTATCATTCCCAGAACCGATTGTGGTCCTCTGCTTTGGAGCTGAGTGGAAGGCTTAAACCAGAGGCTCAGACAATTCTGCGGAGATCTGGGGTGCAAATTTCTCGACCTTGGCTATCGGGTGGAGAAATATAGGGTCCCCCTGAATAGGTCAGTCATGCGCTACATGCAGGAAGTGGCTACAAAGGTAGTGTAGTATGTGTGGAGTGTACATATGGGTTTTTTAGGTTAAAGAGTTCCCTCCCTAGGCCCGACAAGACGCCTCCTGAGACGCGACAAGGTAGTAGTAGGCAGAACGCAACAGGGAATAACAATATTAATGTGGTAATAGTAAACTGCAGAAGTGTCTATAGAAAGGTCCCAGAACTGCTCTCATTAATAAACGGTCACAATACCCACATAGTACCAGGGACGGAAAGTTGGCTGAAACCAGATGTGAACAGTAACGAAATTCTAAACTCAGATTGGAACGTATACCGCAGAGACAGGCTGGACAGTGAAGGGGGAGGCGTGTTTATAGTGATAAGTAAGGTTCTATGTACTGATTTGGCAGAAAATCGCAAAAAATTTTGGTCTTATGTCAAAGCGGTAGGTGGATCAAAACAAAATGTCCAGACACTCTGTGACCAAAATGGTACTGAAACAGAGGATGACAGACTAAAGGCCGAAATACTAAATGTCTTTTTCCAAAGCTGTTTCACAGAGGAAGACTGCACTGTAGTTCCTTCTCTAGATTGTCACACTGATGACAAAATGGTAGATATTGAAATAGATGACAGAGGGATAGAAAACAATTAAAATTGCTCAAAAGAGGAAAGGCCGCTGGACCTGATGGGATACCAGTTAGATTTTACACAGAGTACGTGAAGGAACTTGCCCCTTCTTACAGTGGTGTGCTGTAGGTCTCTAGAAGAGCATAGCACTCCAAAGGATTGGAAAAGGGCACAGGTCATCCCCATTTTCAAGAAGGGATGTCGAACAGATGAACAGAACTATAGACCTATATCTCTAATGTCAATCAGTTGTAGAATTTTGGAACACGTATTATGTTAGAGTATAATGACTTTTCTGGAGACTAGAAATCTACTCTGTAGGAATCAGCATGGGTTTCAAAAAAGACGATTGTGTGAAACCCAGCTCACGCTATTCGTCCACGAGACTCAGAGGGCCATAGACACAGGTCCCCAGGTACCATAAAAAGGTGTCATGTGGAATTTACACCCAATAGCTAATCCGCTGCTTGCTGGCCATAGGGAAGTGAATGTTCTGGGTGTGAGTGGGGTGTGAGCTTCATGCTTATGGTAACATTTCAAGCAGAATCGGCAAATGCTTAAGTTTTAAGGGAATAAATCCGACTTTTTATATTCCTAAAAACAATGGACAGAAATTCAGGCACAAGGAAGCTGCAACATGGAATAGTTTCAAGTTGTCGGTGGTATACAGTATCGCCTGTGATGATTGTGATGCAGAGTACATAGACCAGACAGGAAGAAGTTTTGAGACCCGCTTTAAGGAGCACATCAGCGACCCAGGCTCAAAATCAGCCGTAGGTGCGCATTTGCGGGAAACGGGTCACAATATCACCAGTATCCAGAACTTGTGGGTGTTACACTTGGAAAATAAGGGCAACACCCTTAATGTTCAGGAAGAAGTTGAAATCTTCAGAGTTCTGAAGAAATCCCCTCGCTCCTCACTTAATGCCCAGACCGATCTGAGGCACAAGGGTCTTTTAGAAAATTTTGATTACTTAAACAGGTAGCCCTCTAGCTCACTTGTTAGTAGGTTCTGTCCTATATATTTTTATGCACACTCCGGGCCTTACGCATTCAGAACCACCACAATTATTATTCTTATGGTTTTAACTAACTACCATGTCTTATATTGGCCACCTAGTATGATTTTAGACTTTTATTTAAAAAAAAAAATGACATAAGGAACTGTTTATCAAATGTTCAGCACCCCGTACTCTTCACACCATGTACACACCATCTGGCCTGTGGCGATCCTCGTGCCACTGCGTGAGTGCTTTCCAGGTTTCGGCCAGTCAGTCAGGCCGTGTCCGCTGCCGTGTAGCTCCTCTCAGCTGGCACAGTAAGTTCTGAGATGTTTACATGGCTCTAATTGCACTGTTTGTTCATGCTAATGTTTGCACTCTTCGTCGTTTGTGTTTAGGGGATTTTTATCAGCATTGTATTTTATTTTTATTTTCTAGGTCATTGCCGCTCCCATTATTTAAAGAAATTTTAAAAAAGATTTTCAAATTTTAACTACCGCTTTCACCAGATGACAGTATATTGGACATGAAAGGTGGGGAGTGGCTACAGGGCAATGTTCAACATTACCATGTTATAAATAATGTATGTGTGTATTTTCCTGTCTCATTCAAAAAACTGGTTGTTTAAAATTTCAGTTTATACCTCAGAATTTGGGGATCAAATAGTTTATATGAGCTCTTATTATAATATTTTTTGTACAGATTGCCTGAGGATGCACTGATAAATGGCGTGAAACCGGTCGCAGATTTAATAAAAATCACTGATACAGCCAGTGCTGAATTTTCTTTGGAAAAATGTTCAGGAAAAATGTAATAATTCTGATCCCAAAGAAGGCAGGTGCTGATAGCTATGAATATTATTCAGTTATCAGTTTAATAAGTCATGGCTGTACAATCCTTACACAAATTATTTACAGGAGGATAGAAAAATTGGTAGAAGTCGTCACTGGAGAAAATCATTTTGGGTTCCACTGAAATGTAGGAACACACAAGGCACGAACCATCCTATGATTTATATTACAAGACAGGATGAAGAAAGGTAAACCTACACTTATATCATTTGTAAATTTAGAGCAGGGCTTCCAAACCTTTTCAGCTGGCGCACCCCTTCTTCAGTTGAAAATCCATGGCGGACCCCTAGTCAGTCAAGAGCACAGTAACTTTAGATTTCACAGTGAAACCCTTGGAAACTGAAAGCTTGTTAACGCAATTGCCATGTTTCCAATGTCCCAATGCCCCCCCCCCCCCCCCCTTGAAGTATCAATAGTCTTTGGTTTAGAGATGGATGAAAACAACTTGAAATTAACAATCCAATTTGAATTCCCATTGTATCCAGACACTTACTAGTGGATTTACTCCCTTTGTTCAACACACTATAGCCTGATTAAAATTACTTGGTAATTGATGTTTCACACATTGGAGCTGCCTTCCTCCAAGAGCAATTAAAGTCACGTCCAAACTGTTCAAACATTTCGCTGTTGACAAGCTCCCGCTTGTGGTCTGTTCACTTCCACTGTTTGGCTACTGTTGTGTAAGTAAGGAGCATGCATATTTCGTAACAGCGTGTGTGTGTGTGTGTGTGTGTGTGTGTGTGTGTGTGTGTGTGTGTGTGTGGTTTTTTCGTGAAATCTGAAGAAAAATGTTCAAATGTATGTCAGGTCTATGGGACTTAACTCATGAGGTCATCAGTCCCTAGTCTTACACACTATTAACCTAAGTTTAACTTCTGCTAAGGACAAAATACACACAAACACATGCCCAAGGGAGGACTCGAACCTCCGGCGGGAGTGGCTGTGCAATCCACGACGACATGGCGCCTTAGACTGCTCGCCCATTTCGCGCAGCTGTGAAGAAAAGAGGCAGACCCATGATTCGGGATACAAACACATCATGAAAGAAAAGAGGCCAAGGAATTGCCTTTAAAGGACTATTGTGACATCTGTTGTGCAATGTGTGGGAATACATTCACCCAGTTTACATGCGTTTCCAAAACCGGATTTCGTAAGCCGATGTCCCAGTTCCTCTTTTGGTTGGTCAGGTAAACACTTAATAATTGATTCTGGTAATCTGCTTTTATAAAGCTGTTTTCCAGTTCCACAATCAATTCTCGTGCCCATGTAAACAGCTCGGAAAGTCTAGTTATTTTTACGTCTTTGCGTATCTACTGAACAACAGCTGTCAGTCCACAGCTGACAGCTATCAGGCGGCGTTGCAAGTGTACTGTCAGTTGGTAGCTGGCAACTGGCAGGCGGCGTGGCAACAGTTTAGCCATAGCTGACAACTTCAACTACTACTTGGACACTATATTGTGGCAGTCAGCCTCAACTGTAAACAAATTAGGAAAAGAGGACAAAGCATTTCACAGAATGTAAGACTTTTTTTCCCAAAGGCCTTGATTTTAAGTAGTTAATGATTTGAATGGATTCGTCTAAAACTTTCTTGAATGAAACAGGCATTTTTTTCATAGCTAAAGTGTATCTGTGGAGAGCACTATGACTACTGCTGCAATTCTTGGCGTTTTCTTTTATTTTCGTTATTGCTCCAACTGTAGCACCTGTCATAGCTTTTGCACCATCTGTGCACACATCTATGCAATTAGACCATGAAACTTCGTTAGTCCTTAAAAAATCATCCAATAGACGGAATATTTCAGCACCTGTTGTGTTGGCTGGTAGTGGTCTGCACAATAAGAGGTCCTCCTCAAAACCTCCAGAATATTCATAACGGACAAAAGCCAATAAAATAACTAATCCTGCAACATCAGTGGATTCATCTATCTGCAGAGAAAATGAATTGTGTTGGATTCAAGAAACAAGAGTGTCTCATGACAGTATTGTTTGATAATGGCACCGAAGATACAAGCTTTCTGCCTTTTCGTCTAGCATGCAAGAAACAATATCATTAACACAAGGCTTTATGAGATTTTCTGCGATGGTATGAGCTTTGCCTGTTTTTGCCATTCGATAACTAACCAAGAAAGAAGCTTTTAATGAATTTTTATTAATTGTTTTTGCATGAGTTTTCATGCAATACTGAGAAGCAGGTAGTTCAGCACTCTGCCTTTTGAAAAAATCGATGTCTTTAGCCTGGAAATCCGGGTGAGTACCTTCAAAATGACGGCGCAATTTAACTGGAACCATGGAACTGTTCGGAAGGACTCGCGCACAAATCACACACTGAGCTTTACCCTCCTCTGTCTCCATAAAGCCCATTTCTAAATACCTTTCGTTGTACTTACGCTTCTTGGTTATTCCACTTCCACAGGATATTGCAACCAATGGAGTACTTCCAGCGTTTTCACATAATAAACCCGGCTGTGGAGTTTCTTGTGATTGTTCTCCCTTTGGTCGTCCTCCCTCCTCATTGATTTCAACTGGAAACTTCCCTTGTTGTGAAGGCAATGGAGAAGCTGTACCCTTCTTCAATGATCCTGACTTCAGCCACCGATCCATGTTAGAAGTAATAAACTGGTCATAAATCAACTTATGAAGTAGGTAGTGCATTGACAAAGCGAGTTTAACATTTAATGATGCCTGGGGCCGCATACGTGCCAGCGAGCGCTGTGATTGGTTGACAAAGCTCGTTCCGCGCATGCGTAAAAGGTTTCAGCGCATCTAGCGCCATGAGCTGGCGCACAAATGACCCTCGTATTGTTGCGAAACAGTCGATCATAGAAGCCGCATTCTCCGGCACTAAACTGTGTACCGTATTTACTCAAATTTAAGCCGCACTCGAATCTAACCCGAACCTGAAAAATGAGACTCGAAATCAAGGGAAAAAAATTTTCCCGAATCTAAGCCGCACCTGAAATCTGAGACTCGAAAGTCAAGGGGAGAGAAAAGTTTTAGGCCGCACCTCCAAATCGAAACAAAGTTGGTCCATTGTAATATCAGACACAGTTTAGGTCAAATGAATGACGATACAGCTATAGCAGTTTGGTTTGAGTCATAAGCTTAGCAGTTAAGCTTTACCAGGTAGCCGTTGCTATGCGTCAGGCACTTCGTCCGTATTTATATGGGTACCCTTCCTTTTTCACGTGCTTCGTCTGGTTTGAATTGATTGCTTATTTTTCTTTGATCTGATAAGTGCCGTTCTCTTTGTTATAGGTGTTTACGTCACTCAGAGCTGAAAATGCATTACTGTACTGTGTCATGCATTGTTTGTTGCATTCTGATAACGAGTGTTTACGACCTGTCGCCGCTCGTGGCTACCGCCGCTTACAATTAAAAAAAAAAGGGAGGAATCGTCTCATTAGCAAAACAATGGCAAGAGACTGCTTTCTTTGATAATGATCAACAAGAATCAAATAATAGACTGCGTATGATAGAAGATGTTCTGAACGAGAGTTTAGCGAAAAATTTTCTCCGTTTCAAAATCTTTTCAGACGCCTCTTTAGTACATTACATTCTGCACAGAAATTAGAGTCAGCTTAGATTTAAAAATCTAATCAATTGCCGTGCTTCATTTCTGACTGTATCACTATTCGGCATAAGAATAATACGAATATAAACATGACATGATATGTATATTCTTCCGCGTTTGCTGTTGTCTCACTCTAGTTTCGTAGTTTATTAGGCAGCCGGGATTTAAATGAGATAGCAGCAAACACGAAAGAATACATGGCAAAATGTTTATATTCGTATTATTATTATGGTGGAGAGAATACTGCATGTGATTCACAATTCATAAAAGTTCCTATTAGCAACCATCTCTTCTCACAGGTAGGCAAAATTCAGAACGCAGAGTTGGCCATATTGGGAAACATCCCAAACAGTATTGCCAGTTGGAGTTTCATAGTGCATTGAAATGCTGCTACATTCGAAGATGAACAATACGGAATTTGTATCTACTTCGTTGGATAATGTATGAAAATGCAGTGGTAGAAACTCAGGGCGGAGAAAAAAAGCTCGTCTTCCACCTTTTTTTAAATTTATTTACTGACGCAGAGGTTTTGGTGCCAGTATTTGTCTATGTGCCTGCGAAGCGCTACATATATTCGACGACAGAAGTTAGTTGTGGCGGCACCTACCAACATTTTTCAGAACTTCCGCGTTGCACTCGATTCTAAGCCGCAGGCGGTTTTTTGGATTACAAAAACCGGAAAAAAAGTGCGGCTTAGATTCGAGTAAATACGGTAAGCGTTCTCACTTATGAACCGCAAAGGCTGCTTGGGAATATGACCTGAAGTAAAAGTACACATGTTTTCCACACGAAAAAAATAGTGATGAATTTGGTTTTCACATTTTTATTCAATAATTTTACTCATTATTTTACACGATTTGGTGAAAGGTGGCCGCGGAGCCCCTAGAAAGAGCTGGTGGACCCCTAAGGGGTCTGTGGACCACATGTTGGGAAGCCCTGATTTAGAGAAAGCTTTTGACAAAACTGGCTGGATTACACTCTTTAAAATTTTGAAGTTAGTAGGAATAAAATACAAAGAGCAAAAGATTATTTACAACTTGTATAGAAACCAGAGTGCTGTTACAAAAAACAAAGGGCATGAAAGCAAAACAGCACTTAAGAAGGGAGTTAGACAGCTGTGTAGCATCTCAGCAATGTTATTCGACCTTTATATTGAGCAAGCAGTAAAGGAAACGAAGGAGAAATTATGAAAGGAAATTGAGGATCAGAAAGAGGAAATAAAAACTTTGAGGTCTGTCAATGACATTGTAATTCTGTTGAAGATTGCAAATGAGTTAGAAGAGCAGTTGAATGAAAGGGATAATGCCCTGAAAAGAAATAAGGTCAAACACACAAAAGTATAATGAGAGTAATGGAATGCAACCACGTTAAATGAAGCAACACTAAGAAAATTATATTTGGAAATGACACACTAAAAGTAGAAGATCAGTTCTGTTATTTAAAGTTAAGTGTTAGAACGTATTTTCTGCATATATTTGTCTGGAATGTAGCCTAGTATGGAAGTGAAACATGGATGATAAGTAGTTCAGACAAGAGGAGAATAGGAACTTTTGAAATCTGATGCTACAGAAGAATCCTGATGGATAAATGAGTAAGTAATGACGAGGAACTGAATAGAATTGGAGAAAAAAAGAGACATAAGGGACAACTTGACTAAAAGAAGGTTTTGGTCGACAGGACACATATGAGGCATCAAGAAATCATCAATTCGGCACTTTGTTGAAGGGAGGGGGAGTGGATAAGAATTTTAGAGAGAACCAGGGAACAAATATAGAAAAAGCAGGTTCAAATGCCTATACATTGTGCAGAGGTGAAGAGGTTTCCACAGAATAGACTCTAATATGACTAGTATTATGTGGCAGTTAACTTCTGTCACTTACTTGTTGCCACATTGGCTGCCTGCTACTGATCGGTTATAGGTGACACAAATACGCCAGTCACTTCACAAATGCTGTAATGTGTAACACAAAGTAATGTCGGAAGAGTTCACCGTGAGGTATCATAGAAATGTGTTAAGTTCTGCTGACAGCTGATTTTAAGTCACCAATGACTGAACTGTGGCAGACAATGCATTTTACAGTCACAAATTTAAACTCATGTCCTAATATAACAACCACCCTGTGCTGTGCAGTGTATCCAAGAGAATGGTGGTCGACAAGCTGCTGCGGAACTAAAATCATGATCACTTTATTCACAGCAATTAAAGCTAACCTCAATAAGCAAACTCAGTTTCAGCACTAAAGTCAAAATACAGTTTATCACTATCATTGGTTACCAGAAACTATCCTCATGCTGGCTACACGAGCTGCCCCATCATCAACTGATGAACAGTCACGGTTGGCACTTGGTTGCAAATTATAGGTGTCACAGGAAGATTGTAAATGAAAAAGTAATGATAGGAAGAAAAAAAGAGCTATTTAAAAAGTCAATAAGATGATGAAAATGACAGAACAAAGTATTATAAATAAAAATATTACATTTTAATTAATTACCTGAATAAAATTAATAATCAAAGTATTTTGATTAGATTTAGAAATAAAAATAATATTACTACCTTTGACAAGATTTGAACATACGACGTCTACACATCACATTTGTACATGAACTGCAGCACTGTGCCACTATCTTGAGTTAGGTTATTACATCTGTGAGTGTAACAACTCTGTATGTGAGACTGAATGGCATCTCGTGTAAAAGGATCATCATTGTGTGTGTGTTTTCTTGTTTTTGGTAACATTACCACATGTGATGAAATGTGAAATAAAAGGCCCAGACTCAGGATGCAGGATCCAAACTCATCGAGGAAGCCGGACAAGAAATTGGAAGTGAGCTGAACAGTTGTCACAATTTGATTCGGGCATGATGAAGAAGTGCTCTGACTGGAGGAAACCACCTCCAACGCATGAAGTGACAACTATCAAGCAGTTTTAATTGGACTATAGGATGGAGATCTGCATCAAACCTGTCCTCAGACTAATGATAGAGCTGCATAACAAGTGAGCTACCTCGAGCCGCCTCCAGCGATGCACATTGAGCGGGTTCTGCAGCTCCTCTTCCAGGGCCCGGCACTTGAGCTTCTCGTGGGTCAGATTCCGCTCCAGGTGAAGGATCTCCTGTCTCAGGTCACTCATGTTGTTCACTTTGGTTGTCATCTGCGTCTTCTCCTGCCTACAAAACAAATGCCGACCACCCAAAACATCTGCAGTTAGTGCTGACAGTGATAGTGAAAAAACTGTTGGCCTCAATAACTCAACATGAGCACTATAGCTTTGACGTATTAAATCTATAATTATTAATCATTCCCTCTGTCACTAGTGGTCATGATAACATTATGTTGTTACAACATTAAAATATGTGGGGTCCCAAAAAGGGATTTCACCAAGGAAGTATTAGTGATAACCTGATGCAATTGTGATTTTATGCTTCTCTCATGACTAGTGTGTGTAGTGACTCATTTGTTTACCTTCACTTACTTTCAGTTGCCAGTGACAACACGTAAACAGCAAGGTGGGTAGAAACATGTCATTGGAGCAAAGAAACTGGATTTTAAAGTATTAATGGAAATGTGAAAACATTAAAGAAGAGCAGAGAGGATGGCAGGCAGAGTCTCATATGGCAACACCGTCACATTTAACAATTATAAAATTACCTGACAAATCTTAGAGGGAAGGAAATGTGTGTGATCTCGAGAGGGAAACGTATGACAGGAAGAAATCAGTAGAGGATCAAAGAGGCCCAGTGGTACAAGCTTTCACAAAAACCCCAAAGAAGCCTGTATGGCAAGGTGCACGTAATTCTGGTGTAAGCAAATGAAGTGTTCAGTGCCTTTTGAAGCAGGCTGCTTCCCACAACGAATGAGTATGACCTGGACAGGCATCATGAATTTTGTGAATCGTTTTGCAAATAATGAACAGCTGACTCTTGTCACTGGTCTGATAAGGCAACATTTAAATTGAATGGAACCATCAATCGCCATAACTATGTGTTTGGTGCTAGAGATAAACCCCACATTACAGAAGATGAAACTGTTAATCTTACTGTGTTACCAATGTGGTGTGGTAAGTCTGTCAGAGAATTTGTTGGACATCCTTTGTTTGAAGGAACAACCATGTTGCAGGAACAAATTGCACCAGCTGTTCACTAAATGTACCAAAATGATGATTTTTTTTCTCAACAAGATGATGCACTGCCACATTACAATTGTGAGAAATGTGTTGAAAGACGCCATTGTGGCGAACCCTGAAGCACACCGTCTATACTGCAAAGCCGCGTATGCTGAATGACGTGAGAGGGTTGACAGTGACTGCCTCTGAATCCATTCCAGTGGCAACTAAAGAATATCAAAGCGCATATTCTATGTTCAATCATCAGAGAGATGAAAATGTGACATGTTGAAATATGTGGGTACAGAACTGAAGAACAGAATAAATCACTCAATAGAGCAAGTGCAAAGAATCCCATACTAATCTGATGGGATGCCTGCTCGATTCTGTTCTCTTCTAGCACTAGTTAACTTCAGGTTTCTGTGTCAATGGACCACGCCGCATGACTGTAGAAAGGAACAGACCTTCCCAGTGTATAAGAACTATCATGAGACTCATGTGCACAACCTATCCCTAATCGAAGTCCTCAATCTTTCCTCTCCCACATCCACACCGGCTGTTCAGAGCATCCTCCTACAGGCCAACTGCAAATTATAACAGCATGCCACCCTCCACCTCAAAAAACTATCCAATCTCCTGGTTTCCCACCTCCGGAAAGGCAACTCACACACCCTCCACAACCTTTCCAACAAACCTCAACTTCCTCTCATTTCACACAGACCCAGTCTCTCCCATCTACTAAATCTCCCACTTCCAGCTCCACTCCCCCCAACACCTCAAAATTCTAGTCAACACAATCTGGAACCACAACACCCCAATTCAGTAGTTAACCTTTCCTCCAAACCTCTCTCCCAATCCGAAACCTCTGTCCTATCCAAAGGCCTCACCTTCAGCCCCATTCCCAGATTCAACCAAACTGCCCTTGTCAAAGATTTACTGTCCAACACTCGTACTCTCTGCTGGAAATATCACTTTTCCACAAAGAAAAATAATCCTGATCCCACTCCTAATGATCCAACTCCCCAAGACACTATCCAAATTGAACCCTGCCTGGAACAGTTCCAACCTCCATCACAGCGGGACCCACCTCCTCTTCCTCAAAATCACCCTCTCCAAACCTTCCAGGAATTCCTCACTTCCAGCCTTGCCTCTCAATCTTTCTTGAAAAACCTTAATCCTACTCCCAACATCACCACAGCCGAAGCCCAGGCTATCCGTGATCTGAAAGCTGACCGATCCATCATCATTCTTCCAGCTGACAAGGGTTCCACGACTGTGGTACTTGATCATCAGGAGTATGTGACTGAGGGACTGCGTCAGCTTTCAGACAACACTACATACAAAGTTTGCCACGGTAATCCCATTCCTGCTGTTCAGGCAGAGCTTCAAGGAATCCTCAGAGCCTTAGGCCCCCTACAAAACCTTTCACCTGACTCCATCAACCTCCTGACCCCACCGACACCTCGCACTCCTACTTTCTACCTACTTCCTAAAATTCACAAACCCAAACATCCCGGCCGCCCCATTGTAGCTGGTTACCAAGCCCCCACAGAACGTATCTCTGCCTACGTAGATCAACACCTTCAACCCAGTACATGCAGTCTCCCATCCTTCATCAAAGACACCAAGCACTTTCTTGAACGCCTGGAATCCTTACCCAGTCTGTTACCCCCAGAAACCACCCTTGTAACCATTGATGCCACTTCCCTATACACAAATATCCCGCACGTCCAGGGCCTCGCTGCAATGGAGCACTTCCTTTCACGCCGATCACCTGCCACCCTACCTAAAACCTCTTTCCTCATTACCTTAGCCAGCTTCATCCTGACTCACAACTTCTTCACTTTTGAAGGCCAGACATACCAACAATTAAAGGGAACAGCCATGGGTACCACGATGGCCCCCTCGTATGCCAAACTATTTATGGGTCGCTTAGAGGAAGCCTTCTTGGTTACCCAGGCCTGCCAACCCAAAGTTTGGTACAGATTTATTGACGACATCTTCATAATCTGGGCTCACAGTGAAGAAGAACTCCAGAATTTCCTCTCCAACCTCAACTCCTTTGGTTCCATCAGATTCACCTGGTCCTACTCCAAATACCATGCCACTTTCCTTGATGTTGACCTCCATCTGTCCAATGGCCAGCTTCACACATCCGTCCACATCAAACCCACCAACAAGCAACAGTACCTCCATTATGACAACTGCCACCCATTCCATACCAAACGGTCCCTTCCCTACAGCCTAGGCCTTCGTGGAAAACAAATCTGCTCCAGTCCAGAATCCCTGAACAATTACACCAACAACCTGAAAACAGCTTTCGCATCCCGCAACTACCCTCCCGACCTGGTACAGAAGCAAATAACCAGAGCCACTTCCTCATCCTCTCAAACCCAGAACCTCCCACAGAAGAACCACAAAAGTGCCCCACTTGAGACAGGATACTTTCCGGGACTGGATCAGACTCTGAATGTGGCTCTCCAGCAGGGATACGACTTCCTCAAATCCTGCCCTGAAATGAGATCCATCCTTCATGAAATCCTCCCCACTCCACCAAGAGTGTCTTTCCGCCATCCACCTAACCTTCGTAACTTCTTAGTTCATCCCTATGAAATCCCCAAACCACCTTCCCTGCCCTCTGGCTCCTACCCTTGTAACTACCCCCGGTGTAAAACCTGTCCCATGCACCCTCCCACCACCACCTACTCCAGTCCTGTAACCCAGAAGGTGTACACAATTAAAGGCAGAGCCATGTGTGAAAGCACCCACGTGATTTATCAACTGACCTGCCTACACTGTGACGCATTCTATGTGGGAATGACCAGCAACAAACTGTCCATTCGCATGAATGGACACAGGCAGACAGTGTTTGTTGGTAATGAGGATCACCCTGTGGCTAAACATGCCTTGGTGCACGGCCAGCACATCTTGGCACAGTGTTACACCATCTGGGTTATGTGGATACTTCCCACTAACACCAACCTGTCAGAACTCCGGAGATGGAAACTTGCCCTTCAATACATCCCCTCTTCCCATTATCCACCAGGCCTCAATCTCCGCTAATTTCAAGTTGCCGCCACTCATACCTCACCTGTCATTCAACAACATCTTTGCCTCTGCACTTCCGCCTCGACTGACATCTCTGCCCAAACTCTTTGCCTTTACAAATGTCTGCTTGTGTCTGTGTATGTGCGGATGGATATGTGTGTGTGTGTGCAAGTGTATACCTGTCCATTTTTCCCCCAAGGTAAGTCTCTCCACTCCCGGGATTGGAATGACTCCTTACCCTCTCCCTTAAAACCCACATCCTTTCATCTTTCCCTCTCCTTCCCTCTTTCCTGACGAAGCAACCGTTGGTTGCGAAAGCTTCAAATTTTGGGTATGTGTTTATGTGTTTTTTTATTGTGCCTATCTACCACCGCTTTCCCGTTTGGTAAGTCATGGAATCTTTGTTTTTAATGTATTTTTCCCATGTGGAATGTTTCTTTCTATTTTATTTATATTTAATAGATCATTTACATGTAACAGAAACAGATAAGAATCCATCATTATTTCGCCCCCTCCCCCCCTCATACCCCCCACCCCTCCACCCACCCACCCACCACCACTCTGCTTCCAGTCACAAACTTTGTTAACTATTGTATTATTTACTTATTTATTTATTTTGCGACATGTTTTGAGGGAATACCTCATCTTCAACCTAAATAGCATTACAAAGACAATCTCACAAAAAGATCACAGTCTTTTCATAAATACAAAAAAATAGTGATTGCTGGTGATTTCAATGTAGATTTCCTTAAAGACTCTCCCAATAAGAAGTTATTTGAGTTAGTAACACTATCATTCAACTTGTAATGTTCCCCACTAGGATAGCCACTTGCTCACAAACAGCCATTGATAATATCTTCATAGAAAAGTCCAATGAACAAAATTATATTACAAAACCAATAGTCAATGGCCTCTCAGACCATGACATGCAGTTCCTTCTGTTAAATGTTAATACTGAACAGGATATAAAATCTGTTAAATCTGAGCTCAAGATGGTAATCAGTAAGCCAAAAATTGATTATTTTAGGACACTCCTCAGAGACATTCACTGGACTGATGTTTACAGTGCTCATGGCATGAATGAAAAATATAACATTTTTGCTAATAAAGTGCTTACCTTATTCGAACACTGCTTTCCCCCAAAACTTACCAAGGTTAGAGCAAAGTCTACAAAGAAGCCATGGATTACTCAAGGAATAGGGGTATCTTGTAAAACAAAAAGAAAACTGTATCTGTCAATCCGAAACATTTCCAATGTTGATGCTATAGCACATTATAAGAAATACTGCAAAATACTAAAGACTGTAATACAGATGTCAAAGCAAATATATTACAAGGAAAAGATAGTCATATCAGATAACAAAATAAAGACAATATGGGACATAGTGAAGGAGGAGACCAGTAGAACCAGACATGAAGAGGAACAAATAGTATTAAGAGTAAATGATACATTAGTGACAGATGTGTATAGTGCTGCAGAACTTTTTAACAAACATTTTATAACTGTTACTGAAAAGATGGGGTTGTCAGGTTCGGTAGATGCTGCTATGGATTACCTTAGACCAGACATTTCAAGTAACTTCCATAATATGAATTTGACCCTCACTACCCCAACAGAAATACTGTCCATCATAAAATCTTTAAAATCAAAAACATTTAGTGGGTATGATGAAATATCAACAAAGTTAATTAAAGAATGTGATTCTGAGCTAAGTAACATATTAAGCTATCTGTGTAACCAGTCGTTTATCAGTGGAATATTTCCTGAATGGCTGAAATATGCTGAAGTCAAGCCACTGTTTAAGATGGTAGATAAAGAAATAGCATCAAATTTCCGTCCAATTTCACTGTTGCCAGCATTCTCAAAAATTTTCGAAAAAGTAATGTACAGTCATCTTTATAACCATCTTATCTCAAAGAACATACTGTCAAAGTCACAGTTTGGATTTCTAAAAGGTTCTGATATTGAGAAGGCTATCTACACTTACAGTGAAAATGTGCTTAATTCATTAGACAAAAAATTGCAGGCAACTGGTATATTTTGTGATCTGTCAAAGGCATTTGACTGTGTAAATCACAATATCCTTTTAAGAAAACTGGAATATTATAGAGTAACAGGAACTGCTGCAAAATGGTTCAAATCTTATATCTCTGGCAGGAAACAAAGGGCGTTATTAGGAAAGAGACATGTATCAAGCTATCAGGCATCATCCAACTGGGAACTAATTACATGTGGGGTCCCACAAGGTTCCATTTTGGGGCCCTTACTTTTTCTTGTGTATATCAATGACCTTTCATCAGTAACATTACCAGATGCCAAGTTTGTTTTGTTTGCCAATGATACAAACATTGCAATAAATAGCAAATCAAGTGTAGTCTTAGAAAGATAAGCCAATAAAATATTTGTGGACATTAATCACTGGTTCCTAGCCAATTCTTTGTCACTAAACTTTGAAAAAACACACTACATGCAGTTCAGAACTTGTAAGGGGTGTCCCAAGAGTATATGTCTAACATACGATGACAAGAAGATAGAAGAAGTGGACAATGTTAAATTCTTGGGATTACAGCTTGATAATAAATTCAACTGGGAGGAGCACACCACAGAACTGCTGAAGGGTCTTAACAAATCTCTGTTTGCAATGCGAATTTTGTCAGACATAGGGGATATAAAAATGAAAAATCTGGCATACTATGCTTACTTTCATTCCATAAAGTCATATGGGATTATTTTTTGGGGTAATTCATCAAGCCAAGCTAAAGTTTTCCGGGCACAAAAACGTGCAGTAAGAATTATATGTGGTGTGAACTCAAGAACATCCTGCAGAAGCCTGTTTAGGGAACTAGGGATACTAACTACTGCTTCCCAATATATTTATTCCTTAATGAAATTTGTCATTAAAAATATATCACTTTTCCAAACCAACAGCTCAATTCATGGAATCAATACTAGAAATAAGAATAATCTTCACAAGGATTTAAAGTCACTTAGTCTTGTACAAAAAGGTGTGCATTATTCAGGAACACACATTTTCAATAACTTGCCAGCAGCCATAAAAAGCTTACCAACCAATGAAATTCAGTTTAAGAGAAGCCTAAAGGATTTATTGGTGGCCAACTCCTTCTACTCCATTGATGAATTTCTTAGTAAAACCAACTGATTTGTATATAAGTACAACATAACTTCTGCACAGTGCAGTAATGTGTTCATTGAAAATTTGTGTGTGTGTGTGTGTGTGTGTGTGTGTGTGTAAGTATAATCTAACTTCTGCTCCATTTCAGTGCAGTAATGTGTTCATTGTAAATAAGTATTACAGTAGTTGTATTACATGTTTATTACCTTATAAATAAATAAATAAACTTTTTTATTTTAAATTCAGTTCATTAGTATTTGTAAAATGACTCTTAGTGTTCATTAAAAAATGACGATCATTCCACTTGGGAGCTGTGGAATAATACATTAACTTATTTGTTTTAGTTGTAAATATTTGTCATGTATTGTTGTTTTTCTGACATGTTCCACATCCTGGAGGACCTCCTCACTACGGATCAATTGGAATGAAAGTAAACCTAATCTAATCTAATCTTTGTTCTTCTGGCGTAACTAGTGGTTGACTGAATAAAAAACATTTGTCATACCTGCAACTTTTCTCCTCTTATCTGAGGGTGAGCTACTTTATTTGACAGTAGTTATTCTCTTATTTTTGGCCAAACTGAATTTTGCAAATATTTTCTGGAATAATTCTTTGCAGGCAATGTGCCATGGTTCACAGATAATAAAAGAAAATCATTTTCGTGTAATACTAAGAGTATGATAATGAACAAACATTTATTTGCTTCCAATTTAAATCTACATGGCCACCAGTAAGAACGTAAAAATTGGCATTGAAACTTACAGAAACTATTTTTCTTTATGAGTGACAATACTAATGACAGACTCATTTAAAATTAAAACCCAACCTATTCCCTTATTCCTTCCTGAGGAAGGTTCTAATACATCCTAGTCACTAAAATTAGTGTTTTCACTTGAAATGAGTCTATTGGCACCTGCAAAAGATAAGCACACAAAAATGTTTTGTCCGCATCGGTAGCCATTTCCCCTAGCGTCAAAATAGTTCATGACAGGATACACACAAAGTGAGAACTGCTTTAAAAGTGCAGAATGTTTGACAGACATGGTTTATACACCTCTGCAGTTGTTTAATAAGCCATTGGAAAGAAAACAGTGAAAAAACAGTGAATACCATTAGCAAATTTGATTGTTTACAGAGACCTTTACAGAGGGCAGATGTATCACTATGAATGAAATTTTAAGAAAATGTGCAATACAAAACCTGAAATGAGTCGAAGCTTGGCACGCAAAAAGTGCCTTTTAGGTTCCATGTTTATTCAACATAAGACCACAAAGTTCAGAGAAGAATTATCACCCAAAGCTTCCTTCCAAACTTATAAAATGAAGGAGACATTGTTTTTTAATTATTATAATGGTTGGCTTCACACTGCTCATGTAACTATGGATAAACTTGGATATTTGAGTGAGAAAGTCTTCCATACCCTCACAACAGTCCCAACTTGGCACCCTCTGACTATCATCTTTTTGATTCTGTGAACAACTGCATGGCTAAAGCTATGAGAAACTGCGGGATATACAGAAAGTAATACACCAATGGTTTTAGGAAGTTAGAACAGATTCATACCAGATGGGAACTTTTACACATACACAATAGTAGCAAAGAAACTGAATTTTGTTCTCATGGGAATCCACAGCCTCAATACGTTTTAAGTTAGAAAACACAGTCCAAACAGGCTGTTACCATATTTACTCGAATCTAAACCACACTCGAATCTAAGCCACACCTGAAAAATGAGACTTGAAATCAAGGAAAAAAAAATTTCCCGAATCTAAGCTGCACGTGAAATTTGAGACTCGAAATTCAAGGGGAGAGAAAAGTTTTAGACCGCACCTCCAAATCGAAACAAAGTTGGTCCATTGTAACATGAGACACAAGTTAGGTCGAATGGATAAAGATACAGCTACAGTAGTTTGGTTCGAGTCGTAAGCTTAAAAGATAAGCTTTGCAAAGTAGCCATTGCTATGTGTCAAGCACTCCGTCCTTATTTGTACGGGTACCCTTTCTTTTTCACATGCTTCTTCTGGTTTGAATCAATTGCTTATTTTGCTTTGATCTGGTAAGTGCCGTTCTCTTTGTTATAGGTGTTTACGTCACTCTAAGCTGAAAATGCATTACTGTACTGTGTCACGCATTGTTTGTTGCATTATGATAATGAGTGTTTACAACCTGATGCTTTTGAGCGCTCTACCACCGCTTTCTAAAAAAAAAAAAAAAAAAAAAGAGAGAGAGAGAGAGGAAATATCTCATAAGCGAAACAATGGCAAGGGACTGCTATTTGTTGTTACTTACACTGCAGCTTTTTTTGATAATGATCAACAAGAACGAAATAGTAGATTGTGTATGACAGAAGATGTTCTGAAGGAGAGTTTAGCGAAAATTTTTCTCCGTGTGAAAATCTTTGCAGGTGCCTCTTATTACATTACATTCTGCACACAAATTAGTCATCTTAGATTTAAAAATCTAGTCAGTTGTCGTGCTTCATTTCTGACTGTGCCACTATTCAGCATAAGAATAAAAATGACATGATATGTATATTCTTCCGCATTTGTTGTTGTCTCACTCTAGTTTCATAGTTTATTAGGCAGACAGGATTTAAATGAGACAGCAGCAAACACGAAAGAATATGTGGCATAATGTTTACATTCTTCTGCTTTATTTACTGACGCAGAGGTTTTGGCGCCAGTATTTATCTTTGTGCCTGCAGAGCATGCTTGTGTAGCGCTACATATATTAGACGGCAGAAGTTAGTTGTGGCGGCACCTACCAACATTTTTCAGAACTTCCGCTTACTTTGCAATCGATTCTAAGCCGCAAGGAGTTTTTTGGATTACAAAAACCCGGAAAAAAGTGCGGCTTAGATTCGAGTAAATATGGTATATGAAACTTCCTGGCAGTTTAAACCAGTGTGTCAGGGCAAGACTCAAACTCAGGACCCTTGCCTTTCATAATCAAGTGACTGGGCTACCCAAGCTCAACACACGACCCATCCTCGGAGCTTTACTTCCACCAGTACCTCATCTCCTACCTTCCAAACTTCACAGAACCTCTAGCACAAAACTTGCAAGACAAATACTCCTACAAGAAAGGATATCTCTGCAGGTCGTGAGTTGTGCTCACATAGCACAGTTGGTAGAGCACTTGTCAATGAGAAGCAAAGGTCCTGACTTCGAGTACCAGTCTGGCACACAATTTTAAACTGCTAGGAAGCTCCATATCAGCACAAACACAACTGCAGAGTGAAAAGTCATATATTTTGACAGTTAATTAAATAGACAGCATGTAAGTAAAGATACACATCACTTTCACATGTGTGTATAGCACAAACATAATCTGATTATTACTAATGGATGTATGAAAATGACTAACAGTGAAAGTTAGCTAATAGCATCGACAATAAAACAGCCTGTTTGGATCACATCTTCTTTCTCAAACAAAACAGATTATATTGAAAAGTGACAGCGAGATTGTACTCAAATAATGTCATGGTTTATTAAAAACTAAAAATTAATATTCATAACAAAGGGTTATGAGCCACACTCCGGCTCATCTCGGTGCCATTGACAGGTTGGCGTCACGTACTGGGATTATCGTCTATCGTTTTCTTCCTCTGTTCACTGGTGCCACTACGTTTGCTCGCTTTGTCTGTGCTTCTGTGGCATTAGCAGAGCTTATCGATAGCAAGTACTGTGGTACTATCTTCGGAGCGACCTCTAGTATTTCCAGGTCGTCGTGTGTCAGCTAGTTGGCTTAGGAAGGAGGAGCAGTGAGGTCCGCACAGTGCCAGTACTCGCCAGGACAGCTGGTGATACGTGTACTGCCCAATGGAAGGATGTGGTCACGAGAGTGCACGACCATGTCGAGATCCAGATTCAGCAAGTTTAAGTTGAATGGATCTTAATTTTGGGTAGCGCAACCTTCACTGGTGTGTGTGTGTGTGTGTGTGTGTGTGTGTGTGTGTGTGTGTGTGTGTGTGTGTGTGTGTGTGTCCATCCATGGAAGTGACCTCAAAGCAATAAGCTGTCAGTCGACAAGTCCTACCGGCACCTTCCCTTGCCTGACTTGAGCGGGGACGACCATTGGTTTGTCATTCGGTCAGTTGTCTCATGTGTTTGCATCAACTTGTGGTTCGTGCTTGTTGTTTCACAGTGACTGTTGTTAGCATTGTTTGAGTTGTTGGTGAAATTGTTTTTGAGGGTCCATGTGTATCTAGTGTGTTTGTTGATCAGTTATTTTAACACTGTCTGCATACTGCATTTGTGGAGTGGTGTTTTAAAAGCTGGATTCTACAGATGCAGTGCTGTCTGTCACTTCGCCCTCACCTGAATTATTCCATCATTGTACTGGTTATCAGATGTAAGGTCGATTTGGTAAGACGGTTGGTCGGCGTTTAAACTGTCCCTAATTTGAGTTGCCATCCCGTTACGTGAGCATAACGCTTGGCTGCCTGTCTCACCGTACGCAGCTACAGGGACTTTTCTCAGGTCGATCCTTGGAGCACTGTCTGTGGATGACTCCCTTCTTTATTTGGTCTGATTGTGTCAATTGTTTAAAAATAATATTTTGTCGAAATGATTCAGCCGACAAGTACTTCGAATTCTTCTTAGTAAAGCCTTTAGTCATCAGTGTAGCTTTTGGCACAGTCAATTTATTGGTGATTGTTTTAAAATTTATTTTGGTATTTTAATGTGTAATTGTCTTCCTCATTTGTAATTCAGGCCTTCAGCCATTAATTGTTGTGAAGTATTGTTCCGGGCCTTCATCCAACAAAAAATTTGAATTCTTTCTTAATAAGGCCTTCAGCCATCAGTGTAGTTTGAGTCACAGTCAATTTTTTTAAAATGACTGTTTTACTATTATTTTGGTATTTTCAATGTGTAGTTGTCTTCCTCACTTGTAATTCAGGCCTTCAGCCACTAATTGTTCTTAAGTATTGCTCGTGGCCTTCAGCCGACAAATAATTTGAATTCTTCTTAAGAAGGCTTAGAGCCGTCAGAGCAGCTTGTGTTAGTCATTTTTTTTTTAAATGGTTGTTTTTAAAAAATTATTTCCTTAAATATAGTGTACACGTTTACTGTGCAACCGACGGTAACTGACGAGGCCTGCCCACACCTTTTCCTGCCTTCCCTAAGTACCCACGTCTCAGTGGTAGCAGAACTAGGTTACGATTGTAATATTTCCATTCCAGTTACCGTCGGTTCGAAGTGTAACTACGTCAGTGTTGCACGATATTTTTCTTTGCTATTCGGTCGTTTCAGGTGACCGATGCCAATGCCAGTCAGGCATCGGCCTGTCGAGGAGCGGCCACCTCATTACGAGCTGGCAATTCGGCCCCGGACTTAGCGAACCATTTCCGTGCTACCGTCCTCCAGTGATTCGATGTCACACCGGACGCTGTGGGTGAGATGGAAGCAGCCACTGAGTTTTGGTTTAAGCCTACTAGGGGTCTCGAGGACTCCGTCGGCTTTCTCGAAGGCACTCGACCTAGTGGCAGACAGTTAGACAGGGTGCGGGCACAGTTAATGCACTTAACCAAATGGAAAGCAGATGAGGACTGGGGAGTAGGACCTGCTATCTTCAGGGTGGCATGTGAGCCAGCCCGAGGATAATGCGCTTATGTCTTCTGAGAGGTTAGGTGCAGCATTTGCTAAATTCTCTGATCCCCTGCTGTGTTTGTTTCGAGACATCACCTTATTTGCGTTACATTTGTTTTTGAGTAGGTGGCCAACCTTTTGCTGCCCTTTAAATTCTGATAGTTCCTTTGCATTGTTCAGCTTCGGATAGTTCTCGAAGTCAGTCATCTCGTGAGACTTAGCTCAGTACTTTCTTCAGTGCAGGGATGTCGGGTTGCCAGTGGGCAGGCGTTCCCTCTGCACGGATGGGTCCGAGTGGGTATCTCGATTCTTTTCATCGTCGAGCTGAATCGGTCATCTTGCGGGACTTAAGTTGGTCCTTTCCTTTCACAGAGATGTCGAGTTGCCAGTCGGCAGGTGTTGCCTCTGCCCGGTTGAGTCCACACAGGAATCTCGCTCGGGGCTTTCTCGTAGCCATTGTCTTTCACCTTCCTTAAAGAGCTGCTGGTCGACTTCATTTTGAGATGTGACCCCCGGGTTGCTGTTTGAGGGGGGGAGGTCGAGCCGTGCTCCGACTAGTGTTTGTGCCGTCGATAATATGGTGTCGTGTATTCGGATTGTGAGCTCTCGTTTGCTTAGTCCGTTCACTGGTGCCACTACGTTTGCTCACTTTGCCTGACCGTGAGTGGCAGCAGCGGCATTTATCGACAGCGAGTACTGTCGTACTATCTTTGGAGTGACCTCTAGTATTTCCGGGTCGTCGTGTGTTGGAGTTCAGTTGGGACGGAGCAGCAGTGAACTCCGGCAGCGCCAGTATTCGCCGAGGGAGCTGGCGATATATGCACTGCCCGATGGAAGGATGTGGTCACGAGAGTGCACGACCGCGTAGAGGTCCAGATTCAGCGAGTTTAATTTAAATGGATCGTTATATTCGAGTAGTGCAACTTTCACTTGTGTGTGTGTCCATCCGTTGAAGTGTCCTCGTGCCTTCAAGCTGTCAGTTGGCAGTTTTATACTTCGACGTTTCCCTCGCCTTACTCGATTGGCAACGACCGACGGTCGGTCGTTTGGTCGGTCGTCTCAGTGGATGATGTGTATCTGATTTTTTGACCGTTTCTGTGTTCTTAACATTCGTGTCTACGTGCAATTTGTCTTGTCACTGTATAGTGACTGTTTTAGAATTGTTTGAGTTGTTTGTGGAATTATCTTTGCGGTTCCGTGTGCATGTAGTCAGATTTTGAATAGGCAGTTTGGTCTTAACCCTGTCTGCATACTAGGATTTGGCTGAGCCAACTTGTGTAATTAAATGCTTGTCATCTGACGATGTTAACTGTCATTCTATCATGGTATCGGTTATCGTCGTGGTATCGGTTATCGCACTTTAGATGGATTTTGCGAGTGTGTTGGTCGGTGTTACGCTGTCCCTAGTTTGAGCTGTCATCCCTTTAAGTGAGCATAACTCTTGACTGTGGATCACTCCCTTCTTTATTTGATCTGATTGTGTCAATTGTTTAAAAATAATATTTTGTTTAAATGATTCCTATTGCTTATGGCCTTCAGCCAACAAATAATTTGAATTCTTCTTAATAAGACCTTCAGCTGTCAGTGTAGCTTGTGTTAGTCAATTTTTTTAAGAATGACTGTCTTTAAAAAATTGTTTCCTTAGATTAAGTGTATGTGTTTACTGTACAACCAATGGTAACTGATTATGTCCCATCCACACCTTTTCCTGCTTTTTCTAAGTCCCACCATCGGTTGTTGCCAAGCAAGTCAGGCAAGGGAAACGTCAGAGTATAAAACTGCCAACTGACAGCCTGATGGTGTGCACTGAAAAGTGGGACTTAGAAATAGCAGGAAAAGGTGTGGACGGGGCCTAATCCATTACCGTTGGTTGCACAGTAAACACATACACTACTTAAGGAAATAATTTTTTAAAAACAATCATTTAAAAAAAATTTACTAACACAAGCTACACTGACGGCTGATAGCCCTATTAAGAAAGAATTCAAATTATTCCTCGGCTGAAGGCCACAAGCAATACTTTAGAACAATTAGTGGCCGAAGGCCTGAATTACAAATGAGGAAGACAATGACATGTTCAAAAATACCAAAATAATTTTTGAAACAGTCATTAAAAATTGACTGTAACACAAGCTATACTGGCATCTGAAGGCCTTATTAAGCAGATAAGACGAATTCAAATCATTTGTTGGCTGAAGGCCACTAGGAATAGGAATAATTTAAACAAAACATTATTTTTAAACAATTGACACAATCAAATCATATATGAAGGGAGTGATCCACTGTCATTGCTCCAAGGATCGACCGGAGAAAAGTCCTTACAGCTGCGTAAGCGGTGAGACAGGCAGCCAAGAGTTATGCTCACATAACGGGATGGCAACTCAAAGTAGTGACAGCTTAAATGCTGACTAACACACACACAATATCCACCTAAGATGCGATAACCGATACCATGATAGAATAACAGTTAACATCGTCAAATGACAAGCATTTAATCATCTTGTGGTGCAGTTCTTCTTGCACCACAAGATGATTATTTCTACACCAAGCCAGGTATTCCCATCGCAGCTCTTCAACAAATATCAGAACACAACCATCAGACTTCATAAAACCATACTCAACATTAAGTTCAATAAACTATGTTTGGCATATAAAATTGTACCTAAGTATGTAACAATAACTGTAAACAACATGTCACCAGCAGCACAGCAGACAAAACGTAAGGCAGAAATCATGTGGATAAAGCAAGAAATCTGGTCTTTGTATTCCAAAAAACAGACTCTGAATATTGAATTATACAGATTTCATTTAGAATTAGCTAATCACATAACATACCCACCATTTTTTGATGAACTAATATACAGGGTTAGAACATACACTGAGACCATAATAGGCAGAAAACAGACAATCCAACAAAAGAAACTCACAAAAATGTTAAATCACACAAACACCCACCAATCCCACCACCAATACAACCAACACACCTTTCACAAAAGAGTGATTAATCTAACAGACATAAAATTATCTGAACAAGAAAGCAGCCTACTTGAAAAGGGTCCAAAACATAACATTAACACAATGGTGTCACATAGGACAGTAGAAAATATCATAACAGAAACTGAAAACATCATAAAGCAACAAGAAACACTAAACACACCTGAGTTTAATGCGAACCTAACAAGAGAACTAGTTGCTGAGGAAATAAGAAATATAATCAAAGAGAACAAAACCACCATAAAAGGAAACACTAGGACTCCTGAAGAAAAAACCTACATAAAACTACAAAATAAATTAACACAAGAAAATGCCATCATCACAAAATCTGACAAAGGTAATTCAATAGTAGTCATAAACAAACAGGAATACATTCACAAAACATTAGAATTCATCCAAAGCAACAACATCACAGAATTAACAAGTGACCCAACAAACCGATACCAAAGTAAGTTACAGAAAACCCTGAGAAACATAGATACAATTTTCACAGAAACACAGATTTAAAAAATGATACAGAAAAATCCCAAGGCCCCCACCCTAAAATCATTGCCTAAAGTTCACAAACCCGGAATACCCATACGTCCATTAATTAACTTCACCAAAGCACCAACATACCACTTAGCCAAACACACACACACACTCTGCTACAGACAATATACAAATACACTGACAACAGAAGTCTAAAGAACTCAAGTGACTTAATAGAAAAAATAAAAAATGAAAACATACCAAACACAGCAACATTGGTTTCATTTGATATAATTTCAATGTACACACACATCCCAACAGAAGAAACAATCAACATAATAGAAAGAAACCTCCAACTGCAAGGAAACATACCCACAACAAACATACAAGAAATATTAGCCATACTCAGGCTCATCACAGAACAGAACTACTTCACATTCAACAACAGATTTTACTCTCAACAAGATGGACTACCCATGGGATCCCCAATCAGTGGCCTCCTAGCTGGCATTTTCCTCAACCAGATAGAAAAACAAATATTTGACAAAATAGTAATACCAAAACAGTACAAAATAATATATTGGTACAGATACATAGATGACATAATTTGCTTAATAGATGAACCACTGTCCCGCATAAAAGAACTTCATGATAACATAAACTCCATCCACCCACAAATACAATTCACCATAGAAACACAAACAGATGAAAAACTTATTTCTTAGATCTCACTATACACAAGAGAAACAACAAACATGAATTCACAATCTACAGAAAACCCACGCTCACCAGCACCATTATTCATAACCAATCCAATCACCCCATAATCCACAAAGAGGCCAGCTTCAGATATTTACTTCACAGGCTGAACAAAATACCCATGAATAAGCATGACTACACACAAGAACTGAACACAATAAAACAAATTCCACAGGAGAATGGATATGATGCAAAGAGAGTAGACAAAATAAACCACAAAATACAAAAACAAACAGCACATAACCATGAAACACACACACACACACAAACACAAGTCATCACACAACAAATCGGCAGACTGTAAGCAACAAATGGCACATAATGACTTAACAACAAAGTCACACACAGGGTGGGTAACATACTAAAGAAACAAGGACTCAACATAGCATACAGAACCAACAACACAATACAGAGCAGACTTGGAAGAATTACCACCAACACTGACAAATACAGCCAGTCTGGCATCTACCAACTTACTTGCAACTGCTGTCAATCTGTATATGTGGGCCAAACATGCAGGACCTTCAGAACCAGATATAATGAACACCTCAGAGCACTGAAAAGCAATAGCACACACTCAACATTTGCAGACCACCTGGTAGCACACAACCACCACCCAACAAACATTGAAACATCCTAAAAACTAGCAGCAGCCTATACCAAAAATTAACTATAGAAGAAAACTACCATATCCAAAAATCAATAGCCCAAGGAAAGAAAGTACTCAATGAATACACATCACTGTGCAACAAAACTCTCTTCGCCACAATAGAAGAACTATACAAGTAAAACACACACACACACACACATACACACACACACACACACACACACACACACACACACACACACACACAAATCCTCTCTCTTTTCTTTCTTTCTTTATTTTTTTTCTTTCAGTCTCTCTCTCTCTCTCTCTCTCTCTCTCACACACACACACACACACACATACACACACACACACACACACACACATACACTCTCTCTCTGCCCCAGTACTCGTCACACACAGGCAAACCCACATAAACCACACACAACTAACACCAAATACAATTCAAACTCGCACGCCTCAGCCAGCAGAACACGCTACGAAACAAATGAACGCCACACAGCCACAACAACATGTAATGGCAGCGATAACTCCACCTACGTTTTGAGTAATCGAAAAACTGCATTACCACACGAACACAGGCAAAGAAGTAAGCCCATTTACTTCGCTAACAAAACAGGAAAACGTACCACAACTTCAAAACTGTAAGTTACAGAAAGAAAACGTGATACAGTCTTATTTCCGTTCGTAAATACATAACAAATAGAAAATAAATTAAGTTTTGCTGTTTGCAGATGACATGTTGTATATTGTGTAGCATAACAGCTACCAAAACAAGAGGACAATAATATAATGTAAGGTATGTTACTTTTCACCAATTAAGTTATAAATGCAACTTTTACATAATGTTGTAAATGACGAAAATGTTAATATGTTAACAACAAATTTACAGTTAAAAATAAAAATAGAACCCACTGATGATAGCACAAAAATGCTGAAACATGTATGGGTGAAACAAAAGAAAAAAGGTGTCTTGCATATGGCGGAACTCCTCATCCCATCGACAAGCATTTAATTACACAATTGGCTCAGCCAAATCCTAGTACGCAGACAGGGTTAAGACCAAACTGCCTATTCAAAATCTGACTATATGCACACAGAACTGCAAAAGACAATTCCACAAACAACTCAAAACAGTGCTAAAACAGTCACTACACAGCAACGAGACGAATTGCACATAGACATGAACGTTAAGAACACAGAAACGGTCAAAAGACCAGATACACTCATCCACTGAGACGACCGACCGAATGACCGACCATTGGTTGTTGCCAAGCAAGTCAGGCAAGGGAAACGTCAGAGTATAAAACTGCCAACTGACAGCCTGATGGTGTGAGGTCACTTCGACGGGTGGACACATACACAAATGAAAGTTGCACTACTCGAATATTATGATCCATTCAACTTAAACTCACTGAATCCGAACCTCTATGTGGTCGTGCACTCTCGCGACCACATCCTTCCATCGGGCAGTGCATATATTGCCAGTTCCCTCAGTGAGTACTGGTGCTGTCTGACCTCACTGCTGATCTGTCCCAACTGAACTCCAACACATGACTACCCGGAAATACTAGAGGTCGCTCCAAAGATAGTACCACAGTACTCGCTCCCGATAAATGCCGCTGCTGCCACTCACAGACAGACAAAGCGAGCAAATGTAGTGGTACCAGTGAACGGACTAATCAAATGAGAGGCCACAATCCGAATACATGACGCCAACATGTCAACGTCACAAACACGAGCCAGAGTACGGTTCAGGTTACCCCTTACTTTCAGTGTCACATTTATACACTGCTGCAACAAACCTCATTAGTCCCTGCATGCTAGGCAGTATATTTAAGCAGCTCACTAGAAATGTCTACAGCACTGTGTGCTTCCACTTTGTGATACTCAAATTAGCGGTTATTGTAGCCTGCCCACCTGAGAGTCTGGACCTCCAGCTTGAGCAGTTTGATGTCTTCCGTGCGCTGCTCATACTCGGCATCACCCTTGGTCACAGTCCCCTCCAGCAGTTTGATCTTCTCGTGCAGAATCAGTCGCTCATCATTTCTTCGTACCAACTGGGTACCCAGGATGTCACGCTCATTGAGGATCTGTGAGGGGGAAAACCACAATAAGATACATGCTTTCACATTTTGTTAAGCCTTACTAATAGAAAGTGTTTCCTTATGCTTACACAAATACTACAATATTATTATTTCAAGTAATAGGAAAGTGACAATGCCAGAAGGTTGTAGGAAAATACGGGAAGACCTGCAGAGGTTGGCTTGACCCTCGATATAAATATTCTGAGGTGACAAAAGTCAAAGGATACCTCCTAATATTGTATCAGAACTCCTTTTGCTCAATCTAGTGCAGCAACTCGACATGGCAGAGACAACAAATCATTGTATGTACCCAGCAGAAACAGTGAGTCACGTTCCCTCTATAGCCATCCATAATTGCAATTTTGTGCACAAACGGACTTCTCAATCGTGTCCCATATATGTTAAATGGAATTCATGCTGGGCAACCTGAGTGGGCAACTCATTCTCTCAAACATTCTTCAAATCAATCGTGAATAAATGTGGCCCAGCGATATTGTTGTTTGGAAACGTGAAGTCCGCGAATGCAAATGGTCTCCAAGTAGTTAAACGTAACCTTTTCTAGTCAATGATTGGTTCAGTTGGACCAGAGGACTCAGTCCATTCCATGTAAGCACAGCTACCACCACCAGCTACTACAATGCCTCGTTGATAACCTGCGTACATTGTTTGCTGAGTTCTACACCACACTCACACTGTACCATCATCTGCTCTTACCATCTGAAATCAGGACTTATCTGAGCAGGCCAAGGTTTTCCAATCATCTAGGATCCAACCAATGCAGTCACAAGCACAGGAGGTGTGCTGCAGGTGATGGTGTGGTGCTAGCAAAAGCACTCACATCGGTCATCTGCTGCCATAGTCCATTAATGTCAAATTTCACCACACTGTCCTAATGGACACATTCCTCTTATGTCCCACATTGAATTATGTGGTTATTTCATGCAGTGTTGCTTGTCTGTTAGCACTGACAAATCTACGCAAATGCCACTACTCTTGATCACTGAGTAAAGGCTGTCAGCCACTGTGTTGTCCACAGAGAGAGGTAATGCTTGGAATTTGGTATTCTCGGCACGCTCCTGACACTGTGGATCTCAGAATACTGAATTCCGTAATGATTTCTAAAATGGAATGTCCCAAGCATCTAGCTCCAGCTACCATTCCATGTTCAAAGTGTGTCAAATCACGTCATGTGGCCATAATCACATTGTAAACCTTTTTGTGTGAATCACCTCAGTACAAATGACAGTTCTGCCAATGCACTGCCCTTTTATACCATGTGTACACAATACTGCTCCCACTTGTATATGTGCATATTGCAATCCCATATGATGTAATGAACATACATAGGTGGAAACTGCACACTGTTGGTTTTAAATCACTGCAAACAGTAATCTGCAGCTCATGTTCTAGTGGTTAGTGTTGCTCCATCTAGATGGTGCTGTCTCGGGTTCGAGTCCCAGCTGAGCTGGAGATGGTCTGTGCGGCTGATCCCGGTGGAGGTTCGAGTCCTCCCTCGGGCATGGGTGTGTGTGTTTGTCCTTAGGATAATTTAGGTTAAGTAGTGTGTAAGCTTAGGGATTGATGACCTTAGCATTTAAGTCCCATAAGATTTCACACACTTTTTTTTTTTTTTTTTTTTTTTTTTTGGCTGGAGATTTTCTTCTCTCAGGAACTGGGTGTTTGCGTTGTCCTACTTATTCATCTCATCTTCACTGAAGTGAATGTCACCAAAGTTGTGTCAAATACAAACACCAAAAAAAGTTTTGCATCACCTCGATTCCAGGAGTTCTGGAACCTGTACAGAAAGTTGGAATAGAGATTAACATAAACATCATTTCTGCCCTTTTTATTGCAGACGAAAACCACACATTGCATGTTGTACTACCATACAGTGAGACCTTCAGAGGTGGTGGTCCAGATTGCTGTACACACCAGTGCCTCTAACACCCAGTAGCACGTCCTCTTGCACTGATGCATGCCCTTATTCATCGTGGCATACTATCCACATGCTCATCAAGGCACTGTTGGTCCAGATTGTCCCACTCCTCAACAGCGATTCAGCATAGATCCCTCAGAGTGGTTGGTGGGTCACATCACCCATAAACAGCCCTGTTCAATCTATCCCAGGCACGTTCGATCGATTCATGTCTGGAGAACTCTAGTCGAGTGATGCTGTTATCGTGAAGGAACTCATTCACAAGATGTGCATGATGGGGGCGCGAACTGTCATCCACGAAGATGAATGCCTCACCAATATGCTGGCAATATGGTTGCAGGATGACATTCATGTATTGTACAGCTGTTATGTTGCCTTCCATGACCACTAGTGGCATATGTTGGCCCCACATAATGCCACCCCAAAACAGTAGGAAACCTCCACCTTGCTGCACTCGCTGGACAATGTGTCCAAGGCATTCAGCATGACCAGGTTGCCTCCAAACACTTCTCCAACAATTGTTTGGTTGAAGGAATATGCGACACTGATGGTGAATAGAATGTGATGCCAATCCTGAGTGGTCCATTCGGCATGTTGTTCACGGTGTCGTGGTTACAAAGATTGACCTCGCTGTGGATGTCAGGAGTGAAGTTATGCGTCATGCAAACTATTGCGCACGAAAAGCATTATTCAACATGGTGGCATTGCTGTCAGGGTTCCTCTGAGCCATAATCCATAGGTAGAGGTCATTCAATGCAGTAGTAGCACTCAGGCAGCCTGAGCGAGGCATGTCATTGTCTCTCCGTATCTCCTCCACAGCTGAACAGCGTCACTTTGGTTCACTCTGAAATGCCTGGACACTTCCCTTGTTGAGAGCCCTTACTTGGCAAAAAGTAACATTGCGGATGCAATCAAACTATGGTACTGACCATCTAGGCACGGTCGAACTACAGACAACACGAACCATGTACCTCCTTCCTGGTGGAATGACTGGAACTGACTGGCTGTCGGACCCTCTCTGTCTAATAGGTGCTGCTTGTGCAAGGTTGTTTCATCTTTGGGTGGGTTTAGTGACATCTCTGTACCATCAAAGGGACTGTGTCTGTGATACAATACCCACAGCCAACGCCTATCTTCACGAATTCTAGGAACCGGGGTGATGCAAAACTTTTTTTGATGTGTGTAAAAAAACTTGCACCAGGCATCCACAGAGCCACAGAAAGGGTCCCCCACCCAATAATGCCATGTAATCATTTCATAAATGGAAACAGTAAAATTCACAAAATATCTAGGTGTAACTAGTCACAGTAAGCTAAAGTTGATCTACTACGCAAAAACAGTTGCAGGGAAAGCAGATGCCACACTGAAAACCACGATTCATCGGTTCGAGGTAAAGGAAAGAAAATTCAATCATTAGTGGGTGTTATGACGACACTAAAATATCTCGGATGGGAATTTCAAAAAGGAAGATGATATCCTTTTACCTGATACACGTATGTGAAAGATTATGGATTTGTAAAACACTTCCACTTCCTCCATTGTACATCAAGTGTATTATTCAAAAGACATAGATAAGAGAGATCCACACAGAGAGTAATTTTTCTCGCACTCCATTCCTGAGTGGAGCACGATGGGAGTGACAGACGATCGAACAAAAGACCATCATGCACCACAGAGTGACCCGCTGAGTGCATACATAGCTGTAGCTGTACATATTATGAGATTGTTCAGCATCACAGCATATCATTATTCATTTTCAATGAGCTATGCATTTATCATAGTGATACAATCTCTTACTTAGCATTGTGTCCAGAAATATTGTTGCAAAAGCTGAAAACTTCATTGCTGTTTATTTCCGCAACTTGAGCTGCACTCTGCAAGCCACCTTACACTGTATGATGGAGGATACGTGTGATATCACTAATATTTCCCATTTGCGAGTAATGCTCAGGAAGCCTCAAAGTAAGCTCTAATTTATCTGCATTTTCTGTCATAATCATTTTGCAAGGTGAATGTGGAAGGAAGTAATGAGCCATTTGATTCCCCGTGGAACACACAGTGTCAGAATAGTTGACAGCAAGTCTCCCTGTGCTGCACCGTGCCCCTTTTGAAACATCTGCCACTTAAGTTTGTTATCCATCTCAACCTCCCTAATGCTCTCGCACTTGCTAAATGATCCTGTGGCAAACATTGCTAGTCTTCTTTGGATGTTCTTTGCCTCCTTCATTAATCTAACCTGACAGGATTTGAAACTGATGTGCAATAATCAAACATTAGTTGAACAAATGTTTTGTAAGCCACTTCCTTTGTAGAGGAATTAATTTCCTTAGGAATTTAAAGACACAGGATGTGTCTGTAAATAAAAAAGCAGTGAAATTTGCGTGAAAACGCTGTGAGATGAAGCAATCGTTTGGATGCACTTTCATAATTTTTCTTATGTCTCGACCACACTTTTATTATTTCCAAAAACACCTTAAGGATTTCGACACTCCATTATTTTCAAATGCAGTGTTATGTCAATCGTGTAAAATTGTTCATCGGATACATTGCATCGTGTCAACATTCTCAATAAAGAAACATTGCTGGATTGGACACAGTGATGAAGATGATGGGGCACTGTCCTGCCGAGAACATTGGAACAGCCAAGAGAACACATCGTACTGTGGCTTATGTCAAACAGGTGTAAATGTAGGAGTAGATATAGCCTAACGATATTGTTCGGTCATCTGTGGCCGTACCTTGTCCATGTCCTTCTGCAGGCGGCGGCGCTCCATCTCACCCTCGTGGATGGTCTGCTGCAGGCGGCGCACCTCCTGGTTGAGAGCCGCCACCTCCTGCCGACTCGCTGACAGTGTCTCCCGTGTCTGCTGTAGCTCTGCCCTAAGCGCCTCCCGTTCCTTCTGGACTTTCAGCAATGCTACAAAAAGGTTTGAATTATACTTAACAAAAAGAATTCGTAAGTTGTGCTGTATAATTCCAACAATGTTGAAAGGAGTGTCTCAGAATCGCAATGGAAGTACCACAGTGTTTGATTTTGGGCCCACTACTATTCTTTCCACCTTTCACTGAATAAACATCAGGCACAGTTGGTACTTTTTACAGAAGAAACAAGCATAGTATTAACTGTGTTACAGAGAAGGAAACAGAACAAGTGCTTTACTATGTTTCTCAAATGACCAGTTTTCTGAAAATCAAATATACGTTAATTTTGGGGCGGCAGGGGGTATATTCAGTTCTGTACAACAAATGGAGAGAGAGAGACCAATAATTGATGTAACACATGTACTGGAATCAGTAGATTTTTGGCTGTGCATATTGACAAAGACAATCGATGAAACATATTACTGAACTGTCTGAAAAATTAGGTTCAGCTGCTTTTGCTCTTCAAGTAATCCCCAGATTTTGTCCACCTGCTCAGTTGAGTGCAACGTGTTTGTCTACCGTGCAGCGGGCCTGGTTCGAGATTTCCTCCACTTGTAGACTGGGTGTTGTGTTGTCCTCATCATCACTGACCAAAAGCCCAAAAGTTAGCAAGTATATCTTATTTGCCAACAATAATCTTGTAGGTGCTTATTCAAGGAGATAGGCACTTTAACCACTCCCTCACAATATGTAAGGAAACTTGTCATAAATAACCCACCACAACCAGAGAAAAATGATGAGGGCAACAGCTACAACATCAAGAAAACACTTGACCTTTATTATTCATTGTTAAAGCTGTCAGTGGCTCAACACGAGTTCAACATGCAGCCACATAAGCTTTGAAAATTTGCAAAGTAACATAAAATGACTGGCTAATAGTACATCTAAATTGAAATATAGCCTAAAATCATATCTTCTGGGTAAATTTTTCTATTCCACAGACTTTTTTTACGAATTTATCCAAAAGCTAGCCAGCTTTCAGTCTTGTTTATGTGGCTGTGGATGACTCCACACTTCTACTATTCAACGAGTTGTTACCTTTTAAATTATTTATATTCTGCCAGAACTTTCTAACACCTTCTTCTTAAGGTTTCATATCTCCTTGGAGGTCAGGCATCATAGTGACTAATCTTGTTTCTGATTTTGTCAATCTAACCAGCTGAAGAAGTGCATCCAAACCACACTCTCACATTCTGTAGCCAAAATGTTCATCTTCTCACTACTGATCTGTTCCCTACAACTGTTCTTTCCATTATCAGTCTTAGAATATTGCATTTCTCTCCTCCCATGATATGGCCAAAATATTCAAGTTTTCTGGTTTTGATTGGGTTTTCCATTGCCTTCTCATTACTGATTTACTTTAGAATGTTTTCACGGGTAAGTCTTTGTGTCCAGGGCATTTTTAACACTCATTACAACATTCACATCTCTAATACTTCAATCTTCTTCAGTGATGCCTTCCAATAAAGAATAAGGGACTTGTTTGGAATTTTAGTTGCAAGTTTAAATTATTGTCGGTAACAAACATCTCATCCTTAAAAAGGCTGGTCTAACTTGTTCAGTTCTGCTACCGATTTCCAGGATCTGATCAAGTTTATTATTGATCTTAGTACTGAGATGGTTACATTTTGATATCCTTCCAGTGGGTTTGGTACTGATAGTAATACCAGATGCGATCTTTGCAGTTTTGCTAATAATCATGATTTGGTTTTGCTAAAATTCATTTTGAGACCAAAATTGTTGTTGACATTAATAACTTCTTAAACAGTGTCTGTAGCTGTGTTCTGCCAATACTAGTGTGTCTTCAGCATAGCATGTATTAATAATAGCTTTTAAATTGACTTTTATATCTATTTAAAAACAAAGATGATGTAACTTACCAAATGAAAACGTTGGTATGTTGATAGACACACAAACAAACACAAACACACACACAAAATTCAAGGTTTCACAACCCATGGTTGCTTCATCAGGAAAGAGGGAAGGAGAGGGAAAGACGAAAGGATGTGGGTTTTAAGGGAGAGGGTAAGGAGTCATTCCAATCCCTGGAGCGGAAGGGGGAAACAAGGACAGGTATACACTCGCGCGCACGCGCACGCACACACACACACACACACACACACACACACACATCCATCCGCACATATACAGACACAAGCAGACATTTGTAAAGGTCTTTACAAATGTCTGCTTGTGTCTGTATATGTGCGGATGGATATGTGTGTGTGCGAGTGTATACCTGTCCTTTTCTCCCCCTAAGATAAGTCTTTCCGCTCCAGGGATTGGAATGACTCCTTACCCTCTCCCTTAAAACCCACATCCTTTCGTCTTTCCCTCTCCTTCCCTCTTTCCTGATGAAGCAACCGTGGGTTGCAAAAGCTTGAATTTTGTGTGTGTGTTTGTGTTTGTTTGTGTGTCTATCAACATACCAACGTTTTCATTTGGTAAGTTACATCATCTTTGTTTTTAGATATATTTTTCCCACATGGAATGTTTCCCTCTGTTATAGTCATATCTTTTATATCTATTTCTATATTTGATATACCTTCCCTAAAGATTGCTTCCTAATAAGTGTTAAATAGGAGTGGGGAAAGCACACAACCTTATTTTAGTCCTTACATTATCTTAATGTCTTCTGATAATTCTCTGTAACAGCTGATAACATCTGTTGCAAGTATAAGTTTTCAATTATCTGAATATTCTGCAGTTTCACTTTCTTTCAATAGGCTCACCAATTTGTCAAGTCACTCTTTGTCAAAAGCCTATCCATAATCAGTGAACTATATCCTGATTCATAGCTAAGCATTTTTGCATAAAAATATTCACTTGAAATAAGGTTTCTCTGGTACCCATACTACTGTAGAACACAAACTGATTTTCACTCATATTTTCATAACTATAAAGGCTAATATGTTCATTGTTGCTAAATTTAAGTTAGAGCGTTACCTAGTAATTTAGTCTTTAAATGGCCAGCATGTAGGCATGCTCACAAACACATCATGTATAGACAGTCCGTAACTATCTTTTTGATAAAGTGCTGTGTATATGATTTGCAAAACATGTAACTAACTATCTAACTTACTTTTGAACACAATGGCCACCAGATACCTGACTGTTCCTTTCGCAATTGAGCTTCTGCAGATGACACACATTCCTTAAGCTGTTCCACCTCACGTGTCATTACCTCCAGCTTCTGCTTGAGTTCACTGATTTCATCCTGCAATACAAGAATATAAAGTAATATCTAATCTTTCACCCTTTCACAGGTGCATTTTTTTGTAGCAACTCAGCAAAGATAATTTTTTGTTATCCGATTAGAACTGTGATCAGTTGACTATATTTATTTTTTGATAATTTTATTTTTCGCTTAAGGATAAAAAAATATGGTGGTACGTATATTACCACAGCTCCATTGTGAAGTATTAAAACTATAGTGGTAAATGGATTTCCCACTTCCCTTTTGCGAGCTGTTATGTGTTACCATTACACATACAAAAATAATGAACAGTGTTTTCTCTTTTTATTTTATGTTTTCTTCTACTTTATTTAAAATTTATTTGTTACTGATATTAAGGTTTACTGACTACAATACTGGAATCATTATCAAGCAATAAAGGTATGAGCTGTTACAGGTCACAATAATGTATATTTCAGAAATGAAGCAATGTGTTCCGACAACAGCTGATCCCACAACAAACAGAAACTGATTGCTGTAGTGGTTTTCATACACTTGGAGTGTACTACCACAAGATGTCAGGCATAGACAGAGAAGGTAAGACGTATGCCCAAAGGCTTTGAGATACCCCTAAGTTGGTGGAAAGTATGCTTCCCAAGGACCACAAATGACACATTAATTTTGTGATAAGTATACTTCCCAAGCTCATTCCAGAAACTACTTCAGTGATAATCATACTTCCCAAGAACCATTAAAACACCATTGTTTGGTGTGATATATAATTTCCACAGTCGTGAAGGCTATATTTCACAACAAACAGAAACTGCAGCTGGTGCAGCAGACTGCCACTAGATGTCAGGAGCGTACAAAAGTGTGACCACATATTCCCTTAAAGAAATATATTTAGTGGGAACCTTATCGCCCACAGCCCACTAAAGGTTAACCCTTTTGTGGGCAGTGGGCAATAACAGGCAACATAGCAGGCAACAGCAATGATACAATCACTTACAAAGGTATAAGTGTCCTTAACACTACATATAAATTATACTGAAGAATACTGAACATGATAAAAATTATCTGCAAAACAAACGAGCAATTGGTTTTAGAAATGAACACTCATATATTGATGTTTTGGCTGTTAATCAACTAATACAAAATTCCAGAGAATCCAGCCTAACTACTCGTCTGGCATTTATAGATTTCAGAAACCGGGGAACTCTGCATGACTTCAATTCAGTAAATGGAAAAGTCTTATGAGAGATTCTTCAAGGAGATGGAAATCCAAAACGCACTACAGACATTTCTGAAAAATCAACACATGCACACAGCTGTATTGCCAGTTTTATTAACAACCAGTTGCAGTCATAAATAGATCATCTTCAAATGTATTGTGACATAGTAATCAGATGCATGACAACCTATAACCACTATGAAGCATCATGTCACAAACGAATGTGTCAATTCAACTCTAAACCTATATGTGCTTCAGATTTAGAGTTGAACTCAAATGATGGATAAAGTGCTACGCAACATAGCAAGTACACACTGAGTCACAGCCTCAATTGCCAGAGACAGTGGCTTGTGTGTGTGTGTGTGTGTGTGTGTGTGTGTGTGTGTGTGTGTGTGTGCGTGTGTGTGTGTGAGCACGCGCACGCACTTTCTACTTTGGAAGAAGGCCTTTTGGCTGAATGCTCAAAGGTATAGCGGTATTTTTGTTGTGTCTGTTTGCAACTCAGTGTCTCCTCTATATAGATTTAGAGTTGAACTGACTTGTTAGTTTATGACATGATGCTGGGTGGGTTGTCATACATCTGATTATGATGTCTATTTATGACTGAATAAAGTGACAATACAATGTGTGTGCAAATCACGATTTTTCAAAAATTTCTTGAAGCTGTACTTGACCATGCCTTCAAAATAATGTACATTATTGTGATTATGATTAGTATTATTATTATTATGTTGTCATTATTATTATTATCTTCACTTTCTCAGACGTTAAGTCCGGTTAAAAATGGAGTGACGCGGACCTTGATCAAGCGTCACTTCCTTTTAACTGTACGGTATGTGTTATAGTGCATTTAGGAACTTTCGGGTAATTGAACATGTATCAATAATTACAGATTTCTGTAGTTGTGTATATATATGTTTGGATGTAGCTGTATTGCATTGATGTACTGGTGGATATTGTGTGGTATGACTCCTGTAGTTGATAGTATAATTGGTATGATGTCAACTTTATCCTGATGCCACATGTCTTTGACTTCCTCAGCCAGTTGGATGTATTTTTCAATTTTTTCTCCTGTTTTCTTTTGTATATTTGTTGTATTGGGTATGGATATTTCGATTAGTTGTGTTAATTTCTTCTTTTTATTGGTGAGTATGATGTCAGGTTTGTTATGTGGCGTTGTTTTATCTGTTATAATGGTTCTGTCCCAGTATAATTTGTATTCATCATTCTCCAGTACATTTTGTGGTGTATACTTGTATGTAGGAATGTGTTGTTCTAAAAGTTTATGTTGTAAGGCAAGCTGTTGATGTATTATTTTTGTGACATTGTCATGTCTTCTGGGGTATTCTGTATTTGCTAGTATTGTACATCGGCTTGTGATGTGATCTACTGTTTCTATTTGTTGTTTACAAAGTCTGCATTTTTTCCGTTGTGGTATTGGGATCTTTAATAATATGCTTGCTGTAATACCTGGTGTTTATTGTTTGATCCTGTATTGCAATCATGAATCCTTCTGTCTCACTGTATATATTGCCTTTTCTTAGCCATGTGTTGGATGCGTCTTGATCGATGTGTGGCTGTGTTAGATGATACGGGTGCTTGCCATGAAGTGTTTTCTTTTTCCAATTTACTTTCTTCGTATCTGTTGATGTTATGTGATCTAAAGGGTTGTAGAGATGGTTATGAAATTGCAGTGGTGTAGCCGATGTATTTATATGAGTGATTGCCTTGTGTATTTTGCTAGTTTCTGCTCGTTCTAGAAAGAATTTTCTTAAATTGTCTACCTGTCCATAATGTAGGTTTTTTATGTCGATAAATCCCCTTCCTCCTTCCTTTCTGCTTAATGTGAATCTTTCTGTTGCTGAATGTATGTGATGTATTCTATATTTGTGGCATTGTGATCGTGTAAGTGTATTGAGTGCTTCTAGGTCTGTGTTACTCCATTTCACTACTCCAAATGAGTAGGTCAATATTGGTATGGCATATGTATTTATAGCTTTTGTCTTGTTTCTTGCTGTCAATTCTGTTTTCAGTATTTTTGTTAATCTTTGTCTATATTTTTCTTTTAGTTCTTCTTTAATATTTGTATTATCTATTCCTATTTTTTGTCTGTATCCTAGATATTTATAGGCATCCGTTTTTTCCATCGCTTCTATGCAGTCGCTGTGGTTATCCAATATGTAATCTTCTTGTTTAGTGTGTTTTCCCTTGACTATGCTATTTTTCTTACATTTGTCTGTTCCAAAAGCCATACTTATATCATTGCTGAATCCTTCTGTTATCTTTAGTAATTGGTTGAGTTGTTGATTTGTTGCTGCCAGTAGTTTTAGATCATCCATGTATAGCAAATGTGTGATTTTGTGTGGGTATGTTCCAGTAATATTGTATCCATAATTTGTATTATTTAGCACGTTGGATAGTGGGTTCAGAGCAAGGCAGAACCAGAAAGGACTTAATGAGTCTCCTTGGTATATTCCACGCTTAATCTGTATTGGCTGTGATGTGATATTATTTGAATTTGTTTGGATACTAAGTGTGGTTTTCCAATTTTTCATTACTATGTTTAGGAACTGTATCAATTTAGGATCTACTTTGTATATTTCCAATATTTGTAGTAACCATGAGTGGGGTACACTATCAAAAGCTTTTTGGTAATCAATGTATGCGTAGTGTAGCGACCTTTGTTTAGTTTTAGCTTGATATGTCACCTCTGCATCTATTATCAGTTGCTCTTTACATCCTCGTGCTCCTTTGCAACAGCCTTTTTGTTCTTCATTTATAATTTTGTTCTGTGTTGTATGTGTCATTAATTTCTGTTTAATGACTGAAGTTAATATTTTGTATATTGTTGGTAGGCATGTTATGGGGCGATATTTAGCTGGGTTCGCTGTGTCTGCTTGATCTTTAGGTTTCAGATATGTTATTCCGTGCGTAAGTGTATCAGGGAATGTGTATGGGTCTGCAATGTAACTGTTAAATAATTTAGTTAGATGTGAATGTGTTGAGGTGAACTTCTTTAACCAGAAATTTGCTATTTTATCATTTCCAGGGGCTTTCCAATTGTGAGTAGAATTAATTGCTTGGGTGACTTCATGTTGCAAAATTATCACTTCAGGCATTTGTGGTATCATCTTGTATGTGTCTCTTTCTGCTTGTATCCATCGTGCATGCCTGTTATGTTGTACCGGGTTTGACCATATGTTGCTCCAGAAGTGTTCCATGTCTGTTATGTTTGGTGGATTGTCTATTTTAATGTGTGTGTTATCTATTGTCTGGTAAAATTTCTTTTGGTTTGTGTTGAATGTTTTGTTTTGTTTCCTTCTATTTTCACTTTTTTTGTATCTTCTGAGTCGTTTGGCTAATGCTTGTAATTTCTGCTTCTTTTTGTCTAATTGCTCTGTCGCTTCTTGTTGTGAGATTTTACCTAACCTTTTTCGTTTTTTTTCCGAGATTTCATTTCTTACAAATTGTGTTAGCTGTCCGATGTCTTTTCTCAGTTTTTCTGTTTTGATTTGTAGCCTGTGTTGCCATGCTGGTTTTGTGGGTTTCTTCTGTGTGTTGGTTGGTTCTGATCTCTGCCTAGTGTGTATATTTAGTGTAGTGAGTGCTCCTATATAAACCAGTAGTTGTAACTCTTCCATAGTTGTGTTTTCATTAATTTTGTTGTGTATGATTGTGTTGATAGTTTTTATTGTTGTTTTGACTTGTGGGTTATTTGGTGGTCTATGCAAGAATGGTCTAATGTCTGTATTTGTGTCTTTGTATTCTATATATGTTAGCTGAAATTTTTCTTCTATATCTAACATCTGTGTCACTTCGTGTTCTATTTGTGCTTGTTCTGGTGGCTGTCTTAAGATTTCGTTTTCCTCTGATTGTTTAATTGGTGCGTGTTGTTCTTTGTTTGTTTGCTCTGGGATGTTTGAGTCCATTACTGTATTTTCTTCTTCTTCTGATTGCACATTATTTTGTTCCAGTATTTGTTGTACTTGTTGTTTGATGTTTTCTAATTCTGACTGGGGTATCCTGTTATTTTTTATTATTACACGGATCTGATCAGCTAGTCGTTGTTCTGTTAAAAATTTTAATTCTGGGTATCTGATAATAAATGTTGTGTATACTTGTGATCTGTATCCAGTTGTGTTGGCTCCTAGGTTTGTTGCTTGGTAATAACAAAACATGAGGTGTCGATTAACTTCATCTGACCATCTCATCCTCTGTCTTTGTTTTCCTTCTAGGGTGGTTGCAGGAAGCATATCCTGCAAAACACCTCTATTTGGATTTAAATCATTTTCCAGTTGGCTAGCAGTGTCGTTACCATTGTGGGCGGGCATAGGGTTCAAGCGTCGTCCCCGATCATGACGGCGCTTGTCCGAAGCTTCTTTAGTTCTGTCCTGAACCAACTAATCACACTAAAAGGGGGGTTAGCCCTATTAGTGGTTTGTTCTTTTCGTCGCCTTTTACGACTGGCAGAACATACCGGAGGCCTATTCTTTTCCCGGGCCTCCACGGGGATTATTATTATTATTATTATTATTATTATTATTATTATTATTATTATTATTATTATTATTACTATTATTATCATTATTAGTGGCTGCAGCTGCACTAGTACAGGTTATGCTGTATTACCTTTGTTGGTTCATAGTCAGTATAATTTAGGCACACCGCCAGTGCGGGCACTCAAATCATTTTAATACTAGTTGTCATACTAAAATTGTTATTTTCTTACATAATTGTGATGTAATACACACTGTATGTGTGGAGCCTTGGTCCAATGTAAGAGGGGTCTGACGGCAATAATTAGATCAGGTTAACTAAAGAAACAAAATAAAAAATGAAAGAAATTATAAACTGTGTTATACCGTTATCCCGTGTGGGGTTGCTAGTCCCCCATCGGGCGCCTCCCCGGGTGGCGGATTGGGGAATGCTCTCCAGATATGGTGGGTACCGGGGAAATAAAATACCCGGGGTGGACCAAAACTAGCACGGGTAGGGAAGACTCGTTAAGCCATGGTGAAGGCAAATCCCTAGGGGTAGAGTACCCCAAAATCAAGACTCCTGGTCCTCCAGGTTGGGGGTTGTGCAGAGGGCTACCAACCCACTCATGTAAAACAATGGCCGGTCAGGACACTCAAGGTATGCCTCGGAAACAGGACAGAATTTACTGGAACAGAAATTGGCAAAGTTACAAGGATTTCTCTTTTGGCTCGTGGAATGTCAGAAGTCTATACCGCCCAGGAAGCGCACAAATACTAATAAACGAACTAGGAAAATACAAGGTACAACTGGTAGTGCTCCAAGAAATAAGATGGCAGGGAACGGGATCAATGAAAATAGGAGACGGGACAATAATGTATGGAGACTGCGGTCAGCGCCATGAATTTGGAACGGGCTTTTACATTCATAAAACAGCAATTGACACAATAAAGGAATTCAAATCAATTAATAACCGAATATCACACATTACAGTTCAGGCTCAGTGGTTTGATATTACATTTATAAATGTTCATGCACCCACAGAAGATAAGGAAGATGACGTGAAAGAAGAATTTTATAGTCAACTGGAACAGACATATAATTCAATAAGTAGACATAACGTAACAATAGTGTTAGGAGACTTTAATGCCAAAGTAGGAAAAGAAGAAATCTACAAACCAACCATTGGGAATTACAGCTTACATGATGAAAGTTCAGAGAATGGTGTGCGACTCATAAACTTTGCAATGGCAAATGGTCTCACATTAAGCAGCACAAAATTCCAACACAAACGCATTCATTTAGGGACATGGATATCACCAGATGGAAAAGTAGTGAACCAGATTGACCATGTCGCCATCCAAAGACGATTTCAAAACAGTATTAAAGACGTTAGAACTTTTAGGGGAGCAGATTGTGAGACAGACCATATGTTAATCATAGCTCAAATGAAAATAAAGCTAAAAAAGAAACAAAGTACAAATAGGGTTGAAATTAAAAGGTACGATGTAGAAAATCTGGCAGAAGAAAAAATAAAAGAAAACTTTAGGAAAGGAATGGAAATTAACCTATCAGAATCTAGACTGACACATAGTGACCAGCAAGACGTGGAAAGTAGATGGAGACACCCCAGAAACAGTATTCAAGATGTAGCTTCCAAAACTATAGGTAAAAGAAAACGAACTAACAAAATCTGGTTTAATATAAAGTGCCAAGAAAGAGTACTGGAGAGGCAAAATGCGAGGAAGGCATGGTTACAAGACATGGACAATATTACACTAAAGGAGAGATACTATAAAATCCGCAAGGAAACACAACGAACTCTAAGACAAGAGAAGAGAAAACACTACAACAACATGGTAAGAGAAGCGGAGGATGATTTCAAGCATCACAGAGCAAGGCAGATGTACCAGAATATAAAAAAGTCCTTGGGAAAATTCACTAAAAGGGAACAGTTTATAAAGGACCATAATGGGAAAATACTTACAAACAAGAATGACATACAAGAAACATGGAAGACATACTTTACACAGCTGCTCAACTGCAATGATCCACAACATTACTTTACATTTGAAGAACCAGATACAGTTGATATACAAGTCACCACACCATCAGTAAATGAAATAAGACAAACAATAAAGAAATTAAAGAACAACAAGGCCTGTGGGGAAGACCATGTATATGCTGAGCTTTTAAAAAATGGAGGACCACAATTGGAAATAGAACTACATTCCTTAATTGAAACAATTTGGGAGACAGAAAACATACCGGACGATTGGAAAACTGCAATTATATGCCCCATCTTTAAGAAGAATGATCCCCTTGTCTGTGATAACTACAGAGGAATTGCCCTACTCGATGTCACGTATAAAATTTTGTCGATGTGTATACTACATAGACTGATTCCCATAACCGAAGAACTGATTGGGGACTACCAATGTGGTTTCCGCACTAACAGACCCACTTTGGATCACTTATTCACATTGAGACAAATAAATGAGAAGGCATGGGAATTTAATGTAGATATCCATATTCTATTTATAGACTTCAAGAAGGCCTATGATAGCATACACCGACAGACACTCTTAAACACCATGAAAGAATTTGAAATACCATTAAAATTAATCAAATTAGTTAAAATGTGTTTGGAAGAAACCATATGCAAAGTTAAGACACCTGCAGGAGAGACTGAAAATTTTAAGGTGTACACTGGACTGAGACAAGGGGATGCCATCTCACCTATTCTATTTAATATTATCTTAGAGAAGATTGATAGAGAATTCACCAAATCTAATCCACAAGGGATCCAACTGCAGGGACAGAACATTACTAGACTTGCTTATGCAGATGATGTAGCCTTAATAAGCGCTTCAAAAGCTGAATTAATCAGGATGATGCAAAATTATTACAAAATAGCTGAGAAAGCTGGACTTCATGTGAATGAAGAAAAGACAGAATATCTAGTCATAAGTAAAAAACTCCAAAAGAATACACCACTGACTGTAAATGGCCTTACTTTCAAGGCAGTTGACCACTTCAAGTACTTAGGGAGTCTTTTTAGCAGAGACAATAGAGCAGAAATAGAAATAGAAGCCCGTCTAGCAGCAGCTAATAGAACTTTTTACAGCTGTATCAAAATTTTAAGGATGAGATCACTTAGTACTGAATTCAAAATCCGTTTTTATCAGTCAACTATTGTACCAGTAGCATTATATGGATGTGAAGCTATTACATTCAGGAAAAAAGATGAAGAAAAACTGTTGATATTTGAAAGAAAAATACTAAGAAAAATATTTGGACCAATCTTCGATGAAAATGTCATGGAGTGGAGGATAAGGAAAAATGAAGAACTACGGGAGCTGTACAAACATAGTACCATTGTGGAAATGTTAAAGAAGAGAAGACTGAACTGGGCTGGTCATGTAGCAAGGATGCCGGAGAACAGACTACCCAAAATAGCATCCACTAAGAAATTAGAAGGAAAGAGAAGAAGAGGAAGACCTCGAATTAGGTGGATGGAGAATATACGGGAAGATGCAGCTAGGATGGGCATCAACTCTGATTGGACAACAATTTCCCTGGATAGAAATAATTGGAAGAGGCTCGTAGAGCAGGTGTATGGTCGATAAGGCCTTAGCCACGTGTAAATGTAAATGTAAATGTAAATGTAAATAATGTTATACCGTTATACAACAACATCAAAATAGCAATAAACCTGGTGCAATTAAATACTTAGCAAATAATTTCAAATCAAGTTGCCTAGACTTTTTAACATATATCTGTGGTCGAGGTATAGGGTACTATGTCAATTTTACAGGAGAGCAATTTGAAGATGTTTTACCATGTTCTCCCTTAAATACAGCATCACTGTAATGAAATTTGGTCAGTTTAGACTTTGAACATTAAGTATCATGTTGCTTCACATGTAATAGTCTTTCTTTTTTTTTAATTTGTACCAGTTTTGAAGATATATAATGAACATGGTGTTGTATACCTCTCGTAAACATATTGCATTGTGTGGCATATTGGTCTTGGTATTCAATGAATAATATCACTCAATCACATCACTTTCACTGTAAGAATATATTACATGAACAGAACATTACTCACATAGTGGTACAAGTTGCTGTATGAACATAAATGTCAAATTTGGTCCTAAATCACATCTACGTCTTCTTCCGGTTAGTCGGTTATATTTGTATTACGTGCACGTTCTAGGTTCTTATAAAATGCATGACAAACTGAAGGGATATATGGCAACAGTGCCATTAAATCATTATATTTCTGCAGCGAAACAGGTCTTGTGACATCTGAGAGTTGGTTAAAATCTGCTGGAAATGTAAGTCCATGTCTGCATAACCTAACGAAGTCGGCCTGTTTTTTGTCACATCAGAAGATGTTTTGAGGTACAGAATTCCCATGTTTTCATGTTTCACTTGTAATTGCACACTCTTTGATACTAAAAATGGCAATTTCTCCACATCTATTTTCCCCTGAATAAGGGGAGACCTTTCAGAGTCTTTTGTGGCATACAGTGAATTGAAACTTTTGAAATCTTGAAGTTTCATATTATGAACAATGTACTTGCTGGAAGTGTGTCTTACCAATTTTTGCCAGTCTCAAGGTGTTAAAATCCTCATAGTATTCAATTTCTTCCATTTCCTCTCTATTAACACATGAACACTGTCAGCCTCCACATGGGTATGGCCTTTTAGTAGAAACTTCTGAGTTATGGTCCTAATTTGTGGATACTTATGCAATAACCAGAAAAAAACACATTATAATATTCACATTCTAATTTTGTCCACAGCAGTTGTCTGTGCAAAGTGCGATTTCTTCCATGCCAATGTCAGTTATGACACTATCAGCCCACTTCAAAATTGCTGATGTAATTTCGTTTCTGCCTTGCCCTCCTTTTGACTCATCCCACATTACACAGTTAACTGAGGAATCTGATGCATCATACAAGGTAAAATTTAAGGCCCAAAGTTCCCTTTTATAGACATTAATACCATTTGATATAAGTGGGGATGGCAAACATTTCTTAATGTCTCTGGTTAACACTTTGTGTGTTGGTGTTCCTCTTGCCTTGTTAGTGTCATTACTTTTTAGAAGGTACCTGTTTTTTGATTCGTTCAGATGAGCAGTATGCTCAGCTCCAACAGATTCTGTTTCTTCTGGAGTCAGATTACTTTTCATCTCTGCCTGAAACATATCACATGTATCAGAAACATATCACATGTATCACAGGTGTCTTTTTCAGGCGGATTGAATGACAAATTGAATTGTTTATTAAAGATGTCTGTGTAAAGCCATTTTTTACCCCTTATCTCAGAGTCAATATTCTTTTGAATACAGTCATTTATGTATAGGCCATACATTTTTTGTATGTTCAGCTCTGGTCCTAAATATTTCCTGTCACACTGATCCCTACTGTAGTGACTTTCATAATGTGGGAAAGAAGAACTATGTCTCTTAATATGTTCAACAGTTTCATCAGGTGTTTTTCTGCTTGGAGTATGCCTATCCCTTTGATCTTTTCTTACTACTCCACCTGCCTCCACGTTTTTTAAAATGTTTACTACAGCTGTATTTGAGTGTACGTGTGTTAAAAAACATAATCTTGCACACCTTAACTCGTCCACCATTTGCAGTAAAATAGAGTGTTTTCTTTACACTTATTCGAGGTTAAGTTTCTTTTTCTTGAACTAATTGTACTATATAGTTCAACACACGTGCCAACAAATTGCCTTTTCATACCTGTAGACATTTCCTCATGCCAGTATGAATGAAAAATCTGTCTTTCAGTTTCAAGCAGTTTTTCTGAGCATTTCATCCTACACACTTTAGCAGGAACAGTTTTTTATTGGCATATTCCTTCCACCAGCTACTTTGTGTTTATGGGCATTACATTTCCATTGCTGTGGAATATTAGTTTTATTGTTTACATTCATTCCCACACGTTCATTCATTTCTAAAACTACACAACTTTTAACAGCACTTTCACTATCACTGCTTAAGTATAAATCTTCCTCTAGTACATTCAGTATTTATTGTTCATTTGTGATAGTTTGAACATTACTGTTGCTTTTTAACCTACTCTTTGACCAATTCCGTGTACTCTTATTGTCATCCAAATCAGAACTTGTCCTACTCGAAGGTTCATAGGTTTTGTCACAATCAGTAGCATGCTGCTTGTTGTTACTCGAATGCCCCCTTACATCTTCTTCGCTGCCAATAGTATGATAGTTAGTTGGATTAGTATTTGATTCTCAAACAAAACAGACCACATAATGGTTCCTCATCTGGTGAAATACAAATGCCTCATAAGTTATGTTATGTTTACAACCACATTATTCATTAATAACTGTAGAAAACATTATAGCTTACCTATTGAGGTGGACAAGAAGAGAATAGAAGCTTTCAAAATGCGGCGCTACAGAAGAATGCTGAAGATTAGATGGGTAGATCACATAACTAATGAGGAGGTATTGAATAGAATTAGGGAGATGAGGAGTTCGTGGCACAACTTGACAAGAAGATTAGATTAGATTAGATTAGATTAATACTTGTTCCATAGATCATCAATACGACACTTCGTAATGATGTGGAACGTGTCAGGTTAATAAAAGATGTCTGTACAAGATATTACATTACACAAAATATTGCGTGACACTAATGTTTAAGTTTTTTTTCCCCCTTAATTTGTATCTAAAAATTCATCCAATGAGTAGAAGGAGTTGTCATCTAGAAATTCTTTTAATTTATTTTTAAATGTTAGTTGGCTATCTGTCAGGGTTTTAATGCTGTTTGGTAGGTGACCAAAGACTTTTGTGGCAGCATAATTTACCCCTTTCTGTGCCAAAGTCAGATTTAACCCTGCATAGTGAAGATCACCCTTTCTCCTGGTGTTATAGCTATGCACACTGCTATTGCTTTTGAACTGGGTTGGATTATTAACAACAAATTTCATAAGTGAATATATATACTGTGAGGTTACTGTGAGGATCCCTAGATCCTTAAACAGATGTCTGCAGGATGACCGTGGGTGGGCTCCAGCAATTATTCTGATTACACGTTTTTGAGCAATGAACACTTCTCTACTCAATGATGAATTACCCCAGAATATGATGCCATACGAAAGCAGTGAATGAAAGCAGGCACAGTAAGCTAATTTACTGAGATTCTTATCACCAAAATTTGCAATAACACTAATAGCATACGTAGCTGAACTCAGACATTTCAGCAGACCATCAATGTGTTGCTTCCAGTTTAACCTCTCATCAATGGACGCATCTAAAAATTTTGAAAATTCTACCTTAGCTACAGACTTCTGTTCAAAGTCTATATTTATTACTGAAGTTGTGCCATTTACTGTATGGAACTGTATATACTGTGTTTTATCAAAATTTAAAGAGTGTCCATTTGCTGAGAACCACTTAATAATTTTGTGAAAAACATCATTTACAATTACATCACTGGATTCTTGGTTTTTGGATGTTATTACTATACTTGTATCATCAGCAAAAAGAACTAACTTTGCATCTTCATCAATGTGGAACGGTAAGTCATTAATGTATATCAAGAACAGTAAAGGACCTAAGACCGAACCCTGTGGGACCCCATACTTGATAGCCCCCCAGTTTGAGGAATCAGCTGTTGTTTTAACATTACATGAACCACTTATGTCAACTTTCTGCATTCTTCCAGTTAAGTATTAATTAAACCATTTGTGCACTGCCCCACTCAAACCATAATGATTTAGCTTATCTAAAAGAATTCCATGATTTACACAATCAAACGCCTTTAAGAGATCACAAAAAATACCAATGGGTCATGTCCGGTTATTCAGAGCATTTAATATTTGATCAGTGAAAGCGTATATAGCATTTTCTGTTGAGAAGCCTTTCTGAAAACCAAACTGACATTTTGTTAGTACTTTATTTTTACAGATATGGGAGGTTACTCTTGAATACATTACTTTCTCAAAAATTTTTGATAGAGCTGTCAGAAGAGAGATTGGGCAGTAGTTGTTGAGATCTGACGTATCCCCCTTTTTCTGCAATGGTTTTATAATGGCATATTTCAGTCTATCGGGGAAAACACCCTACTCCAAAGAGCTATTACATACGTGGCTGAGAATCCTACTTATCTGTGGGGAACAAGCTTTTAAGTACCTTGCTGGAAATGCCATCAATTCCGTAAGAGCTTTCACTTTTCAGTGAGTTTATTATTTTACTGATTTCAGAGGGAGAGGTTGGTGGAATTACAGTTGTTTCAAACTGCACAGGTATAGCCTCTTCTGTTAGTAGCCTTGCCTCTTTTAGTGAAGATCTAGATCCTATTTTCTCCACAACATTTAAAAAATGATTATTGAAAATATTTTCTATTTCTGATTGTTTGTTAGTACACTTGTCATTCAGTTTTATGGCACTAAAGTCTTCCTGTGCTCTTGGTTGCCCTGTTTCCCTTTCAATAATATTCCAAATTGCTTTAATTTTATTATCAGAGTTACTGACATGATACACATGCTTCTGGACTTTTTAATAACTTTTCTTAGTACCGCACAATAGTTTTTATAATATTGAACAATTTTGGGGTCAGTACTCCCTCTTGCTGTTAGATACAGTTCTCTTTTACAGTTGCAAGATATTCATATTCCTTTAGTTAGCCAAGGTTTTTTATATGTTTTCTTGGAATTATGTTTAACTATTTTATTGGGAAAACAATTTTCAAATATCCTTAAAAATGTATCATGAAATAAGTTATATTTCAAGTTTGCACCAGGTTCCTTATACACTTCATCCCAGTCTAGCTGCAGTAGACTTTCCCTAAAGTTTGCAATATTTATATTTTTAATTGAATTCACTGCTTTGAAAGTCTGATTTGATATACTGCATGGAGCTATGTCTTGTACTGTAACTAGCTGTGCACCATGATCTGAAAGACCATTCTCAACAGGATAAGCAATTATGTCCTTAAACTTATCTTGGTCTATAAAAAAGTTATATATCAATGTACTGCTGTTTTTTGTTATCTGAGTAGGAAAATCAATGGCGGAGCTCAAATTGAAAGAACTGAGTAATACTACAAGGTCATTCTTCCTATTACACTCTTTCAGCAAATCAACATTGAAATCCCCACAAATGATAATTTGCTTCCCCCTGTCTGACAGATAGCACAACAAAGCATCCAAGTTTTCTAGAAATAGCTGTAAATTCCCTGAGGGAGACCTATAGACTGTTACAATTATGGAAGTTCCATCATTTAGTTTAAGTTCAGTGGCACATGCTTCCATATGTTGCTCTACACAAAATTTTTTAGTTTCTAAATTTTTTACACTGTGGAAGCTTTTGACATATATGGCAACTCCTCCTCTCATCATATTATCTCTACTTACATGTGCAGCTAATTTGTACCCATTGATGCTAACCTTTTGCATATCAGTGACAATGTGATGCTCAGACAGGCATAGTACATCTATTACATTCTCAGTTTCTATATCTTCTAAACAAAGCAGAAGCTCATCAATTTTATTCTTCAATCCCTCAATATTTTGATGAAATATACTAACATTGTTTTTCACTTTACTTTTGTGAGTATCTTGAACTTTTTGAACATCTTAGTACTTGCCTGGCTGAGTTTCCCACTGGACACTGATCTTACACTAAAAAAGAGTTTCCACCATGAGATGTAGTTCCTCCCCCCTTTAAATTTCCTGCTATCAGCCCAGCCAGTTTACCCTTCCCTTTCTTGTTGAGGTGTAGGCCATGTCTAGTATAGTCCCACCTACAGAGCGAGTCAACAGGAACCACACCAATGTGTGACCCTGCCCCAGATCCAAGTAGCTGTTCCAACTCCAAACTAACTCTCCTGACAGAAGAGCTCAAATGAGGTTGGTCGTGGCGCTCCAGAACCGACACAAACCCAACACTGGTATGACTCGAAGCTGATGCAATCTTTGCCAGGTCACACTCTATGCTGTACCCCGGATCTCTGTCAATACTGTTGCCCAGCCCGCCCACAATAACCACGGTATCTTCCTTAGTAAAGCCTCTACATAGTGAACCTAAATCCTCTGTAACCTGCCCCAGTCCAGCACTAGGTTTGAAAAAACTTGTGACCTGGTATTCTGACCCTAATTCATCCTGCAGAACTTGGCCCACACCCATTGCATGTGAACTACCTAGCAACAAGACTTTCTTTCTCTTTGCAGACTTCCCTACATTCTTATTCAATTTGCTGCTGAAAGGTTGTTGAGCCCTGTCTGCATCTACTTCTGTGAGAGGCTCATCAGTTTGTGACTGAGGCAACAGGTCAAACCTATTTTGTACATTAATAACAAAGCTGTCAGAAGAATTTCTTGGCCTGTTCCTTATGCCTGTTGCCACTCCCCACCCCTGTTTACCCTTCTCCCCCCTTAACCTACCCAGTTCTCGCCTAGCCACATCTAACTCAGCCTGAAGGTCAGCAATTTTCCCCTCCTGTTCCACAATCTTCCTATCTCTACTGCATAGCCTACAGAACCACTGATGAGTCTCGCTCATTTTCTCAATTCCCACGCCACTAAAATCGCCCCAATGAAAAGTTACTACATCCATCACACCAGACCCCAGAGCTAACGATTCTACGGCACGTCAGGCACTTTACATTTATAGTGCAAATCGATTTTAGTGACAGAAAGACAATTAAGTTACCGGAAAACAATGAAAATACGTGTACTAAAAATTAGGCCTATTCGCGACTATGTAAACAGTGGTTCAGTAGTTTTTTACTGGAAATTACTTAAGAGATGACGATACTCTGCAGATATAAAGGGGCAGCAAACGTATTTAGCACACTAAACTATCAGTAAATGCACTTAAAATTGCGGTATGAAGTTTAATCTGAAAGTTCAAAAGTTCGGCCTAGCCGCAATATGTAAACAAAACGAACTTTATGTGATTACTGTGAAAATATGCGAGTAAGACAAAAACCTTTAATGGTACGCATGACGAGCACTATAATTAACGTAATAAATTAGCTTAAAGTGTTAAAAACAGTTTATTACTACTTAAATTACTTATCTTGTACGAGAGCTGTGACTCAGCCGCAGGGACCAGTTGGTAGGACATGTTGTGAGGCATCAAGGGATCACAAATTCAGCATTGGAGGACAGCGTGGAGGGTAAAAATCATAGAGGGAGACCATAAGATGAATACACTAAGCATATTCAGAAGGATGTAGGTTGCTGGAAGTACTGGGAGATGAAGAAGCTTGCACAGGATAGAGTAGCATGGTAAGCTGCATCAAACCAGTCTCAGGACTGAAGACCACAACAACAACAACATTGAGGCAGCACTATTACTGCCTTTAAGTAATGCCATAATTTTGTACCCACAAGAGTTTGGATTCATAATTATTAAGTTGTACGAAACACACACTGGAGGTAATGCTGTCAAATCCCATGTAAAACTGACTGGACTGACCTCAAGTTTATTCTAGTACCACCAGTGTGTGCAGAAGTATACAGTAGTATACAGTGCTATGTCCAGATGGTGTTGTATACCTCTAAGGTAAAGTGGACTCTGAGTAGGGGACAAGAAACTCATACAATTGTGCCATAGCATCCTATACCTCCGACCCACAGATATCTAGATCGTGCCATGCACAGGTGAAAAGAAAACTGTTTCAGCTCAAAGGAGTAAAAATTGATGACAGCAGAACATTACAGATGTTATTATTGCTGATGATATTTTAATTGTGGATGAGAAATGTAGTAACTGAGTAACACACGAAACTGATCCAAGTAACACAGATGTAGCTTTAATTATAAACCTCTGAACAATAATGGAAATATGCCTCTCTTGACTGCTCTGATTACAAGACACAGAACAACTGATATGAGTGGCACAAAGTAGAAGAACACAAGAGACAGCCAGTCAGCATTACTCTGCACATATAAAGGCACGAGTCGGTGATACACAGTGTGCCGGAGACAGTGCCGTGTGGGCACTTTTATAGGTGCCTCTAGTGGCTGGCCTGTGATGATTCGGTCAGTGGCTGATTTAAGTACACGAGTGTGGTGACATTACATTCGGTGCATTCACACTCGTATTCACTACTAGCAGTACACAGCACATCAAAAGACAGGCTGCAATTGACTATTCGTAAACTGAATTTTATCTGCTCCGATTACTATTTACTGACATCAAAAATTAAAGCTAAAGTAATGGAAAATCAAAAATGGATAAAACCTTCACAAGACAAGAAACAAACACATACATGCTCACATGTACGTGCACAACTCACACTTGTGCAGCCACCAGGTGCTGTGGCTAAGTGGCCTCGTGTGTGATAGTTTTCAGTGTTTAAATTTGTATGTGTTTGTTTCTCATCTGATGGAGGACTTTTTCTGAAAGCTGGTATTGTCAAACTCTTTACTCCTAAAAGTGCCTGTCTGCTGCTCAACACTTCTACGTGACGAGTAGCAGTCTATCACAATTTGTACCATCAAAACCGAAGTAATTTGATAATAAGTCAGTCGAACAAGTTTCTCATTTTAGCTATGCAATTTTAGCAATGTCAGTCATGACTATGACAAAGATAAAAAGATAAAACTAAACAGACCCCAAGCTATATGTGGAACAATTAATGCAACGTGCAGGGAAAAACAAGAATACCAACAGAACCCAAATTTTAAAAAGTACTTCTTTATGGAGGCAAGGTAATAATTACAGCTTTATGAAAGTATTAACAAAGAAGTTAACAAATTAGGTAAATTTCATAAATTATGATTTGCATAGTAAAAGAGAAATGAGAAATAAGTTAATAATAAAATTATAATACAGAATTACAGGCCATTACTTATTTTCATTAGGCAAAATATACTGCCTGACGAAAAAACTGAGAGGGTATTATTTCAGCCTGTCAAAACACGGTGCCATGATACTGTCACATTAGAGCTGACACTCAAAGACGCAGGATGTCTGTGACGTAACTTTGTGCTGTCGAGAGTTTGCTCAGTCACTCCCTACCGTGAACTGAGGTTGTACCCAATAGAGGTCACACCCAATAGGTCCCTCACAATGAAAATGGGCATATCACCACTGTGCCTCTCCAAAACACTGCAAGAGTGGAACCTCTCTCCAGGGTGCCACCGTAGTTTCCTACAGTGATCAATCCGGGGTAGTGCAGACGAGCAATTCATCACCGAACACATGTGACAGCACCTGTTAGGTGTCTTATTTCTGCTAGTCGTGTCACCACTCCAAATGCAGGTGCGTTAACAGTGGTACGGTAATTCACTAGTCTGGGTTTTGCTAGTCTCGAACCGTCAGTGCAGGACAACAGAGAATGTTACAGTGGGTCCACTACTCATTCTCGGACAGCAGGTGCTCAGTACATGCTCAGTGGACAATACGATGATGTGCTCAGTGCACAATACGATGATTCTCCCTCGCAGTGGTCAGATGTGGTCGACTGTAACCTCGGTGACAGGTACGTCTGCCTCACGTTCCCACGCAGTCCGATATCAGACCAATGTCGTGTCAGAATGCCGCACAAATACAAATACCGCTTAGTTTGACAAGCTCACCGAATGTAAACCCACGGTGAGGCTCCTTTCGAGCTCTGTCAAGTGCCCACAGTGCCGTCTCTTACGAGTACGTGACTCCTCCATGACCTTCATGGCGACCACTCGGTATCTGACATTCACGGTCCTGGTGTACCCTAGGTGAATCCAGGGTTATAAATACAAAATCAAATAGGAGTAATGCAGGATTAGGTTTAATAATGAATAAAAAAAATAGAAGTGCAGGTAATCTACTACAAACAGCATAGTGAACGTATTATAGTGGCCAAGATAGACACGAAGCCCATGCCTACTACAGTAGTACAAGTTTATATGCCAACTAGCTCTGCAGATGACGAAGGAATTGAAGAAATGTATGATGAGATAAAAGAAATTATTCAGGTAGTGCAGGGAGATGAAAATTTAATAGTCATGGGTGACTGGAATTTGACAGTAGGAAAAGGGAGAGAAGGAAACATAGTAGGTGAATATGGATTGGGGCTAAGAAATGAAAGAGGAAGCTGTCTGTTAGAATTTTGCACAGAGCATAACTTAATCATAGCTAACACTTGGTTCAAGAATCATAAAAGAAGGTTGTATACATGGAAGAATCCTGGAGATACTAAACAATATCAGATAGATTATATAATGGTAAGACAGAGATTTAGGAACCAGTTTTTAAATTGTAAGACATTTCCAGGGACAGATGTAGACTCTGACCACAATCTATTGGTTATGAACTGTAGATTAAAACTGAAGAAATTGCAAAAAGGTGGGAATTTAAGGAGATGGGACCTGGATAAACTGACTAAACCAGAGGTTGTACAGAGTTTCACCGAGAGCATAAGGGAACAATTGACAGGAATGGGGGAAAGAAATACAGTAGAAGACAAATGGGTAGCTCTGAGGGATGAAGTAGTGAAGGCAGCAGAGGATCAAGTAGGTAAAAAGACGAGGGCTAGTAGAAATCCTTGGGTAACAGAAGAAATATTGAATTTAATTGATGAAAGGAGAAAATATAAAAATGCAGTAAATGAAGCAGGCAAAAAGGAATACAAACGTCTCAAAAATGAGATTGACAGGAATTGCAAAATGGCTAAGCTGGCATGGCTAGAGGACAAATGTAAGGATGTGGAGGTTTATCTCACTAGGGGTAAGATAGATACTGCCTACAGGAAAATTAAAGAGACCTTTGGAGAAAAGAGAGCCACTTGTATGAATATCAAGAGCTCAGATGAAAACCCAGTTCTAAGCAAAGAAGGGAAAGCAAAAAGGTGGAAGGAGTATATAGAGGGTCTATACAAGGGTGATGTACTTGAGGACAATATTGTGGAAATGGAAGAGGATGTAGATGAAGATGAAATGGGAGATACGATACTGCATGAAGAGTTAGACAGAGCACTGAAAGACCTGAGTCGAAATAAAGCCCCAGGAGTAGACAACATTCCATTAGAACTACTGACAGCCATGGGAGAGCCAGTCCTGACAAAACTCTACCATCTGGTGAGCAAGATGTATGAGACAGGTGAAATACCCTCAGACTTCAAGAAAAATATAATAATTCCAATCCCAAAGAAAGCATATGTTGACAGATGTGAAAATTACCGAACTATCAGTTTAGTAAGGCACAGCTGCAAAATACCAACACGAATTCTTTACAGACTAATGGAAAAACTGGTAGAAGCTGACCTCAGAGAACATCAGTTTGGTTTCCATAGAAATATTGGAACACGTGAGGCAATACTGACCTTACGACTTATCTTAGAAGAAAGTTTAAGGAAAGGCAAACCTATGTTTCTAGCATTTATAGACTTAAAGCATTGGACAATGTTGACTGGAATACTCTCTTTCAAATTCTGAAGGTGGCAGGGGTAAAATACAGGGAGCGAAAGGCTATTTACAATTTGTACACAAACCAGATGGCAGTTATAAGAGTCGAGGGGCATGAAAGGGAAGCAGTGGTTGGGAAGGCAGTGAGACAGGGTTGTAGCCTTTCCCCGATGTTATTCAATCTGTATATTGAACAAGCAGTAAAGGAAACAAAAGAAAAATTCGGAGTAGGTATTAAAATCCACGGACAAGTAATAAAAACTGTGAGGTTCGCTGATGACATTGTAATTCTGTCAGAGACAGCGAAGGACTTGGAAGAGCAGTTGAATGGAATGGACAGTGTCTTGAAAGGAGGATATAAGATGAACATCAACACAAGCAAAACGAGGATAATGGAATGTTGTCAAATTAAATCAGGTGATGCTGAGGGTATTAGATTAGGAAATGAGACACTTAAAGTAGTAAAGGAGTTTTGCTATTTGGGGAGCAAAATAATTGATGATGGTCGAAGTAGAGAGGATATAAAATGTAGACTGGCAATGGCAAGAAAAGTGTTTTTGAAGAAGAGAAATTTGTTAACATTGTGTACAGATTTAAGTGTCAGGAAGTCATTTCTGAAAGTATTTGTATGGAGTGTAGCCATGTATGGAAGTGGAACATGGGCAATAAATAGTTTGGACAAGAAGAGAATAGAAGCTTTCAAAATGTGGTGCTACAGAAGAATGTTGAAGATTAGGTGGGTAGATCACATAACTAATGAGGAGGTATTGAATAGGGTTGGGGAGAAACGAAGTTTGTGGCACAACTTGACTAGAAGAAGGGATCAGTTGGTAGGACATATCCTGAGGCATCAAGGGATCACAAATTTAGCATTGGAGGGCAGCGTGGAGGGTAAATATTGTAGAGGGAGACCAAGAGATGAATACACTAAGCAGATTCAGAAGGATGTAGGTTGCAGTAGGTACTGGGAGATGTAGAAGCTTGCACAGGACAGAGTAGCATGTAGAGCTGCATCAAACCAGTCTCAGGACTGAAGACTACAACAATAACAACACCCTCTCCCAATATCATTACCCGAGGTGCTGCATCTTTATGAAGAAGAATGCAATTTGGCAATATTTGTTCTTCTCAGAGCCAACACACATGAGTACATCAATTGTCTTATTGTATGTAGAATCTGAGTTTTCTCGGAAGATGATGTGGAGCCTCTCCTGTGCCCAATGCTGTTTCTGGAGCACCACTAAGAGTATGCCTCTCTCTCCTACTGCACGAAGGGAAGGTACAACAATAGTCACCGTGACATTCTGTGGTTCTCTGGTAATCACAATGTACGTGTGGATACTTGTCTTGCTGCAAACGAGCCCATATGCAGATGTGAGGTACGTGACATTACTTGCACAGTATCCTTATACAGGGGATTAAAGAAAAGTATTTCATACCGGGTGATTCAGAAATAAAAAGTGGATTTCAATTGCTTGTTACACACAAGCTATAAAAAATAAAAACATACCGTGCATGTCACTGGACAGAGGAAGGTTCAAAGTTTTGACACAGCTGTGCTGTTCTTTGTTTGTAGTAACATGCTGATTACACCACAATAAACATCATTTTCTGTGTTGGAATTTGGACAAAGTCCGTCCACTTTTCGCATACGACATGCATTCTGCCACTTATATGGGAAGGAGCTGACTCTGTGCAAGAAAATTTATGACTGGAATACAAGATTCTTGGAAGTCGAGCACTGGTCAGCCGTGCACACCTGATGAAAATGTCAAGTGTATCCTAGATGCGATCACACGGAGTCCTCAGAAGTCTCCGAGATGGGCCGCTGAGAACTTTGACTTCCCCTACCAACAGCGAGGCGTGTTCCAAAATGATGCTTACGTATGAAGCCTTAAAAATTGCAGTTATGCAGAATTGCATCCCTGTGACCATAACGGATGGTACAAATTTTGCATTTCAGTTCTCCAGGATATGGCAGAGGGCATATTTTCTAAATGATTCATCTGAAAAGATGCACTTTACTATTGGTTAAAGTGAACTGCCATAATGTAAGTATCTGGGAGTCACAAAATCCTGACGGTGTCATTGAACGACTATGTCGCAGCTGGTGGAATGTGAAAGAGACTCACTGAAACTGAATGTGTTTTGTGCTGTCCCTGTTCACAAAGTATATGAACCTTTCTTTTGTGCAGGGAAAATTGACATAATAATGTCATACCTGGACGTGCTTCAAAATTGGTTGTTTCCTCAACTTAATGAAGATTCCAATGATCTCATTTTTATGCATGGCATTGTCCCACCTCATTTTCACCCTGAGGTGTAGCATTATCTTAACAACACCATCCCACAATTATGGATGGGAAGAGGTGAACAACAAGATCTTGTACATTTCTCTTGGCCTCCCAGTTCACCAGACATCACACCTTGCAATTTTTTTTCTATGGGGGTACATAAAAGACAATCTTCATCCCACCTACACAGTTATTCTTCAAGAGCTGAGAAATCAAACTGTTGAAGCTGTTATTCACTAAACAGGAACACCTGTTAATTCATGTGAGGAATGAAATGGACTATCATTTTGATGCTCCTCAAGTAACACAGTGCTTCTGCCGAGTGTCTGGTACAGTGTTTGTGCGAACATAAAACTTTGAACCATCCTCTATCCACAATTTGTTTCTATCTTCCATAGTTTGTCTGTAATAAACAATTGAAATCTGTTCTCTCTCTCTCTCTCTCTCTCTCTCTCTCTCTCTCTCTCTCTCTCTCTCTCTCTCTCTCTCTCTTTTTAATTATCAAACTGTATTGTCGTAGTATGGAAAAAATGTCCAGTAAACATGACTCTAAAATGCTATAAGAGTTTGACATCTTCCTTACTTTTAAACACATCTCTTCTACTGCAAGTTCTTTCCTATTATTAACAACCTACAGATTGCAATAAACAAAGGAAGACTATTCCTCTCTTACTCTCTAGAGATACAACACACAATAAATATATGCTAGTGTTGATACTGCAAACTGTATTCACAGTTCTGGGTAAGTGCAGTGCATATGTCAGTTCTAATGGAACCTGTTAGTATTTTGATAAGTGTGTGAAGTGCTTTTATACTGTAGTTTTATCCGTGTATTTACCAGCATAATGGAAGCCTCGTACAGGAAGAGGTAGATGTGATCTTCTGTTGTGGCCTGTCAAAAAGAAGCAACCATATCGCCCAAGTCCTGTACAATGAAAAATATCCAGAATGCATGGTACTACTGCACAATTATTCACTGGTCTTTTCTAATGCCTAGCAGACTCTGGCTCCACAGCTCTGACAATAACAGATCATGGCGGACCTCACATCTTTGTTACTCCTGTTGTAGAGAAGTGAATACTGCAACGCATGGAAGAAGACCCTGGAATTAGTGTAGAATTTCTTCAACTATCTGGGTTGGTACTGCATAGTCTGGGTGATCCCACACAAACAGTTGCTATATCCATATCGTGTACAGCATGTCTGGGCTATCTGGCCACAAGATCAGTCTGACAAAACGCACTTTTGATAATGGCTGTTGCTAAGATGTGATGTAGACCAATGTTTTGCAGCAAAGATACTGTTCACACACAAGGCTAGTTTCACACATGCCTGGATTTTCAATTTTCAAAGCCAACATATGTTGGCTGGTGCAAGTCCGCACACAGTTGAAGCAGCAAGGAATCAGTGGTGATTTACAACGTATGGGTAGAATTATTGGTGATAGCCTAATAGGCCCTTACGTACTACGAAACATGTTGACTGGTGTAAGATATTGCCAGGTCTTATCAAATGAATTACCTAATCTGCTAGAGGACATAACACTCCAACAATGACTGAAAATGTGGTTCATGCATGATGGAGCCTCAGCCCATTTTCTTTGAAATGTGAGAGGATACCTCAAATAGACATTTAATCCTCAATACATTGGTTGGTGCGGTCCAGTACATTGGCCAGCTTGTTTTCTTGATCTTAATCAATTCATATATTTGCATGTGGGCGTGGGGAGCAGGCGTATGGTTTATTTTTATCATTTTTGAAGTCGAATGGCAACTTGTAAGAAGCCACAAAAAGTACCATTTCTGACACTGTTAAAAACCTGCTAGACACTGACATCATTTTCTTGGGGGGGGGGGGGGGGGGGGGACACCACCAGACTACAACATATTGTTTTGCTTACAGGTGAGAGCTATGGGAAGGCTGTGGCCCACTCGTCCCCCAGATATGGGCACCCTTAACTACAGGAGTACATTATCAATATCTGCGAGAGCATCCGTGACCAACTTGGAGTTTTTTTTTTTTAAGAGAGAGCCTCATTATGCGAGACAACCAACAGAAGCAGGCTTTGCCGTTAATGGACACCACATTGAGCACCTCCTTTAGTGGTGACTCACAAGTGCAGGTTGTATATAAGCAGATTAAATTAGACATTCTGCTATTTCACAATAACAGAATAAGGTGTTCTCATTTTTTTACTGCTCTCTACAGTTCGTTCACAGAGTTTATAGTAAAAGAAATGTGTTTCACAGTTTTGCAAGATGAACAAGTGCTCACAACTCTTAATGTATACATTCTAAGAGTCCATGTTTACTGGACTTTTTTCCTTCTTTTGGTCCATACTATCACTTCTCAAAATACAGAATACTTTTTTTTAACATACTGTATATAGAATACAGATGGCATTACCCTTACCTATTTTGTGTCATTGCCCTGAACGGTTAATAATTTGCATATCCAAGCACACACCATACCCTCCGTGCTAATCTCATGTTTGCTGTGTGACATCTTCTTGGTATTGCAATTTTAATGGCACCCTGCATTAGACTAATTGAGGACCAGTTTCACAAAACTCAACAACAAACTTTGCAAATACGGGATAATATGTATTTGTGTACTTCTAAATATGACAAATCCATTGCAGTAAACAGATTTTATCAATAATTACTATTTACCTATTTAATCTCGCACACAAAAATGTTAATTTTTTCTAAACTCAACATCTATAAATAACAAATTTTGCCAAAAGTGAATACCTACTGCTTGTGGTAGACATTTATTGTTAGTTTCTGACAAAGTAGCTCACTACTTCCCAACCATGGACCACAGTTACATGGCCCCTGACAGTCTATTTGGTACCACTGAAAAGGAATTGGAATTGGGAACACTTTAAGCCATAACCTTACCGTCACATTATCATGAAGTTCTAGGCCTCCGTGGTACATGTAGAGTTCACGGAAAGGCCTGGCAACTGCACAATTTCAAGACCATTGTTAACAAATTAATGAAAATGAAGTTACCATTTAAAATGTCTTTATACAGAGACACACACTGAAGCACCAAATAAACTGGTATAGGCATGCATTTTCAAATACAGAGATATGTAAACAGGCAGAATACGACACTGTGGTTGGCAACACCTATATAAGACAACAAGTGTCTGACGCAGTTGTTATATCAGTTACTGCTGCTACAATGGCAGGTTATCAAGACTTAATTGAGTCTGAATATGGTGTTGGAGTTGGTGTACAAGCGATGGGATGCATCATCTCTGAGGTAGCAATGAAGTGATGTTCCAATACGACCATTTCACAAGTGTATCATGAATGCAGTAAAACATCAAATCTCTGACATGGCTGAGGCCGGAGAAAGATCCTGCAAAAGTGGGACCAATGCTGATTGAAGAGAATAGTCCAGTGCAGCAGAAACACAACCCTTCTGGAAATTGCTGAAGATTTCAATGCTGGTCCATCAACAAGTGTCAACATGCGAACCCTTCAACAAAACATAATTGATATAGGCTTTTGGAGCTGAAGGCCCACTCGTATACCCTTGATAACTGCATGACGCAAACTTTACACCTCGCCTGGGCCTGCCAACACTGACATTGGACTGTTTGTGATTGGAAAGATGTTGCTGGCTGGATGACTCTTACTTCAAATTGTATTGACCAGATGGACATGTACCAGTATGGAGACAACCTCATGAATCCATGAACCCTGCATGTCAGCAGGGGACTGTTCAAGCATGTGGAGACTCTGTAATGGTGTGGGGCATCTATATAGGATCCTGATATGTCTGGATACAATTCTGACAGGTGACACATACGTAAGCATCCTGTCTGATCACCTGCATCAATGCACAATGCATCCACTGTGCATTCCGATGGACTTGGACAATTCTAACAGGATAATGTGACACCCCACACATCCAGAACTGCTACAGATTGGCTCCAGGAACTCTCTTCTGAGTTTAAATGCTTCTGCTGGCCACCAAATTCCCCAGACATGAACATTATTGAGCATATCTGGGATGCCTTGAATGTACTATTCAGAAGAGATCTCCACCCCCTTGTATTTATGGAGAGCCCTGCAGGATTCATGGTGTCAGTTCCCTGAAGTGAAGAAGTTGCTGAAGTGAAGAAGTTGTTGAAGTGAAGAAAAATAATAGAGATGGTTCCAAGGACATTTGAGCATTAGCTGTAATAAACCACAGACACCGTGTGTAAGTCTCAAAAAAGCTGACAATGTAAAGAAACTAAACAGATTTTTTGATATATCATCAGAAGAAGTTTGAGAGGCCTACGGGGAAGGCTTGAGAGTGATGTGATGAACATGACAATGAAGATAATGAACTACAGTACCTTAATGAACAAATTTTTTTATTAATTAATATTTTTTGAAGAGGTTAAAATAAACTACAACATTACTGCTATAAAACAATTCATCTGTAGACGTTCAGTTTTCGAAAAAATTCATGATACAATTTTGTAAGACAAAATGAATGTATACTGTTCAAGTAATTCAATAAAATGTGTTCTTTTTGTAGTTATTGAATTTTGTGAAAACAGTCCTCAGTTACAATGCACACTCAGAGGTAACTAAGCAGGGCTCTATATGTGAATTTAACAAAAGAAACCATAACTAATGGTATAAGGGGGTGTACCTTCTGTCACCCATTGCAAAATGAGTTCCCAGCTATAGTTGTGGATGTGGAATGAATGAATGAATGATCATCATCATCAGTGTTCTGCCAAAAGGCAGATTTTCACATGGTAGGTCTCCAGGCTGTCCAGTCTTCTGCCATCCTCTTCAGGTCTGCATAATTTCCTCTTCTCTTTATGTTGTCTATCATCTTGTATCTGCTTCTTCCTCTCAGTCTTCTCCCACAAACCAATCCTTCCAAAGCATCTGCTAGCAAGCACTCCCTTCTCATTGAATGTCCCAACCAGTTCTTTTTCCTTTCTCTTACAACCTTCAGCAGACATCTTCTCTCACCAACCCTTTCCAGTACTCTTTCATTACTCACTCCTTCCATCCAGCTTATTCTCTCCATTCTCCTCCACATCCATATCTCAAATGCTTCTAACCTTTTTTCATCCTCTCATCTCAGCATCCATGTTTCTCCCCCATATAATGCCACACTCCAGACAAAACATTTGCCAAGATTTTTCCGTTGACCTTATCTAATCTGCCACATAAGAGTCTCCTCTGTCTGTTGAATACCCCCTCCGCCATGACAAATTCGAGTTTTCTCACCTCCTGGTGACATCTCAAGTCTTCAGTTATTGTGCTTCCAAGATATTTAAATGCACTTACTTGGCTAATGGTAGATTGTCCTATTTTAATATTGGACAGTCTGTGTCTTGTACTGATGTCCATACTCTTTGTTTTTGCTGTGTTTATTTGCATCCCATATTGCACACAAGCTTCATCAGCATGTTATTCACTGTCCGCTCACTTTCTGCCACTGATACCATGTCATCAGCAAATGTTATACATTCTATTCTCTTTCCACCAATACATATTCCTCTTTTCCCATCTAAGCCTTTCACAGTAACCTCTTCAAGGGATGCATTAAACAACAGTGGGGAAAGGAAACAACCTTGTCGAACACCTCGTCCAGTGCTGCTTCCTTTTGAAATTTCATTTGCAATCCTTATTTTTACTTTCTGGTGTAAATATAGATTCTGTATCAGTTGTCTCTTTTTCCAATCTACTCCTTTCCTCTTCAAAATATCCATGAGTTTGTTCCATTGAACTCTATCAAAAGCCTTTTCTAAATCTATAAAAACAGCAAAGATTTCTCTACCTTTTTCCATATATCTTTCCCCTATAGTTCTTAACAGGCCAACGGCATTACTTGTTCCTTTTCTTCTTCTAAATCTGAACTGCTCCTATGCAATCCCTCTATCCAGCTTGCCTTATAGCCATCTATTCAACACTCTCAGCAAGCCTTTAGCTGCATGAGAAATTACGTCTGATGATCCTATGCTCTTCACATTTTTTAGTGTTTCTCTTTTTCTCTATTGGTATTATAACTGTTGCAAGAAGTTCTCAAGCCATTCCCCTATGTCATATATCTTGTTACAGATGTAGACTGTTTCTTTTCTCGCCTTGTTTCCCAGACTCTTCAACAGTTCTGCTGGCAAATCATCAAATCCACATGCCTTCCTATTCTTCATCTCCTTCAGTGCCTTTATTACTTCTGCTTCCAAGGTGGTGAATCCCTTCCCATCTTGCGGAACATATTGCTCCACTTCAACCTTAATTTCACTTTGTATTTCATCCCCTTTATACAGACATTCAATGTATTCTTGCCATCTGTTCAAACCCTCCTGTGGTTCTTCTGCTAGAGTACCATCCACTCTTTCTATTTCAATGTTATTCCTCTTTCTTTTATATCCAAAAACTATCTCACTAGCCGGTCTATACATCATTTCATACTTTCCCTCTTTCTCCATTTTCTCTATTTCGTCGCATTTCTGTTTCATCCATTTTTTTCTTGCTTCTTCAGTTTCTCTTCTTAATCCACTATTCAGTTTCGTGTACCTCTTTTTGCCTTCTTCAGTTTCTACATTTTTCCACTTCCTCCACTCGTCCATCTTTTTCAACATGATTCTGTTATCCATTCTTTCCTGGTACTTTGGGATACATTCTTTCCTGGTACTTTGGGATACTCTAATTCCTAGTACTGCTTTGGCAGAGTCCATGAGTCCTCCCCTAATTTTTATCCTTTTGTCATTAATACTTTCATCAACACTACCTCTTTCCCATTTTTCTGTAAATCTGTTTTCCAAATCTGATGCCTTTCATACCTCTTAGAGTCTTTCTATGTTTAGTCTTTCTTTTGCTTTACCTCTCCAGACTTTTTTCAACTTCACTTGTGTTTCTCCCGCTACTGGGTTGTGGTCTGAATTGATATCCACTCCTGAATAAGCTTTAGCATTCTTGAAACAGTTCCTAAGCCTTTTTTGTATCAGGCTGCAGTCCAACCGATATCTTTCTCTATTCAAATTTGATATGCATGTGTAACGTCACTTTTTGTGGTGTTCAAATAATGTGTTACCCACTGCTAATGAATTTTCTTAATAGAAACTAATTAGTCATTCACCTCTTTCATTTATTATTCCTAATCCAAATTTTCCTACTGTATCTTCGTCTCTTCCTTCACCCACCACTGCATTCCAGTCCCCCATGATGATAATGCAGGCATTTCTATTTTCTTTCTCGATGAGTTCTTGCATTTTCTTATAATATTCTTCCACTTCCTCATCTCTATGCTGCCTGGTTGGCATATATATACCTGTATTAACACCAAACCTTTCGAACAACCGTTCAGTCATAGCATCATCATAACTCTTCCATCAATATACTGTACCTTCATTACCTTATTTTTCAGCTTTTGCTCTATCAATATTCCTTTCACTACTCGTGATTTCCCCTGAGTAAAAGAGCTTATAATCTCCACTTTCTATCTCACCACTCTCTCCCCATCTCATTTTGCACAAACCGAGGTCATCTAATCTGTTCCTTTTATCTCCTGTTTTGCATTCTCTAGCTTTCCTGTTTGCAGTAGTCTCCTCACATTCCATATTCCAATCCTTATCTTGCCTTCCTTCACTGTCCCTTTCTTCCTTTCAAATATGTCTACTCTCAATCTGTTCCCCTCTGAATGAGGGGAAGTTTTAACTCTGGAATCTTTCACATGGAGAGATGTACCATGTACTGTTTGGGAATGTAATGCGGTAGTTTCCCGTTACTTTCCACGTAGGTAGTAGGATAGCCAGTCTAAAATCAGCTGCTCACTATGAATCAGACGCTGTCTGTAGCTGCCCCTCTGGGGTACAGCCGCTACTTGTACTCTTTTGTACCCAAAGAGAAAAGGTGCCTCTTCTGCCAGCTTCACCGTTCTGAAAGAGTCTTTCTCTGCTGTCACTGCCGTTGAGGTCTTATACATATACCAGGAAATGACAGGAAAAGGACATGGTGAGGACAGGTTTGGGATATGAAACGGGGAGCGACAGGCCATTGTGGAACACACTTTGTCTATTGTCTAGCTCCTCCCCTTTGGCCTGTCCAGCTTGGGTGACCCTTCTGGTACCTAAGCTCCTGCCGGCATAGCCCTCCAGATTCAAGGCACGCAAACCTGCTCGCCCAGTGCTACATTGAGGCAGTGTCCCCTGAGGAGGAATGAATTCACAAGGAGATAATAAAAAGCTGTTGGTCTATCAGTTTAATTGTTGTGCTTGCAAACTAGTGACAGGAATAATATGCAGAAGAACGGGAAGAAAAACTGAAGACTTAGGCATAAAAGGTGCTAAAGTTACCGGATAGATGAAGTACAAAATGGAAAGGTACTATGAGTGAACTTCATTTTCACCACAGTCTAAGTATCACACAATTTATTTATTTACAACTGGTGCTTCAACAATACTGGATTAATTTCATTTCATTTCATTTTATTATCTTCCGTATATCATTTACATGATGTAGGAATTGTCACAAAAAAGTTATCATACTAGTACAAGTACTACAGACATAATAATAGAATATCACTTTCAACGCATTTTTTAAAAGTACAAGTTTAGACATACAAAGTAAAATTTGTTACCTTAGACTGTTGCAGAGTTTTACTAAGGCTGTTTCTATCTGACCGCAAGGCTTCTATCGTGTCCTGTTGCTTTGAGAACTTAATTTCAGCATCGGCCAGTTGCTTCTTTTGATCAATAATAGTCATCTGTTTGAACTGCACATCCTCCATGGTCTCTTGCATTTTCCTTGTCAGTTCAATCCCTTCTGCAATGTGCCTGTGTACAAAAAGAGGGAAAACTGATATTTTTCCTTGAAAAATATTATATAAAGGTTGCAATAATGGGAAATATAGTATGGAAGATAATATGTGTAATTTACAATATGAATAATTTATGAGTAAAGATAACAACTCACTGAATAGTAGAGGCATTGAGGCATCAACAGGTGCATATTATAAGACTGAAAACTGGCTAGCTTTTAGGCAAACACTTTCTTGAGCTTGGTGATGACAGAGAGCAGTGGACTGGTAGGGAGTGACAGAACAGAGGAAGGGGAGACTGGGGAAAAGGCTGCGGGCATGAGATAAATGAAGTTGGTCCTGGGGCCATATGGATGTTGATGTCAGGCAGGAGGTTAGTGGAGATAGAAGTGAGGAGGATTACCGGGTTGGTTGCACCAATAGTCACACCCATTCAGCAATAGTTCATTTATTAACCTTAACACATACAAGGATCACAAAGAACTGAACTGAACATGGTGGAACAGCCAAAGATAATGCTTAGAGTCCAAAGATGAATGCATATCGATGTTCGATGTTGGTGTCAATTTCATCAGCACCACATAGCCGCCGCACCCCCCCCTTCCCCTCCCCCTCCCCCCGCAGTATGGAGTATTCTTGAGAGGCCGTGGGGGGGGGGGGTGACTATGGCGTCAGCAGGGTGGACCGTGGGAGCCGGACAACGGACACCTCGACAGCGTCGTCGGGGAGCTGTGTGGGTAGATGTTGTGAAGGAAGGTTCAGCCACCGAACCTGGAAGTTGTTGAAGCGAGCCGGGAGTCGTACTGGTCGTACAGCGACAGGTAGGCCGGCAGTTTGCGGGTGGAACAGAGCGACAACAATGATGTCTCCAGTGGGCATGGCAAACACATGAAGCATGTCCACTGGGGAGCATGTGGTCACTTGACAGAGTGCGTGAGACCAGAGTAGAGGGCGAGGTCAGAGGAGAGCTGAAAGACACTCGACGGAGTGTGTAAGTCCGACGTGGAGGGAGTGGTCGGAGCGTCGTGAGCCATGACAGTGAGTGGCGTGGTCGTGGCCTGAATGGGGGTAGAAGAAGGCTCGACATGAGCAGGCCTAAGTCTGTTGAGAGAGACTGTAACAGCTGAATCTTTCATCTGGATGTCATACATGTTGGCTGAGCCCCGGAAACTTGGTACGAGCTGGTATATGGAGGTTGGAGGGGAGCACGGACAGTGTCATCTCGGAGCATGACGTACTCGCAATTGTCTAGAGATTTTGGGACGTGAACCTTAAGGTGGGAATGGCTGGCAGGCTGAGGGATATGGAGGTTGATGAAGTGGCGTCTGACGCGGTTCACGAAGGAAGGTAAGTCAGACTGAGGGAGAGAAGTGAAAGGGCTCACAAGTTCGCCAGGGAGAACAATGTTCTGGCTGTATACGAACTCGGCTACTGTGCCTTTGAGGTCTTCCTTATAAATCACACAAATGCCGAGTAGCACAAGGGGAAGGGCCTCCACCCATAGAGAGTCGTAGCATCGAAGAGCCACCTTGAAAGTGCAGTGCCAGCGCTCAACTAGCCCGTTACTTTCCGGGTCACATGCTGTGGTACAGATGCGCTGGTTGCCGAAAATGTTACAAATCCCATTGAACAGTCAGCTGGACATCCGAAACGCAATACCCATGACTCGACGAAAGCTCGAGCAAGAGTTTCTGCCGTAATATTGGGGAGGGGGACAGCCTCGACCCAGCGAGTTGTTCGGTCAATAGACGAGAGAACATAATGAAAGCCATTAGAGGGGGAGAGAGGGCCGACAATGTCAATATGAATATGCTGGAAACGCCCAGGAGGGATCGAAAAAGCGCCGAGGGGGGGTGAAGTGTGGTTGTGTACTTTGCAGCGTTGGCACACGACGCAGGAGCGTGCCCATTGCTGGCAGTCCTTGTTGACATTTCCCCACACAAAGCACTCCGCTACAAGGCAGGTGGACGCACGAACACCGGGGTGGGCTAAATTATGCAGTGCGTTGAAGACAGCTCGACAGAGCATGGTTGGGATGAGGGGGCGTAACGTGCCCGTACTTTCGTCGCACCAGATCTCACCAGAAATGCCAGGGAAGGTGGTGTGGACGAAGTGTAGTGAAGAAGTAGAGTCTGAAATCGGGTTTTGTGTTTCCTCGTCGTCGGGTTGGAGGTTAGGCAGTTCAGAGAGATCTAACAGCGAATGGACGGCGTCAACTCGTGAAAGGAAATCAGTAACTATATTGTCAGCACCCTTTATGTGTCTGACATTGGTGGTGAACTGAGATATAAAGTCCATGTATCTGAAGCGGCAAGGAGGCGGGTCAGCTGGCGGGTTTGTAATGGCCGCAACCAGGGGTTTGTGGTCCGTTAAAACATAGAAAGGACATCCCTCAACATCAGTCTTAAAATGCTTAATTGCTTCGTAGACCACGAGCAACTCCCTGTCAAACGCAGAATATTTCCGTTGTGCACTGGTGAGCTTGCGCGAGAAGAACTGTAGAGGCGAAGTTTGGCCATCGATTGTCTGTCTAAGGACAGCTCCGATGGCAGTATCGCTCACATCTGTGGTGATGAAAAGCTGTGCATTGGGATGAGGATGCGTGATGGTGCAGTCCTCGGCAAGAAGATTTTTGAGGGCAGTGAAAGAGTCAGTCATAGCAGGGGTCCATGGAACGGGCCGAGGTCCAGAAGTGTTGGTGCCTGCCAAGGCGTCCGTCAGTGGAGCCTGAATCTCCGTAGCCTGAGGTAGATGTCATCAATAATAATTAACCGTCCCCAGAAAGCGCTGGAGCTCTTTGAATGACGAAGGTCTGAGTAGGTTTAGTATTGTTAGTACTTTCTCAGGGGGCGATAAAATGCCGTCGGCAGAGACCATAAAACCAAGAAAAGTGACAGTGGGTTGATGTCCTGGTTGGTCTCGATGCCTGTTGTCATGAGAGTGTTCATAACAGTTTGTACATGTCGAATTTTGTCCTCGACGAGGAGCTGAACACAAGAATGTCATCAAGATATGCAAAGCAGAATTTTAGGTCGAATAGCACTTCATTGATGAAGCGTTGCCAGGTCTGGGTTGCGTTTTTCAGACCGAAGGGCACGAATCGAACCTGAAATAACACAATCGGGGTGGTGACTGCTGTCTTCTCGATGTCTTCAGGTGCCATGGGGATCTGGTGGTAGGCCCGTTTGCAATCAATGACAGAGAATGTGGTAAAGTCGGGAATGTAGGTGTCCATAATTGTTCGTGCATTTAGTCGACGGTAGTCTCCGCACATGTGCCAGAACCCATCTTTCTTGGGTGTCATATGTATGGGCGTAGACCAGAAAGCCTAAATCAGGATGCCCAGACGCAGGATTGAACTGCCATCCTCCCTAATGCGAGTCCAGTGTGCTACCACTGCGCCACCTCGCTAGGTGTCGGTTCAAGAACACGTGACGCTTGTCGCGCATGCACACTTGTGTCCGGCTGAGTGTCAAACGCTGCCGTGTTAGGAGGGTGAGGCCCTGCAGAGCTGCCAGTACACGTTATGGCAGTCTTGATAGCACAGTTGCGAGGGGTAGCAGGAGGTAAACACACGGGGGCTAGATTGCTGCGATTGCAAGCAGATTCGGCGCACTTACTGACCTTGCTTTATCCTTGCTGTAGTGTCTGTAATTCCTTTGCTGCATTGGAGAGCTGGAGCTGTGTTTCGTGGAGCCGGAGGGAGGGCTCAGAGTTTTCCTTGCGTAGGCGAGCGACGTGTTCAAGCTCGACAAGGCACTTGTGCGTGGTTTCTTGTAACGTCGTCGACATAAACAGGCACGTACGGATGAGATGAGCCCGGACCGATGTGTCACGGGTGGGGTTTCACGACGGAACACAGGGGAAGTGAGTCTCGGACGGATGATGAAACACGGTGTTTCACACTAGGTCCGGTGAAAGTTTGTGGTGTCGCAAGAAGTCAATGCCTAGTATAGGTTCGTCAATTTCGCACACTAAAGAAGTCCACTCGAGTTTGCAGTTTGCGGAGAGTGAGATGATGTGGGTAGTTGAACCCGAGCATTGTAGTTTAGTTGAATTGACGGCTTGCAGTGAAGTATGATGAGGGCGGATGTTCAACGACGCCAAGGACGTAGGCAGCAGTGAAACATCAGCGCCTGTGTCCACTAGGAAAAGGTATCCCTACGAAATGTCTTTAATGTAAAGTCGTCTGCAATTATCCGGTCGTTCCCCGACAGAATGGAGCACTGGGTGGTGCCTGTCGTGTTGTGCGCAGGAGGCAGCACCTAGACATACCTGCGAGTGGCGTTTTGGAAGTAGCAGGGTGGTCTGCAGTTCCATGCCACCTCACCAAACCGTGTGTGGAAGTAACAGTACGGGTAGTGCGGTTGCATTTCCTGCGGAAAGTTCATTGCCAGTGGTGGTGGCCAGGGTTCGGTGGCCGCAGCAGGTTCGGTCGCAGGAGAGGGTGTGACTGTGGGTGGAGCCGGTCACGTCCCAGTTGCTTGTTTATTGCTTCCCGTAGCGAGCGGAACGGTCGGCTCAGTACAGCCCCGGCCACATGGCGATGAGCCTGAACCTGAGACTTGTCAGGTAGGCAGTCGCTGGCGAAATATGGCAGTGATGCATCGTGTAGCTTGTCAGCAATTGTCATTCTTTGCTCGACAGGTTCAGGAGACCTTTGAGCCAGAGCAAAGCGGATGTGAGGAGATAGTTTATCTGACCAGATGGCGAGGAGAGCTGTGTCAGAGAATAGATCGGCGCTGACCAGGGCACGTAGCCATCTCCAGAGCTGGGAAGATTTGTCGTTGCCTAGTCGCTCGACATGGAGCACTTGCCATATTGGTGCCTCAGTTGAGCGTGCAAGCCAACGTAGAACTGTCTTTTTGGCTAGAGTGTACCGGTTGATGAGTCCGGGGCGTCGACCAGGTCAGAAATCGAGTCCTCCTGGTCGTGCAGGTGGGTGATGAGGCACAGAAACTCGTCGAGTTTGTAATGGTTGAACACTTCGTCCACAATTTTGAACCAGGTTGTTGCTCTGTCGGGATTAAACGGCAGCAGCATTGGTAAGCGTTGTAGAATTTTCGGAAGAGCAGGTCGAGTTGAGTTTGTCGGGGCACTGCCTGAATCGAGCAGTTGTTGCTGTAGTATTCCAGGAGAGTGTGCCTCCAGGGGATGTGGCAACGATGGGTGTTCGGGTGGCAGCATGAAGGTGACACGTTGTGGTCGAGTGCGATCTGTCGCAACGCGGAATCCTGATGCAGGTGAGACACCGTAATGTATCGGTTGCGGTTTTGGAAGCTCAACATGTTGCATGTGTGTTCGGATTGATGCGTCACAGAAGACTGACGCAGATGAGGCACCGAGATGTGCCGAGAACAGTAGTGGAAGCTCGACTGGAGCCGGCACAGGGGCGACAGGTGAGAAAAAGTTCAAAATTTGAGAACGCATGTTGGTCCGTGGAAAGCACGACATATGATCAGAGCCAGGGCCACCTGTGTTGCAGGGAGGCTGCGGAGGTCTGGGCTGTCCAGAAGCACAGTGTGGGAAATGATGTTGAATGTGGGACGGAATGTGTGAATGTTCACTGTTCGTAGTCACTCCACTCAAAACGGTGTGCGGATAAGGTGATGTCGTGGCATAAAACACTGAGGCGTAGCAGTGGGATGGAGGCTGAGGTCAGGTACAGTTAGTGTTACTGTTCCTGTTGCAGGCCGAGGTATCGAAGTAGGAAGGCGTGTGCTGATGTTGAACCAAGGCAGGCGCAGGTGTGGTCGGATGCTGAGGAGGTAGACCTGTGAACGAAGCAGTTCTGGCCACGTGGCAGGTATCCGCTCAGTACTGCACGGATTGTGGCATGGCAAATTGTTGTCCTGGCAGTAGGAGGTTGTCCGACGAAGCATTGGTCCTGCACTGCACGGAGATCCGTAAGAGGTAACTGTACAGTCAATGAGGGAGGGCACGTGTGCGGGAACAAAGGTGTTTGATAGCCAGAGTCATGCGCACTCCTAACCTCACTTATTGTTGCAGGCTCGAAATGTCCGGCGAAATTGGCGCAATCATGGAGTGAGAGGCATCGTGTTGCAGTCCTGGCGGGTGTACATCGCCCACAACACGATGCATGTCGATCACAAAATCCAGTGTTAGGTGCTGGACTGAAGTCATTGTTCAAATGCTGTGTCAATGTAATACACGCGAAAATAACCGACGCGGGGGTTGCGGACACAGTGAAACGGCGAAAATGGGAGACGTTACAACTCAGGGTCACCAGTGAGGAGGATTACCAGGTTGGTTGCACCAACAATCACAGCCACCTAGCAATAGCTCATTTATTAACCTTAACACATACAAGGATCGCAAAGAACTGAACTGAACACAGTGGAACAGGCAAAGATAATTCTTAGAGTCCAAAGATGAATGCATATTGATGTTGGCGTCGATTTCATCAGAGCCACAGAAGCCAGGAGGAAGACAGAAGCAAAGGATGTATAGAAAGACAACTCCCATCTACATAGTTCAGAGAACCAGGTATTGGTGGGGGGGATGGGGCTGAGGAGGAGAGGAGCAACCCATTGGGCATGAGTTACTCAGCAGCTGTTGCAACAGAGCCTGTTGTTCACAGCAGTGTGTTCAACTCTGATTGGGCCTACAGTTTTCAGTGGAGACTGAATGATGGTCGCACCCATATGGGATGCTGCACAGAAATTGCACGAGACCTTGACATCGTTGTTCTCATAGGTACTCTGCCTCTGGTGTAGTAGCATAAGGCAATGGATAAATAAAAACTGAATAGAGTATGTGATGAGCAGCAGGCAAGCACATCAAAAAAGACAGAAAATATTGTCAGATGTAAAACACACGCAGAGAGAGAGAGCGAGAGAGAGAGAGAGAGAGAGAGAGAGAAATAGAGAGAATGTCACTGGTGTCTCCCAACACTGCCATCTCCAATGGCCAGTGGCAAGGAAACACATGGTGACCCAAAAGTCCGTTAATATTTAGAAATACAGTAACCTATGAAATAATGTAGGTAGAGAGGTAAAAATTGACACACATGTCAGAAATGACATGGGGTTTTATTGAAACCAAAAACGAGTTCGGAAATTGAATAACAGAGGGAGCTGTATAACAACACATCAGTGATGCTGTGTGAGAATTGTGTATAAAATGAGCTGTGGTAAGAGGGAAAGTCAGATGTTCCACCAATCACAGCATGTTTGGTACCAGAGAAGGTAGTGTTAGTGAAGCTTCATTAGCAGAATGGAGAATATACTACTGCAGCTTTACAGTCCTACAAAAAGGGTGTTCGAATAGGTAATGCCCTTGATTTAAAGTCACTTATTCTTGTACAAAAAGGTGTGCATTATTCACGAACACACATTTTCAATAACTTACCAGCAGCCATGTGTGTAAGTACAATCTAACGTCTACACCATTTCAGCGTAGTAACGTGTTCACTGCAAATAAGTATTATAGTAGTTCTATTACATGTTTGTTACCTTACAAACAAAAAATTTAAAAAAATCATTTTAAAAAAATTTAATTCAGTGCATTAATGCGATCTTAGTAAATGACTGTTTGTAAAATGATTCTTTCATACAGTGTTCATTAAAAAAAATGACAATCATTCCACTTGGGACCTGTGGAAGGTACATTAGCTTATTTGTTTCAGTTGTAAATTTTTATCATGTATTATTGTTTTTCTGACATGTTCTACATCCTGGAGGACCTCCTCACTACGAATCAATTGGAATGAAAGTAAATCTAATCTTGTGACAAGTGTCACTGTGAAGAAAATGATCAGGAAGTTCAAATGGCTCTGAGCACTATTGGACTTAACATCTGAGGTCATCAGTCCCCTAGAACTTAGAACTACTTAAACCTAACTAACCTAAGGACATCACACACATCCATGCCCGATGCGGAATTTGAACCTGCGACCGTAGCAATCGCGCAGTTCTGGACTAAAGTGCCTAGAACCGCTCAGCCACAACGGCCAGCAGGAAGTTCAAAGCCACCATTTGTTTAGACAGCTGCTCCCATGGTGAATGACCGGAAGCAAGTGCACTGCTGCTCAGACATTTCAGGAGATAATGGAGACTTTAGCAGGTTCATCTCCACTCGCTGAAGTCAGTGTTCACTAAGTCTTAAGTTGCACCGGCATTCCACCCACTACTGTTTGGAGGCACTAAAACATACCCCCAATGCTATCCGTACCAAATCCAGCATCATCGTGAACTGTTAGCTGCCGATGTTGTGATGTGAGAGCATTTGTTGTGTGAGCACCACAGAAAATGGGAGAAAATGACATTGGTTGTCTAACGTGTCATGAACCAACAAAGCCCATTTTACATCCCAAGAGTCTGTCAACAATTACAACTGCAGAATTTCAGCAACCTAAAATCCTAGAACTGTCATAGAAAACCCACTGCATGACGAGAAAGTCATGGGGCAGTGTGGGTTTACAACATCAATTGTGACCAGTCCCTTTTTCTTCAAGGAAGTGCAGTGTGCTGCTTTTCAAACTATCAGTGTGATGGTTGCAAGGTATGCAAACATGTAACAGAATTGCATCAACCCTTCCTTGGCTGATAAACACTTGCTGGAAGGTATGAGTTTTATGCAGGGTGGTACTCCACCCCACACAGCTACAGACGTGAAAGACCTCTTGCATGTTCATTTGGTGAGAATCATGTACTGAGCTGCCACTTTCCACCGTGCTTCGCCTCCCAGTTCCCCAGATGTTAACCAGTTTGATTATTATTCGTTGTGGTGATACCAGAAGTCACAAGTCTACCATGATCGTGCTGCCTCATTGGGGTTACTAAAACACGACATCCGTAGCCAATTTCTCACTGTACCTAATGATATCCTGTACAATGCTGTTCACAACACTGTCCCTACACTACAGGTATTGTTGAGAATGACACCTGACATGACGAACATTTGCTATAAAGAATATTATCCATGCTACATATCAACTGTCATGCTAATTATTGCTTTTGTATCATATGAAGCACCACCTGTTAGCCTTTTGTGCATTTTTTTGGTTTCAATAAAACCCTATGTTACTTCCAACACTTGTGTCAATTTTTATCCTATATTAGTCCATGATGTATCGAATTTTCAAATGTTAATGGACTTCTGGGTCACACAGCAGAATGACAAGAGGTAGGAAAGTGGCTTGTAGGTGTTAGGAAATATCATCCCAGCATGGAAAATTAGCTACATTCAGCGGCTGGTTGGGAGATAAGCATGCTGGGAGGAACTGTTTTCTTGTTCATCATCACTCTTCAGACTTGCTCAATGCGGTCCACTGTGATTTCCTCTCCTGTACCAAACTCTTCATCTCATGTTAGCACTTACACCCAATGTCTTCAATTATTTCTTGGACATATTTCTGTCTCTGCTTTTGCGACAATTTTTCCCGTGTTTTCTTACAGCACCATGAAGTTATTCCGCGATGCCTGAAAATGTCTCATCATCCTGTAGTGGTTAGCACACTGGACTCGCATTCGGAAGGACGACGGTTCAATCCCACGTCCGGCCATCCTGATTTAGGTTTTCCGTGATTTCCCTATATCACTTCAGGCAAATGCCGGGATGGTTCCTTTGAAAGGGCACGGCCGATTTCCTTCCCCATCCTTCCCTAACCCGAGCTTGTGCTCCGTCTCTAATGACCTCGTTGTCGACGGGACGTTAAACACGAATCTCCTCCTCCTCCTCCTCCTCCTGTGCCTTCTAGTTAATGTTCTCTGCTTATCACTTTCCCCACTGATTCTGCTGAGACAGTTCTCATTTCTCATATTATCAGTCCACTTAATTTTCAATATCCATCTGTAACACTCATTTCAAACACTTCGACACTTTTCTTTTCCACTTTTTGTCAAAGTCAATAATTTACCTCCATACAGTACTGTGTTCCAGATGTGAACTCATCAGAAAGTTCCTCCTCAGATTAAAGTCTATGTTTGTTGCCAGTACACATCTTTTGTATGGAATGCTCTCTTTTCCTGTGCTAGTCTGCTGCTTACAACCTCCTTGTTCCATCCATCATGAGTTATTTTGCTTCCTCCAAGGTAGCAAAAGTACAGTTTCCCCTACAACACCATCCGTAATTTGATGTTAAATTTATTCGTATACATATTTCTGCTACTCCTCATTACTTTAATCTTCCTTTGGTTCATTCTCAGTCAATTGCTTTGCTCATCAGACTGTCCATTCCATTCAGTAGGACTTTAATTCTTTCTCACTTTCACTGGGTACAGCAATATCAGTAAATCCAATAATTAATATTCTTTCACTGTGAGTTTTAACCCTGTCCTCAGCCTTTTTTTTTTTTTTTTATTACCTACATAAAATAACGTCTGTGAATAAGTGTATCACTATTGAATTTTGGGATATCACTAGTTTCAAATAAAAGTAGAGATAACGTATACAAGGGTGGTTTGAAAAGTACGGGTAAATTTCCACGAATGAATGGCACATTTTTGTCACACCTTCACGGTAGGTAAACTCAATTATTCCGAGGATCATAAAAAGAATTTCAACAATGTACAGTTCAATGTTGACAGTCTTCTGAACTAGTCAGTGTGTCAACTGCAATAGAAAAAGGAGAAAACCCGGCTTTGTGCTGTCATTAAACATTTTCATTCAAAGGATTGGGCTGCTGCACAGATCAAAACAGAATTGGATGAAGTTCACAGGGACTCTGCACCCTCACTGAAGATGAAGCACTTCCGGTCATTCAACTGAGGCCACCACAAAGGAAACTGTTGACAAAATCCACAATGTAGTAATGCAAGACTGCTGAATAAAAATTCCTGAGATTGCTGAGACTGTAGGCATCATCATAATAAGCTGCTTGGAGAATTGACTATAAAGAAGCTGGGTGTGAGGTATGTACCACAATTGCTCACAGCTAACCAAAAGCACATCCGGCACAACATTCCAACACAACATCTGGTAATGTTTAATCGCAATTCACGGGACTTTTTGTGCGAATTTGTGACTGTTGAGAAACCTGGATCCATCACTACACACCAGAGTCACAATGGCAGTCTACACAGAAGACAACAACTGGTGAAAGTGCACTGAAGAAAGCAGAGACCATTTTGTCAGATGGTAAGGTGACGGTCACTGTTTTTTGTAATTCCCTAGGAATAATCCTCATAGATTACTTGGAAAAAGGGAGAACCATAACTGGATCACATTATGCTTTATTGTTGGATTGTCTGAAACTTGCATTGCTTGAAAAATGACAAATGTTGGCTAGCAAAAGAAAGTGATTTTTCACTAAGATAATGCACCATCCCACACATCAGCAACAACAATGGCAAAAGTGCATGAATTGGCTTTGAAATGGCTGCTCATCCACCCTATTCACCAGACTTAACCCCACGTGACTTCTTCCTGTTTCCTAACTTTGGTTTGTTGGGAAGAAATATCCACCACATGAGATAATGATAGTTGCAGTCAATCAATACTTTGCAGTGTTTGACAGGACCTATTTTTCCCACGGGATGAAAAAGCTGGAGGATCGCCGGAGCAAGTTTAAATTGCTCAAAGGAGACTATGTTGAGAAGAAAGGCGAGTAGTTTATGAAACAAACTTTTTTCCTTGCTTTTTTACCAGAAAACAATCACTGCAAGGGTACTGGAAGATATGGAATAAGGAACCAAATTCATAATTCCTGTACAGTACAATGTTGTGCACGACATGTTTCGATGAGACCACAGCTGGAGAAGGAGTTTGAAGTGGCCCCAATGGGCCTCTAAGCACACGCATACACAACACGGCAATGACTTACGCACATATTCACAATATGTCGTCCCGCAACCAAATGGCATCACTGCCAGCACAAATGCATTGTTCAAGTGTCGTACATCTGGGATAGGCTCCACATATGTGACCTATTTGAGGGGTGCACACAGGAAGAAATCTAAGAGGTCGATGCCCAGTGACCACGTGGGCCGTCCGACTGGATCGCCTGGTGAGATGCCTCCACACAAAAATGCAGAAGTGAACTGGAGCACCGACACGTAGCAGCCACATTACCACCAAAGCGATGGAGGTATGGTCACACATAGGAAGTGCAGATACGCCTCACCTGCAAGGCGTAGTGGAGGGATGACCGGTCCCACGAAGCGGTAATCGATAATCCCACCCTCACATTGAGGCCGAACCACTGCCACCGTACTGCACAGATTCTTGACAGCTCACAAGTGAGAGTTGTGAAGATGACGATACAGCCCCTCGTCTGCGAACAGGAGGGACGATAGAAGTCCCAGCACACTGGTGACCTGTGACATTAATCGGCAACAAAACTGATGCCGTGTAGTCCGTAAGTAACAAAGCATTCACACATTCTAAGTAAGAGGGACAGTGGCAGTTGCTGTGGAGAATGTTACACGCGATCATCTGGCTTACCCGTGTCGGTAGGCCACCTGCCCGGTGCTGCTACCGGGGTCATATTCTACAGTGTTCAACACCTGTTCCTCCACGGCCTACGTACGAGGGGCACGCGTCAAAAAATGCGCCACTTTTTTTTCTGAAAGCAGAGTGGTTTTATTCAGAATTCCAATATACCATTTTATTCCCCACTCTTTCAGCTACACAATCCTATTTTTCAACATAATCTCTGTTCAATGTGATGGCCTCGCACCATCTTATTGGACGAGCCTGTGCACTCTCACGGTACCACTCTACTGCTCGATGTCAGAGCCTATGTCCCGGTGCGTAACCTCCCTGTCACCCACGCACTGCTTTGTACGGAGTTCGTCCTTCATTCCTCTGTTGCTCTATATGGTCTTCTGTTAGGTGGTGAGCAACCGAGCGGGCACATAACTTCAAGTTCCCGAACTGGTGGACGAGTGTGTCGGCACTATCGACAGAGATATCCAGATGAGCAGTGAGGTGTTTGATTGTGTTCCACTGACGATCTCCAATGACAGTGTCCACGCGTACCGACCTCAGCCACGTGCAGCCGGCTAGCACCTAGGAGATCGGACAGGTTTGCGCGACCTCGTCGCGACGGTGACGGACACCTCGTCCGGCAGCTCGTCGTGCTTCTGTTCGCTGCTAGGACTCTGTAGATATTTTGCGAGCGCCTATGAAGATCTGTGTTGCTATCGTTTTCTGCCAAAAGAAACTCAGTAAAAGCTCTCTATTTGGAACACACCTCTGTTACAAATACCATTTTGAAGGCTACATTATAGTGCCACCTATTAAAACTTCACAAAACTTAGGGGCCGAAGCAGAAATATTCCACAATCTACATCTGCACCGTTCTCCGCAAACCACCTAATGGTGTGTGGCGGAGGGTACTTTTGGTAATACTATCGATACCCACCCTATTCCACTTGCAAATAGTGCTCGAGAAGAACGATTGTCAGTAACCCTCTGTATCGGCTCTAATTTCTCGAATTTTCTCGGCGTGGTCAATAAGCGAGATGTACGTGGGGGGAAGGTAATAAGTTGTCCGACTCCTCCTGCTGTCCTGAACTTTCGATAGTAAATCTCTCTGTGGTGCACCGTGCCTCTCTTGTAACATCTGCCAGTGGAGTTAGTTTAGTATCTCTGTAACACTCTCTTGCCAGCTAAATGATCCCGTGATGAAACACGCCGCCCTTTGTCGGATCTTCCCCATCTCCTCTATCCGTCCTACCTGATAAGGATCGCAGATAGATGAACAGTACTAGAGAATCGGACGAATGAGAGCCTTACAAGCCACTTCTTTCCTTGAGATTCTTCCGATGAATCTGAGTCGGGTGTCTGCTTTTCCCATTATCTGTTTTATACTGTCATTCTGCTTAAGGTCACTTTGCATAGTTACGCCTAGATATTTTACGGCATACACTGTCTTGAGCTGTTTGTCATCAATAGTGTACCTGTACAGTACTGAATTTCTTTTACTATGTATGCGCAATATGTTACATTTATTTACATTCAGGGTCAACTACCAGAATCTGCACCATTCATCAATTCTCTGCAAGTCGTTCTGCAAATTCTTACTATCTTCTGGCGTTGCCACTTTGATATAGACAACTGCATCATCCGCAAATAGCCTTAAAGAGCATCCGACGCTTTCTACTATATCATTTATGTATATTGTAAACAGCAACGGTCCTGTCACACTTACCTGTGGTATCCAGATATTACCTTCACATCTGTCGATTTTGTTCTGTTAAGAGTGACTTGTTGAGTTAATCTGCAAGAAAGTCTTGAATCCAACTGCAGGTCTGCTTCAATACTCCGCAAGCTCATATTTTTTTCATTAAACAGCAATGCGTGAGTGTAAATACCTTACTGAAATCAAGGAACACAGCATCAACCTGAGCAGCATTGTCCACTGTGCTGTGGATCTCATGGAGGAACAGAACGAGCTGAGTTATGCAGGATCTCTGTTTGAGGAATCCACGTTGATTTTTATAGAGGAAATGTTCATTTTCCAAAAATGTCATAATTATTGACCATAAAACATGTTCCACAATTCTACAACAGATTGACATCAATGATATAGGTCTATAATTGTGTGGATCTGTCTTATGGCCTTTCTTATAAATGAGAATGACCTGCACTTTTTTTTCCAGTCATTAGGTACCTTTCGTTGCTCAAGCGATCTACAATAAATTACTACCAGGAGGGGAGCAAGTTCTTTCACATAATCTTTATAGAATCTTATAGGTATCTCATCTGTTCCTGAAACCTTTCCACAACTGAGCGATTGTAGCTGATTTTTAAATCTGCAATCAGTTATCGCAATGTCTGCCATTTCGATGTTTGTACGGCAGTTAAAAGGAGGGATCTTCCGCAGTGAAACAACTTTGGAGGACCGAATTCAATATTTCAGCTTTCTCTCTGCTATCTGCCATTTATGTGCTGGTGTGGTCGCTGAGAGAATGAATAGATGATTTTGACCCACTAACTGATTTTACTTACGAGCAAAATCTCTTATGGTTTTTACTCAGGTTGGTTGACAACGTCTTACTTTCAAAATCATTGAATGCTTCTCTCTCTGATCTCCTTTTGCTTTGTTCAGCTTTTGTTTGTCAGCTAGGTTTTTACTTTAATCTGAGATGAAGTACTCTTCGTTTACGTAATGCTTTTCTAACACTGCTATTAAACCATGGACATTTCCCATCCCTTAAAACTTTACTCAGAACATACTTGTCTAGGGCATATTGTATTCTGTCATAACCACAAGCACCAGAATGAAGATGCAGTATGCAAGACCAGAGAAGGCAGTTAGGAAACGTCTGCCAATGGTGTACAGAATTGGTCCGCACTATGCCAAGAGCGACACTTGGAAGAAGTGAAGATAAGCACAGCTCCTGCTAGCCTCGGCTGCTCAGATCGGCCCAGTCTGCAGCAGACATTTGTGCTATGCTATCAGATTGTCATGATCTGTATCAAGTGCTTACTTGGACTTTGTGTGTAGCAAAAACTTTACTATTTTCATGTCATCTCTCAATAGTGACATGTACTGTAATCAAAGTTAAGTATTGTCAATCTGCTTTCTAGAAATAAAACTGCTAATATTATTTGTTTGCACTGTTGTATAGCATTCCTAGAATGCTGCATCCCTTAGGCACCCTATTAACAACGAGTGGGCAAGATCCCATAACTGGCAGCGAGGTGTTAGAAACAATTCCCGTGCCTGATGGCCACCGATTTTTTTGTGTATATTGTGCCAGCGCCTTAATTCTCTGTCGTCTTTACTTTCCACAGGCACTCACTTTGCTTTAAACAGTTTCTTGTCGTGTTTGCTAATCGGTGTTTCCAAGTGGGTGCTGAAGAACATTTCTATGATTTTGTCATTATTTAGAATTCTTGCCTTGTATATTTTTTGCATTTGTTTCTTCCAACATGCCCACCAATCCTGTCCCACCCCCTGGTCAGGCACCACAGCCACAAGCATTCGATGCAACACAGCTAATGCAGATTTTTCAGTTTCAGATGAACCAGATTTCTACCCTGCTCAACATGATGCAGCAGCTACTAGCCAACGCTGTGCACCCTACTGAACAAGCACTGCCTACTACAGCTGCCATATCACCTTTTTGACAGGTTAGTGAACAAGAGAGTGGGTGTTCCAGTTTGAGGTGCACATCACCGCCCACAACGTACCAGGTACTGTGAAACTTCCATATATATTCTTCCGTATCTATTATGAACGGTAGGAAGTGCAGTGTTCCACCTCATTCAAAAACTTTTTCCTGCCACCACTCCATGAACTCTATAACGATCAGATGGTACAGGCTGTAACAAACTATTATGACCATAAGTGAATGTGGTAGCAATTTGGTATCAATTCTTCAATTGCAAAAAATGGGCAGAACAAACATATCGTGAGTGGGTAACAGATTTGTAGGGTATGGCAAGGAACAGTAAATTAAAATATGCTTGTGGTGCTTTATTTTCAGATGTTATGTTGCATGATGTGATCGTGTACAATGTGCCTAATGTCAAAATAAGACAAAAAATTTTGAAACAGTCCAATCCATCATTTCAGCAGGTGGTGCACATACCAGATCTGTACGAATCCAGGGCCTTGTCGGCTCATACATTTGGGCAGCCAGCTATTTGCTGAGTTGAGTCCCTTAGTTGCGATCACCCCATTCTGCACTGGCAGCTTGCACTAGTCAAGCTGGGTAAATGACACCTATCCATGCCACGTACACAGTTCGCTAAACAGGCGGCTGCACAGGCGAACACAAATGAGTCTTGCCCTCACTGTTATACATGGCACAACCACCGAGACTGTCCCTCCCAACAAGCTCACTATTATGCTTGTGGTGGGAAAGGACATGTACAATCTGTGTGTTTGCAACAGAACAAACATAAGAATTTGGCCCACTCCCAAAAATCTTAGTCACAAGGCCCATGTCATTAATGCAGTATATTTCAAGTCTGCAACTAGCAAGTGTGCAATTTCATCAGTGATACATCAGTCAAACAAACTTATTGTTCACTTGCTAAAAGCAACTCCCACAACTCTTTTCTGAATGTTTAGGCACAGCTAGCAATTGTGTTGCACATATTACTCTGAAAGACAACGCTCAGCTGAAATTTTGCCAGGCCAGAACTGTTACCATTGAATTACAGGACAAAGTCACTGCTGAACTTAAAGAATTGAAGGATAGCAGAGTTATTGTGCCCTTATCAGCTAATCAGTGGGCAAGTGAACTGATTTTTCTCCCCAAACCTTCAGGTCGCATTCACCTCTGTGTTGTCTTTAAGTTTACAGTCAACCCACAAACTGCAATTGATACTTATCAATTGCCACGCCCAGGGGACCTCATGGACAAATTAGGTGTTGGACATTACATTTCAAAAATTGATTTGCGCATTGCATATCTTTAAATACCGCTCGATGAAGAATCTCAAAAAGTGTGTGTAGTAAATACTCATTTGGGATTGTTTAAATATTTGTGTTTCCCTTTTGGCAGTGCTTCTGCACCCGCCATTTTCCAACATTATTTGAAACAGCTGATTGCACAAGTGCCAAACTGTTCAAACTATTTGTATGATACTGTTGTAGCAGGTCATGCATCTGAAGAACATATTGCAAATTTATGTGCACTGTTTTGTGTGTTGGCTGATGCAGGACTAAAGTGTAGACTGGACAAGTGCGATTTTTTTAAACCTGCATTGCAGAATCTTGGCCATGTCATTAACAGTCAAGGTGTACATCCCCTGCTGTTGCATTTGTTAGCCATACAAGATTTGCTGGTTCCTCACATTGACACAAAATTGCAGTCAGTCTTAGGGAAGATGAATTATTATATTTGGTTCATACCAAATGCTGCACAAATCGCAGCTCTATTGCATCGCTTGCATCACAAGAATGTCCCTTCTGTGAGTGCCAAGTAGGTTTTCAAAAAGTTTAAGATGCATTGTTCAGCAATTGATGCTCAGTTCATTTCAATCCTGAAAAACCAGTTGTATTGCAAGTTGACACTTCCTCTTAATGGAATTGGTGCTGTGCTTTTCCCAGAATTGGTGATTAGGACAGACCTATTGCTTTATCATCAAAAGTGTTGTGCAAAGCTCAGTGTAATTTTTCACAACTTAAAAAAGAGGCTTTAGCTATGTGTATGGTGTCACCAAATTCCACCATTATTTGTATGGCAGAAAATTCTACTTCGTAACAGATCACAGTCCTTGTTTCATCCGATGAAACCGGTTCGAGTACGAACTGCCCAAAAATTGCAAAGATGGGCTTTGTTGTTGTCTCAATACCAGTACGAGATTGTGTATCGTCCGACAGCTCAACATGGTAAAGTGGATGCACTTTCATGTCTTCTGATTGACCCTAATACAGACTTTTGACAATCCTGCTGCATCTTGTCGTCACATTAATGTTCAGGGTTCTGAATTGCTGCAGTCTTTTCCGCTCAACTATAGGAAAGTTGCACAGGCCACAGACGCTGATCCAGATTTGAACATTTTGCTCCAATTTATTTGCACAACGTGGCCTCACTCAGTGGGTAGCATATAGAACTCTGTAGTGGACCAATACTTTGCATGTTGGCATAGCCTCGCTGTACAGAAAGGTGTGATTCCTCTTCAGAATGACAGTGGCCAGTCATGTATGTTAATCCCTAAAGCTTTGCAAAAAGAAGTGTTGCAGTGTGCAGGACACTGGGGGATTGTTCGTACGAAACAGTTAGCACGTTGATGCTGTACTTGGCAGGGTATGGATACCAAAATAGAACAGATGACATCACAGTGTTACGCTTGTGTGGAAAATCAGTCCGCTCCACCACAGAAATTCTCTGCTTGGCCTAAGTTGCAATTGCCATGGCAACGTGTGCACATACACTTTGCGGGACCTTTTTGGAACACTCGTTGGTTAATTGTGGTCGACTCATATAGCGAGTTTCTTTTTGCTGTGCCAATGAACTCGACAACGTCACGTAGCACAATTCACGTGTTGTAATCGATTTTTTGCATAGAAGGTTTACCTGAAGTAATACTGTCAGACAATGGACCTCAGTTCACGTCAAATGAATTTGAAACATTCTGTGGACGCAATGGCATACAGCATCTAACTAGTGATCCGTTCCATCCACAGTCAAATGGCAAAGCAGAACATTTTGTCAGGATATTCAAGCAGCAGATGGCCAAACTTCGGTCCGCACACGTTAGGGATCAAGCACTGTAATTGGTTCTCACCTCATGTCGTTCACACCCATGAGATGGACCGTCGGCGGCGGAATTGCTTCACGGCTGCCACCATTACACACTGCTTCACCCTCCTCAGAATCTGGTGCCAAAGGAAGGTCGCAAGTATTGCTTTGTGCCACAAGATGTTGTCTTTCACAAGGTTCTTAGTGGCAGCAGAAGGCGGGCGCAAGGCGAGATCGTCCATTGACTAGGGAGCTTGCATGTATCTTCTATCAGTCCAGATGGCTTGCAGCACCGCCATCAAAATCAACATTGCCTCTGTCATGTGCACCACGATCTTTCAGTCTCTCTTCCCCAGATTCATGGTTCCAGAGGACAGCACGGCCACAGCAGCCACCAGAGGGTGTTATCACGACACCGTAATATGACCCCATGGGGACGGAGCCTTCGCCCCCTCTCATCCTACCAATGCAGCTGGACCCATCCACACCACAACCGTTCCCACCTTCTTCATCTGGTTCATGGCAGCAAGAGGTAGTTGCGTACCCCTTCAGGTCATTTTCCAGGGGACATTTCTGCCATAGTGAAGGCCGGATGGTGGCGTACGGCCAGAAGCTTCACGTCCTCTGCAGCTACAGCTTCCAGCCCATCAGAGCGTCCAATCTCCTGCAACTCCCACCGTGGTCGCGCTCCAAACATAATGATGGTCCATCACTTTGGGGGGCGGGGGGGGGGGGGGGGAGGAATGTTCTGGCATAACCACCACAGGCACCACAACGAAGATGCAGAACGCAAGACCAGAGAAAGCTGTGAGGAAACATCGACCAATGGTGTGCAGAATTGGACCGCGTTGCGCCAAGAGCGACACCTGGAAGAAGTGAATATATGCACCGCTCCTGCTAGCCTCAACTGCTCAGATCAGCCCAGTCTGCAGCAGACATTTCTGCTACGCTATCAGATTGTCATGATCCATATCAAGTGCTTACTTGGACTTTGTGTATAGCAAGAACTTTACTGTTTTCATATCACCTCTCGCTAGGGACATTTGCTGTAATCAAAGTTAAGTATTGTCAATTTGCTTTCTAAAAATAAAACTACTAATGTTGTTTGTTTGAAGTGTTGTATAGCATTCCGAGAACGCTGTATCCCTTAGGCACTCTGTTAGTGATGAGTGAGCAAGACCCCACATATTGAACAATGCCTTTGAATTTTTTCCATTTGTTCTCCACATCTTTGTCCTCTTCACTATCTTCCTACTTTTCTTAACATTTCTTATAGCACCCGTCGTCGTAGATGCTGTCACAGCCTTATGGTCACTGATACCTTCTTCTATGTTAACTGATTCAATAAGTTCAGGTCTGTTTGTTGCCAGGAGGTCTAAGACGTTACCCTCACAAGTTGGTTCTCTAACTATCTGCTCAAGGTAATTTTTGGATAAGACGTCCAGAACAATGCCACATGATTCCCTGTCTCTGGCACCAGTTTTGATGGCATAACACTCCCAATCTATATCTGGCAAGTTTAAATCACCCCCTATTACAACAGCACAATCGGAAAAATTACTAATGATATTATGCAAGTTCTGTCTGAAGCACTGTACAACTACATATCCTGACAAGGCTTGCCTATGAAAGCATCAGATCACCATTTATGACCGTTCTTTGATATTCAGTTTCACCCAGATTAATTCACATTTTGAATCTGTGATAATCTCACTAGATTTTATCAATTTTTTTGCTGCAATAAACACGCCACCAACATTAGCGACTAACCTATCCCTACGATAAACATTCCAATCCAAACTTAGGATTCCATTGTCATTGATGCCTGGCTTCAACCAGCTTTCTGTTCGCAATACTATCTGTCCATTATAACCTTCAGTAAGCGATACTAATTCTGGAACCTTTCCTTAGATGCTCCTGCAGTTTGGATGCTCCTGCAGTTTACTAAAATCATATTAATCTTTTCTATCTCTGATCTGTGAGGACCAAGATTCTTTGAGGTCGCTGTGGATGATTTAACAGGCTAGTCATCTTTGCTCCCAAGGGAGAGATTCTCTAACCTAAATAAGGCCCATGTGTATGCCACACACACTCCGCTACCCTAGTAGCCAATTCCTGCATGTAGTGCACACCTGACCTGTTAAGGAGAACCCTACAATTCTGCACCCGATAGCAGAGGACGAGAAACGCATTCGATACCATCGCAGAGTCATCTGAGCCTCTGGTTTAGACCTCCACTCTGCTCCAAACCAGAGGACCGCGATCAACCCTGGGTATGATGCTACAGATAGGCAGCTTAGCCTGCAACCCGCGTGCATTGCTAGTTGCCTACACCAAATCAGCGAGCTGCTGAAAGGAGCCAAGGATGGCCTCACAACCCAAGAAGCAGGCATCATATGTGCCGACATGTACCACTACATGACCAACAATGAATTCTGAATGTTTTTCAAGTGAAACAGGCCGAGTAAAACGAAATGTGTTGCATTACTTACTGAATGCTCCTCGTACTTACATAGTGCACCCACTTTGTGTGGTTGCCCTTTCCCGTAAACAATCCTGTCTGACACATAATGAAACACTGTGGCAAACAGTTTATGGTCCAGTTGCTGTTGATGGGGACACTTTTTCCAGTACAGTTATGCAGCCATTCATCCATTGTCATTTGCGTGTCCATATGTAAAGGCAATGTCAGTTTGTTCCTGGTTAGTATACTGGGCTACTGTCCCTCAGTGCTGCACTACAAGACAAATTTCCACACCAGAGTTGGCAATAGTGGTGAAGAAGATGCTCCCTCATACCAATGTGTGAACAGTTTATGGTCCAGTAGCTGGAACCATGTGGAGCTGAGACACTAATACTGACAGAATATTTTCACTTGCCTGACGTATTCTCACATAACTTTCAATCACTGAAACTCACACGGTCAAAGATCTTTTATCTTCACCTCAGAATGAGTTTTTGGCTACACAGCCACATAAGGTTTTATGTAACTTACCATCTCAGGGATCATTTGCTGCAATTTGTCCCCATTTAGGAAAATCACCCTGTATAATGTTGCCCATTTGCATATTTATGACATATTTCTTCCAAAATATAATACACAAGCTACATATTAAGTTTACAAGGAGTACACTTTTGATTTGTGTGTTGCAAGCACACAGTCTATGTATTGTGTAAACTAATTTGAGCAAATAAAAATTAATGACTTTCTGCTTGCTCACAAAGAAAGGTACTGTCATGAGAGGACAACAATCTATTTTAAACAGGTGAGAGGCTACTAGAGGTTTGTTCAAAACCACTACGGAAAAATCTAACAAAATACGTGTCCCCATAATAACTACGTAAGTACAGTAGATTTACAGGTGACGGTTAACTCTGGGCTAATAGCACACCATCAAAACACAATACTGTGACCAAATCTAAAATTCTGATCACAGTTGGTGTTAATATGTAATAGATCCCAGCAGAAGGAAATGGACACACAGAATAGAAGTGTGCCAACAGACAGGATGATAGAGTACGGTAGTTAATATGAATAAGGAAGAGAAGAAGCAAAATAAATACTGACCAATGTTTGCTTCTCCTGGATCTCCTTGCTCCAGGAACTACTATCTTTCCACAGGCCCACTGTAAAAGCATCAGTTATTTAACTTTAGAGGACAGCAGCACAAGCAAAAAATCACTCCCCCAGGTAAAGCCTACCTGTCTCTCTCGTGCTCAAGGTCCGCGATGTTGTTGGCTTGCTTTGCAGCCTCGTTCATTGCCTGTCCCAGCTTCAACTCGAGACCTCGTCGTGCCTGCTCCCCAATCTGCAGAATTTTATTCTGCTCGGCCACCGTATCTTTGGAACAAATAATAAAACTATAATATTCCTTGCAATAATTGCATCAAAAATGCAGACAAATTAAACTGTGTGGCATGTTTAAAGCAATAACTAATAATTTTGAATTTTGTGTGTATGTTTGTGTTTGTTTGTGTGTCTATCGACCTGCCAGCGCTTTTGTTCGGTAAGTCACCTCATCTTTGTTTTTATATATAACTAATAAATAATAAACATAAAAAATAAAATACACTGCAGGGAAAAAATTAATACTTCTGGAAAGACGACACAGATTTTGATCCGTATTTTGATGGTATATGTCACCTGGGGGATAGCAGATGTACTGATAATGGTTTCAACATGGTCCACCAACAGATAGCATAGTGGCAGAGCTACCAGAGCATCATCTGTGTCTACCATTTAATAGGAAATGCTCACAGCCAGAAGGATTACTGTGGTGCAAACATGTGAAGCAAGCAAGCAATCGTGCCACAAAGACGCACTCATGATTCTTACATCCAACAGAGTAAGTTCAAAAGGGGTAAAATTGTGGCCTTCTGAGTGGCGGGGTGGTCCTTTTGGAGAATTGCCGTATAAGTTGGACATGGCGTCTGTTGTGCAATGATGCTGATGTCAGTGGTCACATGAACATTCTCACACCTATAGACAATGCTCTGGATGCCCACGCAGCACAGATGCTTTCCAGGATTATTGTATTTTAAGTGCAGCAGTGGTACATCGTACAGCTACCACAACACAGATAAGATAGCTTGTGAGACCAGATGCGTCAACATGAACTGTTGACAGGTTATTAGCAGTGGGACTATGGACATGTACACCTCTAATCCATCTTCCAGTCACCACAGCATCGATGTGCACAGTTCGACAGGTGCCATCGGAGGATCGTTTGGAAGATGGAATGGAGCACCACGATCGTAAGTGATAAAAGCAGATTCTGCCTGCACGTACGACATGTTGTTGTTGTGGTCTTCAGTCCTGAGACTGGTTTGATGCAGCTCTCCATTCTACTCTATCCTGTGCAAGCTTCTTCATCAGACCTGGTGAATGCTGCCTCTTAGAGTGAATTCACACAAGAAAAATTGGCCCCACCCCAGGTCTTATGGTCTGGGGTGCAATAAGCTATAATTCTTGTTCACCTTTGGTGTTTCTAGAGTGAATCCTAACCAGCACTTGATACATGCACAATGTTGTTAGACCCATTCTTTTGCCATTCTTGTAACCAAAAGGTGATGTGTTGTTCCAACGGGATAATGCTCATCCACCCACTACTCGTGAAACTCGTGCTCTGCAAGATGTGCATCAACTTTCCTGGCTACCACAATTTCTGGACTTGTCTCCAAAAGAGCACATGTGGGACATGTCAGGACAAGAAGTGACTTGTGACACATCAACCAGCAACTCTTACAAAACTACATGAACAAGTCGAGCAGGCACGTAATAACGTATCCGAGGACCGTATTCACCAGCTGCATGATGAATTGGATGCCAGAGTCAGTGACTGCATTGCCTCCCATCAAAGCTACACCATGTACTAAATACACGTGTTGATACCTGGTACCTCAGAACCACTTGTAATGTAAATGTAATCGTTCCATGTACTCCATATGCACTGTTGAAACAATCAATCTTAAGTGAATTGGAAACCTCTAAAAGGGTGTACTATTTTATTTATTTATTTATTTATTTTTCTGGCAGTGTGGTTCCTACCCATTCCGACATAGTGTGCCATAAGTTCCTGGTGAGCAAGAAGTGCAGACAGATGAAGAAATTACTATGTGGAAAAATTGTGGTAAGATGCCCTAGCATTCCCAGTGTTGGGCTGTGATATAACTCTGGGAATTAGTGTCTGAGGAATGCCATACAATTAACTGATATGAGGGACATTCGAAAAGTAAAGAATGTTGTGATATAATGGGTTCTGCATTTCTCTCACCAATGTTAATGTGAAGTCATAGACCAATGTAATTGTTGGTGCCATCATAAAGCTAACAGCAAGTAAGAATGTAACAATGTTGTGAGAAGGAAAGTTGCTACTCACCATATAGCAGAGATGCTGAGTCACAGATAGGCACAACAAAAAGATTCACATTTAAATCTTTCAGCCATTAAGGCCCTAGTCAACGATAGACACACATGTGTACATGCACATATACTCAAAAACTGAAACGGTACTCCAACCACCGTCCAAAATACGTGCCATACTAGGGGCAATTAAAGACGAATGTGGCCTCAAGAAAGCCGGCATATATAATATTCCACATAGTTGTGGCAAATCCTACATCAGTCAAACAATCCCACAGTCGAAGACTGCTGCAAAGAACACCAACACCACAAGTGCCTAGGCCAGCCCAACAAATTGGTACTGACAGAACACTGCTTGGAAACTGGGCACAACATGAAATATGAAGAGAACAAGATTTTGGCCCCTACCAGCTTCTACTGGGAAAGCACCTTCAAGGAGGCCATTGAAATTTGCATAAAGGACAATCTCATAAACCAAGACACAGGTTTTCAACTCAGCAAGGCATGGAAACCATTACTTAGCTCCATCATAGCATCATGCCTCAAGTGGACACAAGTTCCTTCCACAACGGCCACTGAGGACACTCCACAGGATTCTGCATCTTCCACCGCCCGGCGCAATGCCAGGGACGGCACAGACCTGGATCGGGACCCGCAAATGGATTGTCGTTGGGCATAATCGGATTGTCAGCAGCCATAATCAAAGGGTCGGCACTTGCAATTGGAATCCCAGCAGCTGCAATCGTACCATCAGCGCAGGGAATCAAAGCCCGACTGATGGACATAGATAACACTGACAATGAGCAGACAGACCATTCCATCAGAACCACCTGATGATGGCAGAAAGGTTAGTTGCCAAAATATTGTGGGACTTCAACAATTGCATCCAGCTGGACACCCGAAAGCCCTGGAAACAACAAATAATAAGTTGCTCAAGCTAACAACTTGGGTAGTATCTTGGACAGTGGCTCGTCACTCTTCCACGAAGAATAATCTTCAACTGAGCATGGAGGGAAAATTCACTGAATGCACTACCCCAGGTGGTAACCAATCCACCATCACCTGAGATGACATTAGCGGTCCTTCGTATTCTGGGTTGTCAGCACCAACATGCTTTGAGGATGAGTCAGAGCATCCGGAAATCACCAGACGTAAACTCAGACCAAGACGGCAAAGCTTCTTCGCAACATTTGAGCCAAATTCACTTCTCAAAGTGGGTAAATTGGAACATCTGACCGATTCACTAACACAACACAACATAGCACTGACAGCAGTACAAGAAACCAGATTCATGGATGATCATGCCTTCGAGTCCCAAAGATACAGAATCCTCAAAGGAAAAGTAGGTCAGCAGGTAATGAAGAACGTACCCCCCTTAGGTACAGGATTTATAATCAGATACTGGATTCAGTGAGTGACTTCACCTCCCCAAGCAGTTTTGTATCCATCCTCTCCCTCAAATGTGCTAACAAGGGCTACGGTCAACATACATGCCCAAACCAAACAGGACAACAGATGCAATCCAGACAGAACTGAGAAATTCTGGGCAGATTTAGAAGATATTCTCTCCAAAGTTCCAGAGACACACACCATCACAATGCTTGGTGACTTCAATGCTCAACTGGTAAGAGAGAAAAGAAAATACAGAAATATAGTGGGCAAATATCTGGCACATATGAGAACCAACCACAATGGGGAATGATTGGTGGATCTCTGTAGGACTTTTGGGTTGGTCATGAAGTCTACAGCCTTCAAACACCTACCAAGAAAGTATAAAAGTTGGATTTCACCTAACATCAACTTGGGTGAATTCCAAATACACTATGTGATCAAAAGTATCCAAACAACCCCAAAAACATACGTTTTTCATATTAGGTGCATTATGCTGCCACCTACTGCCAGGTACTCCATATTAGCAACCTCAGTAGTGAAAGAGCAGAATGGGGCTCTCTGCGGAACTCATGGACTTCTAACGTGGTCAGATCATTGGGTGTTACTTATGTCACATGTCTGTATGCAAGGTTCCCACACTCCTAAACATCCCTAGGTTCACTGTTTCCGATGTGAAAGAGAAGTGGAAACATTAAGGGGCACACACAGCACAAAAGTGTACAGTCCAACCTCGTTTGTTGACTGACAGAGACCGCCGACAGTTGAAGAGGGTCGTAATGCGTAATAGGCAGATATCTACCCAGACCATCACACAGGAATTCCAAATTGCATCAAAATCCACTGTATGTACTATGACAGGCAGGAGATGAGAAAACTTCGATTTCATAGTCGAGCGGCTGCTCATAAGCCACAAACTATGATGTTAAATGCCAAATGATGCCTTGCTTGATACAAGGAGCATAAACATTGGACAATTGAACATCAGAAAAACATTGTGTGGAGTGACAAATCATGGTACACAATGTAGTGACCCAGTGGCAGGATGTGGGTATGGCGAATGCCTAGTGAATGTCATCTGCCAGCATGTATAGTGCCAACAGTAAAATTCGGAGGCGGTGGTGTTATGGTGTGGTCGTGCTTTTCGTGGAGGGGGTTTGCACCCCTTGTTGTTTTGCATATCACTATCACAGTGCAGGCATAAATTGATGTTTTAAGCCCTTCTTGCTTCCCACTGTTGAAGAGCAATTTGAGGATGGCGATTGCATCTTTCAACATGATCGAGCACCTGTTCATAATGCACGGCCTGTGGCAGAGTGGTTACATGACAATAACATCACTGTACTAGCCTGCACAGAGCCCTGACCTGAATGCCACAGAACACATTTGGGATGTTTTGGAACGCTGACTTCATGTCAGGCCTCAACAACTGACATCGATACCTCTCCTCAGTACAGCACTCCATGAAGAATGGGCTTCCATTCTGCAAGAAATCTTCCAGCACCTGACTGAATGCATGCCTGCGAGAGTGGAAGCTATCATCAAGTCTAAGGTTGGGCCAACAACATATTGAGTTCCTTCATTACCGAAGGAGGGTGCCACAAACTTGTAAGTCAATTTCAGCCATGTGTCCAGATAGGTTTGATCACAGTGTCCATTTTCAAAAAAATCTCAAAAGGAAATACAAGATGTAAAGGAATTAACAAGTGCCAATCTGGAGTCAGACCACTGTCTCACAAAGATCAAAATGAGACTCCAGCCTCAAAACATTAGAGCACACAGAACCTCCAAGATGGTAAGAATTGATGTAGAGTGACTTAAGAACAGACAAGAAGTAAGCCAGAGACTGAACAGTACAGATTTCAACAGCTGGGACCAAATGAAGGAAACTCTTGTGAAGATGACCAATGAATTTGCCCCCCCCCCCCCTCCTCCTCACCAGAAGAAGGAAGCATCTGTGGTGGAATAAAGACTGTGACAATGCAATGGCCCAAAGACAGACTCTCTGAGGGAAGTGGAATTGTAAGAAAACCAAGAAAAATTGGGAGAACTTTTGGGACCAAAGAAGGTAATTTGAGGAACCAAATGGACCTTCACACAAAACCAACTAACCCAAATCGAAGAGAGCTTTGCTAAGAATAACTCCAGAGATTTCTACAGAACCATCAAGCAGGCACTCAGAAAATACAATCCGCCAAGTCTCCACTTCAGAGAGTCACAGGCACATTGGTTTTTAATGACAAGGACAACTGCCACCTATTAGTTGAGTACTTTAAAACCTACTCAACTGTGATCCACCCAATGAAGACTTTGACTACAGACAAACCACATCAAACCCAAACTCACTGCCCCTTCATTGGAAGAAGATGGACAAATCATTCAACTTTTGAAGAATAATAAGGCAGCTAGAGAGGACTCTATCGTTCCTGAACTCTGGAATTGTGTTGGAAGCAATGCGTGGGCAAGCTCACTGAGATCATCCAGAATGTCTGGGAAATGGAGAAATTACCACCTGATTGGAACACAGCTCTGATCCATCCACTTCACAAAAAGGGAGATTTTATTGATCTGAACAACTACCGTAGAATTTCTTTTGCCCCAGTAACATACAAGATTCTCTCCAAGGCATTACGAACAAGGGCAGAAGATCAACTGGATAGTCAACTGGGAGAATATCACGGATGCTTCATGAAGACCTGATCCTGTACAGAACAGATCCTCAACCTTAAAACTGTACTGGCATACTCCAAGATGAGAAACTGCAAGGTGGTCATCACCTTTGTTGATTTCAGGAAGACCTACGACGCCATTGATAGAGAAATGCTTAACGAAATACTCCAGGAACTAGCACTAGACAACAAAACCTGCAGGCTCATTCTAGAAACCTTGACCAACACCCATTCTGATGTCAAATTTAGAGGTCAGATGTCAGAAAGCTTCAAGATAAAAATTGTAGTGAGACACTTCAACTGTGTCCTTGAAGAGGTTGTGAGACAATGGCACAAGGAACTGACCAGTTCGGGTGTTCAAACTGGTGTCTAACTGGGCTGTAAGAATGAAGTACTGATTGTAGATTGCCTGGCTTTTGCAGTGACACAGCAGAAATTGCTGATCCTCCTTAAATGGCAACAATGCAGTTAAACTGCCTCCAAAAACAGGTAGCCAAAGGGGATCTTCAAGTGTCACTGGAGAAAACAGAGTTCTTCGCCAACATCAAAGAAGCTAACTGAGAGATGTTACTAGACCAGGGGAAAATCAAAAGGAGTGAGAAGTTTAAGTATCTCGGCGAATGGATTGAACCCAACTTATCAGAAAAAACATCACTATCCATGAGAGTCAACAAGTTGGAACTAGCCTATCGACTGTCTATGAACAGCTACAACAAAAAATGCCTGTCACACGACCTGAAACTTACGACCAGAAGTCCTGTATGCCATGAACTGGAGAGATCTGATGGAGAAACTGGAAGTCAGAGAGAGGAGAATTCTCAGGAAGATCCAAGGTCTGGCAGAAGAAGGTGGGGAATTCGAAGGTGACATAACTCAGGGCTCTATGAACATATCAAGAGGCTCTCTGACTGTACAAGAAAAACACAGGTAGCATTCTATAGCCATGTTGCAAGATTGCCTCCAAACAGATTGACCAACCATTTGTTCATCTTCTGGCAAAACACAAAGGTTTGCACCACTTGGCTGACACAAACTGAAAAGGACATTAAAGAACTGGGAATAACTGATACCCAGAACAGACATTCTGTGAGATGTACCCTGAAGGAAGCTCGAGGATTTCAGGAAAAGCCCCAGGACAGAAGAAGGGAAGGAGTTACATCGGCAGCAGATGCAACAGTACTGGGCAAAGATCAAAACCCAACAGTTGATCAAATGTGGTCCAAAGTAGACCCATTCAAAATGAGAAGAAGAAATCAAAATTTACAGGCAGATAAGCAAAGTTTGTGGAAATTTACTGAATGGCACTTCAGTTCAAACATGATGCATCACATTTTATGGTGGATGAGCAAATATGATGATGGAGAATGATTAGACTGACCTGCAGTCATGACTGACGAACTCAAAACGAGGACTGAGGAAAAAATTCAACAGGAAAGCTGTTTCACTACTGCAGGTGTCAGCTTGTGCTTTACTAAAAATTCAAAATCACTCCTTGATCAAATTGTTAGTTGTGATCTGGGCTATAGAAAAGCTGTGGATCACCGAAATATTGAGTCACATTGATTTAAGCTCTAGCAGCAAACCTGAGGAGACTACTGAGAATCATTACACTGGGAAACCCTACACAGTAAATATTTTAATTGTCTACTATAATGGTGAATAATGCTAAAGCATTATCATTTTATACAAAATACAATGTTTTAATACATACATAACACTAGTAAAATCAAGTTTGTTTACATTATGAACTAACTATTTTGTCATTTTATAAAACTGTATTGGGTTATTATCCTTTGAAGTCTTATTATTACTTTTTGTGACATTATAAAACCATTTGTGTAAGCGTAACGAAATAATTATGCAGTGTGATGTATATGAGTTTTGTGTATCATATTGTTTAACTACCAATTTCTTACTCAAACTATAAAGGATTTCTTCCCAGCCTATTTATGCACAATACATCACATTTTTCTATGTTGAGTATCAACTGCCATGCCCTCAGTAAGTCTTTTTGAATTATGGTATTGTTTTCTCACATTACAGGTTTGCTACATACAACAGCAACATACACTAACAACCTTGTGAAGCTTCCAACATTATTGCACACATTATTCACGGATCTCATGAGCACTAAAGATCCTGTAACATACTCTTGGGGGACACCCAAAATTACTTTCACATTAAATGGTTCTTACCATCAATAAACATGTGTTAGGCTTTGTTAGCTTGGAAGTCCTCTATCTAGTCACAAAAGCTGTCAAATATTCTGGAAGCTTGCATTCTGTTTGCAAGACAGTATCACAGAACTTATTGAAAAACTTCTTGAAGTCAAGGAACAACAGCACCAATATGAAGCTGCCACCCACTGGCTACCACATTCCATTGACTAACAAGACTGCTGACTGTTTGCTGAGTCCACATTGATTAATACAGAGGAAATCTCTGATCTCCAGGAAAGTCTTAATATGCAAACTGAAAATAATGTTCCACAATTCAACTACACACCGTTAGGCCTGTAATTATCTGCTTCTGTACAATGGCCGTTTTTGAAGGTAGTATGAGCTGCACCTTTTCTTCAATCACTTAAAACTCTTCAATGTTCCAGTGATGTATGATAAAGGGCTTCTAGTAAAAGAGCAGGTCCTCTGCATAATCTAAATAAAATTGTCCTTGAATAATTCTGAAAATGATAGACTGATACTCACCACTGCAGTCTGCTAAGAGACAGCAGTCGTGTGTGTGTGTGTGTGTGTGAGAGAGAGAGAGAGAGAGAGCTGTGCCTGCTTGTTTGAATGTGTGTGTGTGTTTTACTTCCTTTTTAAAGAAGGCTTTGGTCGAGAGCTTAGTATGTAACAATCTTTTTGTTATGCCTGTCTGAAACTGAGTGTGTCGTCTTACGGTAACAGTCTATCCTTCTCATGATATTCCAAATTCGACTTTCCACTGTTTAAAATTGTATGATTGTACATGCATACAGGATGTCTCTCCTAAGACTCATCACATTTACTCTGTTGTTTCAGCAGATACTCGCAGTTTCATTTTTGCAGTGTGCAGCTGGAGTCAGCCCAAACAAATAATGCGCACCACTTCTTCTGTGAGATGCCTAGCATCGACAGAGAGCACCGACTTATTTCCAGTTACAAACAAACTGCTTTTTAAAGGGGAATTTTATGTGCCCATTTGATGATGCAGTCCCAATCAATCTAGTGTGGTTTTTGTTTTATCAAGGTGTATTAACAGTGTTCCAGCATCACACTACCCCACCACCCAGCGGTGCCGCCCAGTTGCCGCTGGACCACTGATTACTGTTCGTGTATTACTGTTTTTTATTTATTTATTTATTCATCCATGGAACAATATATATTGTATGGATGTCGTCAGTTTATAATACATGAGCACACATTTACATTTACAATGAAACAGATTTCTCATATTTTGTGTAGTCATACACACATTTATAATTACCTCATATTTTGGTCATAATGTCATATGTTGCTAATAATCTACATCTATGTTAAATACTCTTTTACAGTATAACAACTTTTACTTACTAAGAAGGTTGTAAGCTTTTGTCTGAAAGTGAGGGGCTCATTTATTTCTTTAATTTCCTGTGGTAATTTGTTATACAGTTTTATCCCATTATAAAATATACTTTTTTGCATCTTTGCCTTGTTCTTTCTATCTAGATGGAGGTGGTGACAAGATCTTGTTTCATGATCATGTATTAGGCTGTTTGTGTTATACATGTTGAGATTTTTCTTAATGAACATTATGTTCTGAAAGATATACTCACAAGAAACAGTTAGAATGCCTAGCTTTCTAAATAATTCCAGACAGTGGGCCCTGTTGTTGCTGTTTGTTATTATCCTTATGGCTCTTTTTTGTACTTTGAACACAGTTTGTATGTTACTGGCACTTGTTCCCCAAAACATGATCCCACAGCTGAGGACTGAGTGTAGATATCCGTAATACGTTATTTTAAGACAGGTATTATTGCATACCAGTGCAAGGATTGTAAGAGCATAGCATGCTGTGGATAATTTCTTTGCCAGAATGTTGACATGCTTTGTCCATTGGCCGTCTACATTCATCCCTAAGAATTTGGTACTTGTTACACGTTCTAATTCATTATTATTAACTTTTATTCTAGTGGCATTATGTTTTTTGTTCAATTGGAAGTTAATATAGTTAGTTTTCTTTACATTTAGGGTTACTTTATTTTTTAATGACCAGTTGTGGACATCATTAAGAGCCTCGTTTGCTCTTTCTGACAGTTGTGTTGGATTTTCACCTGTTATTACTATGTTGCTGTGAAAATCCAACACAACTGTCAGAAAGAGCAAACGAGGCTCTCAATGATGTCCACAACTGGTCATTAAAAATAAAGTAACCCTAAATGTAAAGAAAACTAACTATAAAACTTCCAATTGAACAAAAAACACATTGTTGCTGCTCATATATATTGATTAAAAGAACATTGCACTAGACTAATTTGGGACCACTCTATCGAACAGGCACGTAAAATTCTGATTTACAAATCTTCTGTTCATAATGGGAAACTGATCGATGTTTTCTATTGGCACTGGGCATTGTATGAGGGACACGATGAGCAGGATTTGTTCAGGTGGACTCCAGCTATGCACAGAAAAAATGAAATTGCAAATATCTGCCGAAAGACCAGATAAAATGCACCTGATGACATCCAGTATAATTAGGTCCAGTTCCCTTCTCTTTTTGAGTGATTTTAATTGATTTTCTATTCCAAAATCACTTATCTCCTTATTCTATTCAATGCTCAATCTGAAGAATGATTAACAGCAGCAGAATGGTTGGCAACAGCACTGATAGAAGCAGATTTCCAGTATTTATATCTTTCTGCCATCATCTTGTCAGGAGGGCGGGAGAAAGGGGGGAAGACTAGGAAACGCCTCAGGCCATGATAATGAAGCTTAGTGAAGATGTTAGTCCCTTTTTTACACGATCACCCTTCAATGTGACCCATTTTTCCCAGTAATGGATTACTGTGGAAGTCTAGCTTTTGGCTGTTCAAGAAACATTCCACCTCGAGTACCACCTTATCATCATTCTGGTAACATCTTCATACAAAGAAAGAGGAATAAGTCACTGGGTGGTATGTCAGGAGAATCCAGGGATTGAGGAAAATATTGATAGTGTAAAAAAGCTGTATATGTGACTGTACCTGGTGCAGAATGGATTCAGGTCGATTTGGGGAGGAGACCAAACTACAGGGTCATCAATCTCGTCAGATTAGGGAAGGACAGGGAAGGAAGTCGGCTGTGCCCTACCAAAGGAACCATCCCGGCATTTACCTGAAGCAATTTAGGGAAATCATGGAAAACCTAAATCTGGATGGCCAGACGCGGGATTGGACCATCGTCCTCCCGAATGCGAGTCCAGTGTGCTAACCACTGCACCACTTCGGTCGGTGTGCAGAATGAGTTAAGGTCTTGTTGTAGAGCAAAAACACTCCCTCAGACCGTGTCTCATAGACTCATCAGGAGATACTGATAAAAACTGAGCCCTTATAGGACCACTCTGTTGTCTGTCTGTCTGTCCAACTGTTGAAAGTCCTTTTTCCTAGGAAGTGGTAAACATATCACATTGAAATTTATATCATACACTAAAATCTATGGGCCCTTCACAGTGTAAAAAAATGAAGCTTCTATGTAAATGTAATTAAAAGATACAGCCATTTATGACACACATTTCTACATTCACAAACTTATTCATCAAAACTGCAGAGTACTTCTCATTAACCCAAAACCATCAAATTTAGCAACAAGTTAGGTTAATCTGTTATCTGACTGCCTCCCTGGTCATCCATCTGTTAAGACCTTTTTTTCTCAGGAATGGGTAAATGTATCTAGTTGAAAGTTATGTCACATAATGAAGGCTATGTGATGTAAAAAACTTAAGCTTCACATGTTTTGACACACAAAGTCTCACTTATTAAAATGTACGGTGTACTTCTCAAGGATGTAGAATTTTGAAATGTGGCAGGAAGTAAGATTTCACAGTACAAGTAAAGGGAAAAAATCAGTAAATTGTTAATCCATAATTATATTGCATGAAAAAAAAATCTTTTGTCGTTTGTTATCTGACATCAAAATTGAAATTAAAATATCCTCAAAAGTCTTAGAATTCCCAGGACTGATACCATTCCAGTATAAATGCCAATAACAGCCAAAAATCATTGAGCTTCTTGATTCCCAGAATTGATGAACTGTCCATATACATAATTAAGTTTGTACAGAATCCTCAGAGCGTGAATCTTACTTGCACCTGGCCAATTTTTACTTCTTAAAACATCTGTTTTTCTTATTGCCTTTCCCAGATGCCCACACATCCTGACCACCCAGCTGACACTGTACACAACTTTTAAATTTAATGAACACAACAGAACATGATGCATTCATATCAATATTTTGGTAAGCTAGTGGTGGGGCCTCAACTTCCGATACCTGGAGTTTCCTTGGCACGCTCTTAGAGGACACAAATTCTGCACACACCACTATTAATACAATGTGGGAACACCATACAGATAGTGTGTGGCTCGAGCAGTGCATTAATTACACAGTCTGCTGGCAGCAGCGAGCACATCCAGATTGCCCAGGATAGTGGCAAGTATCAACTTGGAAAGGTGGCAGGTTTGGAATGAGCTAAGTGATGAGGTGCCGCAAATAAAGTCATCAGTTCCTGTGTGGCATTTCCACTGCTGGTTTGCAGCATTCAGTGAACTGCAGTGAATTCAGGTTTTGATTCTGCCCCAAAGGTAGTTCACTGATGTGTACCTGCTGCGTGACTATTGTGGCAGTCATTATCATCATACAACAAAGGTTAACAGTGAGCTCTCATATGCTGTACTACATCTTAATGGGGTTTTGTCATGACAAAGGTGAGTGAACATACTACTCACATTAGTCAGTCTCGATAGTGCTCATGCCAGCTCGGCTGCCCTATGGTTTATGTTCCTGTATGTATATTGGTCGTTGAGAAATTTGGTACCAACCACGGTGGTACAAGGAGTCAGATGTGTGTTCCTTCTATTTAAGATTTAATGACAAGTGATGGTAGTAATTTGTGTACATTCCTGCAATTTGAATTTATCAGCAAATATTGTCCTTCTTGCTGTAATAGCATTGTTGAATTTGTTGAATTTCCTGAGCTGGCAACCAGTTTCAATGTGTGCAACTGAGACAAAAGAGTCGGTTACTGGAACGCGCTCATTTGATAAATTCCTTTATGCTGTTAAACTGTGGGAAAAGGGCAAAACTCATACCTTATTTTAGAACGTATGTAGTTGTTTTAAGATTATGTAGTATGTGTGGTAATGTTGCTGTAGAACTTAACTGTTTTAGTGTACCAGTTTAAATCTGGAGTGACAGCATGTTGTGACCCATGTCAAACATAAATATGCTTACCCCACCTTCTTACGTTTTTCAGGATGAGGCCTTGACATTCTTCATCAGTCAAGTTCTTTCCGTAAATTCTGAGTTATAAGTTGACTCTTGTTCTTGGAGTTCTGTCACTTAATAAGTTTAAATCCATGGAATATTTCAGTGTCTGCTTTCATTTGCTCATCAGTGCCATTAAACTATTTTGTTGTTTATTCACTGGCACTTTTAAATAAGTTTTTCATGTTGTTTTATTGGTGACTTCAAACTACCTCAAGTTTTGTTATGTGTTTTAATAATTGGCACTTTCTGATAATTTAATAATTATCTTACAAGAGCTTCACTTACTAGTTAAATGTGCTGAGGTTGCCAGTTTGTGCCTTACATAAATTGTTTGGGTTGAAGTGATGGAAAGCTCGGTGGGACCCGCGGAGCAGCCCGCGAACAACAACACAATGGGAGAGGGAGGACATGACCAACAAAGGACAGAATGAATAACAAAAAGATCAAAACAACGGAGTCACAAGAAAACCTAACAACCATGTCCACTAGTACACAGAACAAGAAAGCAAATAAGCTGTCTAAGGTGAAGCGATGTGTCCAGATACGTACGCACGGTTAGACTGACTGGCTGAGTGAGAGGCAAGCGCTTAAGCACACTATCGGGGAAGCCGCTATTGGCCACTGCAACCAGGTGTTCCACTGTGGCACCCTCACACTAAAAGCGGGCCAGCAGGCGTGCGCCACCACAGCTTACGGTGTGATGGTGCAGAGACCACTAGGGGTCTTCGATGTCCATGACGTCTGGTGGGGATTCAAATTCCGCGGTGCACGGTACCAGACCTTTCACTGTTAAAACTGATTCTGCATAGATTTGAAAAAAAAAAAAAAAATGTCAAGAACTGTCTTCCTTTGTGAGAAATAATACACTTTCATTAACAAAAAAATTTTAAGCCGACCTATTTTGAAAATTGGTGAAGTGAGGCACGTGTGTCACACGAACCTAACTAGATCCACATTTTCGAGTGAACTTAGGATTTTCAGAAATAAATTTTTAGTTGAATGATTTTATCATGCTTGCAGTTATGGGAAAAAGTACAATAAATCAGTACCTAAACATGTTTATTCTCTTGACAATGAAAAACATGAAATAGTGCTCATTAGATTTCAACACAACATTTGAAAGTGGTTGATATAAAAGTTTTCTGGGTATCATACCATGTCAAAATGTGAAAAACTATACAGGAGGACCAACATTTCAACTATGGTTACAAAAGAAGGCCACCATGTTCCAGCTATGGTTACAAAATAAGGCCGCTGCAATCGTGGCTGAAATGTTGCTTTCAGGTTTTTTTTATTTTTTTCTTTTACATTAAGACAATATTCAGAAAACTCTTATGCCAACTGACTCTTGCCATGTAAGCCTATGGAATTACATTTGAAGATGGCTTTGACATATGACACACCGATGTTTTCTACATTCTATGAAGTTTTCTGCAGTATATACATCCCACTACATACGAATTATATACAAACCAGTATATTTACTGAAATGTGTAGTAACATTTCATTTCATAACATATGATGTTTAAGAAAACACAGTTAGTTATGTCAGACTTTCTCAGAATGGAGGAGATGGTGATTTGATCTGATTTTCTTGAAACAGATGCACTACGCCACCTATAAATATGTGCCACCCCATTTGATCACTCACAGTCTCCTACTATCCATCCCATAGTCCATAATATTTTTCTTCAAGTTCTGAAAGCACCTTGCTATATACTAGCATTAGACAGATATAAGCATCCTAATACTCAAAATTGCATATTACTTCAGTGGGACACACGTATTCAATCAACCACAAAAGTGTTAAGGCATCAGGAAATAATCTCTGTGGTACAAGATGGAGCTTTAGAGGGTAAAAGCTGTAGGGGGAGACAATGATTGGAATACAAGAGATGTTCAATCATTAAAGAAGCAAACTTATGTAGAAATAAAACAATTTGTAGCAGGAGTTTTGTAGTTTCATGACTTTAGGCTGGTGTCACTGGGATGACCTGAGAGCAGCTGACAGATAGAAATTGTTTTGTTTATAATGATGGGCCTCTTTGCCTCTGCATGTCCTCTGCTCCAGTGCTTTACTTGGAATTTAATGCATACACTGGCAGCAACCTTAATGCGATAGTCAGCACATCTCCATGAAAAATGGAGTGAACTCTTTGTATTTCCACAGATGGTCCAAGAATTACATCAGAAGGTAACACTCTGTGTGCTATATCTTGTCCAAGAACAAGTCACTTTGAACAGTATGAGCTACCTTTGTCAGTCTCTCCTTACATTGTAGAAGAAGCACCAGTCATGAAGGTCATTAAATGCTCTTTAACCCAGAATGATGAAAGGATTTTGAATATTTCTTATTCCAAAAGCATTTTTAATGCCACACACAGCAGGAATTGGGGTAAACGCAGCAATGAACTTATTATCAAAATAGCCCATGAAATAATGGACTGCTCTTGAAGAAATAAATATAACTTTTTTTTTAAAATTTGAATTGAAGTTCATGCAGGTATTTAGAAAAATATAATTGTAGACCAGGGAAGCTGCCATAACTGGAATCTCCTTAGATATCCTGTCACTTTTCACCAACTTATTACAACAAGTTAAAATGGAAGTCAGACCCCAGTGAGAAGAGGAATAGGAAACATCATCTGTAAGTAAAGGAAAATATTATAATTGGATAGAACTCCTCTTTGAGGAAAGAGCACCCACATAGGGCAAAAACACACTAGATTGCCATGGTTTGACTATGAGTATTAATAGTTTTCCAAGATGTTGTCACCATTTTAGTTCAGAAATCATATGTATTCCAAGGAGTAGTGACTTTACGAGCTTGATTTTTTTACTTCAGTGTTAAGAAATTAGGCTTGTCACTGTTTGCCCAATAGTGAAGAACAATGTTTAGTTATTTTAACGAAATATGTTCATGTCTAAGTTAAACAAATTCAAATTTACATGTTAACCATTAATGGCTGAATAGGGCACTCATGCTGAAGGAAGAGAAAAAGAACCCTCAATATTGCATTTAATGATGGCATGTGTGTCTGCTTGAGGTTTCCACATAAGTTGAGCAATGTTCACTGGTCCAATTTTTGCTTTCTGCAGATGAGCAATTAGCGAAAATCTTTTCTTGAATATTTTACAGTGTTGAACTAATTTTTGTATGTGGGTAGAACAGTTCAAAAACAGCCGAACCTCAGTGAGTGACGAGCAATGCTCTGGTCTGCCAGTTGAAGTGTTAACTCCTTCACCTGAAACCCACATTCACATTATTCGTGAAAACCGTCATGTTACAGTTGAACATACAGCAAAAACAATTACAGCAAGTGTTGGAATAGTTTGTAACATAATCAGTAAAAAGTTCAAATACAGCAAAAAAAGTGCAAGGTGGGTCCCAAAAGAAATAATGCAACAACACAAGGAAATACAACTCATAGTGTGTATGGATGTGAGAGAACTATCAAAGGGAAGGTGACCCTTTTCTAAACAAGATAGCACTTGGGTTCACAATTTTGGACCACAGTCCAAAAGATAAAGCATGGAATGGAAGCAAATCAGCTCACCTGCAAATTCAGAACATAAGCGTCACTGTGAAAAATCGTTGTTCACCGTTTCTTGGGATGCCCATGATGTCACCTCCTATGATTATTTGGAAGAGCAGTAAACAATAAACAGTACCTACTACTCAGACACAGCAGATGAACAAGGTAAAGCCAACAATGAGAGGGAAATGTCATGGATCTCAAACAAAAGGTATTATAGTCCATTAAATTTCGAGCATGCAGCCCTACAAATAAAATTTCCTCCACTGATATTTCGGCCACGTATCATCCATCCATCCTCAGAATGAGTCAAGAGGCTGAGGACAAGATGCAAAGCACGGCCTTATATGCCCCACTGCAGCGGTACTGCATGTGCAGGTCACAGATGCTGGTCGCCGGAAAAGAAATACGCTTACACGTGCACTGCCTGTGGCAACAGTGTACAAACATTAGATTCCCTTATCAATGTATGTTTGACAGCGGTGACACCGTGATGACTTCTTTGCAGTTTAATTACCCCGAGAGCCGGATTCCAAGCTTTGTCCAAATTAAAACCATTATCTCTATTTATTAAATTATTAGCTAATCTAATCTCTACAGCTTCCTTGAAGACAGATTCCCAAAAGGAAGGGGTGGATGTTAAAATCTTCACATCACTGTACTTCATGGAATGCTCTGTATCAATACAATGTTAGGCCACAGCTGACTTGTCTGGCTGTATCTTCGATGTTCCACACATCTCTCATGAACGGTGCGTGTTGTTTGACCTATGTATGACTTCTCACAATTTCTGCAAGGAATCTGATACACACCCACTTTATGAAGCTGTAAATCGTCCTTCACAGAACCAAGTAAAGATGCAATCTTCGTGGGGGGCCGGAAGATCACCTTAACACAGTGTTTCTCAAGAATACGGCCTATCTTCGAGGAAAGAGCACCCACATAGGGCAAAAACACACTAGATCTGAAGGAATTAATATCTTCTTCCCCCATCACATACTTGATTTCTATGCACATTCATGTATTGGACTCGCTGGAGACTAGAGACTTTTATCTTATTTTATATCTTAGCTCTGCATGAGACAGGATGCATGTGATGTCCATTAATTATTGGATTGTTACAACCTATTATAATATTTGTGTCTATCAAGTCTGACATTTAAAGACACCAGTTGACCTGCCAGAGTTTAATTACTTAGGTGAAAAAGAGTAAATGTTGCTTTGTGGTGAGAGATGAAAATATACCAAGAATGAACTGAAAGTGTTCCATGAGTACACAAATTATTTCGAGAAAAGAGAAGTGGCTTAATAAATTCCTGTAATCCACTAAAGTCTTTGGAGAAGAAGCTTTTGGGAGATCGATGTAGCTGATTACCTAGAGAAGAGGATCGGCTGCACACAATACGTAAGTCAACTGTGAGAGACATGTGGGTCTTGCACCCCAGTACCACACTGTATCATATTGTTAGAAAAACATTAGGTCTTAAGGACAGCTATGGTCTTTGAAGAGTGATGGCAGCTACTGGCATGTAGATATAGATTTGTGTGTTTTGGTTTCTGATATACGACATGTCCTAAGGTGTCATAAACTTTACGTCAAACGACAACATCCAAAAAGGGGAGACAGCTGTCTTTTTCTATTTCCATAGTAAATTTGATACTAGCATGGATGGAATTCAAATGCTCAAGAAATCTATGTATTTCATCTATCGCGTGTGGCCATACCACAAATGTGTCATCCACGTACCTCCAGAAGACTGTTGGTTTAAAATTTGCTGACTCCACTGCCTTGTCCTCAAAGTCTTCCATGAATAAATACGCAGGACAACTGTGTCAGTATCCTCGTGCAGCTTTCGTATTGCTCATAAAGGTAATGCTACCGTCCTTTTGCCTCAGGAAATCTACAAGGAAAAGATATGTGGTCTACATAGTTCTGGTGCATACCGGAAGATTAATAAAGATCCTCCCAACAAGGTGACAGTAAAGACAGCTGCCTTGCTGAATGCTTCATCACTACCAAAGGAAGTCATAAGAAGTTTAAAAGTGTGAGGTGCAGTACCATGGAGATTTTATAGGTTTCCTAAAGTTCTCAAGATGGCTAAGAATGAGCATCTAGAGGACTTGTCTATGAGAACTATAATGAGCACTATCGGTTCACCAACATATTTTTTTGCCAAATATTTAGCTTCCTTATTAAAACCATTGGTAGGAAAATGTAGTCACCACATTTGTAATACTATGGATTTTATTCAGACTTAGCAATTTCAGGCTAAATAGTATGGACATACTTGTTAGTTTCGACATGATACCATTATACACCAAAGTACCTTTAAAGGACTCTTTATCTCTTATCTGCCACCATTCTGATAAGAACATTATGGCCTTATTTGAACAAGTGCATTTATCATTTTATTTTCAGTTTAATGATGAATTTTATGAGCAGATAGAAGGTGTTGCTATGGGAAGCCCCTCCCCCCTGTAGCTAATTTATTCATGGAAGACTTTGAGGACTCTGCAAGTTTTAAACCAACAGTCTTCTGGAGGTACTGCATTTATGGTATGGCCACACGGGATGGATGAAATACATAGATTTCTTGAGCATTTGAATTCTATCCATGCAAGTATAAAAATTTATTATGGAAATAGAAAAAGACGGCTGTCTCCCCTTTTTGGATGTTATCGCCGTAAAGTTGATGGTACATTAGGAAATCCCGTATATCAGAAACCAAAACACACAAATCTATATCTACATGCCAGCAGCTGCCATCACTCTTCATAGACCATCATAGGTGTCCTTAAGACCTTAGTGCATAAGGCGTACTGTATATCTGATAAAGATAATTTGCAAGAAGAGCTCACATACTTCACAAATGGATTTTCTCCGCAACAAATTCATAGAGGATTCAATGCAAAACTTAGAATGCAGGTATGTGATGGGGTAGAAGAAAGTAATTCCTTCAGGTCAAGTGCTTTTTTGCCCTATGTGGGTGCTCTTTCCTCGAAGATAGGCCATATTCTTGGGAAACACTGTGTTAAGGTGATCTTCCGGAAATTGTGAGAAGTCGTACACAGGTCAAACAACATACACCGTACATGAGAGATTGTAGAGCATTGAAGATACACATGCTTATCACAGCCAGACAAGTCAGAAGTGTCCGAACATTGTATTTATACAGGGCATTCTATGAATTACAGTGATGTGAAGATTTTAACACCGACCTCTTCCTTTTGGAAATCTGTCTTCAAGAAAGCTATAAAGATTAGATTAGCTAATAATTTAATAAATAAAGATAATGGTTTTAATTTGGATGAAGCACGGAATCTGGCTCTTGGGGTAATTAAACTGCAGAGAAGTCGTCATGGTGTCACTGCCGCCAATACATCGATAAGGGAATCTAATGTCTGTACACCTTTGCCACAGGCGGCACATATGTAAGCGTATTTCTTTGCCGCTGACCAACATCTGTGACCAGCATGTGCAGTAATGCCATGGTGGAGCATATAAAGCTGTGCTTGGCATCTTGTCATCAGTCACGTGACTCACTCTGAGGATGGCCAGATGATACGTGGAAGAAATTTTATTTGAGCGTCTGTATGCCCAAAATTTAATGGACTATTCATTACACAGATAGAAGTTGAAAATGCACAAAAAGTGTATTGCTACACAATAATGCTTGTCCTCACACTGCCATGCTGACATGACAAACCACAGAAAAAAAATGTGTTGAGGGATGCTACCTCATCCTCCCTTGGATTTTCATTTGTTTGATCTGCTCAAGGACACATTATATAGAAAAAAGTTCAGCAACAATGAGGAGGTCAAAGAATTTGTGGAAAGCGGTTCAAACAACAATGTAACAACTTCTTTGCATGAGGTACAAAAGAAAGAGTAGTTCATCACTGGGGCAAGGTGTATACATGGAGAAGAAAATAAAATTCCCAGATTTCCCTGTTAAAAATACATTTTCTCTCGAGTGAAAATTTACTTTTTCTGTGTTAAGTGACACTATACTTTTCCTCAGAACAGTAAAACTTATCAGTCCTTTGAATGGTTACGGTTTTATACATTGGCATAGAAGTTCCTGATCCTAAAAAAAAAAAAAAAAAAAAAAAAAGGATAAGTTTTATAAGTTTTGGAAAGATCTGCAGCAATATATATCCTATATATATTCATATTACGAAAGTGTAAATTTGAATTCCATGTTACTTTCCAAAGTATTTGTAAGCCAGTCATAGCTCATGTCATGTGATCTCACCGGCCAATGACAGCGTATATTTAGATCATAGGACACGTTGATGTAGTCAGCCAATAGCAGCGTGTATACACAAATTGGAAAAGTTAAGAGTGTTGCTACAAGAAAAGCAAAGCTTTCACATATGATATTGGTCTCAAACATTGATAAACTGCAAGAGAAGCTAAGCTTTCACATATAAGATTGATCTTTTCTGCACATGTTACACTTTTAAGATACAACACACAAATGGGCCAGTAAAATTTTTAATAATGACATAAACGTCTGATCTTGTGGGCTCGAAACTTTTCTAAATGGTCATCCTCAAACAGTTGATTTTTAAATGATAGTCAAACGCTCTGTGATTTAAGAAATTCATCGTACATTCTCGCACATAGTTCAGCTTGCATAAAAGGAAATTTACTTTGAAAGTGACACTTTTCAAACAACCATTCTCAATATTTTCCTGTGACCTGTTAGAAATAGGTTCGTTTCAGCAGTTGCCAGAGAGCACCAGATAACAGGTGTCACCGCACTTGGGCAGCTACTATGATGCAGGAAGCCCGATTGTTTGTACGTGTAAAACATTAAAAGTGCTGGCAGGTCGATAGACACACAAACAAACACAAACATACACACAAAATTCAAGCTTTTGCAACAAACGGTTGCTTCATCAGGAAAGAGGGAAGGAGAGGGAAAGATGAAAGGATGTGGGTTTTAAGGGAAAGGGTAAGGAGTCATTCCAATCCCGGGAGCGGAAAGACTTCCCTTAGGGGGAAAAAAGGATGGGTATACACTCGCACACACACACACATATCCATCCACACATATACAGACACAAGCAGACATATTTAAAGACCAATATATGTATATGTGTGGATGGATATGTGTGTGTGTGTGTGCGCGAGTGTATACCCGTCCTTTTTTCCCCCCTAAGGTAAGTCTTTCCGCTCCCGGGATTGGAATGACTCCTTACCCTCTCCCTTAAAACCCACATCCTTTCGTCTTTCCCTCCTTCCCTCTTTCCTGATGAAGCAACCATTTGTTGCGAAAGCTTGAATTTTGTGTGTATGTGTTTGTTTGTGTGTCTATCGACCTGCCAGCTCTTTTGTTTGGTAAGTCTCATCATCTTTATTTTTTTATATATATATATATATATATATATATATATATATATATATATATATATATATATATATATATATATATATATATATATATGCAATGTACATTGTGTCTGGATGAATATACTACTACTACTACTACTACTACTACTGCTAGATGGCCTCTTCTCAAGCAATCTTGTGACAGAAGCATAGCATCATTTGGTTTACAACAATGTGACCACCGGCTCTAGTAGGTAATCCAGATCATCGTATATGCAATTTGCTTATGACCGAAAATATTTTGAGTATCATATGCATACGCTGTACCAGATGCATGAGCAAGCCACTAACCAAGGAGCAAAACAGAGCATGACCATTCATAGCTCATATCTGAAATGCAAAAAATACTACAAAGCTAAACTACTTCTGACAAAAAAGCAAGCAGTGGAAAACTATATAGAAAGGGCTCCCAATAAATGTATGGCAAATAATAAAACAAGAGAATACACCAAAATGCACAGAAACAGCTCTGTTTGAACCTGAGGAATTAAATCAGCACTTTTTAAACTCAGTTAAAGAAATTCTGACATTAAAGCAACAAATTCATCTGCAATGGACCTTGTTGAAACACCACTGCCTGTTAACCTGGTATTTCAATGGAGGGCTGTCACACCTGCTGATTGTTATAAAATCTGTATCCAAATTTTCAGGTTCTAAAAGTATGGACTGTTATTGTTTATCAAATAACATAATTAAAAAGACAATACACTCAATCGGCAAGCCATTAGCTTTTATTTTTAATAAATGTGTAGAATTTAGAGTTTTTCCAGATGCACTTAAGGTATGGTATCAAAAGTTGTCCCAGTTTTTAAAAAAGGGGCAAACATCTTCCCCAAAGCTACAGACCAGTCTCCATTGTTCCAATATTCTCAAAGATATTTGAGGCACTGATACACACAGATAAACGGCTTCTTTGGAAAACACAATATACTATGTAGCAATAAGTTTGGTTTTCACAAGGGGAAAACACAACAGGGGCCATCTTGGAAACCATTGACCAAAGTTTAACAGGTTTTGAAAACAATAACATGGTATCACTGATATTATGTGACCTAAGCAAAGCTTTCGATTGCATTCCTGTTGACATACTACTGGGGAAACTAGAGTTTTATGGGGTGAGAGGGAGCACTTTAGCTGTGATAAATTCTTATTTAAGTAATCAAAAACAATTTGTTTCAGTCAGAAATGTTAATTCTTCCATAATGGAAATCAGCACAGGTGTACCACAATGATCTATCCTTAGACCCTTCTTCTTCTTCTTCTTCGTTGTAGCTGTTAATGATTTACCTCAAAACATAGTTCACCCTGTCGTGTGTTATGTTGACAATACAATTCTACTTACCACACATCAGAACATTTCAGATCTGAATAGCCTAAAAAAAGAAACACTTTATAAGGCCCTGGATTGATTTGCAGCCAATAAGCTTCAGAGCAGTCCTGATAAAACCCAACAACTTTTAATGGGAATATTAAATGAAGTAGGCAATAAGTCGGTAAAACCCTTAGCAATTCACATTGGCTCAAAACTCTGTTGGGAGGAACATGTCAATCACGTATGTGAAAAAATATCTCGGGTGGCATACCTTATTTTGAAACTAAGGGAGGTAATGAGCTTGGAGTACCTTAGCGTGACATATTTTGGGCAATTCTAGTCACATATTTCATATGGTCTGATTACATGGGGGCACTCCCCTCACATCAAGAACATCTTGAAATTACAAAAAAAAATCCTTATGCATAATACGTAAAAGGAGCACTGTCACCCTCTTTTTTTCCAGACTCCGAATACCTATAATTATAAAGTTATACATCTATGTGTCTGTACTCTACATTAAAATAATATTTCAGAATTTACTGGCAGAGGGGAAATACATTAACACAACACCAGGGCTAAGGGTAATTTAGACATACCGCACCACAGATTAGTAAGAACAGGAAATTTCCACAAAGTAAACCCACTCACAATGTTCAGTAAACTGCCAATTCATGTTCAGTCTATGGATAATATATATATTTTTTAATTAAGTGGTGCAGCTGGCTGTCAGATCATCCATTCTATGACATTAAAGAATTCTTTGAGATGCCTGAGGAGGATATTAGCATTTAAAAGTTGTCTGTGGTTAAACATATTATTGTGTGCTGTGGATAATCGTGTGTGATTACGTAGTGTACACAATAAACAATACTATATTATAGCTTACTGCATTAACTTTTAGAAACTATCCTGGTGTAATTTGGTACACTGCCATGCTTGAAATGTATTGTACAATGTACTGACACTAGTTTATTTTATTATTCTGTATGCACTAGTACATCCTGTATGACGAAGCCAATATCATTGTAAAATGATCTATAGTGAATAAAATTGTTGATTCTTGAATGCATACTGTGATAGTACTGAGTAAAAGTGGTAGACATATTTATGGCAGATATTGTATTGGGTACAGATTCCCGTGGTAGAGATGCATACGGTAGAGTTCATGTGGGCGAAATCTAAGTCCAGTAGGTAAAAAAAACTTCCAAAAACCAACTCAGACTGTTGTTACACTAGCTCAACCAACTAAACGACTAACTGCAATATTACCACAGACGACTGGTTTAGCTGAATCGAGTTACCAACACGTCTCAAAACAAAAATTGACTTGAGTGGATGAGAGAGAGAGAGAGAGAGAGAGAGAGAGAGAGAGAGAGAGAGAGAGAGAGAGAGAGAGATTCCAAAATAATGCTTAAGTGCGAGAAGCAAGGAAGTTAGTTATTTAATGTGTGAATTCATACATGATCTGAGTCTAGTTTCATTTGTGCCAAAGGAGGGTAGAGTTGTGATTCTAATTCCATTTGTGCATCGTGATGAATGTAAAGATGGTGATACAGATGAACTACAAATAATATCATACTCTTTAACTGATTAAATATGATGTTGATGCCCTGGATGGCAAGTGTAGCAATTATTCAAATGCAGAACCCTCCAGCCACAATTTTGCATTGCTGCCCTGAACTCCCTAGCATTAATGACCAAAAAATAAAGCAGGAAATAACATAAATGCACAATTGTGCATGCAGGGCATGAAAGGGATACAGTCCCCTCAATCATTTGTCTGTCGCGTTCTCGCACAGCCATAATCGAGCTGCAGAAAGCGACCTGTTCAACGCAGATTTCGATGTCAACTGCCGGAATAACATAAACACGGCTCAAGTAGATACATAGGGCCTAACTGATCTCCGTTGCCATTTCCGAAACGATGCTGGCTGTGTTTGTCGCACAGCAGAATCATACCCACAGGCCTGAGTCATACTTAGGGGAAGTCCATTAATTACATGAGGTGTGTTCTTTAAAATCTCCCTTGGTACGATTTGTTGGATGTGGTGGGACGCCCTCATCGACTCACATGTAGACTTGGCCACTATTTCTATGTTTCGATACAGTGTATCGATACGTGGAACTGTTCCAGTGTTTCGAAACAGTGGTGTTTTATTCCGCTCCGTCTTGGATAACGGGACCAGATTCGATCTCGAGCAAGAATCGAAAACTGTATCGTTGTTTCCAAGTAACACTGTTTCAGTCGACTTGTGCTTGGAACGGACTAATCGTATCGAAACAGTGATGTTGGATTCCTCTCTGTCTCGGGCGAAATTTGGGCACGGCACAGGTACTGAAACACATTTAACATACTGCTTCATAAAACACTTTCAAGAGTGTCGAAATCTTTTTGACACGCAACAGCATGAAGTTTAAGAATTCCGAAAATAAAGCTTCGTTTCTAATTGACTACTCTATTCTGAAATGGCGCAATAACTGCTTTATAAACACTAACAAACAATAAAAATAACGCACACTGCCCCCATTCAAAATACCGTAACAGAAGGGTGAAAACATTGAGTTCAATTACACACCTCTTATAACATATGCTTCTTTGTTCATGTAATCATATTAAAAAACGCAGGTAAACTTACAACATTTTGAATACAAAAAGGCGTAGAGTGGCAGTTTTAGACATATTTATGTATACTTGCAAGCAGTCTGATTGACGGATCATTGTGGTGTAATTGTGAACGGGAAAGGCTGCGAAGCGTGGTGGTTTTATAGTGAAGGTTCAAAATACCTTACGGGACGAAACTTTTTGATCTTATATTTTGTTATTTATTCGAATTACGTGCCTTGATTTGTGAGTCTATAGTCAATGTGCCTAATTTCCACAATGATTCCTTTTGTGTACATGAAAATTAGCAGGACGGGTTTATTATCCATACTAAAGGAATGTGGAAATCCCAGTAGCGGATCCGTTGTTTCTGCAGTTTGCTCCCGCCTCCGGTTGCGTTCGTGTTGGTTCTTGTGTCTTGAGCTATGGCGTTACGAGGACCGGTGTGGGATTATTTTCTGAAAATGTTTCCTGAGAAAATTGAAAGTAACTTGTGCTCGGCAATGTTGTATCTTAAAAGTAGTTCAGCTTGTTGCTTAAACAGACATTTGCGACATTGGCATCCAACAGTTAAATTAAGTGGAACTCGTTCGACACGAGTTTTTATGAATCGGGACAGTGACGAAGCCAGTTCAGTTTCCAGAGCAACTGTTCAGGAATCTGGCCATTTCAGTGCTTCTGCGTCAACATGAACAATCTTTGCAAGAAATACCCAGCACTTCTGGGTACGTGTGGTAGATCGTGAAGGGGAGCTCGTGAATGAGTCGTTCAAATGAACGCTACACTCCAGTGAAGTCTGAACTAACTACTCAATTTCAATGAACTCAAACTCTTCACAGATAGCACACTCCACACATTTTTATAGTTCACTCACTCTCTTCTCCTCTCCCACTACATCGGCGATACGTCACTCTACTGCTAGTCGACGAATCGCGTGGTGTTTGTGGGTAAAGTTAGGTTTAGGAGGGGATCGGGGGTGAGGGGCGAGGGGAAGGCAGCGTCAGCTGCTTCCTGCAGTGCTGACATCATTACCCGTGACCATTTGTGCAGTTATACTTCGCGTCTACGGTTAGGCTACCATTGGCAGCGCTTGTAGACAAATGAATATTAAAGATACAAAAGAAGAGGCTGGCTGTGTGAGCACGCACAGCCAACATTAAAATAAATTGATTACCTTGTGAGTCTGGAACTGAAGCATACGTGGAATACGCGCTTGAAAGATAATCGTCCATGTAGGAATGTTTATCTCGTGCAAATTATACTAAATGTCAATCTGAGGATTATCCTAGTTAAATTTTTAAAAAATACATATATATTTATGAATAAACATCAACGGATCTGGCGAATATTCAGAGATTTCCGTTTAAGAACATGATTTGTTCCACTTTTTTTTCCTGTCAGGCGATTTCTTCTGTCAGTTATAAGATGTCCTGCCTTCGAGAACACTCTTTCACACGGCGTGGAGGTTGCAACAACGATTTTTGCAAGTTCAAAGAGCGACAGCCGTTTAGACCACCACTGAAGTGGATTTCCTTGTCTCTGTAGCAGGGGCTCTTGTAAATATTTGTCCACTTCCACTATTGCAGCAGCTCTCGGGTGTGGATTACTCAGCAGCCAGGAAAACACTTCGTCAAATTCAAGCCAGAGACTAGAAGTAGATTCAGTGGTTGGAACTGAGATTGTTGCAGTAGCAGTGGATGTGTTCGTCACAAATTTCTCACAGTGCCTGATCAAATCTAATTTCACCTTCTCAGCAGAATTTTTATCAGAAAAACCACGTAATTTGAACTGGGAATCCGATTAAGTTGCTTCTGCGAAAATTGAATTTTCCTCTATATTTTGAAATAGTCGTTTTAGGTCTTCAGCTAACTTTTTGGCCATCTGTTGCACGTCTACACGAATTTCAGTGTTATTAACAAACCTACAACACCATTTTTTCAATGAGTGACTAAGGAGTATAACTTTAGAAGCAATGACAGCATTTTCACTTGACATTTCCTCAGTGCAGTCTTTGAAAACTTTCAACAGGTCACAGGCTTGTGTTACACTTGCAGTGTTCTCTGTAGTCAGATTTGGATGATCCAGATACTTCAAAGTGATAACTGTCATTAGGGAATTCTTCACCTCGATTATTCTTCACAGCATATCATAGGCTGAATTCCATCTTGTAACAGTATCCTGTTTTAGTGTCAGAACTTGCTCTTTTAACTGTTCCTGCATCTTTTTCAGTCTCTTGCAGACCTGCGAACTTCCTTTTAAAAAATTCAACTTTTTTTTTTACTTTATTCAGAATGGGTTGAATGTGTGGAAGCCCATTCTGAACAACTAAATTGAGTGTGTGTGCAAATCAGGGGATGTGTTTCCAGGCTGTGAGTCACAGTTGCCACAATATTAGCAGCATTGTCACTAACAACACACATGACTTTTTCTTGAATGTCCCATTCCCTTGTGACACGTCGCAGTTCTTCGGAGAGTTTTTCTGACGTGTGCCTTTTGTCATATTTAAAGCACTCTAGGAGGGAAGACACCAGCTCCAGATCTTTAATGTAGAGTGCTGTCACTGACAAATAACTCTCATTTGTGGTTGAAGTCCACCCATCCATTGTCAGCACAACCACTTCCGCAGAATTAATTTTGACTCTCACCATTTCTTTCATCATGGCATACTGTTGTTGTAGTAGTGTATTGGAAATGGTCTTCCGAGCTGGCATTCTGTAAGCATCATTCAGTTTGCCTACAAAACTTTGGAAATGTTCACTTTCCACTATGTTGAAGGGCAAATAATCCTTTATAACAGTCTCCAGAAGTGTGAAATCTAACTCCTGATTTCTTTTGTTCAAAAGAGGTTTCGGAAAATACATAGGTAATGTTCCATGATATTGATGTCTGCTCTCTGATAATTAAGTGATACTGTTATTTTCTGGCACCGACTGCTGTTCGCTTCTGGCAATTGCTGATGTTGGTTCCGGATTGTCCGGGTTATTTGTCCAAGAAATATTGGAAGATGCAGGAGCAGGGGGCGCTAAGCGCTTGACTGACAATGACACTGTTGGATGCAGCACTCGAACATGATGCGCTAGATTAAATGTATTTCCTCCTTTATATGAAATACACTTAGAACAACAGTTGCGCTTTTCTTTCCCATCACATAAATCGGCGAAGAAACCCCAAATTTCATTACTTTCACGCGATCGCGAGTTGCTAGCCATTGTATAAGAGTGAACAGACACAAAAACTGCTTTCCGAATAAAATAAAGAGGGATTTTATCAAAAATCATACCAATGACTACAGGTGACAGTTTACATTTTGAATTTGGAGGGTTACTATTCTCAACAAAAATAAAATCTACAGGAAAACTTTTGAATAATTGTTTAATTAATGTAGGTATATAGAGTTTGTGACAGTGGTAAACATACTCATGCTGTTCTGGATTAAATTTTAAAAGGAACATAAAATTGGACTGCTTTCATTGGCAGCCCTAGTTTTCAGTCCATGAATACAACAAATAAGGTTTCACTTGGGAGATAAAGACCTTTTTGGACGCTTCATGAGAAAATATCGAGTAAGATTAAATGTAATACCTTCTTTATATGTGACAGGCTTCTCTGTTTATCTTTCCTTTGTCACCTTCGACCATGCTCTATTTAAGTTAACTCAGACGCTGTAAGAGCATAAAACGTTGTGTGCATGTTACTGCATAGTTCGGCCATGTGTTGGTAAAATTATGAAGTATTACGAAGCTTTATTGTACGAGTGAGGTGAAGCGAGCGTAGCTGCGGCTGAGTGGTGAACTGGGCAACTTTGACGGGCTTCCGTACTTCATGAATGAACTACTTCACTTGAATGCTTCACGGCAAAGAGTGAAATGAATGAAGTAGTTCACGGGAATGAACGAGTTCGACCCATCTCTACTCCCCACTACAACTCAGATTGCTCTGTGCATCAGGTCCACATCTACAATATTCCTGAACCGGGGCAATATTAGATAGTGGCATTCCCCTCCCTCAAGCATTTGAGGTAGGATGACAAAAATTTAAAAAATCAACTTTTCAAAGATATCTTCATTTTTTAGCACTCATCTTTCTGAAGAGTCTGTAACATAAGACATATATGTTTGAGGGAACGTAATACATGTTATTTGGTCTTAATTATGCCGAAGTGCAGTGCCAAGCCTCTTCACACAGCATTCTTCCATCACAAGTCTCTGTATTTCGCTCTGTGGAATTCAAACGTGTAATATATTGTAAAGGGGCCATTAAACTATATTCAGGCAAGTGGAAATTAAAATGCCCTGTGGTGCCTCTCCTGCTCCCAGTTGGCCGGTTTGACATCCTGCCCCTCTTTAAAAAAAACTTGCAATTAATGCTGGATGGGATTATTTGTAACTGGTAGAACAAGAGCTCTTCAGAAAATTTGTAGTCTTTACTGCCTGTTAGCTAATAACTGTTTTGTGTGACATAAAATTAAATATATGATACATAAAATGAGTAAAAACAAGAGTCAAGCAAGACAGTACACATTTCTTCAATCCTTAAGTCCTAGCTTTTTTTCTCTCTAATCTTGCCACAGCTTTATACGGCATACTTTCCTTTCTGGGAAAGAATCTATTACCTCATCAAAGTTCGTCAATGAAAAAATGAAATGTCGTTGTCTAATACTAGAAACTCTGTTAATACAAATACTACCCAAGACTGGTGTGGTCCCTCCATCTGATTGAGTGTATTTTGTCACTGTCTGCTAGATAAACGAAATAGGCCTGGCTAATATTGCAGCAACTGTTACACACACAAAATAAACGAGACTGTTTTGGCATAAATTGTCATTTTTATAACAATACAGAATATAATTCACGAAGTACCAATATCAAATGCCTATTAGGCCTACTACAACCAAAAAATTTTTATGTTAGAAAATAGTTTCACATTTCATTCATACTCTCTAGCTTCTGAAGCATGAGATCGAAAAGTAGTAGTATGAAATTTTTATATAAATTTGGAATCATCATATTCTTCCATAATTTGTGTGAGTCCCCTTTTCTTCTCCTTCCTCGTTCCAACAAACAATCTTGTCATCACTAACTCTGTAACTATTCCTGCCAGTGTCAAAACTTATTCTCTGGTTAACTTCACTAACCCTGCTGCAATCACCGGTGTAGTTATCCCGCATTTATTCTCCGGTTAGGCATTATTACGTGTTCGTACAACACGTTGTCTGTGTGACTCCCCGAATAGAACTTTAGCGGCTGCTAGCTGGGGACTGTACAACTGGCCCTTAGTAGTGTAGGGGTCTGGCCGAAAATTTTCTTTCAAATTTCATTTCCTTGGATACTCGGAGAAGACAATACATAATCTTTGTCGCCCGTTATTCCTGTTAGTTATTTATTTACACTCTGGTAGTCTGAATCTATGGAATTTGCTAGTAATTATAACAATGCTGACCATTTGCAAACCCAGTCAACCACATAAACAGTGATTGGCATTCACCCATTCAGCTCTATTCGCTCAGCTCGTATAGCCCCGTCCTCTTTTGTCTGCAGGAATGTGGATTTCTAGATGTGACGGGGATTCTCCTGGCAGAGACATCACGTATACTGTGCAGGCAAGCAAAAATCAACTTACGATTCATTCAGAAATCAACTTAGAATTTGATCAAAACTGTTAAAAAACCAACAGGGATGCATTAGAAATAATATGAGTAATCGATAGACCAATGTTCAGTGGTTGCTAGGCGCTTTGTGAAACATGATCTTTTTCCTCAAGAATATGATATGAATTTGCTCCCCCCCCCCCCCCCCCTCGAATCTGCCGCCCGGAGTAGGTACCTCTGCTTGCCCTCGCCCCCTACCCCTAGTTCCGGGCCTGTTGCGCATACATGAATCTGGCAGCTTAGGTGCACCAGTAACATTTTTCCAGACAGCATTTGTCTGCTTGCTGCTATTGCTTATACAGCTAACTATCACACTTCTGTAGCCACAAGCGAGAGCAAGGTACTACTCTTACATGATTCAACTGCACATGAGCATAAACTCATTCGCAACCACTCAAATGAATCTAAGGTAAACTGTTGTGAAGTCACGCTCATCGTAGGCAATTTGTTGTTATGAAACATTGCATAGTCTTCCTATAGCCTTTGACACATCTTGCTGTTGGCAGACGCTTGTATGAGGACTGTGTTTTGTTGTTGTATGTGGTGCATTTCCTTTGCAACTCAAGGGGTTTTTTTTTTTTTTTTCCCCCCCCCCTCATTCGTGTTTTATTGCTGCAGTAGCGATATACAGTAATATTCTTTGTTAGAGTATTGGTTCTTACCACTCAAAGTTACAAAAATTTAACTGAAAACTAAAACAATGAAAACTTCCCGGAATTCTAAAAAATTCTCAGGTGTTTCCTGGTTTTCTCCTGCATGAAAAAATTCCCAGGTTTTTCCCAGATCTTCCGGTTGTCCCAGGTTGTATACACCCTGACCAATTTAGTATTGGAGAGCAGTGTGGAGGGTAAAAATTGTAAAGGGGGACCAAGAGATGAATACACTAAACAGATTCAGAAGGATGTATGTCACAGTAGGTACTGGGAGATGAAGAAGCTGGCACAGGAGAGTAGCATGGAGAGCTGCATCAAACCAGTCTCTGGACTGAAGACCACAACAACAACAACATTTTGTAATGGATGTAATCAAACTATATTCAGGACAGTAGAAATTAAAATGTCCTGTGGTACCTCTCCTGCTCCCAGGTGGCCAGTTTGACATACAGCCCCTCTTTTTCTTTTTTCTTTTTTTAAAAAAAAACTCGCAATTAATATTGGATGGGATTATTTGTAACCAGGAGAACAAGAACTATTCAGAAAATTTGCACTCTTTATTGTATATTAGCTAATAACTTGCTTTTTTGTGTAACATAAAATTAAATATCGATACATAAAACCAATAAAGACAAGTGACAAGAAAGTACACATTTTTCAATCCTGAAGTCCTAGCTTATTTTTTTCTCTAACCTTGCTACAGCTTTATATGGCATGCTTTCCGTTCTGCGAAAGCATCTATTACCTCCTCAAACTTCATCAAACGTTTTGCTACATCAAAAAACAAAATGTCATTGTCTAATACTGAAAAAGCTGTTAACACAAACAGTACCCAAGACTGGTGTGGTTTCTCAATCTGATTACATGCATTTTGTCACTGTCTGCTAGATAAAATGAAATAGCCCTGTCTAATATTGCAGCAATTGTAACACACACCAAATAAACGAGACTGTTTTGGCACAAATGGTCGCCTTTTTTTAACACGACAGAATATAATTCATGAAGTACCAATATCAAATTTCTATTAGGCCTACTACAAGTAATAAGTTTTAAGTTAGGTAATAGATTCACATTTCATTCATATGCTCCAGCTTCTCAAGAAAGAGATCGAAAAGTAGTAGTATGAAATTTTTATATAAATTTGGAATCGTCATATTTTTCCATAATATGTGTGATGTCCCTGTTCCCCGACCCCTTCTGTCTGCAGGAAAGTTTATTTCTAGACATGAGGAGGATTCCGCTGGTAGAGACATGATGTACACTATGCACTCATTCAAAAATCAACTTACGATTCATTCAGAAATAAACTTAGAATATGCTCAAAAATGTTCAAAAACCAACAGGGATACTTTTCAAAATCATATGAACAATCGATACACCAATGTGTGCTGGATACCAGACGCTTTGTTAAATGAGGTTTTTTTCTGCAAGACTATGAATTTGGCACCACTACCCCCTACTTCCCCCCACCCCCAAAAAACAAAAAAAGAACAAAAAAATCACAGAATTCTAAAAAAATTCCCAGGTTTTTCCCAGTTTTCTACCAGATGAAAAAATTCCTGGGTTTTTCACGGATCTCCCGTGTCATATGCACCATGTTACAGTGAAACCACATTTATATATCAGCGCACACTCCGCTGCAGAGTGAAAATCTCATTCTGGTCACATTTATATGTTCTCAGCTCTACGTCTTTTGCACTTTTACACTGTGTACTGTGCACTTTTTCGATTTGCATGCAAAGTTACTCCACGTTCAAGTCTTCCATTCATATTTCTCCGCAATTTTACACTATTATTTTTGTTGCACTTATACATTACAAAGACTGAGAAATTCTCTCAAAACGTTTTGTATATGGTGTGGCCAGCGACTTTGCTTTGCTGTCTTGCACTTATTACTGAGACCTTAGCTACAGTACACATGGTGACACTGTGGTAGTCAGTTTCAAACTATATAACTTGGAACACTGCTCCCTACAGCGGCCTTCACACACCACTCAAGGTTGCTGGCTGAGCAGCTGACTCACGAACAGTCAGCATGAGATGTCAGCGAAAACAGCAGCAGTAATGCCAGCACCAAATTTGCACACAGCAACAGCTGCACCTGTTCTCAGTAGTGGCATGACATTGTGCGCCCCGTGAACTTCGAATGCACAAGCGATGTGGAGCAGCACTTCTCGATGGCATCGTGTAATGTGGAGGGAATGTGGCCCGCGGTCCAACAGTCACACAATATGTACCGGTGACACTTGACAGTAGTGTAAGCAGGTGGATAGCACAGTGAGTGAAACTAGGAGTGTTTTTGTAATTGGTGAATTCAATTCTTAAGTGTAGTTTCTAATTTTTGTGCACGTGAAAATGACGAGTTCATCACAAAATAAAAGAAGATATCTTTCCACGCAGGAGATAGTAAATATAATTGAAGATGTGCAAAAAGTTCTAGTGAACATAAAGTGAGCATTGCAGACTGTCTCAAAATCCCGTATTCCACCTTAACTACCATACTGGCAAATTAAATGCAGATATGATCCAGAGCTTCAAAAGCCAGGACAAGTAGTGAGAAACTGATGCATATTCAGTATGGAAAATTTCCATGTGCAGAAAAATGCCTACAGACTCGGTTTCAGCAATAGTGTGTAGCTAATGTACCTATTTCAGGTGCAATACTGAAAGAATAGGCTTTAGAATTCGCAAAAAACTTAATGCTGAAAACTGTCGTGCTGCTTCTGGTTGATTCCACCACTTCCTCTCATTGTACACAGACCCAGTCTCTCCCATCTACTAAATCTCCCACTTCCAGCTCCACTGCCCCCAAAACCTCAAAATTCTAGTCAACACAATCTGGAACCACAACACCCCAATTCAGTAGTAATGCTCCAACTCCCCAAGACACTATCCAAATTGAACCCTGCCTGGAACAGTTCCGTCCTCCGTCACAGTGGGACCCACCTCCTCTTCCTCAAAATCACCCTCTCCAAACCTTCCAGGAATTTCTCACTTCCAGCCTTGCCTCTCAATCTTTCTTCAAAAACCTTAATCCTACTCCCAACATCACCACAGCTGAAGCCCATTCTATCCATGATCTGAAAGCTGACCGATCCATCGTCACTCTTCCGGCTGACAAGGGTTCCACGACCATGGTACTTGATCGTCGGGAGTATGTGGCTGAGGGACTGCATCAGCTTTCAGACAACATACAAAGTTCGCCAAGGTAATCCCATTCCTGATGTCCAGGTGGAGCTTCAAGGAATCCTCAGAACCTTAGGCCCCCTACAAAACCTTTCACCTCACTCCATCATCCTCCTGACCCCACCGACACCCCGCACCCCTATCTTCTACCTACTTCCTAAAATTCACAAACCCAAACATCCCGGTCGCCCCATTGTAGCTGGTTGCCAAGCCCCCACAGAACGTATCTCTGCCTACATAGATCAACACCTTCAACCCATTACATGCAGTCTCCCATCCTTCATCAAAGACACCAACCACTTTCTCGAATGCCTGGAATCCTTATCTAATCTGTTACCCCCGGAAACCATCCTTGTAACCATTGATGCCACTTCCCTATACACAAATATCCCGCACATCCAGGGCCTCACTGCGATGGAGCACTTCCTTTCACGCCAATCACCTGCCACCCTACCTAAAACCTCTTTCCTCATTACCTCAGCCAGCTTCATCCTAACTCTCAACTTCTTCACTTTTGAAGGCCAGACACACCAACAATTAAAGGGAACAGCCATGGGTACCAGGATTGCCCCCTCATACACCAACCTACTTATGGGTTGCTTAGAGGAAGTCTTCTTGGTCACCCAGGCCTGCAAACCCAAAGCTTGGTACAGATTTATTGATGACATTGTCATGATCTGGACTCACAGTGAAGAAGAACTCCAGAATTTCCTCTCCAACCTCAACTCCTTTAGTTCCATCAGATTCACCTGGTCCTACTCCAAATCCCATGCCACTTTCCTCGACATTGACCTCCATCTGTCCAATGGACAGCTTCACACGTCCATCCACATCAAACCCACCAACAAGCAACAGTACCTCCATTATGACAGCTGCCACCCATTCCACATCAAACAGTCCCTTCCCTACAGCTTAGGTCTTCGTGGCAAACAAATCTGCTCCAGTCCTGAATCCCTGAACCATTACACCAACAACCTGAAAACAGCTTTCGCATCCCGCAACTACCCTCCCGACCTGGTACAGAAGCAAATAACCAGAGCCACTTCCTCATCCCCTCAAACCCAGAACCTCCCACAGAAGAACCCCAAAAGTGCCCCACTTGTGACAGGATACTTTCCGGGACTGGATCAGACTCTGAATGTGGCTCTCCAGCAGGGATACAACTTCCTCAAACCCTGCCCTGAAATGAGATTCATCCTTTATGAAATCCTCCCCACTCCACCAAGAGTGTCTTTCCGCCGTCCACCTAACCTTCGTAACCTCTTGGTTCATCCCTGTGAAATCCCCAAACCACCTTCCCTACCTTCTGGCTCCTATCCTTGTAACCGCCCCTGGTGTAAAACCTATCCCATGCACCCTCCCACCACCACCTACTCCAGTCCTGTAATCCGGAAGGTGTACACGATCAAAGGCAGAGCCACGTGTGAAAGCACCCGCAGGATTTAACAACTGACCTGCCTACACTGTGAAGCCTTCTATATGTGGGAATGACCAGCAACAAACTGTCCATTCACATGAATGGACATAGGCAGACAGTGTTTGTTGGTAATGAGGATCACCCTGTGACTAAACATGCCTTGGTGCACGGCCAGCACATCTTGGCACAGTGTTACACCATTCGGGCTATCTGGATACTTCCCACTGACACCAACCTGTCAGAACTCCGGAGATGAGAACTTGCCCTTCAATATATCCCCTCTTCCCGTTACCCACCAGGCCTCAACCTCTGCTAATTTCAAGTTGCCGCCCCTCATACATCACTTGTCACTCAACAACATCTTTGCCTCTGTACTTCCGCCTCGACTGACATCTCTGGCCAAACTCTTTGCCTTTACATATGTCTGCCTGTGTCTGTATATGTGCAGATGGATATGTGTGTGTGTGTGTGTGTGTGTGTGTGTGTGTGTGTGTGTGTGTGTCCCTTTTTCCCCCTAAGGTAAGTCTTTCCACTCCTGGGATTGGAAATGACTCCTTACCCTCTTCCTTAAAACCCACATCCCTTCGTCTTTCCCTCTCCTTCCCTCTTTCCTGATGAAGCAACCGTGGGTTGCGAAAGAGTGAAATTTGTGTGTGTGTGTGTGTGTGTGTGTGTGTGTGTTGTGTGTTTTTTATTGTGTCTATCTACCAGTGCTTATGTCTGCTTGTGTCTGTATATGTGTGGATCGATATGTGTGTGTGTGTGCGAGTGTATACCCGTCCCTTTTTCCCCCTAAGGTAAGTCTTTCCGCTCCCGGGATTGGAATGACTCCTTACCCTCTCCCTTAAAACCCACATCCTTTCGTCTTTCCCTTTCCTTCCCTCTTTCCTGATGAGGCAACAGTTTGTTGCAAAAGCTAGAATTTTGTGTGTATGTTTGTGTGTCTATCGACCTGCCAGCGCTTTCGTTCGGTAAGTCACCTCATCTTTGTTTTTGTATATATATATATATATATATATATAAAAAGCGCTGGCAGGTCGATAGACACACAAACAAACACAAACATACACACAAAATTCAAGCTTTCGCAACAGACTGTTGCCTCATCAGGAAAGAGGGAAGGAGAGGGGAAGATGAAAGGAAGTGGGTTTTAAGGGAGAGGGTAAGGAGTCATTCCAATCCCAGGAGCGGAAAGACTTTCCTTAGGGGGAAAAAAGGACAGGTATACACTCGCACACACGCACATATCCATCCACAGATACAGACACAAGCAATATAATGGAAGGAAACATTCCACGTGGGAAAAATTATATATAAAAACAAAGATGAGGTGACTTACCGAACAAAAGCGCTGGCAGGTCGATAGACACACAAACAAACACAAACACACACACAAAATTCAAGCTTTCGCAACAAACTGTTGCCTCATCAGGAAAGAGGGAAGGAGAGGGGAAGACGAAAGGAAGTGGGTTTTAAGGGAGAGGGTAAGGAGTCATTCCAATCCCGGGAGCGGAAAGACTTACCTTAGGGGGAAAAAAGGACAGGTATACACTCGCACACACACACATATCCATCCACACATACAGACACAAGCAGACATATTTAAAGACAAAGAGTTTGGGCAGAGATGTCAGTCGAGGCAGAAGTGTGGAGGCAAAGAAGTTGTTGAAAGACAGGTGAGGTATGAGTGGCGGCAACTTGAAATTAGCGGAGATTGAGGCCTGGCGGATGACGAGAAGAGAGGATATACTGAAGGGCAAGTTCCCATCTCCGGAGTTCGGATAGGTTGGTGTTGGTGGGAAGTATCCAGATAACCCGGACGGTGTAACACTGTGCCAAGATGTGCTGGCTGTGCACCAAGGCATGTTTAGCCACAGGGTGATCCTCATTACCAACAAACACTGTCTGCCTGTGTCCATTCATGCGAATGGACAGTTTGTTGCTGGTCATTCCCACATAGAATGCATCACAGTGTAGGCAGGTCAGTTGGTAAATCACGTGGGTGCTTTCACACGTGGCTCTGCCTCTGATCGTGTACACCTTCCGGGTTACAGGACTGGAGTAGGTGGTGGTGGGAGGGTGCATGGGACAGGTTTTGCATCGGGGGCGGTTACAAGGATAGGAGCCAGAGGGTAGGGAAGGTGGTTTGGGGATTTCATAGGGATGAACTAACAGGTTACGAAGGTTAGGTGGACGGCGGAAAGACACTCTTGGCGGAGTGGGGAGGATTTCATGAAGGATGGATCTCATTTCAGGGCAGGATTTGAGGAAGTCGTATCCCTGCTGGAGAGCCACATTCAGAGTCTGGTCCAGTCCCGGAAAGTATCCTGTCACAAGTGGGGCACTTTTGTGGTTCTTCTGTGGGGGATTCTGGGTTTGAGGGGACGAGGAAGTGGCTCTGGTTATTTGCTTCTGTACCAGGTCGGGAGGGTAGTTGCGGGATGCGAAAGCTGTTTTCAGGTTGTTGGTGTAATGATTCAGGGATTCCGGACTGGAGCAGATTCGTTTGCCACGAAGACCTAGGCTGTAGGGAAGGGACCGTTTGATGTGGAATGGGTGGCAGCTGTCATAATGGAGGTACTGTTGCTTGTTGGTGGGTTTGATGTGGACGGACGTGTGAAGTTGGCCATTGGACAGGTGGAGGTCAACGTCAAGGAAAGTGGCATGGGATTTGGAGTAGGACCAGGTGAAACTGATGGAACCAAAGGAGTTGAGGTTGGAGAGGAAGTTCTGGAGTTCTTCTTCACTGTGAGTCCAGATCATGAAGATGTCATCAATAAATCTGTACCAAACTTTGGGTTGGCAGACTTGGGTAACCAAGAAGGCTTCCTCTAAGCGACCCATGAATAGGTTGGCGTACGAGGGGGCCATCCTGGTGCCCATGGCTGTTCCCTTTAATTGTTGGTATGTCTGGCCCTCAAAAGTGAAGAAGTTGTGGGTCAGGATGAAGCTGGCTAAGGTGATGAGGAAAGAGGTTTTAGGTAGGGTGGCAGGTGATCGGCGTGAAAGGAAATGCTCCATCGCAGCGAGGCCCTGGACGTGCGGAATATTTGTGTATAAGGACGTGGCATCAATGGTTACAAGGATGGTTTCCGGGGGTAACAGATTGGGTAAGGATTCCAGGCGTTCAAGGAAGTGGTTGGTGTCCTTGATGAAGGATGGGAGACTGCATGTAATGGGTTGAAGGTGTTGATCTACGTAGGCAGAGATGCGTTCTGTGGGGGCTTGGTAACCAGCTACAATGGGGCGGCCGGGATGATTGGGTTTGTGGATTTTAGGAAGAAGGTAGAAGGTAGGGGTGCGGGGTGTCGGTGGGGTCAGGAGGTTGATGGAGTCAGGTGAAAGGTTTTGCAGGGGGCCTAAGGTTCTGAGAACAATGTCTGCTTGTGTCTGTGTATGTGTGGATGGATATGTGTGTGTGTGCGAGTGTATACCTGTCCTTTTTTCCCCCTAAGGTAAGTCTTTCCGCTCCCGGGATTGGAATGACTCCTTACCCTCTCCCTTAAAACCCATATCCTTTTGTCTTTCCTTCTCCTTCCCTCTTTCCTGACGAGGCAACCATTGGTTGCGAAAGCTAGAATTTTGTGTGTATGTTTGTGTTTGTTTGTGTGTCTATCGACCTGCCAGCGCTTTTGTTTGGTAAGTTTCATCATCTTTCTTTTTTTTTATATATATATATATATATATATATATATATATATATATATATATATATATATATATATATATATATATATATATATATATATTACTGTACAGTGTTAATGATTAATATTTCTATTATTTACCCCATTCCCTTCAATTGCACAACATGTATATACACTGTACTTATAGATTTATTTATTCCTATTCAAGAATTAATCTATTGTATAGAAAGAGTTGTCAAGGAAATATGATTTCAATTTATTTTTGAAGCTATTACTGCTGTCTGTCAGACATTTTATTTAATCTGGTAATTTGCCAAAAATTTTTATAGCAGCCTATTTTACCCCTTTCTGTGCCAACAATAGCTTGAGTAAAGGATAGTGCAAGTCCTTCTTTTTTCTGGTATTATAATCATGAATGTCACTGTCATTTTTAAACTGGTCCATG